>NC_137772.1:1125853-1725853 GCF_963455305.1 Plecotus auritus
TGTCCATGTATGTGCTTAGGACCTCACAGCCCAGACGTTTCCCCTGATGGGGGGGGGGGGTGGTTGGCAAGGCCGGCCCACGGTTTTCAGCTGTGACGGTGGTTAATCAAAGATGGATGCAAAGGGCATGTGCACACCTGTTAGCACACGACTCATCCTACTGCCTTAAGTTCCAAGCAAACTACTGTTTTCTGGATGGTGTACTTTTAATCAAGTTTAGCAACGGGCCCAGCCAGGGTGGCTCAGTGGTTGGGCGTTGGCCTATGAACAGGGAGGTCACAGTTCGATTCCAAGTCTGGACACATGCCCTGGTTTCACGCTTGATCCCCAGGAGGGGCTGTGCAGGAGGCAGCCGACCCATGATTCTCTCTCCTCATGGATGTTTCTAACTCTCTGTCCCTCCCCCTTCCTCTCTCTGAAATCAACAAAATAAAAAATAAGAAAAACGTATTTTGCCAAGTTTAGCAACTGGTTTTCAGAGGCTTGGTTAATAGTCCAACATCTGAAATCTCCATACTATTCAGCATGTTCCGTATTAAATAATAAGGAACCGCAGAATACCGGGGTCTCTGTGGTGGATGAGGGTTAGAATAATAAGGTCTCGGATCAGGAAGGATTCTGTGGGGAGCTCCATACCTTCCCCTGTCGCGCACGGCCTTCTGTTTATAATAGCGGGAGAGGAATGGCTGGAAGCTGGCTTTGAGGAGGACTTTTCGGTGTTGAAAGTGGCGTCTTCTCTGTGTGTGCTGCTCTGTGCATCTGGGAAGGAAAACGCACTGAGCGGGTGTGGGCGGAACTCTGCTTTACGCTCAGACTCCACTGCGGAGAAGTGGGCGTGTGCCTGGGAAAGAACTTCGGCTTCTCGGCCTTCTGTTCCCTCCGTTGTGAGCATTCGGGTGCTCATCTTGTGGGGTGGAGCGTGTCTCCCTGGGAGGAGGGATGGAGAGGGAGGTCTCTCTTGCAAGGAGGGAGGGAGGGAGGGAGGGAAGGAGGAAGGAAAGGAAGGAAGGAAGGAAGGAAGGAAGGAAGGAAGGAAGGAAGGAAGGAAGGAAGAAAGAGGGAGGGAGGAGGGAGGAAGAAAGGAAGGGAGGGAGGAAGAGAGGGAGGAAGAAGGAAGGAGGAAGGAAGGAGGAAGGAAGGAAGGAAGGAGGAGGAAGAAAGGGAGTAAGGGAGGGAGGAAGGGAGGAGGGGAGGAAGGAGGAAGGGAGGAAGGAAGGAGGAAGGAAAGAGGAAGGAGGGAGGGAAGCAGGAGGAAGAAAGGGAGGAAGGGAGGGAGGAAGGGAGGAGGGGAGGAAGGAGGAAGGAGGGAGGAAGGAAGGATGAAGGGAGGAGGGAGGGAGGAAGGAGGAAGAAAGGAAGGGAGGGAGGAGGAAGAAAGGAGGGAGGGAGGAAGGAAGGAGGGAGGAGGGAGGGAGGAAGGAGGAAGGAAGGAGGGAGGGAGGAAGGAGGAAGGGAGGAGGGAGGGAGGAAGGAGGAAGGGAGGAGGGGAGGAAGGAAGGAGGGAGGGAGGGAGGAAGGAAGGAGGGAGGAAGGAGGAAGAAAGGAAGGGAGGGAGGAAGAAGGAAGGAGGAGGGAAGGAGGAAGGAAGAAGGAAGGAAGAAGGAGGAAGAAAGGGAGTAAGGGAGGGAGGAAGGGAGGAGGGGAGGAAGGAGGAGGGGAGGAAGGAAGGAGGGAGGAGGGAGGGAGGAAGGAGGGGAGGGAGGAAAGAGGGAGGGAGGGAGGAAGGAGGGAGGGAGGAAGGAGGGAAGGAGAAGGAAGGAAGGAGAAGGAAGGAAGGAGGGAGGAGAAAAGGAAGGAAGGAGGAAGGAAGAAAGGAGGAAGGAGGAAGGAAGGAAGGAAGGAGGAAGGAGGGAAGGATAAAGGAAGGAGGAAGGAAGGGGGAAAGGAAAGAAGGAAGGAGGAAGGGAGGGAGGGAGGAGGGAGGGAGGAATGAGGAAGGAAGGAAAGGGGGGGAAGGGAGGGAGGAAGAAGGAAGGAGGAAGGAAGAAGGAAGGAAGAAGGAGGAAGAAAGGGAGTAAGGGAGGGAGAAAGGAGGGAGGGAGGAAGGAGGAAGGAAGGAAGGAGGGAGGAAGGACGAAGGAAGGAGGAAGGAGGGAGGGAGGGGGAAGGGAGGGAGGGAGGAAGGAGGAAGGAAGGAGGAAGGAAGGAGGGAGGAGGGAGGAGGAAGGAAAGAGGGAGGAGGGAGGGAGGAAGGAGGAAGGAAGGAGGAAGGAAGGAGGAGGGAGGGAGGAGGAAGGAAGGAGGAAGGAAGGAGGGAGGAGGAAGGAAAGAGGGAGGAGGGAGGGAGGAAGGAGGAAAGAAGGAGGAAGGAGGAAGGAAGGAGGGAGGAGGAAGGAAAGAGGGAGGAGGGAGGGAGGAAGGAGGAAGGAAGGAGGAAGGAAGGAGGGAGGAGGAAGGAAAGAGGGAGGAGGGAGGAGGAAGGAGGAAGGAAGGAGGAAGGAAGGAGGGAGGAGGAAGGAAAGAGGGAGGAGGGAGGGAGGAAGGAGGAAGGAAGGAGGAAGGAAGGAGGGAGGAGGAAGGAAAGAGGGAGGAGGGAGGGAGGAAGGAGGAAGGAAGGAGGAAGGAAGGAGGGAGGAGGAAGGAAAGAGGGAGGGAGGAAGGAAAGAGGGAGGAGGGAGGGAGGAAGGGGAGGGAGGAAGGAGGGAGGGAGGGAGGAAGGAGGGAGGGAGGAAGGAGGGTGGAGGGAGGGAGGAAGGAGGGAGGGAGGGAGGAAGGAGGGAGGAAGGAAGGAGGGAGGGAGGAGGAAAGAGGGAGGAGGGAGGGAGGAAGGAGGGAGGGAGGAAGGTGGGAGGGAGGGAGGAAGGAGGGAGGAAGGAGGGAGGGAGGAAGGAGGGAGGGAGGGTGGAAGGATGGAGGGAGGGAGGGAGGAAGGAAGGAGGGAGGGAGGAAGGAGGGTGGAGGGAGGGAGGAAGGAGGGAGGAAGGTGGATGGAGGGAGGGTGGAAGGAGGGAAGGGGAGGGTGGAAGGAGGGAGGGAGGAGGGTGGGAGGGAGGAAGGAGGGAGGAAGGAGGGGGTGGGAGGAAGGAGGGAGGGAGGGTGGGAGGAAGGAAGGAGGAAGGGGGAAGGAAGGAGGAAGGGGGAAGGAAGGAGGGGAGGAAGGAAGGAGGGAGGAAGAAAGGAGGGAGGGAGGAAGAAAGGGAGAAAGGGAGGAAGAAAGGAGGAGGCACGGGCAGGCTCCTTCACGCAGGGCACCTTGGGGAGCAGGAAGGAAGCAGGGTCCCTGGGGGACGGCCCTGAAGGGAGCGACCTGCCGCGTCGTGTTCTGTCTGTGGGAACAGACGCAGTGAGCTCAGCAGACCGGTGGGTATTCACGGCGCTCGCAGTGCGCCTAGGAGTCCAGGCAGGGAGCTTGCTCTGTGCTCCTTGGACGTGGTCTCATTTGTTCATTTTCTCCTTGGTCTCCTTGCCCTGGGAGAGGTGCTGGCACACGTTTGCTGCGAGAGATGCCCGCCATCTTGCTGCCTGTGGTGTCTCCCAAGATGTTTGTGGTTCACCACGTTCCTTTAGGCCTTCTGTCCCTTCGGAGTGCACCCCGTATATGGGGTGAGTTGGTGGTCTCATTTTGTTGGTGTGCATGTATCTGCCCAGTGTGATCCGGGTTCCCACCTGTGGAAATACATCCTAAAAGTCCTGAAGCACCCATCAGAGAGGACGCATGCACCCCTGTGTTCACAGCAGCACAGTGGACAACAGCTGAGATCTGGACACAGCCCAGTGCCCATCAGCGGATGCGTGGATAAAAACGCTGTGGTACCTCCACACCAGGGAATACTACGCAGCCGTAAAAAAAGGGGGGGTCTCTTACCCTCTGAGACAGCATGGCGGGACCTGGAGAGCCTCATGCTGAGTGACGTAAGCCCGTCAGAGAGAGACAAGTATCACAGGATCTCACTCATGTGTGGGATCTCATGAACAACATAAACCGATGAACAAAACAGATCCAGAGGCAGGGGAGCATGGAACAGACTGGAATCTCAGAGGGAAGGAGGGGGAGGGAGGGCAGGGGGTGGGAGAGATTAACCAAGGACCTCCTATGTGTGTATGCACAGCTCAGGCACACAGGCACTGATGTGGGGAGGCCGCGGGGGGGGGGGGCAGGTAGGCGGTGGAGGGTTCAACGGAGAATTCCTGGGAACGTCTGATACTTTCAACGATGAAGATAAATTATAAAAATAGGGGAAAATAATCAAGGAAGGAGGGAGGAGGGAGGGAGGAAGGAGGAAGGGAGGGAGGGAGGAGGGAGGGAGGGAGGGAGGAAGGAGGAAGAAAGGAAGGAGGGAGGGAGGAAAGAAGGAGGAAGGAGGGAGGAGGGAGGGAGGAAGGAGGAAGGGAGGGAGGGAGAAAGGAGGAAGAAAGGAAGGAGGGAGGGAGGAAAGAAGGAGGAAGGAGGGAAGGAGGGAGGGAGGAAGGAGGGAGGGAGGAATGAGGAAGGAAGGAAAGGAGGGGGGAAGGGAGGGAGGAAGAAAGGAGGGAGGGAGGAAGGAAGGAGGGAGGAGGGAGGGAGGAAGGAGGGAGGGAGGAAGGAGGGAGGGAGGAAGGAGGGAGGGAGGAAGGAGGAGGGGAGGAAGGGGAGGGAGGAAAGAAGGAGGAAGAAAGGAAGGAGGGAGGGAGGGAAGGAGGAGGAAGGGAGGGAGGGAGGGAGGAAGGAGGAAGGGAGGGAGGAAGGAGGAAGAAAGGAAGGAGGGAGGGAGGAAAGAAGGAGGAAGGAGGGAGGGAGGGAGGAAGGAGGAAGAAAGGAAGGGAGGGAGGAAAGAAGGAGGAAGGAGGGAAGGAGGGAGGGAGGAAGGAGGAAGGGAGGGGGGAAGGAGGAAGAAAGGAAGGAGGGAGGGAGGAAAGAAGGAGGAAGGAGGGGAGGAGGGAAGGTCAAGAAATCCTAGGAAATGGGGTGTTTGTGGGAAGCTTTTCATTTGCGTGAAATGGTGCCGCCCGCCTCTTCAACCCGTGTCAGGACCCCGGCCGTGGAGGGGACCTCGCTCTGGCCCCTTCCCGGTCGCCGTGCCATGGGAGGGCGCTCTTGATGGCGCTGCGGGCAGGGGGGCACCGTCAGGGCGTCAGATCCTCGGGGGCCTGTGTGACAGGATGCCCGTCCTCTCCACTTAGCTGCGGCGGCTCTGTCCCGTCGCAGGGACTTCCTGGGTAAATATAAACTGGCAGGCACGGTTCCTGTGAAGGAATTCTCACGTTGTCTGCACGGGGAGATGAAAGGCCTTCGTAACGATTTTCCTCCAAGCTCGTGATTGAGTTTTGTGAAAATTAAGTGGGGAGTCTCGTGCCCCAGCCTCGGGGAGGGGAGAGGAAGTGGGGGGGCTGGCGGGAGCCCCACAAGGCCTGTGATGCAGCCCACCTGCCTGCCTAAGGGGCTCCTTAAAGCCCCAAAGCAGGGGTGCAGCCTCCCGGGGACACTCAGCCCCTCCCCCTGGCCTCCCGATGCCTGCCTTCCACCCCCCACAGCCAACCAGGGACAGGCAGTCACACAGGAAAGGGAAGTGCCCTGAGCTGCATAAGGTGGAGACGGGTGGGTCACGTGCTGTGGGAAGGCCTGGGCCCCGAGAGTGAGGCTCCGGGGGGACCCTGGCTTCCTGGGAGGGAAGTGCACCCGCATGGGGGTGGGAGGGAGGGAAGGCCCTGCCTCCACCATGACAGCAGGAGTGCCCTTGACCGCATCCGTGTTCATGCGTGTAACACGGACACCGTGCCGTCATCTGTAACAGTGGCCGCTGCCGTGTCAACTGTGGGCGTAATCGGCGACGTTCCTTTTCAAGTGGTCCTCTCCTATGTTGGAGCTCCGCTGAGTCAGTGGGAGAATCATGTGAAGTTGTGTGTTCATTGCTCAGGTCCTCAGTGGACCTCCTGGGGTGAAGAAAAGGAAGGGACGGTCACGGGTGGTGGCGGTAAATTCACAGTGAGACTTCCTCTCCGTTCAGAGGCAAGAGGTGTTCTTTCCTGGTGACTCTAAACCGGGCCCTTTCTGTATCTGCGAGGGTTTTAATTTCTCCAAGTGATGGCCTCATGTTTCTGGGGGGCGAGCATTTAAGTTCAGGGCACTGAGAGAAAACCAGAATTAAGCAAACGTTGATTTAAAGGTATCAGCCTACATTCAAACTATATACATATAGACACACACTGAGTGGCCAGATTATGATGATCTCTGAACGCGTAATAATCTGGCCACTCCGTGTATATCCTATATAATAAAAGGCTAATATGCAAATTGTCCCCTCGACCAGGAGTTCAACCAGCAGGCAGGCCGGCCAAGCGCCCATGTCCCTTCCCCCTGGCCAGGCTAGCCAGACCCCACCCATGCACGAATTCATGCACTGGGCCTCTAATATATATTTATACACATTGAGTGGCCAGATTATTATGCGTTCAGAGATCATCATAATCTGGCCACTCAGTATATACACACATATACATATATACACATACATGTCACTTATAAAACACATACTTATACATACGTATAATTGTTGGGTGACATTAATTATGCTTTGAAGGATGCCAGTGTGCTGTGATGGGGTACCAAATCTGAAAGGTGTGTGTTTTGTGTGTGCATGTGAGTGTACACATGTATGCATGTGTCTCTGTGTGACTGTGTGTGCATAGGCATACGTGTGTGTTTGTGTGCAAATGTGTCTCTCTGTGTGCATGTATATATATGGGTGTGTGTGCATGTGTGTGTGCTTGTGGGGGTGTACATATATGTGTTTGTGCACATGTGTGCATGAGTCTCTGTGTTTTGTGCACATGTGTGCATGTGTCTCTGTGCAAATATGTTTATATGTGTGGTGTGTGCATATATGTTTTTATGTGTGTGGTGTGTGCACATGTATATATGTTATGTGCATGTATGCATCTATGTTTGCATGTGTGTGCATATGTGTTTGTGTAGGCCATCCCTTCTAAAATGTTTCGTGAAGGGAAGCTTCGCAGGGGAGGCACACATGTTGGTTTTCGCTGACGCAGGGACATGGCAACTGCGTCCCCCACCTGAGAGGCAGCCGCGGGGTTTTCTGCTTTGCAGGGCAGTGGCTCTGGGTCCTGCAGAGCCATTTGCTAACCTGCCTCCCGCCCGGGGCCCGCTGAGGGTCCTTCCGGCAGGGCTCTGGGAAAGCCGGTAACTAACGATGCCAGGGGTGATGGAGAACCTCAGGAGATGGGATTGCGATGGTTCTGCCCGTGAAAACCACACGTGCACACGCTGAACAGGCGTGATACGGTGTTTGGGTTTCCTGAGAACTGACTCCTGCAGGTGTGTGGGCGGCGCAGCAACAAAAAAAGCACCTTGTAGCCAATGGGGAGATGACGCATCTTAAGTCATTGTTGGTTAATTCACATTCGGTACGTATCATGCATTTGCGTGATCATTCAAAGCTGTGTGTGTGTGTGTGTGTGTGTGTGTGTGTGTGCGCGATGTGCATCCCTCACCTCGGCCTTGTGTTACTTGGACACGTTCATGGCGACGTGGGGCTCGGCCTGCTTTGGGTGCGCGCTGTTATCACCTGAGATGTTGGGGAACATTCCACACACGTGACTGATTCAGAAAACACAGATGCAGGTTTAACATAAAGGGGTGTAGATTCAACTCTGTAATCACAACGTTCTACACAGGGGTGGGCAAAGGCGGGTTTGCAGTTGTGACACAAACAGATAGCACAATCGCACAAGTAATCCGAGAGCCAGTTCTGTCTCGTGTGCTCAGGGCCGTCACCCCACTTCTCCCCGCCCTGTGTGCAGCCTGGAGACACGAGAGTAATTGCCCAAGAAAGGAAAACCCTGTGAACAGACAGGGTGATGGTATTGAGAAGAGCAACTGTGTATTGGATGGAATAGGAGCCCTTTTTGAATAATGCCTTGACATTTATTTTGGGATCCAATTAGAAAGAGAAGCAACATCTCGTTTGCTTTCTGCTTTTATTTTAATTTGCACCTTTATCAAAAGGCAGCTTTAAATTAAGGAAGATTTCTCCTTGATGCCGTTTCCCCACAGGGCTGCATATGCTATTCACAATTTCCCCCAAAGAACGGAGAGGCACAAAAGAACCTTCTTATCAGAGGCATCAGTTGTGTGGTGCCTACGGACACGGATTCAGCATCAACGTCAATGAACGGCGATAAGCCCTGACCGGTTTGGCTCAGTGGATAGAGCGTCGGCCTGTGGACTGAAGGGTCCCGGGTTCGATTCCGGTGAAGGGCATGTACCTTGGTTGCAGGCACATCCCCAGCAGGAGATGTGCAGGAGGCAACTGATCGATGTTTCTCTCTCATCGATGTTTCTAACTGTCTATCCCTTTCCCTTCTTCTCTGTAAAAAATCAATAAAATATCTTTAAAAAAAAAATGAACGGCGATAAGGCTTTTACTATGGATCCGTCACATTCTCGCATCCCAACGTGACACTCGCCAGTGTCTTCAGGGGCGACACGGAGGGCGTGCTGCTCTGGGAGACTGTGACATGGCTGGAGAAGTGGATGCTGACGCTGGCGAGAAAGAGACAATGAGATAGAAACAGGTGTGAGTTACGTTTTTCACTGAAACCCTCAGCGGGGCCTGCGTGTTCCTGGACGTTGTCGGTGACTTAAGCCCGATGCTCCGGAACCCGGCGGGGGTTCTAGATCATCGCTCTCCCGGGAGGAGGGTGCCCCCCGACTCCTTCGGGTGCCCCCGGCCTTGAGCGGGGGCAGGGTCTCAGGGACTTTGCAGACTCGTTATGGAGGGCAGACTCTCTGCCACTCACTCAGCATTTTCTGTTTTTTTCTCAGCTGATCCTCATTGCACTCCCACTTTCCTCCTGGTTTGGAGATGGAGACCCTGGGGTGCCGAGGGAGGAAGGAGGTTCTGAGTGTGCGTACCCCGCTCTGAGAGGGACCCGGATTGTTTGAGATGCCCCTTCCATGGCCTTACCCCTGCGTATCTGACTGGTCCACACAGTGTCCACCAGAGCTCACGGGGGACCGCATGTGTCCGACCCGAGCGGTCCCCTCCTTCCCGACACGACGTGGCTTTGAGGCCGCCATCGCCCCTGGCTTCCCTGCTCCCGTCCCCCACCTTCCAGCTCACCCTCCTCGGCGTCCTGACCCCCCTGAGCAGGTCACGTCTCTGGGCTCAGCACTGGGGGTTCTCCCCCTTTTGAGCTTCTCTCTGTTCCCCTGTAAGTCACCCCGACTCACGGCTTCAAGCCCCTCATCCACGGCCACCTGTCGCACGTTGACACCTGCTGACACACACCTGCCCTGAACTCTCCCTCCCCCATCCTCCTCATGCCAGGAAATGGCAGTTCAGGGTCTTCATTCGAGAAAGTTGAATTTCCACATTCCTCTAGAACTGGACTTGGAATCTTCTGTCTTATCTTGTTGGTTCTCACATCAAAATACACCCATCATCTGTAGCCACTTTTATAGGGTCCCGGTCCAAACCATTACCTTTCGCTGTTCATTACGAATTGAGTTTTTTAATCTGTTTTCAATTACAGTTGACATTCAACATTCCCTTGTATTCATGCCAGGTGGACAGCATGGTGGTTAGACAATCATATACCTGACCAAGTGCTCTCCCCGATGTATCTGGTACCCACCTGCACTGTACGTAGTTACTACAATGTTATTGTTTATCACTCTAGACCAGCCTTGCGCAAACTACGGCCCGCGGGCCGGATCCGGCTGTTCTATCCGGTTCTCTTGCTCTCCCCTCCGCTCCTTTACTTTGAATTTATATTAGTTCACACAAACACTCCATCCATGCTTTTGTTCTGGCCCTCCGGTCCAGTTTAAGAACCCATTGTGGCCCTCGAGTCAAAAAGTTTGCCCACCCCTGCTCTAGACTCTTGGCCTGTCTTCTTTGAACTCTGCACACCCCATGGTGAGAGGTCTGAATTTTTGTGCCCCCCCGCCCCAATTCATATGTTGAAACCATAACTCCCAAGGTGCTGGTGTCAGGAGGTTCTTTAGAAGGAAAAGCAGGAGTGGGAAGGTGTTTAACAGGGAAGAGTATGTTAGTGATATAAGGCAGCTGTGACTGGGTATCATGACAACGTGGTGAGTAATGAGAGGAGGAGGTATGCAGGGCCTGGCCGAGGGAACATCGTGTGCCATGCGAAGGTACTTGAGTTTACCCTGGAAACAGGGAGGGGCCCCCAAGCCCGCTGAGCTGTTTCCTGTCAGAAGCATTATTCTGGCAGCAGTCGATGGGAGAGAGGAGACTTAGGGTGTGCCCAGGAGGAGAGAGTTACGGTAACACAGGGAATCGCAAAAGAAAGCCCACACTAAGGACAGATTGAAGGCGCACGGAGGAGGCACGTGGGTGAGATCTGGAGGCAGATTAAATGTCAGGAGGGAGAGTAAATCTCTAGGGAAACGAGATGGATTGGGGTCCCCTGGCATGGGGGGAGGGGTGATGGAGAACATGACCATAGAAAATGGGGACACGCTTTTTTTTTTTTTTGAGATGGTGAACATGTTCCAGGATTGGGTATGGTGAAGGGGGCCCCTCCCTGTGAATATGCAGAAAAAACATTTAATTGCACATTTTTTTGAGGAGGAATTTCACAGTGTGTTAATCTGGATGAAGTGACTTAGAAAAATGCCTTAAGAGGGTGTTTGCTTAGTCATAGGGGCGATGGGTGGAGCCGGTCACTGCAGATCTCAGCGCAGGGAAGGAGGAGGGGGTTAGGAGTCCATGATGTCAGAGCGGATTGTGGACCCCACAGGTGGAGCTGGAACAGATATGGAAAGCCCACGTCCAGGCATCAGAAGTGCCATCTAAGGATGCCAACTGCCAGGTGTGGCCCACAGGAGTAGATCACCTCCCCCCCCCCCCCCCCCCCGAGAGTCTGCAAAAGAGCAGAGAGGACCAAGGAGGGAGACGCGAACACTGTGAACAACACAGGGACTCACACGGGAAGAAGGACCGAGCAGAGTGATCAGAAGGAGCAGGCAGAGCGTCACAAGGCCGGGTGGCGTTCGGAGAGCCACGGGTTGCATTTTTAAGAGCAGTTGTGATAAAATGTGGGCCTGCCTGCCGCTGGGTTTAGAGATGAATGGAAATTGCGGGAAGGTAACGGCTTTCGTCTGTGTAATTCCTCCAAGGAGAGAGGGAGTCGTTGGTGAAAGGTTTGGCAGACGAAGATGGCGTCCTGAGCAGGGGTCATGGACGGGGAGGAGGGGGTGGAGACACAGAGATCAGTAGGCAGGTTCCGTGACTCTAATGTGCTGAGAGAAGTCTGCCCCTGGTGAGAAGTGTTGGGAGAGAGGGGAGAAGGGGATGGGGGAGGGATGGGAAGGCATAAGGGAATGACCAAGGCTCGCAATAGGTATTGATTGAAAAGAGAGAGGGCTTCCTGGGACCATCAGTGAGACAGAGAAAAGATGTTTTTATCTAAAGCACAAGAAAAAAAATACAGTAAACCTCCTCCAAATTTAAATAAAATGGTCCTTCAAAGGGCGCCCTCAAGAAAGTACAAAGACAACCACAGAATGGGAGGAAGTATTTACAAAATACGTATCTGATAAGCGGCTTACGTTCGGAATGTAGAAAGAACTGTTGCCTCACAATCATCTTACCTAATAATAGAGAAACATGTAAACTGACCGTACCTCCGCTACGCCCACAGCCAATCAGAGTGAGTATGCAAATTAACCCAACAAATATGGCGGTGA
Organism: Plecotus auritus; assembly: GCF_963455305.1. Lineage (NCBI taxonomy): Eukaryota > Metazoa > Chordata > Mammalia > Chiroptera > Vespertilionidae > Plecotus > Plecotus auritus. The sequence continues at coordinate 1,137,507 of NC_137772.1, forward strand.
ATTTGCATACATACCTGGGTTCCGGGAACCTCCTTGGCACCCAGGTCACTCCCAGCCGGCCATCGGAGGGGCCAAGCCTGCGATTGGAGGGGCGGGGGTGCCTGCTTCCCAAGCCTAAGGCCTGGGGCGGAGGCTTTAGGCTTGGGAAGGGGCCAAGCCTGTGACCAAATGCAGACCATCCGGAAGTCAGCCCTGGGTTGCCCAGCTGCAGCCTGGCGACCCAGCACTGACTGCCCAGGTGGCTGAGACCCAGAAAGTGAGTCAGGGTCTGACCTGCAGCCTCAGTGGAAGCTGCTGATCAGTGTACTTACCTCTCTCTTTCTCTCCCTCTTTCTTTCTGATCTTCGCCAGCAGCCAGGCTTTTCTTTCTCACTTGGCCTCCGCAGGGGCTGCTGTTAAGCCCCGCCTCTTTGATCAGACCCAGAGATAGGCCTGGAGATGCTGACTGGCATAGGAACCGACCAATCAGAACCAAATCTGGGTGCTGTGGGGAACCAATGGCTGTCTAGGAGGTGGAGCTTTTGACACTGACTGGCATAGAAACTGACCAATCAGAACCAAATATGGGTGCTGTGGGGAGCCAATGGCTGTCTAGGAGGCAGAGCGTCTGATGCTGACTGGCATAGGAACTGACCAATGAGAACCAAATCTGGGTGCTGTGGGGATCCAATGGCTGCCTAGGAGGTGAAGCTTTTGACACTGGCATAGGAACCAACCAATCAGAACCAAATTGGCCATCAGAGGAGGGCAGTTGGGGGCAACATCAGGCCTGCAGGAGAGGGCAGGTAGGGGTGATCAGGCTGGCAGGCAGAAGCAGTTAGGAGCAATCAGGCAGGCAGGCAGGTGAGCAGTTAGGAGCCAGTGGTCCCAGATTGTGAGAGGGATGTCTGACTGTCGCTTTAGGCCCGACACCTGGGAACAGGCCTAAAATGGCAATCGGACATCCCACAAGGGGTCCCCAATTGGAAGAGGGTGCAGGCTGAGTTGAGGGAATTCCCCCTCCATGCACAAATTTCGTGCACCGGGCCTCTAGTAAATAAATAAGAAGGCAAATGATGTAATTTAAAAATTGGGTAAGGATCTTCAGAAATCATTCTCCAAGGAAGGTCTACAGATGGCTGGTAAGCACACGAAGAGATGCTTGGCATCATTGGTCATCAGGGAAATGCAAATCAGAACCACAGGAAGGCACCACTTCCTAGCCCCTAGGATGGATGAGTCAGAGAGTGAGATAACAATATGTGTTGATGAGGACGAGGGCATGGGGAATTGGAGCCTCATAATCTGCTGGTGGGAATGGCGTGTAAGAGCAGCGAGGCCTAGGAAAACAGCGGGGCCACAACTCAGCTTAAACACGGCACCCCCTTGACCCAGCAGCAGCACCACGCGAGATTCATGCCCCGGGGAAGTGAAAGCAGATATCCACACACACACACTTATCTGGCAGATGTTTAAAGACACATTATTCATGAGAGCCCAAAGGCGGAGACATCCCAATAGCCCGTCCGTGGCTGAAGGGCTGAACAAGGGTGGTGCGGCCACACGAAGGAATAGTATGTAGCCCATGAAAGTCATGAGCTACTGTGAGGCTGGGTGAGAAGCCTGAACTTGGGGGGGTCTCATTCTGGGTCGGCCTTGCCTGCCTGACACCATCTCTCTACGCCCTGCCCTGCCGCACAGCGGGTGTGAGGGCTTCGGCCAGAGACTCCCAGCCCCGAGGCTGAGATGTGGGCTCCCCTGTCTTCAGAGGCCCAATGAGAGCAACAGGAAGTGAAGCACCAGCACGCGCCGGACCATGGGTGGTTGTGCCTAACGTTGTGCTAAGCAAAGCAAGCCCGTCACGGTGGAAGACCATAGGCTCCGCGATCGGGTTATGATCGGGTTATGAAACTAGCAGCTCAGGGAAATCTACAGATGGGAAGGGGCTCGGTGGCTGCCCCGTGTGCAGGGTGGGGGACGGAGGGAATTACGGGGAGGCGGGGGGAGGCCCGAGGAGGGGGTCATGGAAGGGTACGGTTTCTTTCAGAGTGGATGAACATAGTTTAAAGTGGATGGTGGTGAGGGCTGTACCAGTCTGTAAACCCGCTTAAACCCTTGAAGGTTAGGGCTTCCCTGGGTCAGCTGTATGGTGTGTGGTGTATATGGCATTGATGCTGTTAAAACATTGTCAGGGCAGGGACCATTCTACTAAAGACCTGGCCCGTGTCCCTCAAACCTGCCAAGGTCGTGGCAAATAAGAACGTTCTGAGAGCTGTGCCAGCCAGGGGGCCCCGCAAAGCCACGGTGCTAAACGTAAGGTGGTGACTGATGGAATCCTGAACAGAAGAGAGGGAAATGGGTAAAACACATCTGAATAGAGTAGGGGCTCTGGTTGTAAAATGGATCAGCATTGCCCGGCCGGCGGGGCCCAGGGGTTGAGTGTCGGCCTATGAACCAGGAGGTCACGATTCGATTCCGGTCAGGGCACAGGCCCGGGTTGAGGGCTCGATCCCCAGCGGGGGACGTGCAGGAGGCAGCCAGTCAGTGATTCTCTCTCATCATGGGTGTTTCTGTCTCTCTCTCACTCTCTGAAATCAATAAAACATATTTTTAAAATATTATCAGTATTGGTCTATTAGCCATATTACAACCATGTTTCCACGCCAACATAAGGTATTCATAGTAGGGGAAACTGGCTAGGAGGCACATAGGGATTTTTCTGTAAATCCCAATTTCCTATAAACTCAAAAGTTTTCTAAAGTAAAAAGTTTATTTTATGAAAGATGCATTTTTTTTTTAATTTTCCTGTTTTAAAATGTGATGTTAGAGTCTGTCTCTAGAACTAAGCATTCAAGATCTGCCGGCAGAAATTGCTGTTGCCAGTTAATTCCCTTAGAGCCCTCCTCCCGCTCTGGAAGGGCTACGGGGTGGTCCACGCAGAGCCCGTGAGTAGCCTGAGCACTAACCCATCCCCGTGGGCGCGCCCGGGATCCGCATGCAGGAGGGGCGGGGACCTCTCCGGTCCTTTTGGGACTTGCTCCCCATCCTCACGGAGCGGTTATTAGGACAAAACTGCCTTTTTCGCAAATGCTGACAGCCCGTTGGACAATATGACTCATATGGACCTTGAGAAAACACACCGTATAAGTGGTCTATTTTAGAAGCACGTGCTCCCTAGTTTCGATTACATCTCAGTCTTTTTCTGTCGTGGATTAACCCGTTTTAAATACACGAACAGCCAGAGTCGGCATACAGGTATGCTTCTCTGCATCTACAGGTCAGAGAGAATGTTGTGGACACACGTCCTCTCTAACTAACCTACTTCTGGACCTGGAGGTGTTTACAATCGGAACTGGATGACAAACCATGACGTGGCACCCGGGTCACACTGGGGAGGACCAGGGGGCCCGCTCCCAGGCTCGGTCCCCGCTGAGCTGTGAGCATGTCTGCAGCAGCCTGGGCGCAGCGCGAGAAGGGCTGGGCGTGCCACTGGCCCCTGAGAGGGGGCACGGGGGCCAGCTGCCCTGTGGGAACTGGCCCAGCAGGCAGGAGGGACCCGGCACCCCCTCGACACAGCCTCCGAGAGCTGAGGAAGCCGAGGGTGTGGCCAGGGCGAGGCCCACGTCTGTGCCCACCTGTTCCTGTGACTGTAGGGCCCGCAGCAGGTGACACCTGGGAGGTCTCCCCTCACAGGTTCCCCAGCCTGAAAGGAAGGGCTCCCCTTCTGCCCCCACCCAAGGAGAACCCCAAAGGAGCCAGAGGTCGGTGGGTGCGGGCCTTCCCCGGGCAGTGCCGGGGCGGGAGGGAGGGATAGTTGCTCAGCGGCCACGTGTCCGTCCCCTCCCCCACGGCTCTTCGACACGGAGGTCACAGGTGGTGGTCAGATGCCTCATTCTGGGAAAACAGAGAAACGAGGGGGAGGCTGTGGCATATCCCGTTCTTTCTGACGGAGAACATCCATGGAGACCCTCTGTCAACGTGGACGTGTATGCACGTGAGGCCAAGTTCAAATGCTAGCGGGACACTTGCCATCGGGCTCAACCAAGACGATTGAGAAGTGCACGTGCCATCGTGGGGAAAGCTCAGCTGCAAATGCCATTTAAATGTCGGATGTGAGTATCCGTTTTCTACAGCCGAGTCCACCTTCCGGGCACCGTCTAATTCAGGTCCTGAGTGGCTCTTGACAGACATGCGTGACTTCCTCCTCCGAGAACCTTCGGCCACGGTGTAAGATTCCGTCCCAACAGGCCTCGAACCTGAACGCAGTCCCTTACCCACCTCTGTCGGGACTTGAATGTGAAGCCGGGGCCATGCTTTCTCAACTTAGAACCCAAAGCTCCTAAAACAGCGCCTGACATTCCGAGGAAACCCAGCCTAGTTGATTGATTATCCAACATCCAAGACGCAAATGCCACTGGCTGCCAACATTGAACCGTGGCCACAAGATGTTGGTGGGAATCTTGGTATGGAGTCATCTGCCACTCAAGCTTACGGTGTCTCGTACATACATGTTCCTGGTTGATTCAAATTCTCTGTGAAAGCGAAAGGGATGTAAAAATATAAGAAAGATGATAATGTGCCGTGTGTGTGTGTACGTGTGTGTGCATGTGTGTGTGCAGGCATGTGTATGGGTCTTTGGGTACATATGCCCCAGTTAGGTGTAGTGTCTACCTCAAGAAAACCAACCAGCATTGTAATGACTCAATGTTCATTTTGTGTTAATACTAAGAACTCTTGTTTCATTGCATGCAATAATGACAAGTACTATTACCAAAATATACAGTCAACATGCTTGTATAATAATTTTTAATACTTTACTTACAAGACAGAATCGTTATTTTAGTGACAATTTAATATGCTAATTGTGCCTCGTGAGAGAGTTGTATATAGTTGTTCATGTTTCCATTATCTAATAAAATGTATGTCTTACATTTCATGGAAAATGCTAGGTATTGTGTGAAATATTTTTAAAATGCCTTGGGGCTGTGTCTACTTAGGAAGCTTAACAAGTTTCCAGTGGACTCCTGTGAATGGGGGGGGGGGGTGCAGAGCTAAAGAGAAACGCTGAGCCGTGTGTATGGTTAAGTACATGAAACACCCACCACCTCTCACCATTCTAAGCCTAAAGGGCTTTTCCGTACCGCCCTACAGATCAGACGGCTGTTGTCAATCGGTGGATTTGCATAAGAAATGTATTAGGACATGATGGATAAAACGTCTAAGTCAAATAGTAAAGAATATTACTATCATTATTCTGTCTTTACAGTCTAGAGCAGGGGTGGGCAAACTTTTTGACTCGAGGGCCACCATGGGTTCTTAAACTGGACCGGAGGGCCGGAACAAAAGCATGGATGGAGTGTTTGTGTGAACTAATATAAATTCAAAGTAAAGGAGTGGAGGGGAGAGCAAGAGAACCGGATAGAACAGCCGAACGGGCCGGATCCGGCCCGCGGGCTGTAGTTTGCCCATGGCTGGTCTAGACTAGTAATGAGTAAATGCTACTTCTTTTCGGTTCTAAGAAAGACCGTCTTGGGTGTGAGTTGTTCAGAAGGGACGCTGTTAAATGGAGATACAGGAAACGTGATCTGTGTCCATCTATTTGCCCAACCCCACCCCCCTTCACCCCATGTTGCTCGGTGAACTGCCAGGGCGTCTCAGCAGGCGGCCCCAGCCTTGAAGAGCAGAGAGCTGACGGAAGCGATCATGAGCCAGAAGATGGCATTCTGCTGAGGGAATAAGAATCCAGAGTGAGAGGGGTGATGGGAGCTTGAGCGTCCATGTGCAGATCTGCTCACTTCCTGTGGGACGGCCCGAGTCCCTTCCCCTTGACCTGTTCTGCCATAAACGGTTCAATCAAAGGCCTCTCCACTGCTGCTGGGGGCGTTTAGGTGAACACCGAGTCCCAAAATCGCTGGTTTGGGGAGGAAATGCAACCTTGGAGCGCTCCTGGAAATTAGCAGGTGGCCGCAATTAATGCTTTTTTTTTACAGCGCCGTATATAGTAGAGCATGATTCATATTTGGTGGGAAAAAATAGAACTTGTAAATCAGGATCATGGATTACATAAACACTGCGTGGACCCGCTTCTTCCCCAAGGATAAAAATCTGAAGCATTTATGTGCACGCAGTGAGCGCAGCCTGCACGCAGAGATCACCTTCTCAGGCGCGTGGCAATCTCATCCCTCCTCGTACTCACAAGAGGCCACCGCTTCCTCTTCCGTCGCCTTTGAACCTCCCCGTTGCGCACCCCAAACACAGCTGGCGGGGGGAGCTATGCCAAGGCCTCCTGACCCTCTCCTGGCTCCACACACAGTGTCACGTCTTCCGTGCTTTCCTCCTCAGTTTTCATTTTAGCGTTCACTCAGCAGGTCCTTCCTGGGCACACTCCGTATGCCAGCTCAAGGCACTGCAGTAGGCAGTGAGAGAAACAGAGCATCCTACCCAGGATGAGGAAGTAGAACATGGACCCAAATAAACCAAGGGCTAGGGTGGTAGTAAGCCCCTCAGGCTGGGATGTAGGGATGGTTTCGTGGGGGGGGGGGGGGAAGCTCAGTTTCACTGGGACTTAACAGACACCAGGATTTGGGTCTGCAGAGATAGAGGGGTTCAGCCGTGGGCAAACTACGGCCTGCGGGCTGGATCCGGCTGTTCTATCCGGTTCTCTTGCTCTCCCCTCCGCTCCTTTCCTTTGAATTTATATTAGTTCACACAAACACTCCATCCATGCTTTTGTTCCGGCCCTCCGGTCCAGTTTAAGAACCCATGGTGGCCCTCGAGTCAAAAAGTTTGCCCACCCCTGGGTTAGATGGAACTGTTATATACAGTTTCCTCCTCTTTCTTGTTCTAATCAATCAAAATGCACTGTCAGGAAAGAGTCACGTAAACACCGAAGAGCAGCAAGAGTTCGTAAGGCCTTCGCCTTCTCCAATGCGTCTGTATTCAACACGCTGTTCGTTTGTAAACCGCAGGAGTGAATCTCTGGTGGTAGAAATACTAGCCCAAGTAATAGGACATGCCTGAGTTATTTCTGGTTAGGAAGACATGATCATCATCCCTGCAATGACAATAATCGACGTAGTGGTGTGGGTATTCTTATCAGAGAGCGGAGTGATGGTGTAGCTTTGAGTGAGCTTGTTCCTTTCTTTGACGCTCAACTTCCCACACCCTCACAAATTAGGAAGGTCCTATTTAGCCCTGGGGTGGTAAGCTAGCATCCCCCCTCTGTGTTGCCTCAACAGGTAGTGGATTCGTGAAGTGCAGGTTAGGATCTCTGACCACACAGGAAGGAGAGTTCCCTTGTTTTCATGGCCAGTGGACCCGTTTCCTGTGTATTTGCTACCCGTGGATTACATCATGTTCTACTGGTGAGAGTTATAGCAAAGTAGAAAATGCCCCGAGTTAAAAGCTATGCTGCTTTGAAGAAGTTACTTCGCTTTATTGCAATTCAGTTAATATTTATGTTAATGCAACTATCAAGTGCTGCTTTTATTACCAGTGATAAATATTCTATATAATAAAAGGATAATACGCCAGTGGATCGGAGGAATGACCAGTTGCTATGACGCACACTGACCACCAGGGGGGGCAGACGCTCAACGGAGGAGCGGAAAGCACAGGCATGGAAACATGGGGCAGGCTGATGAATCTCAGAGGGAAGGGGTGAGGGGGAGGGTGGGAAGAGACGAACCAAAGATCTTACATGCACCCTAGAGGCCCCTCGGCCTGGCCTGCGCCCTCTCGCAATCCAGGACCCCTGGGGGCCTCTAGTTAGGATATATTAGAGAACGCTAAGGGCGGTGCACGGTATTCCAGAAGTGGCTGGCTCTTTCCCTCCTTCCTCCCCAGGGCTCCTGTGGCTCAGAGACAGGCAGCCATTCGGGCTGGACGTTGCCTGCAGCTGCCCAGTCCTGCAGCCAGCAAGGCCCACAGGAAACTGCCTTTGACTCCCTCCTTCCCCTCATGTTCAGTAGCTCCCTCGGGAGGTTTTCGGTGCTGATCCGTGTAGGGCACCACAGACACACTGGATATCCATGCCAGTAAGACGTTTTCCCGGGTGATCCATCGCATCCGGCAGCTAATGAAAGGTTAATAAAAAGCAGTTTAGGAGATAAAAAATCATTACATGTGGCTTGTACTTGACGTTCTAAGGATTGCAAAGGCGGGGGGAGAAAAGCTGCGGAGAAGAGACTTTAATTTAAACGGAAGTCAAATATGAAAATTCCATTGTAGGATCTTGGCAAATAGCTTTCCAGCCAAGGTGAAGATTCAATCCACCGGGAAGGTTCACATTTACATGAAAACTGCCTTTGACTCCCTTTCCCCCCTCACACTCAGTAACGCGCCTTTTTTACGGCTACAGATCTTTTCATACGTATGTGGCTCATCTTTCCAACAAGGCAGGCACGCCTCGCTTTAGCTCACGTTGCTTTACTGTGCTTCTCAGACACCGAGGTTTTCACGGATTGAAGGTTCGCGACATCCCTGTGTGGAACATGCCTCCCGGAACCCCTTTTCCAACAGCATCCCCCCCTTCCAGTCTCTGTGTCCCATTTTGGCAATTCTCGCGATATTTCAAGTGTATCTCAATATATTTCAGTATTTTTCATTATTATTATATTCTTAGGGTGATCTGGGATCGGTGACCTTTCATGGTGCTACCGTATGTGTTTTGGGGTGCCAGGATCTGTGCCTGAAAATGATGGCGAGCTTAATGGGTAAATGTTGTGTGTGTTCTGACTGTTCCACTGAACAGCTCTACTCCCCCCCTCCCCCCCGCATCCCTCTCGCTCCTCGGCACCCCTGTTTCCTGAGACACAACGCTATTGAAATCGGCCAGTTAATAAACCCACCATGGCCTCTCGGTGTGCACGTGACGGGAAGAGGCACGGGTCTCTCAGTTTACATCAAACACTAGGAATGCCCGGCCGGCGTGGCTCCGGGGTTGAGCATCGGCCTAGGAACCAGGAGGTCACGGTTCGATTCCCAGTCAGGGCACAGGCCCGGGTTGCGGGCTCGATCCCCCGTGTGGGGCGTGCAGGAGGCAGCCGACCCATGATTCTCTCTCATCACGGATGTTTCTCTTTCTCTCTCCCTCTCCCTTCCTTCCTCTCTGAAGTCACTAAACGCACACACACACACACACACACACACACACGCACACACACACACACACACACAAACAAAAAAACCGACAACTAGAAACGATGAAGCTCGGTGAGGGGGGATGTGAAAGCTGAGACGGGCCGAAAGGGAGCCAAGCTGTGAAGCAAAGGAACGTTCTCGAAGGAAACCCAACGGCTGCTCCCGGGAACCTAAGTGATGAGAAAGCACGGCGGCCTGTGGTTAGTGACCGGACAGGAGATCACACCAACTCCACTGTCCCACAAACCAAACCAGAGCCCGAGCCAGGACCAGGAGGCTGAGAGGCGAGGAGGCTACATGGTGAGGAGGCTGAGAGGCGAGGAGGCTGAGAGGCGAGGAGGCTGTGCGGTGAGGAGGCTGCATGGTGAGGAGGCTGAGAGGCGAGGAGGCTGAGAAGTGAGGAGGCTGAGAGGTAAAGAGGCTGCGCGGTGAGGAGGCTGAGAGGCGAGGAGGCTGAGAAGTGAGGAGGCTGAGAGGTAAAGAGGCTGCGCGGTGAGGAGGCTGAGAGGTGAGGAGGCTGCGCGGTGAGGAGGCTGAGAGGTGAGGAGGCTGCGCGGTGAGGAGGTTGAGAGGCGAGGAGGCTGCGCGGTGAGGAGGCTGAGAGGTGAGGAGGCTGAGAGGTGAGGAGGCTGAGAGGTGAGGAGGCTGCGCGGTGAGGAGGCTGAGAAGTGAGGAGGCTGCGCGGTGAGGAGGCTGCGCGGTGAGGAGGCTGAGAGGCGAGGAGGCTGAGAGGCGAGGAGGCTGCGCGGTGAGGAGGCTGAGAGGTGAGGAGGCTGAGAGGTGAGGAGGCTGCGCGGTGAGGAGGCTGAGAGGTGAGGAGGCTGCGCGGTGAGGAGGCTGAGAGGTGAGGAGGCTGAGAGGTGAGGAGGCTGCGCGGTGAGGAGGCTGAGAGGTGAGGAGGCTGAGAGGTGAGGAGGCTGCGCGGTGAGGAGGCTGCGCGGTGAGGAGGCTGAGAGGTGAGGAGGCTGCGCGGTGAGGAGGCTGAGAGGTGAGGAGGCTGAGAGGTGAGGAGGCTGAGAGGTGAGGAGGCTGCGCGGTGAGGAGGCTGAGAGGTGAGGAGGCTGCGCGGTGAGGAGGTTGAGAGGCGAGGAGGCTGCGCGGTGAGGAGGCTGAGAGGTGAGGAGGCTGAGAGGTGAGGAGGCTGAGAGGTGAGGAGGCTGCGCGGTGAGGAGGCTGAGAAGTGAGGAGGCTGCGCGGTGAGGAGGCTGCGCGGTGAGGAGGCTGAGAGGCGAGGAGGCTGAGAGGCGAGGAGGCTGCGCGGTGAGGAGGCTGAGAGGTGAGGAGGCTGAGAGGTGAGGAGGCTGAGAGGTGAGGAGGCTGCGCGGTGAGGAGGTTGAGAGGCGAGGAGGCTGCGCGGTGAGGAGGCTGAGAGGTGAGGAGGCTGAGAGGTGAGGAGGCTGAGAGGTGAGGAGGCTGCGCGGTGAGGAGGCTGAGAAGTGAGGAGGCTGCGCGGTGAGGAGGCTGCGCGGTGAGGAGGCTGAGAGGCGAGGAGGCTGAGAGGCGAGGAGGCTGCGCGGTGAGGAGGCTGAGAGGTGAGGAGGCTGAGAGGTGAGGAGGCTGAGAGGCGAGGAGGCTGAGAGGCGAGGAGGCTGCGCGGTGAGGAGGCTGAGAAGTGAGGAGGCTGTGCGGTGAGGAGGCTGAGAGGTGAGGAGGCTGAGAGGTGAGGAGGCTGAGAGGTGAGGAGGCTGCGCGGTGAGGAGGCTGAGAGGTGAGGAGGCTGAGAGGTGAGGAGGCTGCGCGGTGAGGAGGCTGAGAGGTGAGGAGGCTGAGAGGTGAGGAGGCTGCGCGGTGAGGAGGCTGCGCGGTGAGGAGGCTGAGAGGTGAGGAGGCTGCGCGGTGAGGAGGCTGAGAGGTGAGGAGGCTGCGCGGTGAGGAGGCTGAGAGGTGAGGAGGCTGAGAGGTGAGGAGGCTGCGCGGTGAGGAGGCTGAGAGGTGAGGAGGCTGAGAGGTGAGGAGGCTGCGCGGTGAGGAGGCTGCGCGGTGAGGAGGCTGAGAGGTGAGGAGGCTGCGCGGTGAGGAGGCTGAGAGGTGAGGAGGCTGAGAGGTGAGGAGGCTGAGAGGTGAGGAGGCTGAGAGGCGAGGAGGCTGAGAGGCGAGGAGGCTGCGCGGTGAGGAGGCTGAGAAGTGAGGAGGCTGTGCGGTGAGGAGGCTGAGAGGTGAGGAGGCTGAGAGGTGAGGAGGCTGAGAGGCGAGGAGGCTGTACGGTGAGGAGGCTGAGAGGAGAGGAGGCTGAGAGGCGAGGAGGCTGAGAAGTGAGGAGGCTGAGAGGTGCGAAGGCTGAGAGGCGAGGAGGCTGCAGGAGGAAGGCGTGAAGCTGCGGCGGCTGGTTCTCGAGGGTTAAGGAGGGCAGCCGTCCCCATCCCGTAGCCCTGCAGGTGGAGCGGCAGGTGCTGATGCAGCGGCCGCAGCAGGTCATCAGGACGATCCAGCCCAGATGAGTGACGGAGGTGGCCACGCGCAGCCGCGGCTTGTCAGTGCGGACGAGACAGGTCCACGGTGGCCGTTGGACGGGTCCGCACGTAGGACTCAGCAGAGAAGTCAGGGCCTGGCTGCAGGGACAGGCCGGCTCTCCTGGGAGGGGCTGGTGCAGCTGTGACTGGGGTGGAGGCCCCGGCTCACTGTCCCCCGGAACCCCCCGCCTGAGGAATGTGCTCCGCCCGCTCCGCTGAGCGCTGTGAATGGGAAGACACAGCCTGGACGGCCGCACGTCTGCTGACAACACGTCTCAGGGAGCATTTCAGCCAGTGGCTGAGACCTCCTCTGGGAAACGGATCCCTTCGCAGTCCCACTGCCCGCCGACGGACAGAGCAGGTCACTGGGACCTCTGCCGGGGCCGGGCAAGGGGAGGAGTGTGGCTCTCACGCCTGCTGACGCGCACCCGTGCTCAGCCCGCGGACCGGAGTGATCTCCGCTTCCAGGTCCCATCCTTACGAGGGAGAGTTCAGAGGGCGCAGCGGCCCGGATGGTGGCTCCTCTGTTAACGCGGGGCGTGTCCAGTGAACACCTGGGAAGCATCCCCCCTCCCGATGCGTGAGAACCTGCGTGACCCGTGGAGCAGGTCAGACTGTCAACAGGAGCAGGAGCGGGAAGGAGCTGACTCCGTTCTCCCGGCGCCTTTGAGGGTCGGGGCCTCAGTGGATGGATGTGGTGACGGGGGACGCGGGAGCCGCACGGGAACCAGGACTGGACGTGGAGCTGGAGCTGGAGCTGGGCCTGACGCGCTGCAGCGGGGAGCGGGGAGTCTCGGGGGGAGCCCGCGCAGAGAGGGCGCGGTGCGGATGTTGCAGGGACAATGGGATTGACTCCAGCCTTGAAAGTCCTGGGGCTGGAGGGCCGGCAAACGGCATGACGCGCCGAGAGAAACCATTTGCGAGAGGAAGTCAGTGGATGCGGCAAACTCCACTGTTGCCTTCTGTTAGGGAATTCCTGCAGCCACCCCAACCTGCAGCACCTGCCACCCTGATTGGTCAGCGCCCAACCTCCAGGCGAGACCCTCCCCCAGCTCCCCCAGCCTCCAGGCAAGACCCTCCCCCAACCACCCCAGCCTCCAGGCAAGACCCTCCCCCAGCTGCCCCAGCCTCCAGGCAAGACCCTCCCCCATCCTCCCCCAGCCGCCCCCAGCCGCCCCCAGCCTCCAGGCAAGACCCTCCCCCAGCTCCCCCAGCCTCTAGGCGAGACCCTCCCCCAACTGCCCCCAACCTCCAGGCAAGACCCACCCCCAACTGCCCCCAGCCTCCAGGCAAGACCCTCACCAGCCGCCCCAGCCTCCAGGCGAGACCCTCCCCAGCCGCCCCCAGCCTCCAGGCAAGACCCTCCCCCAACCGCCCCAGCCTCCAGGCAAGACCCTCCCCAGCCGCCCCCAGCCTCCAGGCAAGACCCTCCCCCAACTGCCCCAGCCTCCAGGCAAGACCCTCCCCCAGCTCCCCCAGCCTCTAGGCCAGACCCTCCCCCAGCTCCCCCAGCCTCTAGGCAAGACCCTCCCCCAACTGCCCCCAACCTCCAGGCAAGACCCTCCCCCAGCTCCCCCAGCCTCTAGGCAAGACCCTCCCCCAACTGCCCCAGCCTCCAGGCAAGACCCTCCCCCAGCTCCCCCAGCCTCTAGGCAAGACCCTCCCCAGCCACCCCCAGCCTCCAGGCAAGACCCTCCCCCAACTGCCCCCAACCTCCAGGCAAGACCCTCCCCAGCCACCCCCAGCCTCCAGGCAAGACCCTCCCCCAACTGCCCCCAACCTCCAGGCAAGACCCTCCCCCAACTGCCCCCAGCCTCCAGGCAAGACCCTCCCCAGCCACCCCCAGCCTCCAGGCAAGACCCTCCCCCAACTGCCCCAGCCTCCAGGCAAGACCCTCCCCCAACTGCCCCCAGCCTCCAGGCAAGACCCTCCCCAGCCACCCCCAGCCTCCAGGCAAGACCCTCCACCAGCCGCCCCGGCCTCCAGGCAAGACCCCTTGGTCACCAGAGCTGTCACTGGAGGCTCATTGGTGGTGAGCCCCGTAGAGCCATAAAGCGTTGTGAGTAAGGTGTGCATGGCTTTTTGGACATGATGCCATGGCACACTGAAGGGGCCGCGGGGTAGTGTAAACATCGCTCTCACATGTGCTTGGAAACGGAAATATTTGCATGACTCACTGTATCACAACATCCCCTTCATCGCGGTTGTCTGAACCCAAACCTGCAGATCCCAGGTCACCACGCAGGGCCCGGGGCGTGGCGGGCACCTGCTCAAGGCTCTGACGCAGGGGGACCCCAAGCAGAACTCAAAGGACTGAAGAAAAGGGGGGGATTGCATCAGCGCAAACCCTTCCAGGTTGCAAGGAGCTGCACATTTTCTTGCTTTAAAACTAGCTTTCCCTCGCTGTCATTCATTTCCTCTAGTCAGGACCAGCAGGCCCACACCCTCTGCATGGTCCCCACACCCACCCTGCCCTCCTGCCCTGCCTGGGGCCCTCATGGCCTGGGGTCCCAGGGGAGAGAGGAGGGAGCCGCTGCCTCCTGCTGCCCTGGGTCCTGTTCCTTCTCTCTCTCACTCTCTCTCTCTCTCTCTCTGTCTCTATCTCTCTCTCAGCCTGTCCAGTGCGAACATGGAACCCCTAGGCTCAGTTAGACGTGAGAATATCAGCGAAGCCCCAGTGGTTCCTGGTCCTTCTGTCCCAGATCCTGGTCTTCTCCAAACCCCCACCCTCATGACCTCTGCCGATCCGGCTTTCCTTCCCCGGAGAACGCGGGGGTGGCGTGGAGAGAACAGCCTTACTAGCAAAGTTCATCTGTGACGCGGAGGGTTTGCCGGATGGTGTCCAGGCCGGTCGTGTGGACAGGGCAGCCTGGGTCTCATGGGAAGTGCCCTGCCCTGGCCTCTGGCTGCAGGTGGCACCCGCAGACCCTCGGTGGGTGTCCCCAGACCCGTGTCGGGCAGCATGGCGACCCTGTGCCCGCGTTTCCAGGTGGCGGCGGGGACTCCTGTGCTCCGTCTGGGCAGAGGAGCGCCGAGGGCGAGCTGAGCCAACAGCTGTAACGTTTCGGCGTCGGTTCCCAGCAGTGACTGGCTTGTTGGGGGCGCGAACAGAAGCAGGGGGTGCTGCTGGGGATCAACACTGATTCACAGAGTTCAAGTTCAACCCTCTCGTGTCTCAATATTTCCACCATCACAATTAGCACACGCGTGACTCACGGCACCCGCCTGCCTCATGCACGCGCGCCCGGCCGTGGAAGCGCGGGGTCAGCACGACCTGGACACGCCTGTCCCCGGCGGTGACCACAGCCCTGCCCAGGCCCCCCCACCCCTCCCCTGCCCCCCCCCCCCGCGGGAGGCTGTGCCGTCCCCAGGGCCCCAGGGCAGGGTGCGTGCTCCTGATGAGGGTGCCTCGCGCAGGGGGGTTCATGAGGACCTCAGAGGCTGAGGTAAGGAACGCCAGTCTCCTGTAATAATTGGAAGAATGAGTCACGGCGGTTAATTAACCTCCCTGCTGCCTCGAGGTGAACGGAAGCCTGAATCGGCTCACCATTCACAGCGGAAGGAGCTCCGCTTTGGAAGGAGTCTCGTTAGGGGGAGACGGAGCATGGGCCCCGGATCTCGGTCCATCGCCTGCGTTCCCCACACAGGTGTCCCCCCTGGACCCTGCCCCTGGGAAGCCCCGCCTCCTGCAATCCTTCACCTGCCGCGTGGGGCGGGGCAGATGCTCAGAGCCTGGGACGCACTTGGTGAATGCCCAGTAGATGAACTTTGTGTGCCTTCTTTATGCTCATGGCTGGTGATGAGCATTTCTATAAAACACCGAAGAGGAGACAGAAGACGACGTGGCCTTCCAGCCAGCGAGCCCCTGTGAGCGCAGCCGTGGCGCTGGCTGCATTGCGCGTGTCGTCTGAGTCCCAGGAGGTTTCGGTGGTCGAGAGTCACCATTGGTCAAGCCAGCGTGCCCAGCACGGTGCCCGCCCACTGCCTGCCCACTGCCCGCCCGCTGCCCCAACCTCCGGCCTCAGGTCTTGTTCTCTTCCCCCAGGGGGTGTGTCTCTCCCTAATGTGGTGTGTGGAGTCTTCCCCGACGCCAGCTCTGGGCAATGCCCCCCCCACCATGGCTGCCTGCCCCCCCCTTGGCTGTGCTCATTTCCAAAGACGGCTCAGGGGCAGCCTCTCCCTCCTCTCCGTCCCTGCAGGGCAGTCTGTGCCCGCCTCTTGTCCTTCACTGGAACCCCCACCCCTCGAGCCCGCCCCTCCCGGAGTCATCTTACAAAATACGTGCTCCCCGTTTCCCGGTATCCACAGGGCAATGTGGGAACGTCTTTGTTTAGAATGTCAGGAATTTCCTCTTTTCCCCAGATGCTGTTTTTTTCCCCTTTTCCGTCGTCCACCCACTTTGCCCGCCTTCTCCCCCGAGTCCCGTAGTCCTGGCCCCGCTGGGATGGGACGTGCTTCTCCTTCCTCCGGGGCTTTCTCCTCATCCTCTTCCCCATCCATCCCTCGCAGCTGAGCTCAAATTCCCCGTCTTCTGAGCCAGTGCTGACGGATCTGGAGACATGTACCTTCTCAATTGCTTTTGTGTGTTTTTCACACTGTTGTTAGGACTTGCACCTATATTGATTATATTCCTCAATTTATTGCTGTCGCCCGTAGATACTGTACCTTTAACGTCCGGTGAAATTCTTGCCTAGGTTTCAGTCCCAGGACCCAGGTGTCCTGTAGGTAACGCGCTCCGCCGATGTGTCCCTTCCTCCCTCCTAACCAATTCCTCCCCCTCTCTCTTCACCACGAGGAAACCCTAACTCCCTCTGGGCTATAGGTTGGGATCCGGCCTTCCCCTCCTCCCGGCTTCATCTGATGAATTCGATGTCTACAAAAAGGAATCCTTGCTTCATGCCATTTGCATAAACAAGATGAGAATAATTCATTTTAGGAAGCTCTAGGACGGTGGTCGGCAAACCGCGGCTCGCGAGCCACATGCCGTTTGCCCCTCTGTTGACTAATGAGTTTGCCGACCACTGTCATATGCTACCCTTTACCTCTTTGCACACAATATGCCACAGTTGCCTAATCCTCGCAGCTTCCAACGACGCGGTAACATTTAGTCTAGTCCGGTGGTCGGCAAACTCATTCGTCCGCAGAGCGCGGTTTGCCGACCACTGCTCTGGGAGGCCCGTGTTAAAATCGTGTGGCTGAGGGTGGCACCTACGGGCCAGCGGTGGAATTGCATCCCGGAGCTATTGTCCTAAAAGTGAGGCCTGAGGACACACCCTCCTGGGCCCCAGGAGGTGGAGAGTGTGGGGACTGTGGGGTGAGGGTCCCCCCAGGAAGGCTCTGCAGGGCCCGCCCGCCAGCACCGCCCGCCTCCTGAGCTGTCGGCACAGGCTCAGGTGGGTCGAGGCTCCGTCCGGCTCAGTTGGCATTTCCCTTCGGGGGACCCTACTGGGTCCACGCGGCAGCCGAGGTCAGTCAGGACTCACGCTAACCAGTGCCCATGACGAGCTCCCTCCCTCCACGCGGTGCAAGATGCGTCAGCTATGCCATCAGGCCCCGCCGGAGCCGGGTGACATCCTGGCTTTGACACCTGTCGCGCCACGTGGGACACAGCAGCGGGCCCCTGTGGTGGGTCCCGGCTGCTGTGGTGGTTTCCGTCCCACACTGTCAGGAGGGACCTAGGAGGACTCACCTGCATGTTTCAACGCGGCGGGATCAGACGGCACCACGCACTTCCCCCTGGCGTTTCCTCACGTGAACCTGTGCGGTGCGGGTCCCTCAGTCTGTGTCCTCGGAGATGGTGAGCAAGGTGAGCCCAGGGATTTCCTCCCTGAGGTCGGACTAGAGCAGGGGTGGGCAAACTCTTTGACTCGAGGGCCACCATGGGTTCTTAAACTGGACCGGAGGGCCGGAACCAAAGCATGGATGGAGTGTTTGTGTGAACTCATATAAATTCAAAGTAAAGGAGCGGAGGGGAGAGCAAGAGAACCCTCCGCTCTTTCGGCTCCGCGGGCCGGATGGAACAGCCGAACGGGCCGGATCCGGCCCGCGGGCCGTAGTTTGCCCACGGCTGGACTAGAACCTTCCGGAGCAATGACCTGGGCCTAGAAGGCATGAGAAAGGAGCTCTGAGCTGCCCACGGCCTGGCAAACCTCACTCCCCACCCACACACAGGTGCCCTGTCCACCGCGGGGTCCTGCGGGTTGCTCCGTGGCTGGGTGAGCGGGGTCCACCCCTCACAGGGGGTGAGCCTGCCCTTGAGGGGATCCCTCTCGGCTCTGATTCCCGGTCAGTGAAATGGAGATCTTTGTGGCGTCTACGGGTTAGTAGGAAGAATACGTGAGATGATGTAGCTAAAACACAGCAGGTGAGTTTGGCACGTTCTCTGTGCTCAGGAAGCCTTAACCGCGAACATGTTTCTCTCCAGGGAAGCCATAGGTCCCTCCGTAAAGTCGAGGACCCCTCCAGGCCCCGGGTCTGGCTCCTGCAGTCCCCCTGCCCCGTGAGCTCCCTGAGAGACCCCGTCTTTCCCCGCAGCCATGCGATCCTCTCTAAGACCATCCCTACACCTTGGGAGCCGTTTTCCACCACGGGGTTTTGGTTGACGCTGAAACCATCCCCGCTAGAGGCCGAGGCTGTGAGTCCAGGGGTCTTCCTGACTCTGCCGCCCCCCCTTGTCTGAGCTCCTGTGGGACCTTCCACCGGGCGCTGACCAGGGTGCTGCCTCCACAGCTGGGCACGGGCTGAGCGTGAGCTGAGCAGGAGCGGAGCGTTGGATGGGCTGCTGACGGACTCGAGGTGGACGAAGGCGCACACAGGCGGGGAAACAAGGCAGGCGCTGAGCAGGGCACACCAGGGTTTTGGAGAGAGAAACAGCAGCTGCATTCGGTGATGGCGTGACGCAGGAAGCAGCTCCCAGAAGCCCCCTTTCTTTCGGAAGCCACTGGACCCGCCGAGGTTTGGGGCTCCGGCAGCTTTGCTCTCGGTCCCGTGGCTCAGGTCTCGGGGCCTGGCCCTGCGGGGAGCCTGTCTGCTGTGGGAGCTGTCTCGATGTCCCCTCAGGGCCCCTGGCCAGCTCTCCGCGTGCGGGGACAGGGATGTCCTGCGTGGGGGTGCACGGGGGAGGGGGCGGGCAGTCGGGGTCAGCACAGCAGAGCCTGCGACAGCCGCTCCCACAGACCGGCCTGCAGGCCCAGGGCAGGAGGCGGCCTCTGCCCAGACCTGTCCGGTTTGACCATTGCCCTGACGCGTGCAGGACCCGAGTGCCCTCCCTCCATCCCTTTGACAGCGAGGACGAAAGCACCGCCACGGGTCACGCAGACCTCGGTTTCCGCCCTGAACGGTCGCCTCTTTTGGGGACGTTCCTGGGGACGTTCCCTGGGCCTCTGTGACCCGTTTTCCTCCTCTATAAACGAAGTACGATGCGCTGTGCAGAGTTCTGAGACACGGGCTAGGAGGGTGCACGTGCCATGCTTGGCACGGGGCAGGCACCCCAGGGCGCCTTCGCAGGCATCATGAAGTGGCAGCTGCTCTTCTTGTCACTAACAATGCGGGCGCTGATGGAAGGCGCTGCGGCCACGCGCGGATGCGAGGGATAATGGGAATGAGGGACCGCGAGGCCGGCTCCCGGGGCGGGACCTGCCGCCTCCGTGCTGAGGAGGGCAGGAGGCCGTGGCACCGTGCGCGTTCAGACTCCACGCCCCCGTCCGTGCAGCGCTGACGTGTAATGAGATCTGGCGGGTTCTCTTGATTCAAGGCCCAGACGGGGCGGGACGGCAGTCTGGCCTCTGCTGGGCGTGCTTGCGGGGGGCGGGGCGGCCGGGCCATTCAGTCCCCGAGCAGGGACCAGGGCCCTCAATGCTGCCTGATGAGCTGCTGCCTCTGCTCAGCCCCCCCCCCCCCCCCCCCCCCGCCACAGGAACAGCGAGTTCACGGCAAGGTCACCAGACGCCATTCCAGAGGACCTTTGAGGGTGCTTACTTTCTCAGACTTCTCCACCCGTCGGACTCCCATCCTCCTCTTCCCTTCTGCCCACCCACCGTAGGCAGGCTCAGGGCAGACTCCCCGGCTGGGCCGGGACGGCATTTTCAGTTCGTAGAAGCAAGGGCTCCGCCCGCTGCCCCAGCCAGGCGCGCAGGGGCCCAGAGCTGTCCTCCGTGCAGGCCCGCTGCCTGGGACCCTGAGCAGTAGGGGCCTCTGGCTGTCTCCAGTGCTTCCACCCATCTGTCTGTCACCTCTCCGTCTGTCTGTCCTCCGTCATCTGGTCTGTCTCCGTCGGCGTGTTTACTCTCAGAGCCTCTCGTCTTCCTCACACAGGAGACTGTGCTGTGTGCAGGCTCTCGGGCACGGCCGCCTCGCCCTCCCATCCCGACAGGCCGGCCCGCAGACAGCGCCCGAGTGTAACGTCTCCTTCAGTGCAGGTCAGCTCTGCAGTCACTTCGAGGTGACACGTTCTCCTGTCACGGTCACCAGCTGTCCTAGCGTGTACAGGGATGTCCTCGGTGCTGGGGTCAGGGGTCAGGGGACAGGAAGGTGTGGGGACCTCGCAGGTGCCTGGGCCCGAGTCTGAGGGGGGGAGGCCAGGCAGGGGACGCCATAGGAAGGGGCGTTTCCTCTCACAAGCCCCCGGGGAAGCAAGGCTGCTGCGCGCCGGACAGGGCGGATTTGTTAGGACGCTCAGAGCCCTCTCCAAAGGCAGACCGTCGGCGCCAGGCTCCCGGGACCCAGAAGGACCCACCGGTGGTCCCTCATGCTGTCACTGTCTCGCAGGGGTGGGTGCAGCTCCTCACGGAGCTTGGGAGACCCAGAAGCGAGTTGTTTCTATGTGTTTCTAACCCACATCGTGAGGCCTCTGCACGGGGCCACGGCGACCTTGCCCGCCAGGATGGGTCTGGGGAAAGCCCTCTGCACGCCCTTGGCCAGTCCCTGGTCCCCAAGGCAGAGAGACCGCCTGCCCTGGGTGCCTTAGCCCAGCTGCATGCACGTGAGCTTCCAGCCTGAGCTGCAACTTCCGGCAGCGAAGTTGGTGACCCCGTCGTCCCTGCGTCTCTGTCTCATGAGCTTTAGCACAGGGCTGCCCCCTGCAAATATTTAATACAGGCCGTCGGTGAAATAAAAAGCAGGTTGTCATGTGAGGCTGGCGGGCTACAGCTTGTGAGTGAACGTCCTATATAATAAAAGCCTAATATGCAAATCGACTGAAGGGCAGAACGACGGGTGGAGTGACCGGTCACTATGATGCACGCTGACCACCAGGGGGCATATGCTGATTGAAGGAGCTGCTCCCAGCCCCCAGGCCTCAGGCCAACCAAGGCGGGTGCCAGCGGGGACCCCCCGCCCCCCGATCGCCCCGCCAGTTGCCCCACAGATCGGCCCTGATTTCCAGCCAGGCCTAGGGACCCTACCCATGCACGAATTTTGTGCACCAGGCCTCTAGTTGTAACATAAATTCTTAGCTGAAAACAATGAGAATGAGCATTGTGCCTGACAAGGTTCTCATCGGACACCGTTGAGAAATCTGTTAGTGATGTAGAAGCGATGTTATGTTGGATTCCGGTCTCAATAGGCCAGATCCGTCATCCACCAAAAAGGATGCAACATCATTGCACTACGAGTCAATCCCTCTGATGACTTCCAAAGTCATGGAGACGCCACTATCCGTCAGTACCCTACCCGTAACCTTAAGGAAATGAATGGTGCCGTTTTGGAGGCGTCATCACTCCTGAGGCTGATGTTGCAGGAAGGCCCCCAGCTCCACAGTCAGACGCAGTTCTCATCTCCGTCCCCCACGACTGACGGGTCCGGGGCTCCGGGCTCATTCCTTGACGCTCACACCCCTGCGGGCCCGGTGGGAGGTGTGCAGGGGACGCTGGTCATCCGGCCCAGCCTCGCACTCCGCAAGCATTCTCACCCCGTTGTAGGGGAAGGAGCCCGAGGCACAGGGATGTGGGTAGCTTCCCAGGGACAGTCGAGGGGGGGGGGGGTTTTCAGCCGTGTCATGTGACGTCCGTGGCCCTGAGCTTCCCTGCCCCGTGTCTGGCCGAGCCCAGGCCATGCGCCCAGGCAGTGCCCGTGGCGTGGAGGAGGCGGCCCGGGGAGAGGTTTTGGAGGAAGGGTGCAGAGGAGTGTTTCCTTCCTCAGACGGGCAGGGAGCGGCGCCCTCAGTACGGGGCCCGCGGGTGCCCGGGTTGGACGCCAAGGCAGGAGGAACTCCGTGGACAGAGGGCCGCTTCCTCTCTGATGTGACTGAGAGACCACGGGTCGGGTCACCTGACTTGGGGTCGGAACTTGCTCCTAATTCCACGGCGACTGCAGGAAAAGCATCTGTTCCTCCTCGTGTAGGCTCACGATTGGGCGTACGCTGTCTTATCTTCTTGTGCCCAAACGAAGGTCAGAACATTTGTGGGCATGACTGGAGGTTGTTGTGGGCAGGAGGCCCCGTCTTCACGGTGACTCCGGCTTCGCGTGGTGGGTGTCCCGGGAACGTAGCGCTGTTTGTTTGTTTGTTAATTAGTCACAATGGGATTTCATTTATTTATTTTTAAATTAAATCTCATTGGGGTGACGTTGGTCCACACGAACATGTAGGTTTCATGTGTGGATTGCTACGTTACCAAATCTGTAAGGCCCTTAAATGCACTCCGGGTTCATGACCGAAGGTCAGTCGCCCTACGGAATAACCTGCCGTGTTCAAAATTCAGCCTCACAGAATTTCGTCATAAAAGCTCAAGTATATTTTATTCATACAACACACACAAAACAAAAAAAAAACCCCAACAGGCTGTTTTCAAACCTGTCTTCAATATTTAATATACATTTTATGATACAAAGTTTAATACTGTGCGAGTGCTGAGATCCTGTGTTTTTTTTATTTTATTTTATTTTATTTTTATATATATATATATATTTTATTGATATTTTTACAGAGAGAAAGGGAGAGGGATAGAAAGCTAGAAACATCGATGAGAGAGAAACATCGATCAGCTGCCTCCTGCACACCTCCCACAGGGGATGTGCCCGCAGCCAAGGTACATGCCCTTGACCGGAATCGAACCCGGGACCCTTCAGTCCGCAGGCCGACGCTCTATCCACTGAGCCAAACCGGTTTCGGCTGAGATCCTGTGTTTTTATCCCATACGTTGAACCCAGAGCATAGCACCCGTCCCCACTTACGGGGTTTCCGTTGCTTGAGGGAAAGAGAAAGATCGTAGATGTCAGAGCTCAAGTCCGTGAAGAGTTTGAGTGGCTTTTGCCTGGAACGAGGGGAGAGGATTCAGGAGGCCTGGTACCAACCAGCTCAGACCGTCGGGCGTGACGGGAAAGGAGCCTGGGGGAGACGCGCCCCACAATAGCACCGGGGTGAGCCGCGTTCTCTGTGACGCTGCCGCTGGAACGGATGTGCCCGACGCGGTTCTTCGGTAAATGAGGTGCAGACCGTGGGCGGTGCCTCCTGTTGCCCCGGCCGCGACGCCTCCGAGACGTGGCTGAGAACGAGACACACGCGATTTCACGGGCAATTAAGGCCTCGATGGGTTCGCCGGCGGCGCTCCCAGGATCCTGGGAGAAGAGTTTAGCCTGTTTTGCAAACTATTCAGCTCATCAAGGTGCCCCTTATTTGTACGGAGTGAGGAGGCTTCTGCGAATTTAAAAGAATTCCTTCCTTGGTGCCTTGCTACTGGCCCGCCGGCTGTGGCGTCCGGACGAGGACCGGGCCTTCCTGCGTCCCAGTAAGACCTCGGGCGCGGACTCCTCGGGCGCCAGGCCCGAAGTTTGTTATCCAGTGAAGTAGGTTTTCCGCTTCGCTGGATATCCAGGATGCATGTTAGCAAATGAACAGGCTGGTTCGTTGACCTGTTTTCACTCGTGTAGACACGTCTGTGTAAGTAAGATTCCGTGTGCACCAGTGTGCCTTCCCCGTTTACCTTCCTGTGGGTGTTACTGTGGTTTTCAACGTCTACTCACAGGTTAGCAAGGGCGTGCGTTCACCGGCCGCAGGCTCGTCACTCGCTGGACATTGATTCCGAGCGGTGACTCTTGGATCTAATATGCAGACTATAGTTGTAGATACGTAATGGTTATTCATGTCAGTGAAATCACTACAGTGTTTTCGCCAACATATGGCCTCTTGGCTAAAATTTGTTGAAAATAACAGTGAATCCATAGCAAAAAATAACTTGTTCACTTAATTGTAAGCAACTCTTGGTTAAAGGCATTTTAGAATTAACAGGGTGGTGTTCATTTCCACATATGACGAACGGACCAGAACTGTTGTCCCTTAAATCCAATTTTGCAGCCATTGCCTATGACATATGTCAAAAGCCATTTAGTGAAAAGAACCTTTTTTTGGGGGGGGGTGGGGAGGGAAATGCAACAGATTTGGATTTGAGGAAGACAGGGGGAAAAAATAGAGTGGGAGATGGATAGATTCATCGAACAGCACAGAAGTAAGAAAACGATGAAATAACTTGGATTTTTCTCCAAGTCGCCCTCGTCGGGAAGTGTAACTGTCGTATAAAAATCTCTGAAAAATAAGCCATTGGCAAAACAAAAAGGAAAGTTTGGAGAAAGGGATCACAATTTGCCTTTATTTCCAAAAGAGCCATCATGTAAAACCGTAGACAGGAAAGACAGGGTGTGGAATAACTTGAACAGTTGGTAACCCACTGGGACCCGAGGGTTCCGCAGGCCCTGCCTGAACGAGCAAGGGGGACGGCGATGCGTGGGGTCTCAGCTGTGTCCATGGGACGCCACGCCACACGGCGTGTCCGTCAAGACGTCGTTGGGCGAGGTTCGTGACAGACAGCAAAGGGCACCCCACAGGCCCGCGATGGCATCGGAACAGGATCCGGCAACCTCTTTCCATCTCTCCCCACGATGGCTGGGCGGGGTCACCAGAGACCAGGCAAGGGCAGCTCTCCACAGGCAGCATTGGTCACAGAAGGGGCGCCGTGCACTTTTAAAATGGAAATAAGAGCCGAAACCGGTTTGGCTCAGTGGATAGAGTGTCGGCCTGCGGACTGAAGGGTCCCGGGTTCGATTCTGGTCAAGGGCATGTACCTTGGTTGTGGGCACATCCCCAGTGGGAGGTGTGCAGGAGGCAGCTGATCGATGTTTCTCTCTCATCGATGTTTCTAGTTCTCTATCCCTCTCCCTTCCTCTCTGTAAAAATATCAATAAAATATATTAAAAAAAATAAAAAATAAAATGGAAATAAGATCTGGGGGACGGCCCTGGGACCCGAGGAGAGAGCATTATGGCAGGAAGCACGTGCATGGGGTGTCATCCGACGGAAGAACGTGTTCTGGAAAAACCTGATGGACACGCTCAGGGGCACGGACAATATTATTGGCCCAAAATTAAGTTATCTGCGGGAAAGCCAACAGGCAGGGAGCTGTCTGTAGTCGATGAACTATTTCCGGAAAACCTTGGGCACCGTCTCTCAAGGTCCCTTCTGCTTTCACATGGGTGCATCGCCCCAAACAAGGTCCCCCTGACCCTCCTGATGCCTTTTCTCCTATAAACGGTTTGTGACGCTGGGTGCAGGCTAGTCCCTGGTAATCGCCCGCCCCTGCAAACGTGTAACACGTGGCTGACGTTCCAGTCCCCGTGCGCTGACGGTCCCGTGTTTTAAATCCCCTGAACTCATATACAGGATGCATGTTAAAAACCGTTAAACCAGGCGTCCTCACACGATGGCCTGCGGGCCACAGGCGGCCCGCCGAGGACATGGATCCGGCCCGCCGGGGGCCACTGCCTGTCCTGCTGAGCAGCCGACGCATCCCGGGCCCACAGTGCGCCTAGGAATTTGTTCATAGTTTGTTTGTTTTTAAACTATAGTCCGGCCCTCCCACGGTCTGAGGGACAGGGAACGGGCCCTCTGTTTAAAACGTTTGAGGACCCCTGCGTTAAACCATCAGAGCGAGTCGAGGGTGGCGAAAGCAGTGGGCACGCGTTGTCGTCACTTCACGCGCACCTGTGATGGGAGCGTCTGGCCCAGGGGTGGGCAAACTTTTTGACTCGAGGGCCACCATGGGTTCTTAAACTGGACCGGAGGGCCGGAACAAAAGCATGGATGGAGTGTTTGTGTGAACTAATATAAATTCAAAGGAAAGGAGCGGAGGGGAGAGCAAGAGAACCGGATAGAACAGCCGGATCCGGCCCGCGGGCCGTAGTTTGGCCACGGCTGGTCTGGCCTGACGAGTGTCGGTGGGGTGTGGGGTGTGGGGTGTGGGGTGTGGGGTGTGGGGTGTGGCGCGGCCGGGTTCGTAGCTGGCTCTCCCTTCAGCGTTCCCTCTGAGGACCCTGAGTCAGGGAGCCCCTCACCTGGCACAGCTTCCGTTTTCTTTTCTGCGGAGACCTCAGCGCAGAGGGGCGCTCAGGGCTTGCGGTGTTGAACGTGGGGAAGGGGAGGCGGGAGTATCTGACCGCGGGGATTCCCCCCAGAGAACAGGAAGCGAAAGGGATTGTCCTCAGCGCAGCAGCGATGGCTCAGGAGTTGGTGCGCTGAGCAGCGGTGTTTATTTTACGTCAGGCTCGTACCTTTCGAGACGCTTTGTTCAAACGGATTCTGTAAAGAGGCCTGGACCGGCGGGGCAGATAGGGTGAGCTACCCTTTATGGTTGGAGATGCTGCGCTGCGGGGCTGTGGGGCTGTGGGGCTGCGGGGCTGTGGGGCTGTGGGGCTTCGGGGCTGTGGGCTGTGGGCTGCGGGGCTGTGGGATGTGGGGCTGTGGGGCTGCGGGGCTGCGGGGCTGTGGGGCTTCGGGGCTGTGGGCTGTGGGGCTGCGGGGCTGCGGGGCTGTGGGCTGCGGGGCTGTGGGCTGTGGGGCTGCGGGGATGTGGGGCTGCGGGGCTGTGGGCTGCGGGGCTGTGGGCTGTGGGGCTGCGGGGATGTGGGGCTGCGGGGCTGCGGGGCTGTGGGGATGTGGGGCTTCGGGGCTGTGGGCTGTGGGGCTGCGGGGCTGCGGGGCTGTGGGCTGCGGGGCTGTGGGCTGTGGGGCTGCGGGGATGTGGGGCTGCGGGGCTGCGGGGCTGTGGGCTGCGGGGCTGCGGGGCTGTGGGATGTGGGGCTGCGGGGCTGTGGGGCTGCAGGATGTGGGGCTGCGGGATGTGGGGCTGTGGGCTGTGGGGCTGCGGGGCTGCTGCGGGGCTGCGGGATGTGGGGCTGCGGGGCTGTGGGATGTGGGGCTGTGGGATGTGGGGCTGCGGGGCTGCGGGGCTGTGGGATGTGGGGCTGCGGGCTGCGGGGCTGTGGGATGTGGGGCTGTGGGGCTGCGGGGCTGTGGGATGTGGGGCTATGGGATGTGGGGCTGTGGGGCTGCGGGGCTGTGGGGCTGCGGGGCTGTGGGGCTGCGGGGCTGTGGGATGTGGGGCTGTGGGATGTGGGATGTGGGGCTGTGGGATGTGGGGCTGCGGGGCTGCGGGGCTGTGGGATGTGGGGCTATGGGATGTGGGGCTGTGGGGCTGCGGGGCTGCGGGGCTGCGGGGCTGTGGGATGTGGGGCTGTGGGATGTGGGGCTGCGGGGCTGCTGCGGGGCTGCGGGGCTGCGGGGCTGCGGGGCCTGGACCCCGGCTTTCTGTCTCCGCGCCCGCAGGCTGCGCGTTACGTAGTCACACGCTCACTCAGGTTCACACACCCGGTGCTCGTGTCGTGTGAGTGCTGGGAGGCCTCCGACCACTCATGTCACAAGGATGCCCCTGTGCGTGGACGCCACCATTCCCGATGCGGCTCTTCCTCTGAAGAAATGGATGGCGTCGTTTCCTCCTGCAACACACCGATTGCTGTTGGCATCGTGAACTTGCCTGTGTCTCTGGGAAGCAAGGGTTTCGGGAGACCCCGTAGGAATCGCCTCGCGCGCTGGTCATCTCGATGACGATGATCTGGACTTCCTTTGCGTATCGCTTCCCCAGACCCACGAATGCACGCGCAGGGCGCGTGGGAGGTGCGGGAAAGCGTGTTCTCTGAGCTGGCAGATGGCCTGGGAGGAGGTTTTAAAATGAAATCTCCATGGAAACACGCAGGGAGCGGCCCCAAGTGCTTCCTGGGGGGCGGCCTGCACCTCCGAGGAGGGAGCTTAGCTCTGACGCTGCTGAGCTAATGACCGGGCCTGGACGCTGCCTGGGTGAGAGCCGTGCGTGTCCCCAGCCATTGCCGCTCCCTCGGTTCAGCCATGTTCCTACGTGGGCGTTGCGAGGGGACCCTTCACCCTGATGGCGAGGGTCCTGCATTCCCGGCGCGACTGGAATGTCCCATGACCTGGTTACCTGCGGGACAGAGGTCGCGTGGCTGGGGAAGGCCCAGCCCTGAGGCTGCCGCGCCGTGTAGGTATTCAGGCTGCGGGAGGCCCCGGCGTGCGATGCAGACCCACGGAGCGTGCGGGAGGGACCCTTCCCCACATGTCAGCATCAGGGAGGCCCGCCCCTGGGAGCTGAGGCCGAGTCCTGCTCAGAGGCGCACGGAGTTACCCTCCTGGTCCCCCTCGCCCCCACGTGGCAGAACAGCCCGCTGTGTCCCGGGGTGTGTCACAACGCAGCCAAACGGGATAAACGTCTCGGTATCTGATCACACATCGCAACCCTCCTCAATTCACCAGCTCCTCAGCCTGCGTAAGGCATCGGCGGAGACGCTGGAACGGCCAGTGCGTGCCATCTGGAATGTTCTGAGTTTTCAGGGCCCCTGGATGGTTTGCGGGAGCCTCGGCCACGCTCCTGGCTCCCACACTTCCTGACTCCCACAGTTCTTGCTCGAGGTGACGTCTCCTCTCGCCTCCGTGCTGACAGCTGATGACCACGTGCTCGTGGCGCCTCCGTGGGCTCCGGGTGCCCGCGGGCGGGGGCCGGGGAGACAGTGACGGTTGGATCTCGGCCACGTCTGTGTGTGAACTGCGATGTTTCTGAATTGCTCTCCACACCCAAGCTTCGCTGGGCCGACCAAGTTGGTGGGGACTCGGTCTTCGCTTGGTGGGACCAGACCAGACCCCCTCTGTTCCACGTCCTCCCGGCCGCTGGAGAGGGTGGGAGGCCAAGACAGGGAGTGTGAAGGGGAGTCCGGTGCTCGGAGAAGGGGAAGGGGCATGCCCACCCCCACCCCCGACTCGGTTCCCCCAGTCCCCTCTGCTGGCTTTCCTGGGGCCAGAGGCAGAGGCCGTGGTGAGCTCCCAGCCCTCAAGCCTGTGCATTGGGAACACGGCTCTGTCAGCCCCGATGGCCATCAGACCGATGTGCTGGTCAGGCGAGAACCTTCCAGCCGTTTCAGGCTGTTTCATTCCGTCTCTGCTCTCGGGGTAACCCGCTCATTGTTCAATGGCCTGCTATTTAGCCGGGGTATGCGTCGGAACACCACGGGCTGGTAAGAATTCCTTCCTTTTCACAGCTGCATAGTATTCCATTGTGTAGATGAACCACCATTTTTAATCCACTCAGCTGCTGATGGGCACTTGGGCTGTTTCCAGATCTTAGCTGTGGTGAATGGTGCTGCTATGAACATAGGGGTGCATATGTCCTTTCTGATGGGTGTTTCTGGTTTCTTGGGATATATTCCGAGGTCCCGTTCCCAGGAAGCCCACCCACAGGGCAGCCTCCATTCAAAGCGCGCCCCGCCCCCCGCATCTGCCGCTCCTCTCCTCGCAGCTTCTGGAGCGTCTCCTCCTCCAGCAGACGCTCAGCCCCTTAGCCTCGAACCCTGAGCCCACGCGGCCTGCGTCTCACGTGCCGCGCGCTCAGGTCAGTGAGTGTGTGTGAGGGGGTTCCACAGAAGGCCTGGCCCCACGCTCCCACACTCACTCAGCATACATGGACCGCTGGGCGCGGGGAGAAGGCCAGTGGAGGTGTGTGTGGGTTGAATGCTTGACATTCCAATCTGAGGAGGAGAAAATGTGAACACACAAACCAGGATAAATTCTTTGTATGCCAGAGATACCAGGACTTAAACGTTCAGTGCGCCCGGCCGGTGTGGCTCAGTGGCTGAGTTGTCCCATGTCCCAGGAGGTCCCAGGTTCGATTCCCCGTCAGGGCACATGCTCGGGTTGCGGGCTCGATCCCCAGTAGGGGGCGAGCAGGAGGCAGCCGATCCATGATTCTCTCTCATCACTGATGTTTCTATCCCTTTCTTCCTCTCCCTTCCTCTCTCTGAAATCAATAGAAACCTATTAATTTTTTTAAAAAGTTTACCATAAAGAAAAACAAAGACCAGGCTAATACAGGACAATACAGACCATGTAATTAGGATATGTTGGCCATTACATTTGGAAAGTTCATCCGGAAATTTTATCTGCTCTACAAACCTGGAAAAAATAATGACGTAAAATGAAACCAGTTTGGGAAACCTGCGTCCTTATCAGATAAACGGTCACAGCAAATCAGCTCTCCGCTCAGCACGAGGTGTGTTAGAGGTCATTGTGCTATAGCATAGCTTCCTCTTCACGAGTTTCACTTTTATTTTAACATGTCAAATATTAGCATTGTGATCACACTTATTAACGTTTCTCCCATCAAGAACGTAACGCTGTCTTCGCTGGACGGGCGGCAGCCGAGCCACCGAGGGCGATGCAGTGCGTGTGCCAGTGCTTTCCAGGGCAAGGGCAGCAGGTGACACGGAGGCGCGGCCGTATGTGTGTGTGTGTGTGTGTGTGTGTGTGTGTGTGTGTGTGTGTGTGTCTCCTAAGCCGTCTATTCCTCACAAGCCGGGCGCCGTGACTCGGGCCATTTCCCCGTTCATGGACAAAGGTGCTGAGACCCCATCGTCACGCAGATGACAGGCTTCGGGCTCTGGGCCCTTCACCCACAGCGCGTCTGCCCGATCCCTGCCTCCTCCTGGAGGTGAGGCTCCGGCACCTGCACGCGGTGGGGAGGGAGGCTCAGGGCGGGGACTCTGAGTTGTTGGAGAGAAAGCGACCCAGCGACCTGGAGACGTTCCTGTCGTATCAGACCAGGCCTTACCGCTGCACTGGTCGCTCCTCGCCCGCCTAACGATGGTTTTTCTGTAAACATGTATGTGTTTATCGATCGCTTTGATCTTTTTCTAAAGATACTACCTTGTTTTTAAATCATATTCCCCCAAGCGTTAGCATGTGTCCTGACACAAATTATTCGAGGAAACATGTATCCATATATATTTTATTTATATAAAGTTGATAGGTAAATATGAACAACATGTATGTACATATGAAATTAAATATGGATATATACATGTATATATAATCCCATATATTATTTACATCGGAATATACAGAGTAAATGAGTATTTTATATGTCAGTATATATGAAAAAATATATCCATGCACATATTTCATTATTTTTCCATGTATACACATATGTGTGTATCCATGAAGGTATTTAGTTGTATTCCCAGGTACACATATGTGTGTATACTAGTGCATGTATTTAGTGGTATTTTCATGTACACACGTGTGTATATGTGTGTACATGTCTGGAGATCATGGCTAATGGAAATGAAAACATGAACAAAAATGCTGCTGCTAAAAGTGAATCTAGTTTTGTGTTCCCTGGGTTTTCTGGTGACCAGGATGTAAATGAAAACTCAGTATTATGGGGCATTTATATGTTATTTAGAAAATGAATTACTGAAGGAAAACATTAGCATAGAACTTATTTAAATGGCATTCATGATGTAACAGGCAATATACAGAGCTACCGTTTGTGGTTTAACTGTAGTCCATTGTGTGGAGCCATTAGGCGATTTCTAGAATAAATCAGGGGCTTACATGGAAACCTTGTTAGGAAGTGAAAATGGGTTTCATGTCACTATACGTTTAAACACATTTGGTCAGGAGCGTGCGCGGTGCTGGGGGATATTATATTATGAACTTGTAAATCTCATGTGTCACATAAGCTATACACTCCTGTGAAGAGGTCCGAGCCCTTCAGTCATGTGCTATGTAACGTCCTCGATGGCTTATGGCACATTATTATTCAGACATGGACCAGGCCGGCCACCAGTCGCTGCCTGGATGCTGTTACGGTGAGCGATGCACACTCTCTGGACGTGAGATTTAGCTTTCCAGCGCCGTCGTAATGGGAGCGTTGACAGATTAGAATACAGTGTTGGAACAGACAATACCTGTGGCTGATTGTTCTAATTTTCTTTGCCAACACTTCATCAAATCATTAACTATTTTCAGTGTTCACCGGATGATTCCATAGTCATAAGCTGCCTGCATTACCATATTATCCCTGATGACTTACTTCTAATCATATTGCGCGCACATATTTAGCGTGAGAGCTGAATTAGATTAATTTGCCTACAAACACGATGCAATTCAAGATATTGATTGCAGGAACATTTTCTTTTCCCAAGTCTGCCTTGTAATTCCATCAGTTTTGAGTATGCGAGTAAATTGTTCGGTTTGGTTTAGAAATTGTATTTTGACATGAGGAAACTCAGAATGTGGGACATTATACTTTTTTTAAAAAATAAGTTTTTTAAAAATTCCTTATTATTGAAAGTGTTACGCATGTCCCCTTTTTCTCCCATGTACCTCTCCCAGACCCCCCCGCCCCTGCTCCCAATCCAGGCCTTCAAACCCCTATTGTCTGTGTCCATTGGTTATGCTTATATCAACCCCCTCTCCCCGCCTTCCCTATGTCTCTAGCTCTATTTTTGTTCATCAGTTTATGTTGTTCATTAGATTCCACAAATGAGTGATCGTGTGATACTTGTCTTTCTCTGACTGGCTTACATCTCTTAGCATAATGCTCTCCAGGTCCCTCCATGCTGTTGCAAATGGTAAGAATTCCTTCTTTTTCACAGCTGCATAGTATTCCTTTGTGTAGATGTACCACCATTTTTAATCCACTCATCTGCTGATGGGCACTTGGGCTGTTTCCAGATCTTAGCTATGGTGAATGGTGCTGCTGTGAACATAGGGGTGCACATGTCCTTTCTGATTGGTGTTTCTGGTTTCTTGGGATGTATTCCTAGGAGTGGGATCACTGGGTCAAATGGGAGTTCCATTTTTAGTTTTTTGAGGAAACTCCATACTGTTCTCCACAGTGGCTGCACCAGTCTGCATTCCCACCAGCAGTGCACGAGGGTTCCTTTTTCTCCGCATCCTCGCCAGCACTTGTCGTGTGTTGATTTGTTGATGACAGCCGTTCTGACAGGTGTGAGATGGTACCGCATTGTTGTTTGGGAGAGATAGAAACATCATTGATGGGCTGCCTCCTGCACACCCCCTACTGGGGATGGAGCCAGAAACCTGGGCATGTGCCCTGACCGGGAATTGAACTGTGACCTCTTGGTTCCTGGGTCAATACTCAACCACGGAGCCACACCGGCCGGACGGGTCATGATCATTTGAGTTGAAAAGTAAACCACGCCCACTGAGCTAGAGCAGGGGCCTGGCGTGTTGTGTGTGACTGGAGTCGCCCCGGGGGGACCTGGACAAGCGGCCTCTCCATGGTCCTCTGGGTAACGCTCCCTTCACGGGGGCAGGAGCCGGGGATGCGGGTTCTCACGCAGGTTCCATCTGCATTTTTATGGCATGTTTTTTCTTTGCCTGTGAGGATGCGAGTTTAAGGGAAATCCCAAACTCGCAAATGTCTGGGGAACTCTGACACACATCTGTGTGAAATGAGTCTCTAACCACGATCCTAGGTTAACGTCACAGTCCTATAGAGGTAAAGCATGTACGCGTGTGTGTGTATGTGTTACAACACATT
Organism: Plecotus auritus; assembly: GCF_963455305.1. NCBI lineage: Eukaryota > Metazoa > Chordata > Mammalia > Chiroptera > Vespertilionidae > Plecotus > Plecotus auritus. Next base: position 1,170,751 of record NC_137772.1, read on the forward strand.
TCCATGCTTATAGACCAGGGGTGGGCAAACTTTTTGACTCGAGGGCCACCATGGGTTCTTAAACTGGACCGGAGGGCCGGAACAAAAGCATGGATGGAGTGTTTGTGTGAACGAATATAAATTCAAAGTAAAGGAGCGGAGGGGAGAGCAAGAGAACCCTCTGCTCTTTCGGCTCCGCGGGCCGGATAGAACAGCCGAACGGGCCGGATCCGGCCCGCGGCCCGTAGTTTGCCCACGGCTGTTATAGACCAATACATCCACGGTGCATGCACACGTAGTAAAACCATACAGACACGCGGTGGCTCTGGGCACGGGATCGTAAGACTAGTAGAGTTTTCCGTTCCAGAGCCTCGGAGCCCCTCCCCCATCGGCGTTGTGCGGTAGTTCTTTGCCTTTTTCATGGACCTGCCTTGGCAGGTGGTAGACGGGCGTGTGATATGCCGGACACGCAGGGCCACCTGTGTTCCTTTCTGAGACGCCCGTGCTCCGTTCCGTGGTCACCAGCGGCCCCGTCCATCACCGTGGCTGTGGCCGTGTCCATCCCTCGTTCCTCTGACCCCCCCCTCGGCCTCCTGAGTCCCAGCCCCAGCCCCGCGCTGACTGTCTCCGGGCCTAGTCCCTGGTGGAAGGTGCTGTCTCGCTTTCGGATGGAATGTCACCTAAAAACGTAGGCTCTGGAGGCCGGGGGCACATGCCCTTCCTCCCGCTGTCCCCGTCCGTGGCGTCCAGAAGGCCCTTGGTAAACTCTGGCGCTGAGTTCAAAAAGAAGGAAACCTCGCTGGCGTGACTCCCCTGGACACGGCCAGGAACTGGCCCCGCTGCGGCCTTCTCGTCCAGCACCGTTTCCGGGGGCGCCTCGTGGACCGGCCTCCCCTGCCCTGCTCTCCAGCTGCCTGGGGGGTCCTCGTCCCCCATGAGAGTCTGGCTCACTTGCCCACGTCCCACCTCCATCGCCCTGCCACGCTGGGCTCGGAGCGCCTGGAGGTCTTTCTGGATCCTTCTCCTTGTCTCCGTCAGCCATGCTCTGCCCGGGAGCCAGCACTCAGGGCTGAGACATTCTTTTTTTTTTAAATATATTTTTATTGATGTCACAGAGGAAGGGAGAGGGAGAGAGAGAGAAACATCAACCATGAGGAGAATCCTGATCCACTGCCTCCTGCACGCCCCCCACTGGGGATGGAGCCCGCCACCCGGGCCTGTGCCCTGACAGGGAATCCAACCGTGACCTCCTGGTTCACAGGTTGATGCTCAACCCCTGAGCCACGCTTGCCGGCCATGACGTAGATATTCTTAACACAAATCTATTAACATCCAGGATGTGTGTCCTCATCGACAGGCTCCTTCGGGAAAGACTCGCCGGGTGTCTGCTCCCCGGCGGGCGGGCCTCTCCTTGGAGGAAGGGCAGGGGCCGTCTGTGGAGGAGAAGGAGGAGGAGGTGGAACCACATCCAGTGGGCCGACGACCTGCGCCCCTTAGCCACCCCCTTCCCTTGCCCCACAAATGGTATGTCCCAGCGTTAGCACAGACGTCCATGTCATTCTACAACATCCTTCACTCCTCTGCAGGCCCCAGGGCCTCCGACGTTGTATCGATGGCAGCACCCATCTTTCCTGGTTCGTAGAGGGCCCCACACAGACCCTGCCGAGGCCTGTGTCCGCAGCGGGCTCGGTCCACCGGGGACTGTCACGACGCGCCCGAGAGGTCAGTCCCCAGCGGCCAGTGGACCGACGGCCGCCGACTGAAGAGGATCGCGAACGTAGAAACCACCGAGCTCTGCCCGGACACCCTCGCCGCACTGACCGGAAGGCCGCCACGGCGACGCCCTCCGACCCCGGGAGACATTGGCGTGGTCGCCATGGATGGACTCAGACCCATTGTGTCAAATCGAGGTCGCCCCGTGGAACACGCCTGACCTGCCTGCCTGGCCGAGGCATGACGTGGAAGGACACTTAAACCACACCTACTTAGTTAATACATTTGAAAATAGAAAGGGATTTTGAAATATGAAGATCAATCAAAACCAGTAACATACAGGTACAATGACCTTGAAATTGTCAATTTATTGAACAAAACATGGTATGTGACTAAATATGTGTATCAGTGTCCTATTGATTAACATTACCCATCAAACGATGGTTAAGCGTTCCCAACACTGTGGTATTAGAGGGTCTTGATTCAATGAGCTGGAGTTAATACAGACAGACTTTGCTATTTTAGCATTATTATCACCAATAATAGCTGTGCTGGTACAAAATACTGAAAATACGTCACAGGGCACACCGGCAGGACCCGGGCGACCTGCAATGTTAACCTGGCTTCCCCCCCCCCCCCTCCTGCTGGTCCCTGGCACCTCATGACTATTTATTAAAGGAATACTATAATGCGTCATTACCTGCACACATAGCCTTCTCTAACGCTGATTATTTGAAACACAGAATACGTCTCATTTTCCTGCCATTTCCAGGAAATGCGTGACCTGTTCTAGGAATTAGGCTGGAGCTGCGATACCTGTCATTCAAATTCTGTTTGACATTATTTCCTAAAGGTGATGGCCCTTGAAGCTTTACGTCCCGTCTCCCGTGAAATGTTGTGGCGGGGCTTGGCAGGGAGGGGGTGCAATTACACCGTCGTCGTTGATAAGTCATCCGTGCCTCGTGGTTACAAACATCGAAGACAGCCAGAGAAGGCCGATGGACCGCGTGCCGTGCAGACACCCTGTCCGCGTGCTGTGGCTGGACCGCGTGAGACGGCCCGGACCGGGGAGGCTGCTCTCCCTTCGGGGCTGTGTTCTCCCTCCCGGTGAACCTCGGTGACAGCCCTCACCGCTTCAGACGGCGCCATCTCTCCCGGCACAGCTCCTGCGGGGCTGCGTGTCAGGGGCTGATCCGGGCCGTTTCCCTGGTGAGTCACGGAGGGTCCTCCCATCGGCTCGCAGGGCCCCTTCTCTCCTGCAAGGGGCGGATTGGAGGTTTCGGACCCGGAGACCCGCTCCGAGGCTGGCCGAGGGCACGCGGGGGCCCTGGGTGTGGGTGAGCCGGTCCCTGCAGGGTGTGTGGGAAGAGCTAACACACTCACATTAGGATCAGAACAAAAGCAAGTCAGAGCCTCTGGCATTTATTTGTAGAAGCTCTTACGTAAGCAGGGAACACGCGGGGAAGCGGGCATGCCTGCGGGCCGTCCATGGAACGGTTCTTTTCGGAGAGCGTGGTGGCGGGGTGACCTACTCCGATTTCTTTTTCAAGAATCCGAGTGGGTTTGATTTCCCTTCCACGCACCGCTCGGTGCCGAAGTGGCTTCTGGGGGGACGGCCTTCCCGAGCATCCCGGCAACACCTTCCTACGACCAAGCGCGGGGCTTTCTCCCCGCCTGTGCCTCGGTCCGGGACGTGAGCGGCGGGCACGTCAGGGATTTCGAACGGAGCAACCGTGGCTTCAAAAGCCGTTTTCTCGACGACGTACATCACACGTCACCATCGAGGTCTCCTAGGGAGGTCTCAAAAGCCAGCGGCCGCTCTCCCTGCTGGGACCCGAGGCTGACGGAGTTGGGGCAGAGGCGGGCGACAAGGCTGTGCGGGGAGGGCGCCTGCTTGGCGTTTCGTCCTCCGGGCACGGGTGACCCGCTGTCTTCTGACACGAGCAGCTCCATCTGCGCCTCAGGGTCCGAAGAGCCTCGGGGAGCCGGTCAATGGTGGAGCTGCCCTGCAGGGGGGCGAGGGGGGATGTGTCTTCTTCTCCAAGAACCCTCGAGAGTAGACGCTGTGGCCTTTCTGTCCCGGCCCCTTTAGGGAGAAAGGCCATTTCTGAAACAGCTTTCACGTCGCAGCGTATTTCCCCAAGGCCGTGGTCGGCAAACTCATGAGTCCACAGAGCCAAATATCCACAGGACAACAATTGAAATTTCTTTGGAGAGCCACATTTTTTTTTTAATATAAATTTCTTTTTTTTTTTTTAATATATTTTATTGATATTTTACAGAGAGGAAGGGAGAGGGATAGAGAGTTAGAAACATCAATGAGAGAGAAACATCAATCAGCTGCCTCCTGCACACCTCCCACTGGGGACGTGCCCGCAACCAAGTTACGTGCCCTTGACCGGAATCGAACCCGGGGCCCTTCAGTCCGCAGGCTGACGCTGTATCCACTGAGCCACACCGGTTTTGGCGAGAGCCACATTTTTTAAACTTAAATTTCTTCTAACGCCACTTCTTCAACATAGACTCGCCCAGGCCGTGGTATTTTGTGGAAGAGCCACACTCAAGGGGCCCAAGAGCCGCATGTGGCTCGCGAGCCGCCGTTTGCCGACCACGGCCCTAAGGGACGGGAGTGTGCGGAGTGATTAGGCCAGGGGTGGGCAAACGTTTTGACTCGAGGGCCACAATGGGTTCTTAAACTGGACCGGAGGGCCGGAACAAAAGCATGGATGGAGGGTTTGTGTGAACTAATATAAATTCAAAGTAAAGGAGCGGAGGGGAGAGCAAGAGAACCGGATAGAACAGCCGGATCCGGCCCGCGGGCCGTCGTTTGCCCACGGCTGGCTTAGGCCCTTTCTCTGTTGGTCTGCGGGGTGCCCAGATGCGTGCGAGTCCCATCACACGGGCCAGAAGCCCCTCGTCTTCGGTGGGAGGCAGCCAGGATCCCAAAGAGAGAGGAAACCCCCTCGCCCCCCCCACTCAGAGATGTTCCTCTGTGACGGGTAGACTGGGCCGCTGTGGCGTGCGGCTCAGACACGCAGGACGGGGGCCGAGGACAGGGGGCTGGCTCATGTGCACACGTGGGCGCCCACGGAGCCCCCGGCGGAAAGCCACGGGCCCCTTCCCGTCGCTGATGAGGCCGGCCCAGCTGCGCTCGGACTGTCGGCGATGTCAGCGTCGACACCGTGTCGGCGAGCCCCGGCGGGTGTGCTGCGTGCTGAGGGCGTCGGCCCTGGGACTCGAGGGTCACGGGTTCGATTCCGATCAAGGACAGGTCCCTCTGTTGAAGATTCCCCAACCCAGATTGGGGTGCGTGCTGGAGGCCACCGATCGCTGTGTCTCTGCCGCTTCCATGCTCCTCTCTTCCTCCCCTCCCTCCCTCCCTCCCTCCCTCCAGAAAATGGAAGCCATGTCCTCGGGTGAGGATTAACCAGTGCACGGGCAGCGTGAGGGCCAGGACAGCAGCAGCTGCCTCCCAGGGCCTCCTGCCCAGCGCGCGCTGTTTCTTTACCCTCTGACCTCAGCGAGGGCCCCTGGGCGCTTCCCGGAGCCCACCAGGGATTCCGTGGTGAGAAGCAGTTCATTAGGGGTCAGTTCTCCGGTGTGGGGCCACCGAGGCGCTGGTTTCACTGTGCCAGAGCCCACCCCGGCCCTCCCGTGGCGCTGGGACACATGGTAGCCGCGACCACGCCTTTAAGATAAAGTGTGCGTTCCAGGGGCCCAAGGCGGCCCAGGAGGGACCACAAAGCCACCTCCGTGCATTCGAGCCCGCCGACATTTTAACAAAATTCGGGGCGCCGTGGGTGCGGAGCCGTTTGGGTTCACTCTGCAGGAGGAGACCGCGTTACTGTCCCCCCCACCCCCACGCTCAGGCCCCTGGCTGCGGGGCGCCTGCCGGAGGTCCCCGGCTGCACGTGAGGTTCTTAGACGTGTCTTTCAGGGCTGGGTTCCCCCAGGACAAACCAGTCACACGCACGTCTGCGAGATGCCGCTGAAGGCGCTGGTGGTGTGAAAACTCCCGTTCGGAGGTTGCCCGGCGGGGCGCCCAGGATCCGCGTGGCTCTCCGAGGACGCCTGTGGGGCCCGCCTCCCGAGCGGATGCTGGTTCTGTATTTCCTAGCTCAGCAGACGGACCTGCGATGCCGTGGACGGGGTGCCCGCCGCTCCAGACGCGGGACGGGAGGGAGCACACGGGGAGCGCACGCCTGAGCCCTGGAGCCCCAGCGCTCACGGGGTTCCTGCGGCTGTAGCAGGAGGCCCCCCTGACCTGCCTCTTGGCTCTGAAACGCTCGGTCCCTCCCTGGCAGAGTCCCCCCCAGGAACCCTTTCATTCCAGGGCGCATCTCCCTGGGCGGAACAGTCCGGAAAGGGGGCGTCTGAGGGCCACCTGCCTCGGGCCTCTCTATGGCAGACCTGCTTCGCCGCCCTCTCTGATTCCTGCCGTGGGGAAGGAGCGGTTCCGACCGCTGGGCCTCACCCTTGTCTTGTACGTCCTTCAGACGCCATGAGCTAATGTGTGACGTCCCCTGCATTCTTCATTCTGCCTACCGCGTGTCATTTTGGGGCTGTGCACAGCCTCTTCGGGGCCTTTCAATTTCCTGGGCGTCAACACGTTGCTGCCTGTGAATTAGGAGGCGTTCCAGCCTACGGATCCTCATTAACTCCCCGAAGGGTGTGAGGAGGAGTCGGTTATCTGTGAAACACAAAATTACATTGTCTGCATATTCTCCTGGAGACCTAACGGGAGGGCGTGCCCCCCCACATGCACACATACACATACACACACAAACGCATACACATACACACATGCACAAACGCACACACACACAGACATGCTCGCTCACACACACGCACGCACGAACACACACACACACACATACACACATGCACACAAACACGCACACACACAGACACACACTCACACACAGAGACATGCTCACACACACGCACACACACACAGATATGCTTGCTCACATACACACATGCACACAAACATGCACACACAGAGACACGCTCACACACACACTCACACACATGCATAAACACACACACAGACACACACAGACACACACGCGCACACAAACACACACACATGCACACAAACATGCACACACGCTCACACACACACTCACACAGACACAAACGCTCACATACACACACAGACACACATGCACACACACAGAGACACACACGCTCACACACACACAGACACACACGCGCGCGCGCGCGCGCACACACACACACACACACACACACAAACGCACGCGCTCGTCCAGAATCTCGTGAGCGCTGGAATGCCCAGCAGGGAAGGAAAGCAGCGCCGGGCGTGCCGTCCTCGCTCAGCTCACTGTGCAGTGACGTGCGGGGACCCCAGCCGTGAGGGCTGCGGAATGGACCCCAAAGGAGACAGGAAACCGGTAACGGACGCCGGCAGGGTCTGTGCCCGTGCGTGGCTCCCTCCGCACCCAGACCCTTGTTTGGAGGGCCTCCGGGCCTGTGTTCAGGGGCGAGGTCTCAGCCAGGCTGAGCATTTCACATGAACATTATTCAGCTCAAAGAGCTCAATGGGAAGGTGTTAATGCAGCAAGAAAAATGAACTGCCCCGAGGGTTCCTGGCTACAGCCCGCTCCGGGGAACGGGGGACACGGCCCGTTTGTCACGTTCCTCACGTCTCCCTTCATCGGTTCCGTGTTCACTCAACAAGGAAGAGACTTCAGTCGCTGGGGACTCCGTCCCACGGCTCAGAGAGGCACGCATTCTCATGGCACGAGCAGATGTTCTTAAAGACACTTTTTGGTTCGACTTCATGAGGCTTGGCTTTTCTTAGTCCTCATCCGAGTAATCGGACAGCCTTCTGAAGGTGACAGGAACACGGTGTAGACCAGGGCTCCTCACACTACGGCCCGTGGGCCACATGCGGCCCGCCGAGGACATGGATCCGGCCCACCGGGGGCCGCTGCCTGTCCTGCTTAGCAGCTGACGCGTCCCGGCCCGCAGTGCGCATAGGAATTTGTTCATAGTTTTTTTTTTTAAACTATAGTCCGGCCCTCCAACCGTCTGAGGGACAGGGAACTGGCCCCCTGTTTAAAAAGTTGGAGGACCCCTGTAGACGCTGAAGTGTCATTCCATTAACCAGTAAGAAAATGCCTGTTGAGCCCTAGGTCGTGTGGCTCAGTGGATAGAGCGTCAGCCTGCGGCCTGAAGGGTCCCAGATGGGATTCCCGGTCAGGACACATTCCACAGGTTGTGGGCTCCATCCCCAGTGGGGGCCAGGCAGGAGGCAGCCGATCCATGATTCTCTCTCCTCCTGGATGTTTCTCTCTCTCTCTCCCCACCTCTCCCTTCCTCTCTGAAATCAATAACAATATATATATTTTTTTTTTAAAAAAAGAAAATTCCTGTTGAACGTTTACGAGATGTTGCCCCAGGTCAGTGCCTGTCGGGGCAGAGAGACAGACAGGGCCCTGGCCGCACGGAGCAGGTGGAGTGAGGATTGCGGGAATCGCTGCTGCGTGAACAGCGCAGCCGGCGGGGTGAGGGGGTGACGGCGTCTGTCCTGAGAGGGTGGAGCGAGGAGGGGGCGTCCGCTAGAAAGACAGCATTACCACCGCGTCCCAGTCCCAGGGGGCACGGGTGTGGGTCAGCAAAAACCAGGGTTGGGGCATACATTGTGCAGCGCCTGGGCGGGAGGAACGGAAGTGCAGCTTCTGAAGTTAAAAATCCGTCCCTGAAACGCACGCGCTGTTCTTCGGACGACCAAACAACAGCGAGTCTTTGGGCAGGCATTCAGATTCCGGCCTCATCCCCAAGGTCAGCCTCAGAGGCCGTCCGAGCTCACCCACTCACCTCCAGTCCCACACACCTCCCGTCCCCACACACCTCCCTTCCCCACACACCTCCCCTCCCCACTCACCTCCCGTCCCCACTCACCTCCCTTCCCCACACACCTCCCCTCCCCACACACCTCCCGTCCCCACACACCTCCCGTCCCCGCACACCTCCCCTCCCCACTCACCTCCCGTCCCCACACACCTCCCGTCCCCACACACCTCCCCTCCCCACTCACCTCCCGTCCCCACTCACCTCCCCTCCCCACTCACCTCCCGTCCCCACTCACCTCCCTTCCCCACACACCTCCCCTCCCCACACACCTCCCCTCCCCACTCACCTCCCGTCCCCACACACCTCCCGTCCCCACACACCTCCCCTCCCCACTCACCTCCCGTCCCCACTCACCTCCCCTCCCCACTCACCTCCCGTCCCCACTCACCTCCCTTCCCCACACACCTCCCCTCCCCACACACCTCCCCTCCCCACTCACCTCCCGTCCCCACACACCTCCCGTCCCCACTCACCTCCCGTCCCCACTCACCTCCCCTCCCCACTCACCTCCCCTCCCCACTCACCTCCCGTCCCCACTCACCTCCCCTCCCCACTCACCTCCCCTCCCCACTCACCTCCCGTCCCCACTCACCTCCCCTCCCCACTCACCTCCCCTCCCCACTCACCTCCCCTCCCCACTCACCTCCCGTCCCCACTCACCTCCCTTCCCCACACACCTCCCCTCCCCACACACCTCCCCTCCCCACTCACCTCCCGTCCCCACACACCTCCCGTCCCCACTCACCTCCCGTCCCCACTCACCTCCCCTCCCCACTCACCTCCCCTCCCCACTCACCTCCCGTCCCCACTCACCTCCCCTCCCCACTCACCTCCCCTCCCCACTCACCTCCCCTCCCCACTCACCTCCCGTCCCCACTCACCTCCCCTCCCCACTCACCTCCCGTCCCCACTCACCTCCCGTCCCCACACACCTCCCCTCCCCGCACACCTCCCCTCCCCACTCACCTCCCGTCCCCACACACCTCCCGTCCCCACACACCTCCCCTCCCCACTCACCTCCCGTCCCCACTCACCTCCCCTCCCCACTCACCTCCCGTCCCCACTCACCTCCCTTCCCCACACACCTCCCCTCCCCACACACCTCCCCTCCCCACTCACCTCCCGTCCCCACACACCTCCCGTCCCCACTCACCTCCCGTCCCCACTCACCTCCCGTCCCCACTCACCTCCCCTCCCCACTCACCTCCCGTCCCCACTCACCTCCCCTCCCCACTCACCTCCCCTCCCCACTCACCTCCCCTCCCCACTCACCTCCCGTCCCCACTCACCTCCCCTCCCCACTCACCTCCCCTCCCCACTCATCTCCCCTCCCCACACACCTCCCGTCCCCACTCACCTCCCTTCCCCACACACCTCCCCTCCCCACTCACCTCCCGTCCCCACTCACCTCCCGTCCCCACACACCTCCCGTCCCCACACACCTCCCCTCCCCACTCACCTCCCGTCCCCACTCACCTCCCGTCCCCGCACACCTCCCGTCCTCACACATGTGTAGGAAGCAGCTGCAGCAGTGACATGGGCGATGTCAGATACACGGCACCTGGGGACTCCTGCACCGGGACCTCAGGAGGTTAGGCTCAGAAGGAATCCGGATGGTTCTGAGATGCCCCCCTCGCTCCCCCTGCACCCCTGCCTTCGGTGCCCTGGCCACAGGCCTGCAGCCCGCCTGCCCCCACCCCGCCTGCCCCCACCCCTCCCCACCAGTCAGGGTCTGAGGCTGAAGCAGGCACGCCCAGGGAGGAAGGGAGCCGACACCCATCGAGGTCCACGCAGCCATGAAGTCCGGGCTCCATGGACCCCGAGTGTCACAGTGGGGTGCCCAAGGCACGTCCCTGGGGTTTGCTGGACGCTGAGCTCTGGCCCAGCTCCTCTTTCTCCCTCTAAGCCGTGGCTGGTTTTCTCAGAGAACACTTATTTTACTTTATTCTTAAAAATATATTTTTATAGATTTAGAGAGGAAGGGAGAGGGAGAGAGAGAGAGAAACATCCATGATGAGAGAGAACCATGGATCGGCTGCCTCCTACACATCCCCCACTGGGGATGGAGCCCGCAACCAGGGCATGTGCCCTGACCGGGAATTGAACTGTGACCTCCTGGCTCATAGGTTGGCGTGCAACCCCTGAGCCACACCGGCCGGCCGAGCTCAGAGAACACTTTTAAAAGTAGATGCCCGTGATTCCTGGTCGTAGGGCCTGTTCTGGGGACGCAGCCTGAGACAGAAGTTATTCACAATTCAGCTTCCTTTGCATAGTAAAGTGTGATCGAAAGCACAAACCATATACTTGAAGAAAAATGCCAGTCAATTGCCCTGCCATCCCAAGGTAATCGCTGCTACCATTTGACATATTTTTTAAACTTTTTTTTTACAGTAGAAAAAAATGAGAAAGCTCAGTGAAGTGAGTGTGTGTGTGTGTGTGTGTGTTTAAGAGAGTGTGTGTCATGGTGTAACTGGGCGTGTGTGTGTGTGTGTGTGTGTGTGTGTGTGTGTGTGTGTGTTTAAGAGAGTGTGTGTCATGGTATAACTGGACGTATAATTTGGGGGTACCCATCCAAGGCTGTTGAGTGTTTGGGTGATTTTCTACCTGGATTGAGACACAGGATGCTGGAATGAGCCCCCGTGGCCACGCATATGTCTTTCACAGAGCCACCTGTTTAACGTGGGACACATTCCTAGAAACGGAATTACCAGGTTAGGCACGTGATGGAAAATGCCCGATTCTCCGGGAAACGCCGTGCGGATGTATTTGCCCCAAAGCAGTGCCGGTGGAGTCCCGAGGTGCCTGGTTGCTGGGGGGTAGGGGTGGGGGCGGCCCGGGAAGCGCCGTCTGGAACGATCGCGTAGAACCCAGCGGGCACGCGTCACGCTGCGATATTTTAAGGTGCATTTCTTTGATGGTGCATTAAGGTGAATCTCTTCCAGAGCCCTCCTGGCTGATTTATCGCCACTTTTCGGAATGGGCCGGCTCCATCAGTTCTATCATTTGCCGTTTTTATGGCCGCAATTTTCATCTCTTTTCTTATTGATCTGCGGCCCCATCACATGGGAACCTTATGAAAGCGCATCTTCCACGTTTTAAATCGGTCAGGATCCCAGGGGTGAAAGCTGAGGTGCCAGTGGCTGATGGGAGGGAGCGTGATGGATGCTGAGCATCCTCAGGAAGAGGGCGGCGGGCTGCAGGCGCCAGGGCCCCACCACGCAGAGGGCCGGGGCTGAGGGTGGGAGCCCACAGACGCTGTGACCCACAGGGCTCCCTGGCGCCCCCCCCCCCCCCCGCCACCCCGCAGTGGCCTGACAGGGAAGCGGCTGGGTTGTGGATTGCCTGGGCCTTCCCTGCCCCCCAGCCTGGTTCTCCTGCCCCCACTGGAAAACGCCTGGAATCCAGGGGTGCAGGGCGGAGCCCCGAGGCCTGGAGGGGCAGCGGCAGGCGGGGAGTGAGCAGAGTGGATGGGGGGCAGACGGAGATCCCCCAGGGCCAGCACCCTGAGGGTTTTCTTTCCTGAGCTGCTTCGTCTTCGGATTGCTCACGGCACCTGGCTATGCAGCGGTCCCGGGCCGTGGTCGGCCGTCACCACGATGAACCTTTCCCTCCGGCTTCTCGTGTTGAAGTCTCTCTCAGGAGGTCTTGGTCCGCATGATCCTACACACATACTACCGCGGGCCGTCCTCTGGTTACGTCGGACTCGACGGACGGCGTTTCGTGGATACGTCGCCATCTCCCTTTGATTTACATAAAAAAAGTTGTGCCATTTCGACGTCTGTACACGTGTGCTTTATGTTTTTTATTATGTATTTCCCACAAGTAAAGGCCAGGAATTACCTTTCGTTTAAATGTCTTTACTGTGTCACTTCCTGACTGCTGTGAGTGTGCTCCATGTGGGCGACGCAGGTGCTTACGGAGGTGGGTCCGACTTACGGGGGAAATCGCGTTACGTCGCCCGTGGGAACGGATCTCCCACGTACCCCGAGGACCCGCTGTGTATGGAAGTTTCTAGTACTTTCCAAGATGCTCTTCTTCCGGAGAATCACTTCGGGGTGCACCTTCACTGGTGCACGTCTCCCCACAATGTAGCCAGTCTTCAGAATCACTTCCCACAGGCTCAGCCGGTGCCCTTTGGATTGGCCGCTCGGCCCGCCCACACCTGGGCCGGTCCTGGCGTGGCTGTGAAAATGCCGGGACTGGTCTGTGCTCCGTTCCATATGTTATCAAACAGGTTTTCCATATGTGGACATGCATCCCTTTTTATTTTATAAGAAGCTTCCTTTAAAAATAGAAAAAAAAATGTATGGACACATCCTCTGGGGCCAGATGGGTTGCATTTTTTAGCTACTGGAGAATGGGATTGGATCATGTCTCCCTGGCCGGTGTTCCCGAGTGGTCGGAGTGTCAGCCCAGGCACCAAAGGGTCTTGGGTTCGATTCCCGATCGAGGGCACTTCCCTGGGTTGTGGGTTCGTTCTCCGCCCTGGTGGGGGTGCATGAGGCAGGCAACCAATCAGTGTATCTCTCCGACATCTCTCTCTCTCTCTGACTCTTCCCCCCCCTCTTTCCCCCTCTCTCTTTCCCTCTTCCTCTTTCTCTCCCCCGCCCCTCTCTCTCCCTCCCCCCCTGCTCACCTATAACATCTCAGGGGGGAGGGGCCTGATCACCTATAACATCTCAGGGGGGAGGAACCTGATCACCTATAGCATCTCAGGGGGGAGGGGCCTGATCACCTATAGCATCTCAGGGGGGAGGGACCTGATCACCTATAACATCTCAGGGGGGAGAGGGACCGGCTCACCTATAACATCTCAGGGGGAGGGACCTGCTCACCTATAGCATCTCAGGTGGGAGTGGACTTGCTGATTAGCAATGACATGTTAACTTTGTGCATGAAAAGCTCTGTGTTTGATTGGCTTAAGGGCCACTCATGTCATTGTCTGAGGGCCCGCCCCTGCAATCAGAGCCCATGAGGTCGCCTCCGTGTGGAACCTGCACTGGAGCCAATTCCTTCTCATCTGAAGTCCTTGTCCTCCTTCAAAAGAGAGAAAAGTCAGATTTCTTAAAGTAACCTTTTGTTGCTAAGTATCCACATAGGGTCCTTTGTCCTTTTCCTGAAATCAAAATATGTCTGTCCTAACACTTGTTGGGAGTGCGGGTGTGCGTTCCTCGAACAAAGAGCTTAAGTGTTTCCTAGGTTCAGCGTGGTGGTCCACGTGGGAACGCGTGGAGGCAGGGATCCGGTCACCAGGATTAACCAGAAATAATGTAGTCAGAGGCTCTGCACTTCCATTTGTTTGTTTGTTTGAAATTAACTAGAGAGAAGGATGAAATGCTCATCCGCAAAAGCGTGAGTCACGGCACAGCTCCCCGGTGCAAAAACACAGTAAAAATAGCTGCGCGCAGAGCGTATTTTAACGTCTCCGTGGAACGCGGGAGGTGGCTGTGTCTCAGCTAACTGGTGCGGAGCTGCAGTGGCTTCGAATACGCGGACGGTTTAATTATAGACAGAACTCTCCAGTTCCAGTCCTCTGAGGCCATTTCTCCAAACTGAAAATGTTCACGATGCCGCGCGCCCCGAAGCGGGAGCCGTGGGGAAGCCGTGGCCTCCTTGTCGGCGCCGCTGCGGTGGGAGCGATGGGAGTTTGGTGGCTCCCCTGACAGGGGTGGGAGCCCAGTGCAGAGGCGAGAGTGGGCATGCTGGACTCCGGGGTCCGAGTCGCCTTGGTCATAGTTTGTACGTCTTCTTGAAAAGCGGGTGTGTTGTTTTTGTTGTTGGTAGTTGTTTTTACTAAGGATTTACTTTCAGCCCGGCCGGCGTGGCTCCGTGGTTGAGCGTGGACCTAGGAACCAGGAGGTCACAGTTCCATTACTAGTCAGGGCACAGGCCCTGGTTGCGGGCTGATCCCCCATGGGGGCGTGTAGGCGGCAGCCGATCCATGATTCTCTCTCACCATGGATGTGTCTCTCTCCCTCTCCCTCCCTCTCCCTCTCTCTCCCTCTTCCTCTCTCTCTCTTCTTCCCTGTCTCTCCCCTTCTCTCTCTCTCTCTCTCTCTCTCTCTCTCTCTCCATCTCTCTCCATCTCTCTCCCTCTCTCTCTCCCTTTCTCTCTCTCTCTGGCCTTCCTATGCCTCTGTTACCCATTCTGTGCTGCGTTAGATGAGAGGGATATTGTCCCACCAAATTCATAGAACTTTCTTTGGATTTCAACACTTAGAAAGCGCACTTCCCAGCACCCACTCTCCCCAGGGTGGACAGAACACGGATGGTGTGGTGTGTCCTGGGAGGGAACTGCATGTCCCTTGGGTCACGTCACACCCCACCTTCATTCAGAATCTCTCCGCTTATACCAGTGGTTCTCAATGCTGCGACCCTTTAATACAGCTCCTCACGTGGTGGTGACCCCCAACCATAAAATTATTTTCGTTGCTACTTCATAGCTGTAATGTTGCTACTGTGATGAATCGTAATGTAAATATCTGTGTTTTCCGATGGTCTGTCGCGACCCACAGGTTGAGAACCGCTAGCAGGGTCGCCTAAGACCATCGGAAAACACAGATCTTTACATTACGATTCATCACAGTAGCAACATGACAGTTATGAAGCAGCAACGAAAATAATTTTATGCTTGGGGGTCCCCACCACATGAGGAACTGTGTTAAAGGGTCGCGGCGTTAGGAAGGTTGAGAACCACTGTCTTATACCGTCTCAAGGAAACTTGAGGGAAATTAGAGTGTTATCTAAAGTGTTCTTTTAATTAACACTGATGAGCTAGCTGTGAAATTATATCCGATTTCTGTTTTTTATCTCTATCATTCATAAAGTGATTCTCATCTGAAATTCTTGATCCTTCAGACAGAGACCTCTGGGGCCCTGCCATCACAGCCAAGTGTGTGTCTATGTATGCCCTTCCGTTCCGTGTCTTTATTTCGAACCGAATGCAGGAAGAAAATGAAGAGAAGCCGCCACTGGCCATGTGATCTGCGGAAGCGCTTTCTAGATCCTTCGCTTCTTATGCTGTTACTCAGAGACATTCGGAAACTCCAAACTCCGCCGTCATCGCCAGCATCTTCATTCACGATCGCGCTGACGCCTTCCTTCCTCGGTGTTCCTGCCACAGGCCTTGTGCCCTCGGGATCTGTGTGTGTTTGGATGTAAGCTTCCTGCTCTTCTCTGACTTCTCTCCGCGTTCTCTCTCCCCTGCTTCCATCTCTGCCCCGACGTTGGGAGAGCGGTGAGGCTGCAGCTTCTGGAGAGGACAACGGGGGGCCGTGGGAGGGTTTCCCGGGGCCGGCACGGTCGGCACGTGCTGTTTTCATCCCTCCTCCTGCTCTTTCTCGTGAAGGAAGACATCTGACAGACCTCGATGCCCCGTCTATCCCAGGGGTGGGCAAACTTTCTGACTCGAGGGCCACCATGGGTTCTTAAACTGGACCGGAGGGCCGGAACCAAAGCATGGATGGAGTGTTTGTGTGAACAAATCTAAATTCAAAGTAAAGGAGCGGAGGGGAGAGCAAGAGAACCGGATAGAACAGCCGGATCCGGCCCGCGGGCCGTCGTTTGCCCACGGCTGGTCTATCCTCAGCTAGCTCCCAACCTTACAGCTTCCCTGTATTCTGTATTTCTTATAGGTATCTTCCTAGGGGCAAGGTGGTGTTGAATTATTTTAAGTTATTTGCCACATGCTAGTAAGTCTCAAACCTATCGCCCCAAGGGGCATTATTGGATTCCTGTTCCTGACATGATCGATGGATTTCTATTTCTCTGCTGATCCTTTCGTGTCAGGCCTGAGCTGAGCAGTATTACGGTTTTCTGCGCTCGCCCGCCCTCTTCTCTGATGAGCGGTGTGAGAGCTTCTCTCCTGCCTCAGTTGCTGTACCTCACCCGGGAAACCGACGTCCCAGTGGCCCTGTTCCTGTTCTGAACAAATGCTCAGTGTTGGAGAGAAAAACGCAGTTTCCCGTGGGGCCGCTCGGGGGAGGCGGGCACGCAGCGTTCTCTAACAGCCACAGGTACCGTCCGGATCCTTGTTCTTGTTGTTGTTGTTGTGTATGTTTTTAACGTTTTGATTTTCTGTGTCGGGGATTCGTGACATAGCTGCAGCTTCATGATAGTAATTGCATCGCTGATGTTATTGCATTGGCCTTTGAAGGAGAGCAGCGATGTTCTCCCGCGAGGGAGGCTGGTATATCCGCGCGTCAGGAGTGACTGTAGAATAGCGGTCCGATGCCAGTGCAGTAAGCAAGGAGCCAGTGAAAGGAGGGCTCATCAATGCACCCTTGGTTTCCCGCTGGCGTGGACGAGAAAGGGGCTTCAGTGTGGACGTAAAAGTAACTTTCTTTCCATGGACTCGAGAAAGCTGGTGGCGGAAGCAACCCCACGGGATCCTTTATCCGGGAACAGAGGGCATTTGTGGCGTGCCCCGCCCCCCGGAGGGCCGAGATTCAGGGAGCCACTGTTCCCGGGACAACGGGACGCTGTGGGGACGCTGGGCCGACCACTGACTCACTGGGACCCCAGCGCATCGGTTCTCTCCGAAGGCAGGACTGCACACTGGTGACGTCACCTGCCCGTGAGCTGTGGGTTTTCTCCGCCGTCCGTCCGTCCGCTCTGCCAGTGGTGCCGAAACACGCATCTCTGAACGCTCTGTGTGTTCTCGAGTTACAATGTGGGGGGTGGAGTTTTTTTAAGGGGAAAAACACACAACACGTTTTTTTACTTGGTCTATCGCCAAGTCTGGGTTTGTAATCCAGCATTCGTTGACTGAATCCCGTTAGCCATGTGTCAAATCCACAGATTCACGTAGAAAACAGTGTGACCCCCAACCACAGAGTGAGGTCACCCAGCACAGGAGGGCTGACGTCCTTTCCCGGGGACCCGCACCCCTGAGAAGTGGCCTCATAAGACCTGAAATCCCCCCCGCCCCAAACCCCGACACCCAAACACGCTCACTTCGGGTACCTCTTACACAGACACCTGTTTGTTTGTGTTTGTTTTTTTTTAAATATATTTTATTGATATTTTACAGAGAGGAAGGGAGAGGGAGAGAGAGCTAGAAACATCAATGAGAGAGAAACATCGATCAGCTGCCTCCTGCACACCTCCTACTGGGGATGTGCCCGCAACCAAGGTACATGCCCTTGACCGGAATCGAACCCGGGACCCTTCAGTCCGCAGGCCGACGCTCTATCCACTGAGCCAAACCGGTCAGGGCAACACCTGTTTGTTTTAATGGTTTTTCCTACTCCTGCACATCCCACATCTTCACATTTTCCCTGCGATGAAAATACTTACTAAGGAACATTCTCCACTTAAAACATTCCCCAAGGTCTCTCAGTACACTTTCTCCAGTGACACGTGTGCTGGTGACAACAGTCCCTCAGCAGCTGGGACAGAGTTTTCGCATTTAGTGCAAAGCCCTGCTCTGGGTCAGGGCTCCTGACCGTATGATGGAGTTCGGTATTTAATCAAAATAGCTTGTCACGTACCCACATATCTTCAGGAAAGTTCAGAACTTCGGAGCACCCTGGCCGGTGTGGCTCAGTGGTTGAGGGTCGACCTACGAACCAGGAGGTCATGGTTTGATTCCCGGTCAGGGCACATGCCCGGCGGGATGCAGGCTCGATCCCCAGGGTGGGGCGTGGAGGAGGCAGCCGGTCAGTGATTTTGTCTCATCGCGGATGTTTCTATCTTCCTTTCTCTTCCTCCCTGTGACTGCAGGCGAAAAATAAATAAACCTGTCAATTTATAGGTTGCATGGTGTAAAGATTTTAAGTAATTGGAGAATAAACGTACTTAGTAAGTCATTTTGAGGTTAAAGTATTTTTGTTGATATTTATGTTAAGATATTGAGTCAGTAACAGTTATTGTCAAGGAGGGCCAGTACTCCAGACTTGGGGGATGTGAAATGAAAAATAGCTGAAAAAATTGACATAATTTCATCAAAATACTACTTTTTTTCTTTAGTGGCCATTATGTATGTGAAATTTCTTTGTTTTTATTTAACTTATGTCATATTTATTTTTCATTGTTAAAATTAAATATGGATACTTCAGCCCTGGCTGGTTTGGCTCCGTGGATAGAACATCGACCTGCGGACTGAGGGTCCCAGGGGTTCGATTCCCGTCAAGGGCACAGGCCCAGGTTGTGGACTGGATCCCATGTGGGGCCTGCAGGAGTCAGCCAATCCATGGTTCTCTCTCATCATACATGTTTCTCTCTCTCTCTCCCTCTCCCTTCCTCTCTGAAATAAAATATATATATATATATATATATATATATATATATATATATATATATATATATATATTAGAAAGCA
Source organism: Plecotus auritus (assembly GCF_963455305.1). Taxonomy (NCBI): domain Eukaryota; kingdom Metazoa; phylum Chordata; class Mammalia; order Chiroptera; family Vespertilionidae; genus Plecotus; species Plecotus auritus. The sequence goes on from NC_137772.1 coordinate 1,189,643, forward strand.
GCAGGGGCTGTCGCTGCTTAAGGAAATACACCCGGACTCCAAGAACATGAGGAAGGGGAGGGTCGGGGAGTCAGGGAATTCCCGCGCACGGGGAAAGGTCCGTGGCTCTCCGTGTAACTGCTCTTCATCTTACATCGGATGCCGGGTGCGGGGAGGGCGCCAGACTTCGTACTCGGTCCAGCTTTGCCTTTGACTGGAATAGATGCACAGCATCAGCCAGGGCCCGTGCGTGTCCCCGCGCTCCGTCCCGCACTGCGCACATGTCCCCAGGGTATCTCTGTGGACTGGGAAACGCCTGGCAGCAAACTAACCCTTCCGAATGAGTCAGGGATGCTCAGGCCCTGCGGCTCCCAGGGTGGTGCTCCTCGGTGAGAGTGCTCATTCAAACAACAGTTTCGTGGCAGACTTTGCAGAGAAATCCAAGCGTCGCTGTGATAGGCGTGGAGTTCCCACAAGGCGTGGCCTTCTTATTTTCTTTCTTTAAAAATATTTATACACTAGAGGCCGGGTGCACAAAATGTGTGCACGGGGGGAGGGTGTCTCTCAGCCCAGCCTGCACCCTCTCCAATCTGGGACCCCTCGAGGGATGTTCCTCTGCCTGTTTAAACCCTATCCTGGTGGGATCGAGCCTAAACAGGCAGTCAGACATCCCTATCATAATCCAGGACTGCTGGTTCCCAACTGCTCGCCTGCCTGCCTTCCTCATTGTCCCTAACGGCTTCTGCCTGCCAGCCTGATCACCCCCTATCCACTCCCCTGCCAGCCTGATTGATGCCTAACCACTCCCCTGCCAGCCTGTTTTCCCCTAACTGCCCTCCCCTTCCAGCCTGGTCACCCCTAACTGCCCTCCCCTGCAGGCCTGGTCCCCCCCAACTGCCCTCCCCTGCAGGCCTGGTCACCCCTAACTGCCTTCCCCTGCAGGCCTGGTCCCCCCCAACTTCCCTCCTCTGCCAGCTTGGTCACCCCTAACTGCCCTCCCCTGCCAGCCTGTTTTCCCCTAACTGCCCTCCCCTTCCAGCCTGGTCACCCCTAACTGCCCTCCCCTTCCAGCCTGGTCACCCCTAACTGCCCTCCCCTGCAGGCCTGGGTCTCCCCCAACTGCCCTCCCCTGCAGGCCTGGTCCCTCCCAACTGCCCTCCCCTGCTGGCCATCTTGTGGTGGCCATCTTGTGTCCACATGGGGGCAGGATCTTTGACCACATGGGGGCAGCCATCTTGTGTGTTGGAGTGATGGTCAATTTGCATATTACTCTTTTAGTAATATAGACAGGTGTGTTTTATAAAGGAGCTTCTAGATTATTCTAGAGAGTAACTCTGAGCACAGTGGACCCCCAGATGCCGTGTGGTGCATTTCGGTTTCGTTGTCCCTTATGTATAACCTCCTCCCCTAATAAAAATGCCCGTTGTTAGCTCTGTCCACAGTCACTAGCAGCCATGTCGCCGACTGATCCCAGGGGTGACGCGTCCCTCAGGCCCAGCGTCAGGCACTGGGACGTGTGAAAGCCACGCTCCTGAGCACTTCACCCACATCGTTTGCTTCATCTTTTTTTTTTTTTTAATATTTTATTGATTTTTTACAGAGAGGAAGGGAGAGGGATAGAGAGCTAGAAACATCAATGAGAGAGAAACATCGATCAGCTGCCTCCTGCACACCTCCTACTGGGGATGTGCCCGCAACCACGGTACATGCCCTTGACCGGAATCGAACCTGGGACCCTTCAGTCCGCAGGCCGATGCTCTATCCACTGAGCCAAACCGGTCAGGGTGTTTGCTTCATCTTATCTGTAAGCCCCTGCGGCCTGTGATGCTGTTATCCTCATCCTCCTAACAAGCTGGGATTGAGAGGCCAGGGGGACGGTCAAGGTCACAGAGCAACCCAAGCTCTTCACCGTCTGCCCCAGGGCATCTAGAATATACACCTGCACTGGCCCTGCTCCTAGGCTCACACGCTGGGTCTGCCGTGTGCATTCTTCACAGGCCATAATAACTTAGCCACAAACGAACCCATTTACCTAATTTTCAGGTAAGAGATAAGGAACCAGAAACCGGTCATTGTGGCTAGAATGGGGAGGGAGGTGGCTCACAAAATCAGGGATGGGGCCCCTCCCTTAGCTCGCAGTCCTTCCCCGTCAATAAGGACTGTGCACACGCCCGCTGGTTCATCAGCCTCTGGCTGGCCATGTGCTGAGGCCGGGGAATGAGTCCCGTTGGCACACCCAGGACACAGGTGGAGGGCTGCCCTGGGTAGCCACACCTCCCCTCCCACAGGATGGGGACCTCCGACAGACACCCCATTCTCCACGACAAACAGAGCGAATAGAGCGACCATCTTCCTTCTGTGTTCCAACAACCGTGGAGGGGGGCAGGCCCCCCCCCAGGCAATGCAGTGGCTGGCACAGCACCTTTTCCGTGGCCTCTTGGAAAGTAACCCATGTGCGTCTCAGTCACCTACGTGTGCACGTGCCCACTTGGACATGATCACTCACACAAAGGCGTGATGAGGACAATTTCTCCTAAAAGCTAAGCCATGTGAACTTGGAAAAGTTACACAATTTATTCCGATTCCGTTTTTCTCATTTGTAACACGAAGAATTTATTCACTCCCGGGCGCCCAGTGCCTAGAAAAAATCACACAGAGTTAGCCCTTAGACATCTGTCGAATGAATGATGGTGTACTAAAGGCTTTTTAATGATCACTGTGTGGTTCTGTTTCATAGAAGGAGCACTATTTAAACAGTAGAACATTTCTGGAGAATATGTTTATGAATAGAATAGACCTCTTAGGAATAATAAAGAAAATAAGAACGATGAAGGCATTCCTTTCTAACATACTGCTCTCGGCATTCTCAAAGCCATTTTAACGTAACGGGACATCCCGCCAGAGCAACTGACGGACCCCGAGCCCCCACCTCTGCGGTGGGGGGCCCTGATGGTCCATCGGATGCTTCTTCTGCGAGAGTCCCTATGAAACGGAGGAAACGCTGTTCATCAAAAATGGGGAGATGAAACCGAATCTCCTGGCTGAAGTCTGCAAGTGGTTACTGAGCAGTGACCTTGCTGAGACATGCTGTCATAGGAGTTGTCATCCAGGATCGGTAAGAATGAGATAGATGACTGGCAGGTGAAGATTCAGGATGGATACTCTCACCTGCTACTGTTCTTCCTAGTCCTGGCCAACACCTGTCTGTTGCTAGGCAACCAGGGAGCGCCAGTTAGGCCCACAGGACCAACGCGGCATCCTCCTACGTTTTAACGAAACCGAGTCGGGTGTAAAATATTAACTGAATCGTCTTCAGGGAAAAAATGTCTTTTTTGAAGCTATTTTTCAGATAGCTTCGAAACAGTAAGATAAAGATGAATACATGTTTTTGTACATTGCTTAGCATTCATTCAAATATACATTAAATGTTTTACTTTAAATATTATATTAAACTAAAGGCCCGGTGCACGAGATTCATGCACTGGGGAAGGGGGGAGGGTTCCCTCAGCCTGGCCTGCACCCTCTCGCAGTCCGGGAGCCCTAAGGGGAGGTCCACTGACAGCTTAGGCCCGCCAGGAAGTCAGACATCCTTAGCTCTGCTGCGGAGCCGGCTTGTGGCTGAGTGGCGCTCCCCCTGTGGGAGCACATGGACCACCAGGGGGCAGCTCCTGCATTGAGCGTCTGCCCCCTGGTGGTCAGTGCACATCATAGCCACCGGTCATTCGGCTGTTCGGTCGATTTGCATATTACCCTTTTATTATATAGGATATTTCAAGAAATAGATGTTGAGAGCTTGATTTTTTAAAACTGTCTTTGCATTTGATCACATAACATGTATTTATTTTTAACTTTTTTCATATTGTTGAAAGTATTACATGTGCTCCCCTATTTCCCCCATTGACCCCCTCTAGCCTGCCCCTGCCCCCCTCAGCCCTCACCACTCTATTGTCTGTGTCCATGGGTTATGCATTTATGCATACAAGGTCTTTGGTTGATTACCTTCCACTCTCCCCTGCCTTCATGTTTTTATGTAAAGCAACAGCAACAAAAATGTTAAGTTATTGGGGAGACTCTTTGCCCCTTCCCACGTGGGAGTCTGTGCTTGTTTCTCAATAAATTTCCACCTTTTACTATAAAAAAAATATTAAGTTGTTGGTATGAATCTGTGTGACCTGATGGAATGTCAACTTTGTTTGGGGCCGAAGAGCAAGCAGCCCAACTTCTAAGCTCCCGGTGGAAGTCTAAAGGTGGTTAGCTTACCTGGCCGGCATGGCTGGGTAGTTTGAACATCGACCTATGAACCCGGAGGTCACCGTTGGGTTCCCGGTCAGAGCACATGCCCAGGTTGCGGGCTCGATCCCAAGTAGGGGGCGTGCAGGAGGCAGTTGATCCATGATTCTCTCTCGTCATGGATGTTTTGCTCTCTCTCTTCCTCTCTTTCCTCTTTGAGATCAATAAAAATAAATAAATAAAGGTGGTTAGCTAGGCATCCAACTAGCTGTCCCTGAACTCTGCCGTCTGCCTCCGTGATGGAAACCACATGATTATTCACAACCCAATGGGGATCCCCATCCTCGGTGCCCCCTCGTTGGGCACGCCCTGCCGGCGTTCAGCTGTTTGGACACTCCTCTCTCCGTTCTCCGCTCTCCCTCGTGTCCGCTTCGGTTCGTTCTGTTCTCGCCTGCTCATTTGGTTGATCTTATTATCTATGTTTTAATTAACTAATCAGTTAGTTAATTGCATTCCTCTCTTTCCCTTGCATTTTCTTCCCGATATTATAATTTCGAACACAGTAGGTATCCAGCGAACGCCATTGAACTGAACTGAACTGTGCTAAATTGAATTATGCATTGCAACTCTGCATAGTCAATTATCTTGGAAAAATGATCTCCAGCGATTCATCACCCGCCAGTCTGGTGGCGTCTTCTTTCAATTTCGTGGAAAACAATGAGCTTAAGACGAACTGACTCTCAGGAGGCTTTGCTCCCCTGAAATTAGAGCCATTTATCATCTGAGCCCTTGGCTTGGCGCGGCGACAGCCATCGCCGTGTGGCTCGAGAGGTGGGCAGCGTGTCATTGTTTTGTAAAATGGAAGGAGTTGGAAACAAGATAACGGACAAAAGTGTGAGATAAAAATTGTGGCGCTGTCAATACACATGCGCAGAAGGCTCTGGAAATGGACTCTCTTTAAGTTCTCCTTCTTTATCTGCTGGGAGGTCTTCAGGTGCCCAGGGACCCGCCTCCCTTCTAGCCAGGGGGGGGGGGTGGGGGCGGGCTGTGCCGTCCGAGGAGGAAATGTAGGGCGGGATGTGGGTGTTTGGAGTTCACCTGCTGTGAGGGGAGCAACCCTGGGTGCCCATACCTCACAGGCTGCGCAGTCCGTCCCCAAAGGGAATGGGAAAGAGATGGTTGGTGAGGGACATGTGGACAATAAATGTGAGAATGGCTTTAGAAACAGGACTTCCCAAGGGGCAGGGCGGGATCTGCTCGGAGGAGAGGAAGCAGGCTGAGCTGCAGCGGCTGAGCGTGGCCGGGGAGTGGACGGACAGGAGGTGGATCTGATGCAAGGAGAAGGCTTGTCTGCTGGAAAGAGATGCCTTAGCGAGCCACATGCGGCTCGCGAGCCGCGGTTTGCCGCTCTGTGGACTAATGAGTTTGCCGACCACTGGGATAGGGGCTTAATCACAAGGAACAACAACAGCCTGTAATTATTGGAATCGAGAGTCTAGGTCAGTGGTCGGCAAACTCATTAGTCCACAGAGCGGCAAACCGCGGCTTACGAGCCGCATCTGGCTCGCGAGCCGCAGTTTGCCGACCACTGCCTTAGAGGAAGCCACAGTTTGCCGACCACTGCCTTAGAGGGAGCCAGGTGGTGGCTGGCGATGGGGGCCTTGGGGTGCAGAGCTTGGGGTTTGGGAGAAGAGGGTACTATGAGAACACCACCCCTTGGATGACAAAGCCTCCACCTGAAGCGAGAACATCTCCACTTGAGACAATTAGTTTTCATCCGTTTCACACGCACGTTGGGAAGGAGAGCGAACCCGAGGCAGACAGAGCCGTGCCGGGGATGAGGCCGCGGCCGTGAGCGGGGCTTCCCCGGGGCCTCGGTCACCATAGGCATCCTTTATGGGGCGGATTGCGGGTCCAGGGCTGCCAAGTTATCCTGCTGAGAACACCCTGACTTTCACGGTATTTTGTTTTAAAACCGAGGAGAGGGAGGCTCTCCGAGCGTGTGGACTGCGGGGCCCGCGGGAGGAAGGCTGGGCCCGGCCCGCTCAGGCAGCTGCGGGCAGGGTCTGCCGGGCACACAGGGACCCCCTGCCAGGGAGGCCATGCGCAGCCAGGCTCGGGCTGTAGAAGGAAGAGGCGCCCTGACAGAGTCGCCTTCGAATCCCAGGCTGAACCCGATGCTGGGAAACATGGTCCTTGTGCGCCAGTCCCCGGCTCGGCTGCGGGGCAGCGCCGTGTCCGGTTGGTGCTGCTGCAATAGGACCGGCAGGGGGCGGGGAGGCCGCGCTGCAGCCCTGGCCTGGCCTGGGCCTCACCTCGTCCTCATCCGGAGACAAATGCGGGGGTTTCGAGGACAGGACGCCACGGGGCAGCTCGGGGGGTGGGAACCCGGCCGGGAGGGGACAGGAGATGTGCTTCTGGGGCCGCGTGCGCTGTGCGCTGATAACCAGGCGGACGTGCCATTTAAACCTGGGGCTGGTGCCATTGCAGAGCCCTGCTCCCGGTGGGGGGCGGGGAGACCTGTGTTACCCACAGCTGGGGTGGGGGGCTCCCCGCCTTCCTCTCACAGCCTGTGGGCGCGGCCGGCAGCAGCGTGGCTGTGGCCTGTGCCTTCCTCTCTGCCGATTCAGTCACTGGCGGGTCCCCCGGTCTGCACTCTGGTTATCGGAGAAGGCACCTGCTCTCATCGTTCCGCTCCATCGAGCACGGTTTTGTTTGTAAAATCCTGGCAGTGGCGCCTTCCCAGCGTGGGGGACATCCCCACTTCCCGTGGGCCCCCTCCCCGGCTCCTCCCTCCCAGAGAGCGGTCCGCCCCGAGGCCATGTCCCCCCCCACCCCCAGGCGGGTGTCCACAGGAAACGGTTTCAGGGCCTGAATTACGGGAGCGACGACACCGCCACGCCGCCTGTCCTGCTTCTGTTCCCCAAGTCTCTCTCTGTGAGAACATCCTGCTGAGGGTGGGGGGTCCCGTGGCTTCACGGGCTGAGGCGCTTGCTTGAAGGGACTGAAAATTAAAAAAGAAAAAACAAACGAACAACATAATGATAGATGCCGAGAAACATGGGCATCCCGGGCCTCGCACCACCACGGAGGCCCTTACAGGTCCCGGAGCTCAGGGGTGCAAAGCTGGGGGACCCGGAATCACCTCCTCCGGGGCAGAGCCTTCGGGAGCCCGGGAGCAGCGCAGGAGACAGTGGCTTCAGATGCTGTTTGTAGAGCAGCTGGGCCGGCCCCCAGGCCGCACAGGGCACTTAATTTGGAAAACGCCTGCTCCCTGGAACGCTCATTGTCCTTTCGACATAATGCCCTGAGAACGCAGCGGAACACGCACACGTACCTCCCCTTTGCTGGGACCCGGTCCCCCTGAAAGTGGGAGGCGGAGTGCTAGGGCATCATCCATCCCGCCGCTCGCTCCTCCGGCCCGGTGCTCCTCTCGGGCTTCGGAGTCTGTGGGCTCGGCCTGCTGAGTTCTCCAAGGAGGGACGCCTGCCCGCCCGACGCCCGACACCCGATGCCCGACGCCCGACGCCCTCCCTGGAGCCCGCGCACAAGGCCAGTGCCCGCTGACCTCGGTCCTGCGCCTTCCGGAGGCCGTGCCCCGGCCTGAGCTCCTGGTCCCGGGGATGTTTCCCAGAAGCGGGAGAGGGCACCGGATGTGAGAGCTGAGAGCATCTGACTTCCGTGGAGACGGGGAAGATGATGGCTTGCGGGGCCAACGTGCACCCGCCGTGTGGTCCCTTCCTGGGGAGCTGCCGCTTGGAGAACGGAATGGACACGTGGACGCCGCCTTCTCCACGTGTCTGGCATCTGGCCCCTCGTGAGTCTCAGGAGGAACGGGTGGCTTTGGGAGCTCAGTTCCGCGGCGAAGTCTGGGTCTCGTGCTCCCGTGTGTGTGTGTGTGTGTGTGTGTGTGTGTGTGTGTGTGTGTTTGTTTTGCTTCGGGGAAGGATCTTCAGGGGAAGTAAAGCACCCTCATCTAACAGCATCGATTCAAGTGTTTCCGATAAATCAGCATACATTACACACGACGGCAGGGGAACGCCTGCGCTAGTGTGGCATGGCGTGCTAACTGTGTCATGAATAACATGTTTACGTTTTTAAATCGGGACTCCCTTGCGAGACGCCGTGTTGGTCACCTCCCCAGGACCATTCGTCTTTTCGATGCCGTCGGTGACAAGGGAGTCAGAGAGTAGAGAAATGAGTTATTTGGAAAGTGACCAAGTGGTCAGAGCAAGTATCTCCGTTCCCATGGTAACCCCCCTCACAGGGAAAGGCCTGGCACGGTGCCGTGGCCATCAGGAGGTGCTCGGAGGGTGAAGGGGCCATCGGGGGCCCCATTTTTTTTAGAAATTGTGCCAAGTACCGCCTGTGCAATTTGAAGTGCTTAGTGTCTGCATTTAAAAAAGGAAGGAGACCGATGACATGTCTTCTAAGAACGTTCTGAAAAGAACGTTCATATCCCAAATATGGCCGTGGCCACCCGTGGTCCCCAGGGAAGAGGCCCGTGGGATGTGTTCCATTCGTGTTGGCTAATTCTTCAACGTGCGCGTGCGTTTGCTCCTCCCCACTTTCCACGCAGAGCGGCCGCACTGCCCGGGGCCTGGTCAGGGGGCTTCCCGGCTACTGTGTGGGACAGCTCGGCTCGGCCATCCTCTCGGGTCCCCTTGTCTTGTGGTGGCTTGTGAGCGGCTGTACGAGTGGGAGTTGCTCTCACCGGCTCCCTGTAGACTCGCTGCAATCTGGTGAGCAGACACAGTCCCTGCCACACCTTAGTTCCCAGTGTCAAGACTGCTGGTGCAGCCCGACCCACATGGCTCAGTGGTTGTGCATTGACTTATGAACCAGGAGGTCAGGGTTCAATTCCCGGTCAGGGCACATGCACGGCGTCCGGGCTCGATCCCCGGTGTGGGGCGTGCAGGAGGAAGCCGATCCATGGCTCTGTCATCATTGATGTTTCTATCTCTCTCTCCCTCTCCCTTCCTCTCTGACATCAATAAAAACATATTTAAAAATAATGCTATGCACATGCCACGCTCACGCGGTGAAGAAATAGGGAACTGTGTTTTGGCCCTAAGATCGCAAAGTTGGTCTCACGTAACTCAATACGCTTACTGATAAGCGTGAGGCAGCGTTTCACTGTACATTTGTCCTGCGCATCGTCTAAATGCCAGTGACGCCAGGGGCGTGGACTAGAAACGGTGATTTCCGTTCCTGGTTCCCTGTCAATGCGACAGCTCTCATCACGTACTATCTCCCCAACTTAGCTTGACACAATGCTCCCTCAAAGGGAATCATTTTCATCACTTAACACACACTGTGTTCGGGTAAACTTGGAAATGTGGAAAGTAAAAAAACAAAATGGCATTCATTATACCAAATATTTATAAAGTGGTATTTGCTATCGATTTACTTTTTCCATAGATATGGTTATTCTAGAAATGCCTGGCTAAGGAGAGGGCAGGAGGGGTTTCGGGGTGAGGGATCTGTGCACGGCCTCACCAGTGGTGATGGTTTCCTGACGCATGTTTACTCATCCCATCTGCCCTCCCCTGCCGGCCATCTTGTGACAGCCGTTTTGTGACCATGTGGGGGCGGCCATCTTGTGCGAGGGTGTGACGGTCAATCTGCATATTCCCTCTTTATTTTATAGGGTGACTGCCCCTATTCCCCGTACTGAACGTTCCCTCCGCGTGACGGTCCTGTGACTACCCATCTGCACTTCTCAATCCCGTCACCATCCCCACTCGGTCCTCCCACCCCCTCCCCTCCGGCAGCCGGCAGTTGTTCTGTGGGTCTGAGTCGGTTTCTGTTTGGTTTGCTCTTTACATTGCTCTCTAGATCCCCCCTACGAGTGGAATCAGATGGCATCTGTCTCCCTCTGCCTGACTTCCTGTGCCTAGCACAGCCCTCCAGGTCTGGCCATGCTGTCGCAGAGGTGAGAGGCCGTTCTCTTCACGGCTGAGCAGTATTCCATTGTCTGCGTGCACCGCGTCTTCTCCCTCTGCCTGTCTAATGACGGACGCGTGGGCGGCTTCCACATCTCGGCTCTTGTACATCACGCTGCAGTGAACATAGGGCGCACATGTTCTTGCACACATTCGTGTTTGGGCTTTTCAGATACGTACGCAGACGTGGAGTCGTGGGTCATAAGGCAGTTCCATGTTAATGGTTTGAGGGTCCTCTCAGGTGTTTTCCAAATTCTTACTGTAGATCTGTTGTGGGTACCTTACCCCCCGCAGCCCCCGGCCATCCCAGCCCCGCGGTGCTGGCTCGGGGTCTGTAGGGTCAGTCTGTGGTAGAGTCATCTGCCGTGTTCCCTCAGCCACGTTCCAGGGGCGTCGCGGTCCTTCTCGGGGCCCAGGGCCCCTCCCTCATATTGACCCTGCGACCTCTCACGTCCAGTCTTCCAAGGAGGAGGCCGAGCAGCAGGCTCCTCCCAGCCCTGCTGGTACCTTCTCCAGGCACAGCGAGCCAGCTTTCCCCTGAGAGGCGAGCATCCCGGAGAAAGCGGCAAATCAGCGTGCCCCTCGCTCTCTGCCTCCCTCCCTTCCTCCCTTCCTCCCAGAGTTTCACTCTTGCATCGAATCGCTTTCACCCCACGGTGTGCACCTGGCCCAGGGGTTTCACCCCCGGTTTTCAGACAGGGAAGCCCACGTCAGCCCTTCTCAAACCGCCAGCCCAGCTCGCCTCCCGCACCTCGGGTCGTTCATCAAGTTTCATGGAACCATCAGTCCCGGTTCCCTCAATACCCAGGACCTTCCAGAAGCCCAGAGCTTTGGGTTGGGCTGTTTGTCCAAGAGAATAAAGAAGGTCAAGTGCAGAGAAATGCATAAAGCGATCGCGAGTGAGGGGAGCGAGGGCGGCTTCAGATGCTCACAAAGGAGGCTGGGAGTGAAGGCAGATGCAGAGTAACACGTGGAGGGAACCATGTGAGACGTGAGGGAGGTCTACGGGGGAGCAGAAAGGACATGAACGGAGATCCTGGGACGCACGCTGATGCACTCGCCTGACAAGGCGTGAAAAATGAGGGCCCTGGCTCTGTTTTTATTTTAAAAATAGATGACACGCCATTCTTCTCTTCTTTCTCTGTGAGGCCGTACGGTGCTAAGGAGACTCTATTGAACGCACACAGCACATACACATGCTACATATACATGCACACGTGCACACACATGCACACACAAGACGTCCTTCTGTCCATCACACGGTCCCTGCTGCCTCCAGCAGGGGTGTCCCTGGCTGGGAGCTGAGGCTGCGTGAGAGCGGGTGATGGATTCCAGGGGGGCCTGCGGCCGGGGTGCGCTTGGGCTCCGTGGCCTGGGCAGAGCTGGAACCCAGACCCGGGGTGTTGTGACGCCAGCACCCCGTTCCTCCCTGAGACCAGACTGAGGCCGTGTCCCAGGGAAAGAGGCCGCGTGGGCAGCGCTGGGAGCGGGCGGCGCGGCCGGCCTTTCTCACCCTCGGGAAGGTGGTGTCGCCAGAGGGTTGCCCGCTGGCTGTGTCTCTGTGGCTGTCCCTTTATGATGACAGCGGGGAGAGTGCCTGATGGGAAGACACCTAAGCAATGGGCACTGAGCCCGCTCTCCTTGGGTTTTGAGACTCCAGGGAAGAGCAGACTCCCAGGGTTTTCGAGTTGCATTTCTGTCCCGCTGCCACGTCTGCGCCCCGATCTGCTGGCCACTAGCCAAGGGCCTCCGGTTAAAAGAATACCCCCTCCAGGTCCCGACGCCGGCTTCATGCGTCTAGGTGGGTAGTGTTTATTAAGTGTTTCATTATTAACATTATTAACAGCAACACTTTATTTTTATTTAGAGTGGAAGGAAGAGAGAGAGAGAGAGAGAGAGAGAGAATGTATGCACTCATTGGTTGATTTTTGTATGTGCCCTGACCAGGGATTTTGAACCCGGAACCTTGGCGTATTGGGAAGACACTCTTAATTTTTTTTTTTTAATATATTTTATTGATTTTTTACAGAGAGGAAGGAAGAGGGATAGAGAGCTAGAAACATCGATGGGAGAGAAACATCGATCAGCTGCCTCCTGCACACCCCCTACTGGGGATGTGCCCGCAACCAAGGTCCATGCCCTTGACCGGAATCGAACCTGGGACCCTTCAGTCCGCAGGCCAACGCTCTATCCACTGAGCCAAACCGGTCAGGGCGGGAAGACACTCTTAACCAACTGAGCGACCCGGCCAGGCTCCAGATGAACATTTTAACAATCGAAATGGCTGACTTAGTGACGTAGTGAAGTGACGTGACTAAGTTGGTGTTGCGACGACGTTGAAACGCTTGATGGGGATGCCTTGCGCGAACGTGGCTTGTTCTCTGTCGGAGACCACAGGCTCCCTCCCGGGTACACGCCCGGCTGTTGGAGACGCAGAGGAAGGAAGGACTGAGTAAGCCGGGGGCCAACCCCGACGCCAGTGAGGAATGATTTGGGGATTTCCATTCTCAGAGGTTTAACCTCGTTCCCACGGCCGCGTGCCAACTCTTCCGAGCCTCTGATGTGTGACCCATTGGCTCCGTCGAGGCCGCTCGTGTCTGTGCTCAGCATTTAAGGGGCTTTCCTCTTTAATCCCAGATTGGATGGCACTTCGGCGGGAACTAAGACTAACTGGGGTGACTCCACAGAAAAGTGTGTATAATGTCCCCGCACGTTTCCTCGGCAGACAGAAGACATTCAACCCCGTCCCTCGTGTTGAGATTGTTTGGAGTCCTCTAACCCGGGGCCTTCGAGAGCGCCCCCCGGGGGCTGCTATGCCCTGTGGCTCCCGGAGTGTCTGTGTGGCCGTGGATTCAGGAAGCGGAGCCAGGGGAAGCGCAGTGAGCAGGCAGAGGCCTGGGGCAGGGCCGAAGCTCATTCATGTCGGTGGCTCATCGTGTTTCTTTTCCTGCGTTCCTGCCCTGCATCCTGCTTCTGACTTCGCCAGCCTGAGTGAACCATGGCATCTGTTCCCTAAAAGCATTCACACCGTAAAGCACGTTGGTGAGTTTATTTGAGCCAAACTGTCGACAGTTGCCAGGAAGCAGAATCTCAATGGATTGGGATAGCGCTCTGGAGAACGGCCGGTTTTTACCTTGTTTTTATAAATCACCATCCAAGCGGGAGCCGGAAATGGGTTACAGGAACTCCACTGGTGATGGGTTAGGGGGTGGGAGAAAGCAAAGCAGGAGACCTCTGGGATTGGGTAACAGTGAGATGATGGACTCATACTTAGCTACTAGTAGGTGCAGGGCCGTTAGCAGTCAACAGTTAGCAGGGTAACAGTCACAATGAGGGGACTCGTGGTGTCTGTCTTGTTGCTATTTGTTGTGCCCCAAGGGGTCCTGATAAGTGGAAGTTTGCCCTGACCGGTGTGGCTCAGTGGATAGAGCGTCGGCCTGTGGACTGAAGGGTCCCGGGTTCGATTCCGGTCAAGGGCATGTACCTTGGTTGTGGGCCCATCCCCAGTGGGAGGTGTGCAGGAGGCAGCTGATTGATGTTTCTCTCTCATCGATGTTTCTAACTCTCTATCCCTCTCCCTTCCTCTCTGTAAAAAATCAATAAAATATATATTTAAAGATAAAAATTCCAATAAAAGCCTAATGGGACAGGCGATCGAGGCTGCCTGGCCTCTTCCCCGGGGCCGCCCCTTAGCCCTCTGGCCCCCAGTCACTCTGTGTCAGAGTGATCTGCTCCTCCGTCGCTCAGGGGCTGCTGGCCAGCCCCGGAAATCTGCCATAGTCACGTCATGGAAGCGACGCCCATCAGCAGACGCGTGGATAAGAACGTGGTGGCACGTGTACGCAGGGGAATACGATGCAGCCGTCCAAGTAGAATCTGGTCATCTGCGACAGCACGGATGAACCTAGAGGGCATTCGGTTAAGTGCAGTAAGTTGGACAGAGAAGGACAAATACCATATGATTTCACTTGAGAATCACGTAAAACGAATGAAACGAAACAGAAACCGAGTGAGAGAGGCGGAGAACAAACTGGAGGTTGCCAGAGGGGAGGGGAGAGGTTGGCCAAACGGGGGGAAGGATTAAGGAATAAACTTCTAGCTGCGAAGGAAGTCACGTGGGTGTGACGTCAGCACAGCGCATGCAGTCCACAACGTGACAGCCAGCGCGCTCGGTGGCAGGTCGCGAGCAGGCGTGCTGTGATAGGCGTGCACGTTCAATCCCTGGGCTGCACACACCTGGAAATACTGCAAGACTGTGCAGCAACTCTAATGACAGTAAACGTAAATAAAAAGTGGGATGAGCACATTTGGGGAATGGAAATCCCCAGGTTTAAATAAGAAGTGGTATGAGAAAACAACATTGTAAACCTATAAATCAGAGAAACATAAATTATGACCATGTAAGATGTGTGGAGGGAAAAAAGGCCACTGCTGACCTGGCCAGCTCAGAGGAGGCCTGGGTGGTGGTTCGGCAAACTCAAACACCAAAAGCAATCACACAGGACGGTCTGAAATTAAAAATCTAACGGAAAGCCGTTTCCTGGTCTCGTGGGGAGTCGGGTCCTAGGCCAGTGTCTTCCCTGACAAAGACCGACTTCCATATGTACGGAGCCTGCTGTCTTTTGGCATCTAAGATAACACGCCTGTGGGATCAAGTCAGGGTAACTTGTAACTTCCCTTTTTTCTTATTTTTTTAATATATTTTATTGATTTTTTACAGAGAGAAAGGGAGAGGGATAGAGAGTTAGAAATATCGATGAGAGAGAAACATCGATCAGCTGCCTCCTGCACACCTCCTACTGGGGATGTGCCTGCAACCAAGGTACATGCCCTTGACCGGAATCGAACCTGGGACCCTTCAGTCCGCAGGCTGATGCTCTATCCACTGAGCCAAACCGGTTTTGGCCCTTTTTCTTATTTTTTAAAAAATATATTTTATTGATTTTCTACAGAGAGGAAGGGAGAGGGATAGAGAGTTAGAAACATCGATGAGAGAGCAACATCCATCAGCTGCCTCCTGCACACCTCCCACTGGGGATGTGTCCGCAACCAAGATACATGCCCTTGACCGGAATCGACCAAGATACATGCCCTTGACCGGAATCGAAACCGGGACCTTTCAGTTCGCAGGCCGACGCTCTATCCACTGAGCCAAACCGGTTAGGGCTGGAATTTTTATCTTTAGATACAAGCGGTAGGGTGAGTAATCTCAGGAGGACACGTGCGTTTACATTGTCCTCTAGGCAAGGACATCCAGGGTTTAAGCATAAGGATTCCAGTAGACACCCGGGGGTCCGCACGGGCACAGACGTGTTTGGAGAGGCCAGGGAATAAAGAGGGGTGTCGCCTTCGACCCTCCCCTAGAGGCTGTTCCTGGGCCCTGGGCAAAGCCTGGGGTTTTGTGCGATCCAAAGAAAACTAACTTCTGTGTTCGTTCTTGTGTAGAAAGTGACTTTATATGCTAGAGGTGTCCTCAAACTACGGCCCGCCGAGGACATTGATCCGGCCCGCCGGGTGCCGCTGCCTGTCCTGCTTAGCAGCCGACACGTCCCGGGCCCGCAGTGCGCATAGGAATTTGTTCATAGTTTTTTTTTTAAACTATAGTCCGGCCCTCCCACGGTCTGAGGGACAGTGAACTGGCCCCCTGTTTAAAAAGTTTGAGGACCCCTGTGCAGCTAGACAATACATGCTTTTATATGCTTTTTAAAAAAAACACATATATTTTTATTGATTTCAGAGAGGAAGGGAGAGGGAGAGAGGGATTGAAACATCCATGATGAGAGAGAGTCATGGATCAGCTGCCTCCTGCACGCCCCCCACTGGGGATCAAGCCCGAAACCCAGGCCTGTGCCCTGACCAGGAATCCAACCGGGACCTCCTGGTTCATAGGTCGGTGCTCAACCCCGGAGCCACGCCGGCCGGCTGCTTCTCTGCGTTTTAAATGGTTTTGCCGCCAGATCGTTCCGTTCGTTTATTCCCGTTACATCCAAAGCAGCCTGGGGTCCTGTCCCTGAGCCGAGGTGACTCAGTAGACAAACGTGGAGGAGGTGGCGGGTCTTAGCCGGGGCTCCGTCTCCTGGGCCCGTGAAGAAGGGGTTCACCCACACCTGCCACCGGGGTGGGGGCACGGCTGAGCCTGTGTGTGTGCTGTCACTCTGGAGAGTGGTTGGGAGCCGGAGAAGTTGACTCAGTGATGAAAAGCATCAGCAGAGCCGGGGCAGGGCCTGGCGAGTAGAAGGCAGAGCATGTGGCCGGTGCAGCAGGAAGTGGCTGGCGTGTCATTGATCCTTCTTTCCTGAGAGCGACAGCAACATCCTGGTGTGCATCGAGCCTGTGATTAGCCCACGACGCGGGCGTTGAAACGGTGTTGATGTGCTTGGGTCCCAACCCTGGCGTCGCCTTCATCGCAGGCCGGCGGGACAGTGCGGGGAAAACCACGTGGATAACGATGCGCACAGAATAGAAAGCTGAGTCCGGCCGGCGTGGCTCAGGGGTCCAGCGTTGACCTGTGACCCAGGAGGTCCCAGTTCGATTCCCGGTCAGGGCACGTGCCCGGGTTGCAGGCTCCATCCCCAGTGGGGGGCGTGCAGGAGGCAGCAATGATGTTTCTCAGCCATGTTTCCATCTCTCTCTCTCCTTCTCCCTCTCTCTCTAAAAAAATCCATAAAGACATATTTATTAAAAAATAAGTAAGTAGCTGCCCATAAAGGACAGTGTGACGCTGACTCTGGAAGAACTACCTGGTGAAAATCACAGTATTTGGGTGACGGAGCAGGCGATGGAGACTCTGGTGGCCACAGCAGACTCGCGCGTTACCCCATGTCGGTGTAGACCTAGGGGTCGGCAAACCGTGGCTCGCGAGCCACATGTGGCTCTTTGGCCCCTTGAGTGTGGTTCTTCCACCAAAGACCACGGCCTGGGCGAGTCTATGTTGAAGAAGTGGCGTTAGAAGAAGTTTAAGTTTAAAAAATGTGGCTCTCCAAAGACATTTCCATCGTTGTCCTGTTGATATTTGGCTCCGTGGATGAATGAGTTTGCCGACCACTGGGTTAGACTGACCTGCTGGGAGCTGGAAAAGGATTGCTCCGCGGAGGACAGTCTCCCTGCTTCCCTGCTTGATTTCCCCCGGGATCCACACACCCCTTAACTCACTTTTACTTTTCTCATTCATGATGGGAATTGTCTCTCTCCCTCAAGGAGACCTTATTCTAAAACATTAACCAGCACATACTGTACTCCGTGCATATTCCTGCAATGAATGAATGAGTGAGTGAATGAGTGAGTGAAGAGACTGCATCATATTCTGATTTAAAAAGCTGGGCATGTTCGGTGTTTTCGGTTCTGTTCATGAAGGAGGTGTGTCCCGATGTAGCACTGTTTTTGGTTTTTTTCTTTTAATATATATGTTTTTATTGATTTCAGAGAGGGAGGGAGAGGGAGAGGGAGATAGAAACATCCATGATGAAAGGGAATCATGAATCGGCTGCCTCCTGCACGCCCCGCCCCGCCCGGTCATGTGCCCTTGATGGGAATCGAACCCGGGACCCTTCAGTCTGCGGGCAGGCGCTCTGTCCACTGAGCCACACCGGCCGGGGGCGCCAGGGAACGCTCTGTGGAGGTAGGTCCTGCCTCAGGCGGCGGGTGCGAGGGCTTTGTCCCTCGGAGAAGAGGGGTGCGGCGGCCCCGGCGTCCTGGGAGCACTGCACCCTGAGCCCCGGGCTCTGGCCCCTGGGACCGAGGCAGCAGCGCTAGCCCCAGACTAAGTGGAGGCCGCTGCGGGGGGGGGGGGGGGCACCCTCTTTGCTTCCAGTGCTGGCCCCTCGCAGGGCCCTTGGGGGGCTCGGCTGCTTCTGCCCTTCATTTGGACCGCATGGAGGTCCCCCGCTTCATGACAGCGGAACTTCCCACTTTCTCTTCTGATCCAGGACAGCGTCCCTCCTTTAAAAAATAGGTTTTTATTGACGTCAGAGAGGAAGGGAGAGAGGGAAACACGGATCGGCTGCCTCCTGCAGGCCCCCTACTGGGGATGGAGCCGCAACCCGGGCATGTGCCCTGACCGGGAATCGAACCCTGACCTCCTGGGTCCTAGGTCCAAGCTCAACCACTGAGCCACATATTCACACACACACATACACACACACACTCACACATGCTCACACACACACATATTCATACTCACATAAACACACTCACACACACACTCACACAAACACACTCAGATTCACAGAAATTCACACACACCCTCACACACATGCATGCACACTCACACACAAACACACACACACATACTCACACACACATACTCTCACACACACATCAGATTCACACATACACTCACAGTCACACACACACTCGCACACACATACACTCACACACATCAGCATCACTCACACATACACTCACAGTCACACACACTCACAAACACACATACTCAACATACACACATCAGACTCACACATACACTCACAGTCACACTCACACTCATACACAGACACACTCACACACATCAGCATCACTCACACATACACTCACAGTCACACACTCACAAACACACATACTCAACATACACACATCAGACTCACACATACACTCACAGTCACACTCACACTCATACACAGACACACTCACACACATCAGCATCACTCACACATACACTCACAGTCACACACTCACAAACACACATACTCAACATACACACATCAGACTCACACACACACTCACACACACACTCACACACACATCAGACTCACACATTCACTCACAGTCACACTCACACTCATACACACACACTCACACACAGACACACTCACATCAGAATCACTCACACACACACTCACAGTCACACACACTTATACACACATACTCACACTCACATACACGTTCTTGGTTTGGAGACATATTTCCTGGTTTCATGTTAGCATTTCCACGTCCGTGAAGACTTGTTTTACTGGCGTACATATTCCCTGTCCGTTTACTTCCCAGTGTTGTGACAGAGACGGACCTGAGACATTTCCTTAATTGGAATGTGGCTCTTCCTCAGGTTCTTGAGACATTAAAAAAATTACTTCTCAGCATTTTTCCTACCACAGTTTTTGTGTATATCCTTGTTTTGGTTATAAAGGATCAGATACATTTTTCAGCATTCCATCCTTTCGAATAACAAGATGCTATTGACAGCTGGCCATTTATCATTGACGCAACTCTGTGGCATGAGCAGTGATTGGTGTACAATATAACACAGCCGCATACAATAGCAGTAATTTTGACTGAGAGGGACATTTCAAGCTTTTGAATTACAGTACCAGTTTTCATTATGGTATAATGATAAGGAAATGCAATGCTCCCCGCTAAAGGGAGGTGAACGCACCGTGTGCGTGTCACTGGGGTTTTGTATTCACGCTGCCTTCTGACAACTACGTGGGGTCCACACTCATGAAGACCACATACACTTGGGGTGGGGAGGCGTCTCCAGGAAAAGGGGGTGACGGGACCTGAGCAGTGGATGCTTTTATTCCTTGAATCTTACTCAGGAATGATGAATTGTTTAGGCCGGGAAATCAGTTCCTGGGTTCTAGGAAGTTATTTCCTGTGCATTTCTTCATGCTTATTTTTATAAGAAACTAGAGGCCCGGTGCACGGAATTCGTGCTGAGGGGGTAAGGGGGGAGGTCCCTCAGCCCGACCTGCACCCTCTCCAATCCGGGAGCCCTCAGGGGATGTCCTGCTGACGGCTTAGGCCTGCTCCCTGAGGTTCTCTGCTGTCTGCAGGACCCGCTTGGCTGATCCCGGGTCGCCGCGGCGATGGCCAAGCAGAACTGCAGGACTCCAGTGAGGCTGAGAGGACTGGGCGCCGCCATCTTTGTGTCTGAGTGACGGTTAATTTGCATATTGTTCTTTTATTAGATAGGATAGCAGTAAATGAGGATATGCTTAGTACATACTAATAACTTTATCATGTTTTCTTCAAACGTCATGTATGACAGGAGGTGTTTGTCTAGCAGAACAGAATGAACAAGCAGATGTGTTGGGGTAGGAAGCTGATTCAAGTTTAAGGGTAATGACCCATCCAGGGGCCTCCAGCAAAGGGCGCTGCACCTGTGTGGCCATGTGCCTAAGAAGAGACTGGGTTCTGGTTCTGCGTTAGGTTCTGGTTCTCTCTTTGGGTAGTTAGAGAGCTCCTCGTGGTCACCATGGATACATCTCCATACCTTCCCTCACCGGAGCTGTTCTTCCATCTGAGACTAATGAAAAGGACTCACTGTATCTCTTCCCACCACCATCTTGCACACAATTGGAGACAGGAAGCAGAATCCAGCCATCCACTGGCCTGCTTTTCTCCCAACGCACCCCTGGTCTGTGTCCCCGGACTCACCGCGCTCAGACACAGGAGGGTCCACTCCATGTAGACACAGCGCTCTCACCCGCGCTCAGACACAGGAGGGCCCACTCCGTGTGGACACAGCGCTCCCACCCGCGCTCAGACACAGGAGGGCCCACTCCGTGTAGACACAGCGCTCTCACCCGCGCTCAGACACAGGAGGGCCCACTCCGTGTAGACACAGCGCTCCCACCCGCGCTCAGACACAGGAGGGCCCACTCCGCGTAGACACAGCGCTCTCACCCGCGCTCAGACACAGGAGGGCCAACTCCGTGTAGAAAGAACACTCCCACCCGCGCTCAGACACAGGAGGGCCCACTCCACGTGGATACAGTGCTCCCACCCGCGCTCAGACACAGGAGGGCCCACTCCGTGTGGACACCGCGCTCAGACACAGGAGGGCCCACTCCGCGTAGACGGGCCGCCGTGGATGGAAATAGCCTTTCTGATGGCTCCCTCCCCGCACTGCCTCACGTTGGGGCTGGTTTTGCTTTGCTGATTTAATTAAAACCCCGCACCTCCTGCCAGCTCTGTGGAAGCCCTTGCTCAGCTAAGATTTTCCTGGGCGCCTGGGTAGAAACCCAAGTGAGAGAAGACCTTCTTCTTGCCAACGTGTGCTCGCGGCAGCGACCTAACAAAACATCGGGGAGACTCAGACGTTTCCTACTCAACAGCGTCGTTACCCTGTTCCCCATGGGCAGGGTTCTCACCCGCCATCGCCAGAGCAGGGAAGCGTGATGGCCCCGTGGGAGAACGGGCCCTTCCACCGGGGAAACGGCTGGAGCAGGCGTGGACCCAACCCCCCCCCCCACCCCACCGGGGTGCTGCGTGAGGCACTGCGTCTTGTGGGGCGGGCGCACCTGTTCACTGGCGCTCGCAGCGTGGAGGTGCGATGGTGGTGAGAGGTGGTGTTCTGCCTTGTCCGGGTAGAGATGGCAGGAGGGGGGTTGTGAGGGGGGTGGCTCACGGGAGGCGAGATGGCAACAGAGAGGAAGGAAGGCGCACGTTCATTGTTTCATAGAAAAGTTTAACTTTTGTTACTTGGTTCTCTACGGTTTAAAAAGCGGAGGGAGAGAGAAACTCGATCTGGAGTCGCAGCAGCCTCTCCGAAACGGCGTGGGGTTCAGGCCGTTTTCACGCCATTTAACGCTAGGAAAAGCCGGCGTGTCTTCCAGTGAACAGCAGGGTAAGTCCCTCCGGACTCAGCTGCCCCGGATCTGTGCTCAACACAGCAACTCACCGGCCCGTGTGAGCGGGTGTGCAGGGTGAGCCCAGGACCGGAATTTCAGCGACCCGGCGTTTCTTTCATTCTGATGGAGACAATAAAGCATTTTCTCAGTATAATACTCAAGAACAATACAATGGTATACGACCTGTAACTTGAACAAAACCAACTACATCCCTTCCTTGAATTTTATATTTTCTATCTTGTTTCATTCTAGTTTCTGTAATTTTGAAGGGCTTACGACTACGTCTTAAAATGTACCTTCCCTCATACAAACGTAAAGTCATTCAGCATCTACGGCAAGTGGTCAGGGGCTGGTCTGTTGCCCAGCGCTCTGCCCGCTGGGGCCCGGCTCCTGCTGGAGCCCCCGGTTCCCGGACGCCTGGCGCGGGGGGTGAGGCGGATGACACGTGCGAGCACACAGCTCAGGTGGAGGCAGGTGGGCTGCCCTCCTTCTTCCCCTGCTTTTGCCTCCTCCTCCTCCCCTTTCCTTTGAGTGTGGTTACGAGTATTCCTAGAGGCCGGTGCACGGAATTCATGCACGGGCGTGGTCGCTAGGCCTGGCTGGTGAGCGATGTGCGGGTGTCTGGTGTGGGAGGGCAGGTCCCAGCTGACCTCTGGGCCCTGGGCAGCTCCTGGGCCCCCTGCTCGCACCTGCCTTGGCCTGGTGCCTTCTGCTCACCTGCTCCACCATCCCACCGTGGTCCCGCTCTTGTCGGGGCCTGTTGGGGCCAGCAGCCCCTCCACCGCCGCCCGCTGCCAGCGCCGCGTCGCCGATGCCCGCCATGTTCCATGCCACCCCCTGGTGGTCAGCGCCCGTCATAGCGAGCGGTGGAACTTCCGGTCTCCTGGTAGAACGCCCAAGGGAAAGACCCGACCGCCAGCGGGGACAATTCGCATATGAGGCTTTGGTTACATAGGATTGCCATTGTGGTGGTGGCTGTGGCATTTTTACGGGGGGCCCCGTAAGCACCTCACATTGAAAGAAAAGTTCAGAAACACGGCAGGATGGCAGTCCCGTGTGACACGGGTTGCACACACGTCGTGTAATCAGGTCACCCTGAGGCACTGGTCCACCCAGACACACATGGAGCCCAAAGTGGGAGGGGCCTGCCTCCCCCACAGCAGGAGGGCACCCGGCAGCTGCCCGTGTCCCGGGCTGCCATCCCCAGGCAGGGAGCTCATGACAGCGGGGAGGGGGTGGCTGTTGTTCACTGATTCAGTCCCCCGCTGATCAAAGAGCCATTTACAGATCCGTTGAATGAAGTCAGGGCCTAGGGAGAGTGGATGGATTGGATGTCAGGACGTGATAATGGCCGAATGGGTATCTCCCCTTTCAAAGGCAGCTCCCTCCGTGCGTTTGTCCATTTTAAATGGTTACCATGCCATCTGCTATGGAAAGCGTGGGGACGGCAAAGGACACCAGGTACGGGAATGGGAGTCCAGGCAGCTTGTTCCAGTCCCTGAACTGGGGGTGCATCTGTGACAGGAAGAAGGAATGCTGGTCCCAAGGGGGAGCATGACGGAGTGACCCCACCCAGAACAAGAGGCACGGGGTGAGGGGGGGGCTGCAATTCTAACTGCACACGGAGGGGCACTCGTCCTCGATGTGGGTGATCCTGAGCGCAGAGCCCTGCTCTAAGCCACGGGATGCGTTTCTCTACAAACACATCCAAGCCGAGGGACCAGGAGCCGGTGCAGCAGGCAGAGACCTCCGGCGGGTCCCCTGCGTTATAGAGCCTCTATCCCAGGGGTGGGCAAACTTTCAGACTCGAGGGCCACCATGGGTTCTTCAACTGGACCGGAGGGCCGGAACAAAAGCATGGATGGAGTGTTTGTGTGAACTAATATAAATTCAAAGGAAAGGAGCGGAGGGGAGAGCAAGAGAACCGTATAGAACAGCCGGATCCGGCCCGCGGGCCGTCGTTTGCCCACGGCTGCTCTATAGTCATCGTTCCTTCGAGTCTTGAGACCAAGACTGTAAACCAAGAAATGAAACGCCAAAGCTCACCTGAGCGAGGGACGAGGGAGCCCGAGGCGGTCTCAGGAAGCTCCGCTCAAGGTCCATTTCCCACCACGGCTTGTAAGTCTCCAGGTGTGGAATTGGGCATAGAAATTAGGGAAATCGGTGATTGGCCCACTCACTCACTTCCTTTAATCTAATGCTCCCCCCCCCCCCGCTTTGATTGGCTTGAGAGAAAGAGGGAGGGAGAGAGACAGAGAGAGAGGGGGGGGGGGGGGGAAAGACACATTGACCGGTTGCCTCCTGGACGCCGAGACCTGGGACGGAACCCTAACCCTCTGGTGCCCAGGATGCTGCTCCCGTCAGCCAGCCCACCCGCCAGGCACGGCCTTTATTCTGAGCCCTGGAGTCCTCGGAACCGGCCCGCCTGACTCCACTGCTGCCGACCCTCCAGGTTACGGCTGGGTTCCGGTACATTTCCATCCCGGGCTCTCCGGTGCAGCCTCCACTACTGCTGTCGGGCCTGGTGTGTCTTCTGATGAGTGAAATGTCTCCCACATTGCTCTGCGTTTCCTCCCGAGGACTGTTCCCCCCCCCCGCCCCCATCTCTCTCCTCCCCATCCCTTCTCCCCTGCCCTGTGGCCGCGCTCCGCGTTCTGGGAAGCCGTCCAAGTGATTTCCGAGGCTGGGAAAGAGGAGAAAGGGGGCGATAAAGATGTCATCTGGCCCTGACTGGTTTGGCTCAGTGGACAGAGCGTCGGCCTGCGGACTGAAGGGTCCCAGGTTCGATTCCGGTCGAGGGCATGTACCTTGGTTGCAGGCACATCCCCAGTGGGAGGTGTGCAGGAGGCAGCTGATCGATGTTTCTCTCTCATCAATGTTTCTAGCTCTCTATCCCTCTCTCTTCCTCTCTGTAAAATATCAATAAAATATATTTAAAATAAAAAAAAGATGTCATCTGCTTGTTCCTGCTCGCAGACAGAGCGTGAATGTAGTGGCCCCTCGATTCAGACGCGTGCGGGTCCGCATCTGACCGTGCCGGTTCACCGGGCGCCCACCCCACGGTCACGCCCAGAACGCAGCGTCTTCCCGCGCTGGAAGCCGGACTCGCCCGTTTCAGGAGGCGAGGGCGATGACGGGCCAGGACTTGGGAGAACATGTTTGTGCCGAAGAAGAGCTCGTGTCCTCAGTGTGGCCGCTTGCGCCAAGTCTCACTCCATCAGCTGCCATTCATTCCGTTTCAGTTAACCATGAGCCCCTCCCCCCGCCCCAATCTCGTAAGAAGCTCATGTGTGAACACAGACTTTTAAAATATTTTTATTGATTATATTGATGTCAGAGAGGAAGGGAGGAGAGGGAGAGAGAAACATCCATGATGAGAGAGAACCATGGATCGGCTGCCTCCTGCAGGCCCCACACTGGGGATGGAGCCCAAAACCCAGGCATGTGCCCTGACCTGGAACCGAACCGTGACCTCCTGGTTCAGGGGTGGGCAAACTTTTTGACTCGAGGGCCACCATGGGTTCTTAAACTGGACCGGAGGGCCGGAACAAAAGCATAGATGGAGTGTTTGTGTGAACTAATATAAATTCAAAGTAAAGGAGCGGAGGGGAGAGCAAGAGAACCGGATAGAACAGTCAGATCCGGCCTGCGGGCTGTAGTTTGCCCACGGCTGTCCTGGTTCCTACGTTGATGCCCAGCCACTGAGCCACGCTGGCCGGTCGGACAGAGCACAGCCCCTGGCACCTGAACACCCTGGTGAGTCTACGTGTTTAGATAGATGTGCGCGCAGCGTTCACATTCCCTCCTTGATCACCCACGCAGGGGTTAAGGCAGTTCATTCTCTCTCTAATGTCAAAACTGGCGGAACGGCTCATCCTCAACAGCTTTAAGGCCTGTGGTGCTCCCCGGTGTAACGCACACGCCCCGTCGCGGGCTCTGCTGGCTCCTGTGGCGACGCTGGGCGGCAGCCGTCCGTCCCGGCTCCCCATGTGCGCTTCCTCCCATCCTCTCCCCTCCCCTCTCCAACCCCACCCCGGCGCTTCCATGGAAACCGCCTCAGGTGGCCCCTGGGGATCACACTTCCCAGTCCCCATCCGTGTCCTGTGCCACCTCCTTCCTTCCCTCCTGGCGCGGAGGTGTTGGAATTCCTCTTCCCACAACGAGGCCGTGGTCCTCGGGCCGCTGGCTCTGGTCCTGCCGCCTCGGCCCTCTGAGCTCTCTCTGTCGAGGCTTCCGTCTGTCTGTCCAGGCGTCCCTGGCGGAGGGACTGCGGCTGCCAGCTCCCCTCTTCCCCAGCTCCACCCACTCCCTAGGTGGCAGTTCCCGGGTTCCCCACCCAGGTCTCATCTCTGCCAAGGTCTCCGCTCCCTGGTCGCCCTCACCCTTGGTCTCCAGCTGCCCATTGGGCCTCCACGTGGCCGTCAGGCAGGCCCCGCGTTCCCCTCAGACCTCACCTGCTCCAGGCCACCTTCCCGTGCTCCCCGTGCTCCCCCTGCTGCGGCCTGCCCTCCCTCTTCTCTCCTGCACCCCCGCCAGCGCCGCCCTTTCTTCCCACGCGAGTCGAAGGAAGGAGTGTGACCGTTCCGGTGGCCGGCGAGCGCCCAGGTCTGTGCAGTGGACGCCTGGGAGGGCTCACGGAGCACGGATCGGATCCCGCCGCAGCAGGACCGTGTGAATGTGCAGGGGCAGGGTCTCCCACCGCCTTCGGAGACTTCACTCCCGGCCAGGTAGCGTTTTCTAACTGGCTGGGCCTGGAACTTGGTGTGGAGTCGGGCGGGCACGTGGGAATGGTCAAAGGAATCAGTGGGTAGACGTTAGGACCGCCCGGTGGCATTTGTCATCAGCCGCGGACAGGAGGAACGCGGTCCCCGAATCCGCCGTCTCTGTCCCGTTCCCCCGGACGGTCTCCCGGATGTGGCATCGGAAGGTGCTCGCCTCCGTCTGAGTGATCGTGGCCAGCTCCTCGGAGCCTGCAGGTCTCCGATCTGGATGATAAACACGCTGACGGCTCCTCTGGACACGGCTGTGTCCAACTCACTCGGGTGTCGGTGCTGACTTCCCAGCCTGCGCTTCCCCGCCTGCAAGGTTCCTTCTGTTCTCACAGCCACTGAGGCCAGCACGTTGCTATGAGATGACGGTAGTTCTCATTAAAAAGTCATGAAATGTTTTCTGAAGCGCGCGTCTTTCTTTTGTTTTATTTTCCCTGAGAGGAAGTCTGTTAGGAAAATGCCAAGTGGTGGAGTCTCACTCTGAGGGAGAGGTTCTCTTTCCCACGTAATGTCCCATAAAACGACTCCCGATGCTCCTTGGAGACCTGCACCGGAGTGAGAAGAACGGCCCTCCTTCCTCCGAGGCTGCGGGGTTAATCGCCCCTCCTTCCTCCGAGGCTGCGGGGTTAATCGCAACCCTAGACAGTCCCCTGCCCCCCTCCCTCGGGGACAGTGGGCCTGTGCATGGCCAGGAGGAACCATGCTCCCCTCGACCTTCCTCTGGGAAGACAGGGGTCCCTTTTGACACCCTCCAGGGCCCAGGGGGGCAGACACCAACTCTGCGGACTCGTCACCCTCAGGTGTTGGGTTCTTAGAGGAATGACCATGTTCTTTCGATGATTTTCAGTATGTCCCTTTGTTGGGCGTTTTCATTACAATTAGAGAAAGGCGTGGTGCGGCCTTAGCGGGTATGGCTCAGTGGCATCGGCCTGCGGACTGAAGGGTCCCGGGTCCGATTCCCGGTCAGGGCACAGGCCCAGGCTGTGGGCTCATTTCCCAGTGTGGGCCGTGCAGGAGGCAGCCGATCCATGATTCTCTCTCATTGTTGATGTTTCTCTCTCTCTCTGTCCCTCTCCCTTCCTCTCTGAAATCAATAAAAATATATATTTTTTAAAGTGTGGTGAAAGTGGACACAAATATTTGACCTTTCGCCAAGCAAACTGCTAAATCAATACTTATTTGCTTTTAAAAGTTCTTTTTTTCCCCCCAAGAAATGTCTAATATGAAGCATTTGTATTGGTTTTAGATCCTACAGGCAATTACATCCAAATTGAGAAACATCACGCCCCGGAAAGGGATTTTTGTGATGCGAAGCGGCTTCTTTTCCTTCTTTTATTCTGCTACTGCAGGCCCGGCGCACAAGATTGGTGCCAGGGCCTCGGCCTTCGCAGCCCCGACTGCACCCGGAAGGTGGTCCAGACAGCCTTTCGGCCGTTCAGTCCGAGTGGAACATTAGCTCTTTATTACATAGGACATGCTTCTGTATCGCAGTTAATGACATTCAAACCATTTCAGCAGGAAAAAGAAAAGACCAAAGAGAATGTGTCCTGCATGGAGAGCCCTCGGCTCTGCCCGCGGTGGCGGGTCTGGGGGAGATGTGTTTGGGTTCCCCGTTAGCCAGCGAGGAGGAGGTGGAGGCTGGGCAGGGGCATGGCCTGAGGTGCCTTTAAAGCAGCGCCTGCAGACTCCGCTCTCTCTGCCACGGGCCTCTCCCGAGACCACGTAACGGATTCCATCTCCACTAATGCACTCGAGCAGGTTTCAGTGGTGTGGGGTGTCCGTGTCCGACAGAAGGCCGACCCAGTGCCTGGCTGAAAGGGGTCAGTATGCTTGGGCCAGAAACCACCCTCGGAGTCCCCGGGACTCTGGCGATGCCGCGATGGGGAGACCGATCCGCACTTTCAGCTGGAAACCCGGAGCGTGGCTGCGAGCTCAGCTGAGCACAGAGTAGAGACCACCGGCCCCATGCGGACAGGGCCTCCCGGTGCTCCCCTCTCCCTGAGGCTGGGGTTCCTGCAGAAGGACAGGGTCCCAGGAGCTACGGGTGTGTGAGGAGGCGGGAGGAAGTGAGCCCTGGAATGTTCGCGGCCTTGCGTTGGAGTTGGTGTGGTTTTCCTGACTGAGGGCTGCTGTCGCTGCCGCTGTTCTGTGCAATGAGCCGATTCATCCTGTTTAAATCAGGAAGCTTTCTTCCGGGGAGGACAGCGAGGGGACACGAAGGCTCCGCCTCGCCTTCCCTGCGGGCCTGTGCTCCGGGCTGGGCTGCTCCGGGGCTGGGCTGTTCCTGTTCTGTGTGGCTTGGGGCATTCCACCTGTCAGGGCACCGCCCGTCTAACAAGTCCTGATGGAAGCAGGGCCTGGCCCCTCGGGAAGTAGGACAAAGTGGGGGGGGGGGGTGGGAGGCCCTGCATTTAGAGGAGGGGCATGATTCTAACCCAGTCTACAGGCGACTTTTCTTCGGCGACAACTAAGATCTGTATATGTGTTAAAATTCAGGGGTGGGCAAACTTTTTGACTCCTGGGCCACAGTGGGTTCTTAAACTGGACCGGAGGGCCGGAACAAAAGCATGGATGGAGTGTTTGTGTGAACTAATATAAATTCAAAGTAAAGGAGCGAAGGGGAGAGCAAGAGAACCCTCCACTCTTTCGGCTCCGCGGGCCGGATCGAACAGCCGAACGGGCCGGATCCGGCTCACGGGCTGTAGTTTGCCCACGGCTGTATTAAATACACTCAAGATCTCCTTTCCCTCAAAAGAATGCATGTATTTCAAAACGGGCCGAAATCCATGTGAATTACAATAGCCAGAGGTAAATTGGTTTCCATTGGGTAACAGTTCATTATGTGATATCCCTGCCCCTAAGCAATGGCATAAAAATAGAATGTTTCTAATCACCTCAACACACCCACACTTTTTATTATATAAGGATGACACCGAACGTATGTATTTCTTCACTCGACATGTTGAACATGACACCAGGCACGGAGATACATGGGCGGTGAGAACGCCAGCCTGTGTGTGAGTGGTCACCGGTCTGCGTGCAAACGGTCCAGAGGTCAGTGGTGCAACGGGGCAGGTTTGGGCTCCAGAGCCGATCTTTTTCAGCTGCATTCCTGAGTTTCCAAACCTTTCTCCTTCCCCCGGGCAAACCTCATGCTGGCCTTGCGAAGGTGATGATTGCACAGTTTCAGGATGAACCTGAGGACCCACGACTTGACGATGAACCTGAACTCTGTCCGCGTGAAGCTCGTCTTCCTGGCACGCGGGCCGGCAGGGGATAGGGATGGGGGCTCCGGGCTCCTGGAGATTAACCCACTGGGTCCAGGACTCTCGGTGCGCCGGTGCAGCCATGGCACCGAACCTCCTTCCCTGTTGGCTCTGGGTGTTTCTCCGCTCTCCCATCATGCCCTGCTCGTGTGTCACACAATCCCAAGTCACAAAAGATGGGCCTAGATGATTTTTCCAAAACGTCAGCTTATGAATACAAAGATTTAGAAAATTCTTTTAATGTTATCCTTCAGGTAAGAAGTAATCGCTGCTGGTTTGGCATGTAGTCTGATGCCTCCTATTTTCAAGATCATAGATGGTGCCGTATTATTCTGGTGAAATATAATTTTCTTTTAAAGAAGGGATCCCACAGGCCTGCTTTCTATGGCGTTCGTGAGAAGAAAGCCCTTCCGATTTTCCAAAAACGTTATATTCCATTTCTATACTAATTGCTCAAACACGACAGGGCTCCGATGTCCCTTTTAAATACAGATGCGTGCCTGCCTTTGAGCAACCGGAAGGTGAAAACCCTACACCCTACACGGAGGGGTGGCATTTTACATGATAAAACTTCTTCCATTTTACCAGGAAGTTCACCCCAGGAATTCTTTCTTGAAGAGGCTTAATGATCAGTAAGTAAGCACTTAAATCCAATCTGAACAGCTCATTCTTTTCCAGGTAAAATGTAGGAGAGAGAGAGTCCACGTGGGGGTGTGAGTGGGGACCACAGCTGGTCCAGTCCGTCGAGTTGGAGTTGAGCGTGTCCCTAGGGCTGGTTTCCCGCCGCTGTCCTCGGCCCTGCTCTGGACGGCTGTCGGGGAGGTAGAATGTTATTTACAAACGTGAAAGGGAAGAGCTCAGGGTCTGACAGGCAACTAGAAATTTATCTTCCCAAAGTAACACCTGCCCCTTGAGACTGCTTTAAGGAATTTGAAACTCCGTGGCTTGTAATAAGATTGGTAAGTCGAGTTACTTTTATCTGGGAAAATGCAAAATGAACGGAGAGTTGGCTTTTGAGTGAGATAGGAAAAGGAGCCCGACGTTTCTTTACCTGCCCCATCTAAAAGCAAACACACTGCCCTGACCGGTGTGGCTCAGTGGATAGAGCGTCGGCCTGCGGACTGAAGGGTCCCGGGTTCGATTCCGGTCAAGGGCATGTACCTTGGTTGCGGGCACATCCCCAGTGGGAGGTGTGCAGGAGGCAGCTGATCGATGTTTCTCTCTCATCGATGTTTCTAACTCTCTATCCCTCTCCCTTCCTCTCTGTAAAATATCAATAAAATATATTTTTAAAAAAATAAAAAATAAATAAAAGCAAACGCAGCCCAGAATGCTAGGGCGTCTTGGAAAGCTGCAATAATAAAAGCGTAATACGCTAATTAGACCGGACAGCGGACCCACCTTCCGGACGACGCCAGGGCGGCGAGGGATGAGCCCCTGCACGTGTTTTGGGGATCGGCCTCTGGTGTTTTAATGAATCTTGAAAACCATGACAGAGGCTGGTTGTCAGCTTTCTGTTTGCTTGTCTGTGTGAGGACACGTTACTTACATTGGAAGACAAAGGACACGTTACTTACATTGGAAGACAAAGGACACGTTACTTACATTGGAAGACAAAGGACACGTTACTTACATTGGAAGACAAAGGACACGTTACTTACATTGGAAGACAAAGGACACGTTACTTACATTGGAAGACAAAGGACACGTTACTTACATTTGAAGACAATGAAATACCCAGCTTCAGAAGAAATGAAACAGTAAACGCATGAACCTTGTTAGAATACTTTTAGTTAGTTGGAAAAAAAAACATGGGGAAGGGAGGGAGGGAGGAAGCTGAGATAGAGAGAGAGAGAGCGAGAGAGAGAGGGAAAGCATGACAACGTTAACGTTTTTATTAAAATTCATTGATTCATTCCCTCAGTCATGGCAGTGACATGCACAACTTACCAGGTTTTAGGTTTTAAAACGTGTGCTGTGTGGTCTCCTTCCCACCGCCCCAGCCTTCTGCCCCTGCGGGCCCCCTCTTCTGCCCCTGCAGGGAATTAACATCAGTTCTCACTCGTCCCTCAGAGCTTCTTGATGCATTAACCAACTGCTTTCTAAAAAACGTTCGAAATCTCCCTCTCTCCATAAATGATAACATAGGGTAAACGTTCTCTTTATCATTTTTTTTTTCTCGGAATATCTTGTTTGGGAAGCATTTTAATGAACGTTTTAAGGAATGTTTGATATTAGTGAACATTCTTGCAGTTTTATCACGTTGTAGAGTTTCCAAAAAGCGTCTCTTCATCCATTTATGTCTTGGTATCTCTAAGGAGGGTTTTAAAGGTGCGAAAATTTGCTCTTGCACATTTCTTGTCAAGTTTATCTCCTCCTATTTTAAGTATTTATAGCTATGGTAAACGGACTCCTTTCCATGAAATCATCTAACTGGTTGTTGATTTTTATGGAGAAGCTAAAATTTTTTTCGTAATAATTTGGTTCCTGTTATCTTGTTAATGTTTTCTTAGTTTGTAGTAGCTATTGGTAAAATTGATTTTATTTGCCTCTTCAGCATATAAGCCTATATAATAAAGAGCTAATGTGCTAATTAGACCAAATAGCAGAACATCCGTCCGGATGACCTTCCGGATGAAGCCAGGGCTGCGAGGGCCGAGGCAGCTGGGGCGATGAGGGCCAAGCCCTGTACGAATTTCGTGCATCGGGCCTCTATTGTGTCATAAGCCAGTAGAGCTAAATATTTCTCATTTTCATGGTTTACGAATGTGCTTTATTTTTCCTAAATATTTGCCTGACTAGTAACCCTTGTAAAACATTAAGTGATTCCAGGGGCATTAGCAGTCCTGGCCTACGTCCCTTTTTAGCAGCGATGCCTCTAAGAGTTCACTATATCCCATGCGATCGGATTTGGAGGTGAGCGAGGTATCGTTTATCATGGAAAACGAGCGTCCATCTGAATACTAGGGTGAATGCTAGCAAAAATAATTTTGGAATTTTTTTTTAAAATACATTTTATTGATTTTTTACAGAGAGGAAGGGAGAGGGATAGAGAGTTAGAAACATCGATGAGAGAGAGACATCGATCAGCTGCCTCCTGCACACCTCCCACTGGGGATGTGCCCGCAACCAAGGTACATGCCCCCGACCATAATCGAACCTGGGACCCTTCAGTCCACAGACCGACGCTCTATCCACTGAGCCACACCGGTTAGGGTTAGGGCAATAATTTTGGAATTTTGATAATATAAGGGAGTAAACCCATCCATCCGCCCTTCATCCGGTGGGTTTATAAACTTACTGTTCCCCCTGCCTTTTCTGGGACTATGTTTGTGTCCCTATTTAGTGGACCTATTTATTATTTATTCATAATGGAGGGAAGAGGTGTTGGATGGGCCTGGACCCACCGAGCGATTCCTGGAGCGGGTGAGGCCTGGAAGAGCCCACGTGGGAAGCCCAGTCGGCGTGCGCCGGGCGTTCAAGGCCAGCTTGCCACCCGCGTGTGCGAAGGCAGTGACGCGGCAGCTTTAGGGTGCTCCTGACCGGCGGAGCGGCTGCTCCGGGGCTGCTAGGGAGAGCCGCTCCGTCCGATGGCTCCTCGCGGGCAGTGGCTGCCTCTTCGTCATCAGGTCTCCCCTCCAGGCCTGCGACCTCTCCTGTCTTCTCATGCCCAGCGTCCCCGGGGGCCCGGTTCCCGGCAGGGGACTGAGGCCCAGCAGCCAGCCTTCCTGGTTGGCCGGTGTTCCGCAAGCTGAAGGCCTTCTGTCCGCAGGCTGACTGCCACCTCCCCGTGTGGCTGCCCCGTGGGCCTCACAGGGCACCAGCACCTTGAGTGGCACAGAGCTGTGCCCCCAGCCCCCCACTCGCCCACGTTCCTTCACCATCATTGTAGTTTCTCCCCGCCCCCCCCCCACCCCCATACACACACAGGGGGTCTGTACGTGTCCCTGGCACTTCCTCAGTCTTGTCGCTGGTGTCGATCTCCCACCCCCTTTGCCTCTCCTCCTTCTCTCTCTGTGTGGCTTCCGGATGCCTTGTCACACGCACGTTTTTCCGGGAAGGCCACGTCCCTGTGTTTGGGTGGAAGGGGCGCCTTGAGGCGGAGAGAGGTGAGAGGGCGAGATTCCTTTTGCCCATTAAATTTCGTGTGTGTGACGTTCACAATCGGACGAAAACTCTCCCCTGCTGTCATGCTCATGTACCAGAAGTCTCGTTTTCGCGGAGCTAGGGTTATTTAAACTACATGGTTTTGACCTCTGGAATCTCATCTTTGTAACCTAGATGCCCATTTCTCTCCCCCGGTCCTGGAGAACGCGTTCCAATCTGCATGCACACGGGATCTGGTTTCTTCGCAAACGTGGAGCTGCTGAGAGATTGCTGAAAACGGCACCAAAAAATAGCAAGGCACTGCCTTTTTTCCCCTTCTTTATTCAGACCTCATCTTTTGGTTAATTCCCCTAAAATGACAGAATTAGCTCCTCTTGAGTCAAGCTCTAGATGTGCAGACTTCTCTTGCATTTAAAGTACATGCTCTCCTCACAGCTCGGCCACCCTTCCTCCTCCCCGCGGCGCCTGCGAGAATACGGACGGCGATCAGTTAGACCCAAGCACTGAATCACATTTCTCT
Source organism: Plecotus auritus (assembly GCF_963455305.1). Lineage (NCBI taxonomy): Eukaryota > Metazoa > Chordata > Mammalia > Chiroptera > Vespertilionidae > Plecotus > Plecotus auritus. The sequence goes on from NC_137772.1 coordinate 1,224,026, forward strand.
GTCACTGGTGGGAGTGGGGTTCTTGGGGCGCCTTTGGAACGAGCACTTCCAGGGCCCCCGCGGGAGGGTGGGATGTGGCAAAAGGCTTGGTTTCCCGGGAGTTGCATTCCTCGGGATCCACAGTCCCATTCCCTGGGTCCCGGCCCAGAAAAGGTGCTGCCGGGCTGGGCACAGCCTGAAGCAAAGCCCGCCTCTGCACTCCTGTTCCGGGGCAGCCGGCCCGATGGAGCGTCAGGCTGGATTCAGTCCATCGGCCACTGTGTGGGTCCCCCCTGCCCGGGGAACCACGTGGGCAAGTGCCGGGGCGTCCCCTGCACCAGGCCAGCCAGGAGCCCATGTGCCAGAGAGACAAGAGCTGGAGGGAGAACTCTTGTCAGGGGTTTACCAGGGGTGGGCAAACTTTTTGACTCGAGGGCCACCATGGGTTCTTAAACTGGACCGGAGGGCCGGAACAAAAGCATGGATGGAGTGTTTGTGTGAACTAATATAAATTCAAAGTAAAGGAGCGGAGGGGAGAGCAAGAGAACCCTCAGCTCTTTCGGCTCCGCGGGCCGGATAGAACAGCCGAACGGGCCGGATCCGGCCCGCGGGCCGTAGTTTGCCCACGGCTGCATTAGACATGGTGCCCTGGCGTGGCCACGCCTCTTCGGGCCACTGACTGGCTCCCCGGAGTGACTGACAAGTGAGGCTTGCCCCAGTCCTTCAGCCCGGCCTGGGCCGCCTCCAGCCTGCCTCTGTCCAGGCCCGCCCCGCTCCGTCTGCGGGGAATAGGCGTGGAGCGCAGCTTGCGGGCAGAGCCGTGGCAGTGGCACCCTGTACCCCAGTCTCCCCTCCCCCGCTTTCCCGGGGTTAATAACCAGGTGACCAACGGCATCACTTGGACGTAGAAGGTTCTGTTCTCTTTGGATTCCATTTATTCTCTCGTTTCGGCCCAGGTTTTCCTTACACGCGTGTGCGTGTCCTCGTGGCATTTACTTCCGCACCTCTTCTCACCCCCGCCCCACACTGGGACTGTGTATCAGATATCGGAACCCAGACCTGTATCGGATATCGGTCTGCTAACCACTCTACGAGAGAGAAACCCCTCTGGGTCTGAAGATCAATCACAGTTACACTGGCCAACGGGTACGCGTCCCTTTGGGTTAACCGAGGAACGTGGGCCTTCGCAGGGCATGAGCCAGTCAGGGTGACTCCAAAGAATCTGTTTGGAGCGCCTTTCCACTCTCTTCTTCTTCTTCGAACAGTTTCTAGAATGTTCCGGGTCCATGCCAGTCTGTAGGAGGCTTGACGCGTTTAGCAACACTGCCTTCTCCACTTGGTGAGGCTTGAAACGAACGTCAAGGGTCGTCTTCTTCGAGAGGAAGGGCTGCGTCATTCGTGTGGGATGTGTCTGTGTTTTGCTGACTCCTGGGAGGTGGGGGGTGTGACTGAGCGGCTCTCAGCCCAGCGAAGGCTCAGGGGGGGTTTGCCACGGGACCCCTGACACCGGGTGCCCTTCAGGATCCCATGTCCAAGCCCTATGTCCACCTACACCTTTGGCTTCTGTTCAACATGTGGGAAAAGAAGGACAAAGGAGAGTGGCCACGAGAATAACAGCATGAATGGAATGAATTTCAAAGACTAACAGCAAGGTCGGAAGCCATTGCAAGGCCCCGCCGATGGTCCTGTCTGTCTCCCACTTCTCTTCCGACGAACTGAGACCAGCCTGGCCTGCCTGGCCTGCTTTCTGTGCTGCACTTTGAGTAATTGGCTCATAAATCTGAAACTAATTTGGACTAAAGTGTTAATGGCTGATAATGATTTAACGTGTTTTCCCGCCCAGGGAACACATTTGCATTTTAATGGAGGTCTTACGGGCAATTTTCTTAACTCAAGTGAATGACTTTAACGTGGGCATTCGGGGTGCAGCAGGGACCGATCTTGGCAGAACCTGTACCATGTCCCGAACATCACACCATGCGGTCCAGGCAGCCGTGTTCCTGCACCGGTGCCTGCGGGCTCGCCCCTGCCGGCAATGTTACTCTTTTCCGGAGCCTGGCAAGTAGGTCAAGTGCACTTTCTGAGAACTGCATCGTCTCATCTATTATTCGTCCGTGTAACGACCCCCTATCCAGAGTCGACCTCTCCCAAATAAACACGTTGGGAGTTACGGCCATCTGTGCACCTCGGCACTGGGACAGAGGCCAGCAGGCCTGAAAGAAAGAGAGAGACGAGGCGACTGGAATGGTACAACCTGAAGAGGAAAGTGCCGACGATCCGCCGTTAGATCTGTGACATCGCCCGCGTCGCTGGCTTAGAGAAGGCGGTTCTGTGTAGCTACCCGCGCTTCTCAGGAATGAATCATTCCCCGTTCCAATGCCTCGCTCTTCCACAGCTGGCTCCTCCTGCTCACTGTTGTCCCTTCTTCACTCCCATGGGGCCCATTCCCCCGAGAGCACCGGCCGCTTCTGATGGGACACGGAGAAGAAGGAATTGACACTCAAAGAATGAATTGACACTCACTTCAGAGCGAGAGCGGGTGGTCTCCGTGACCTTCCTCTGGATCCGCGCTGGGAGGTCATCATGGCAGACCCGCTGCGCGCGTTCTCTTAGACCCGTGGTTGGCAAAGTGCGGCTCGCGAGCCACATGCGGCTCTTTGGCCCCTTGAGGGTGGCTCTTCCACAAAATACCACGGCCCGGGCGAGTCTATGTTGAAGAAGTGGCGTTAGAAGAAGTTTAAGTTTAAAAAATGTGGCTCTCCAAAGACATTCCAATCGTTGTCCTGTTGATATGTGGCTCTGTGGACGAATGAGTTTGCCGACCACTGGCCTAGGCCCTTGGACGCTGGGAGAGTGGGTGGGAGTGACCGCCGGAATGTGATGCTCCTGACACTCCGTGATGGCCTCAGCTGATGTGGAACAATGAGGTTGTCTGCGAACCATGCGTGGAGGTCAAGGACAGATGCAATCACAGGCAGTGGAGCCCAAAGGAATGAGATAGAAAAGACTCAGTGGTCCGTGTCACCCACGTCAGTCACGGCCAGGCCCCCTCGGGGGGTTCCGGGGAGTCCGTCAGCTCCTCTTCCTGGCGCTTCATGTGCATTTTCCATCGTTCCTCGCGGGAGAATGTCCTCTAGGCGCCTAGGTAGGACCCATCACCTCACTCAGCGGCTGGAGCGGGCATTTCCCTGGAAGGAGATGGATGTGCTCAGCACCGAACCCAGTGGCAGGCCCTCAGGACCCTTTGCTGCCAGCTGTAGCCCCCTCACCCCCTCGTGCCCAGTCACAGTTGTTGGCACAGAACATACTCCCACGGCCAAGGTGCTTTCGCAGATCCTTGGATCCTGTTCTGGAGGTGAGGTGGGGGCAGGAAGGGGCTGAAGAAATTCCTAGGAGAATTCTTGTAGAATGTTTCCAGACGCAAAGCCTGTACAGAATTTAAACAGGAAAAAAAAAACACACCACATACCACTGTCAGGAGTCATAGGTGCATTGACGCTCTTCCCACGACGAGCAGAGTTTGTGATATTTCCCATCTCACATTTAGGGCGAGCTTTGTTCTGTTCTCGCTTCTCTGTTTGGTTGAAACAGGAGCACATTTTCCTCTTGTACCTATTTTAGAATGGTTGTCCCCAGAATAGCTTCTCTTGAAGTCAGTTTTGCTTTGCAAAAAATGAAAAGTACTATTCATATCTTTTTTAAAAATATAGTTTATTGATTTTTTTTTTTTTTACAGAGAGGAAGGGAGAAGGATAGAGAGTTAGAAACAGTAATGAGAGAGAAACATCCATCAGCTGCCTCCTGCACACCTCCTCCTGGGGATGTGCCCCCAACCAAGGGACATGCCCTTGACCGGAATCGAACCCGGGACCCTTCAGTCCACAGGCCGACACTCTATCCACTGAGCCAAACCGGTTAGGGCTATTCATATCTTTTTTAAACAAATGCAATGAACCCCAAATCCTTTTACCTTAGAGTCAGTGGTAGTAAAACAAGGCCGCTTCACCTCCTGCACCGTGGCTACTGCTGCTGGGGGACAGTCAACACCGAGGTGTCCTCTGGCCTGAGTTTGGAGGATAAACAGAAACAACTTAAACACACATGACTTTTTGGGTGGAATCGTTCCGGCAGTCTGATTTGTAGTGAGATTTGCATCTTTCCCTTCCTGTTTGACTTCTGGAACGTGGCTAATAAAAGAGCCGTGTGGCACACATTGAACAGAATTTTTTTTTTCCATTTTCCAAAGACTTCTCTGATAAGAACACTAGAGGCCCGGTGCACAGATTCGTGCACCAGTGGGGTCCTTCAGCCTGGCCTGCACCCTCTCGCCATCCGGGAACCCTCGGGGGAGGCAGTAGTGTGTGAAGTGGCAGGTGGCCAGGGAGGAGCCGAAGCCCAGGCCAGGGTTCACCCAGCGCCCGCTCATCCTGGCCCCGCCTGCTGCCACTGCTCAGCCGCACTGCTGCGGAGGCGGGAGCGGCTTGCACCTCTGCAGCTGCGCTTCCAGCAGTGAGCTCGGCATCTGGCGCCCGTCGGTCAGCTGAGCGGCGCTCCTGCTGTGGGAACGCACGGACCACCAGGGGGCAGCTCCTGCATTGAGCGTCTGCCCCCTGGTGGTCCGTGCGCGTCACAGCAACCGGTCAACCGGTCAACCGGTCTTTCCGCCGTTCGGTCACGTAGGCTTTTATATATATAGGTGATTTAAACGAAGTTGTTTTCTGAAACGCCATGCCATTGTTCTCCTGGGTTTTCCTTTTTTTTTTTAATTTAAATTCTTTATTGTTTCAAGTATTACATATGGCTCCTCTCCCCCGTGGGCCTCGACGGCTAAGGAGCTGCAGTGCCTGAGGCCCACTTGCCATCAAAGCAGATGTCACTCGGGCTCACGTCCTCGCCGGGGGCCTGGCGCGTGCCGCGGTGTGAGGACACGGGCCGTTTCATGGTATAAACCGTGTTTTGGCCATTTCACCTTCACCCAGTGCCTCCCCCTTGATGTGCCCTGGCACTTTGTGGACATATGTAGAGATTTCTCATTTTTGCCTCCATGCCTCCTGACATGTTTTCAAAAGTTATTTTCTCCCTTATGATCTTCCTGGGACGTATTTTCTGGGCTTTTCTCAAAATTCTCCAAATCCCTCCATGTCTAGTCAGCCTGGTTGCCTATGCGACCAGCCAGCGGCGTTTATGTAATTAACGGCATTTTCATCACTAGAATTCCCAATGAAACTGGCCTTTTCTCCGAAGGCGTTGTTTCTTCTTCTGGTTTCCATCTTCTCAGGCTTGGGCAATTTCAAGTATATTTATTTTTGTTCCGGCGTCATTTTGAGTTTGTGCTTTAGTCTGTGGCCTGAGAGGACAGCGTCTTTATTTCCTCTTGGCTGGGGCGCCCCTGCCGTGGGGGCTGGCTGTGTGACCCACGCGTACCCGAGCCCTTGGCGTACCCCCAGCTCAGGGAAACGTTTATCTAACTGGGTCTCCGGGAGCTCACTGCTCCCTGCGTGTCCAACCCGCTTCCTCCTGGACTGAGTGTCTTCCTTAGTCCTGGAGCCTCCACACTGTCCTGTGAATCTTCACTTCCAGCCCCGTCGGCGAGGTTTAGTGGTTGAGCATCGACCTGTGAACCAGGAGGTCACCAGTTCGATTCCCGGTCCGGGCACAGGCCCGGGTTGTGGGCTCGATCCCCAGTGCGGGGCGTGCAGGAGGCAGCCGGCCCATGACTCTCTCTCATCATGGATGTTTCTCTCTCTCTCCCTCTCCCTTCCTCTCTGAGATCAATAAAAACACTTTAAAATAAATGAGGACTGAACACTCTTACCGCCCCGGATTGCTGTGAGAACGGAAATCAGACAGCATGCACACACTCTCAGGGGGTCTGGGGCACAGGCCGTTCACCGAGCGGCGCTGCTCTTTGGTTACGATGTGACCCAGGTCCCTCTGCGGGCACTCGGCCTCTGACTCAGTGTTCACAGAGCTGCTGGTGAGCTCCTTCCCGGTCAGGCCTGATCATGTGACGTCCTCAATGTCAAGACCCAGTTCCTCTGCAGCGGGCCTCTGACTCCGCAGTCCTGCACCCCAGCCCCGCCTCATCGAGCCCCGCCTCCCTGGGCCCCACCCCGAGCCCCACCTCTCCCAGCCCCACTTCCCCCAGCCCTACCTCCCCAAGTCCCACCTGCCCAAGCCCCGCCTCCCTGGGCCCCAGCCCCATCTCCCTAAGCCCCCCCCTCATCGAGCCCCTCCTCTACGATCCCCACCCCCCAGCCCCGCCTCCCCAAGCCCCGCCTCCCTGGGCCCCACCCCCAGCCCCACCTCCCCAAGCCCCGCCTCCCTGGGCCCCACCCCCAGCCCCACCTCCCCAAGCCCCGCCTCCCTGGGCCCCACCCCCAGCCCCACCTCATTGAGCCCTGACTCCCCAATCCCCACCCCCCAGCCCCTCCTCCCCGATCCCCCACCCCCAGCCCCGCCTCCCCAGCCCCACCCCCAGCCCCAGCCCCGCCTCCCCAGGCCCCACCCCCAGCCCCGCCTCCCCCAGCCCCAGCCCTGCCTCCACAAGCCCCAGCCCCAGCCCCAGCCCCAGCCCCGCCTCCCCATCCCCACCCCCAGCCCCAGCCCCGCCTCCACAAGCCCCACCCCCAGCCCCACCTCCCCCAGCCCCAGCCCCAGCCCCGCCTCCCCCACCCCCAGCCCCACCTCCCCCAGCCCCAGCCCCACCCCCAGCCCCGCCTCCCCAGCCCCACCCCCAGCCCCAGCCCCGCCTCCACAAGCCCCACCCCCAGCCCCACCTCCCCCAGCCCCAGCCCCACCCCCAGCCCCGCCTCCCCAGCCCCAGCCCCACCCCCAGCCCCGCCTCCCCAGGCCCCACCCCCAGCCCCGCCTCCCCGATCCCCAGCCCCAGCCCCAGCCCCGCCCCCCGGAGCCTGGCTGGATGAGTTCCTCATGGGGACCTTGGGAGCGCCCAGGCTTCCTGTTGTCACTCACGGGGGGAGGGGCGGGGGGGCTGCCCTCTCTGTGTATACGACGACGTCCCTCCGCTCCTTCAGCTGGGTCACCTGTGTCCGTCCCCGAGTCCCCCCCAGCGCGTTCTCCCCGCACGCTGTCCCTGGGCTCCGCAGGCCCCTGTCCGCCTCCCTCGGCACCCCGGGTTCTTGCTCTCTGAGCTCTCCCACTGGGGTCCCGCCTCGCTCCCACAGCCTGCGGGGCGCTCACGGACATTCGCTAAACGTTGGTGTTGCGGTCCGTGTGGCCGCAGATGCGTTCAGTGCCATCGGCTTGCACACGTTCTGTCCGCTCAGCTCGGTGCAGCGTGGAGCGCATGCACGTGAGGCTGTCACACGGAGAGGACTGGTTTACCCTCCGTGCCCCAGGCAGGTGGGTGGTAGAGGAACGGCACGTGGCGAGAGAGAGAGAGAGAGAGAGAGAGAGAGAGAGAGAGAGAGAGAGAGAGAGAGAGAGAGAGACAGTGCACCTGGTCAAACAGTCACCCCCATCCACACCCCCAGACCGGTCTGAGGGAATGAGACAGGAGCGCGCGGGTGGGCGCCTGCGGAGGGTTAGGGGAGGTCCCTGTGGGCGCAGGAGGCACCCCCTCTCCTGGGATTTGGTCTCCCGCTCAGCCCAGCGACCTGTAGGTTTCAAGTGCACCTGGGAGGCAGCTGGTCTGCAGACCCCGTCTCTCCCAGGCCCGGCCCCGGCAGCCCAGGGGCTTGTCCAGTCTTAGTTTCAATCCTGTTCTGAAATACTGCTTCTCATAGACCCGTGGTCGGCAAACCGCGGCTCGCGAGCCACATGCGGCTCTTTGGCCCCTTGAGTGTGGCTCTTCCACAAAACACCACGGCCTGGGCGAGTCTGTGTTGAAGAAGTGGCGTTAGAAGACGTTTACGTTTAAAAAATGTGGCTCTCGCCAAAACCGGTTTGGCTCAGTGGATAGAGCGTCAGCCTGCGGACTGAAAGGTCCCGGGTTCGATTCCGGTCAAGGGCATGTACCTTGGTTGCAGGCACATCCCCAGTGGGGGGTGTGCAAGAGGCAGCTGATCGATGTTTCTCTCTCATCGATGTTTCTGACTATCTATCACTCTTCCTTCCTCTCTGTAAAAAATTTTAAAAAAAAATGTGGCTCTCCAGAGAAATGTCAATCGTTGTCCTGTGGGTATTGGGCTCTGTGGACTATTGAGTTTGCCGCCCACTGTCCTAGACTATAACGCGTGTCATTTTCTGGACAAAGCGGGACTGGGTGGTGGGAGAAGCAGAGCAGACGCTTCCTTTGCCGAACAACCCTGACGCCGCTGGCGATGCTCGCGCAGCCTCACGTGGTCCATCGCTGGCGGACTCCCTGCCCCGGGAGGGCGGTGTCTTCCTAAGCAGCTGGCGCTTTCCACGACCCACCCGCGGCGGTGATGCTGTGACCCGAAGCCGCCTGCAGCCTCCCCACCCTCCCCGGCACCGTGTGGTTCTGGGATCCAGTCCTGGAACATGGGGCCCATATTCTCTTGACACCCGGGACCCAGTGTCCTCACCTGATCTGCTCTGACTTGTAGCCTGAACTTTACCTGTATAGGTAATTGATTGAGTGATGGATTGATTGATTGAATGATGTCAGAGAGGAAGGGGAAGGGGAGAGAGGTAGAAACATCCATGATGAGACAGAATCATGGATCGGCTGCCTCCTGCCCGCCCCCCTCCCCCCTTACTGGGGATGGAGCCCGTAGCCCAGGCCTGTGTCCTGACCGGAATTAAACCCTGACCTCCTGGCTCATGGCTGGCTGAGCAGCCACATCCTTACGGCTGCAGTAAGTGTCCTGATCAAGGGATCGTGTTTTCAGTGATTGGGTGTGTGGGCTTGGAGAGCATATTCAGAAGGGTGTTAATTCATTTGATAAGCGATCGTTGGTCCCCTGCTGCAGACAGCAGGATTTGAGCTGCGGGATGGGCTAGAAAGTAAGAAAACATCTCTGTCTCCCAGGTGTGCCTGCAGAGAGCACAGGGACAGCAAATGGAAAGTATTTAGCTGCCTGTATGGCACGGCCAGCTTACCAGACGGCACAAGCGGATGGGCTGTAAAAGCACCGTGGGGGTGGGGAAGATGGACTAGCAATGAGGACTTGAACATCCGGGCAAATGGTCGGGTCACTTCTCACCCTGACACCTTCCTGTACCCCTATCCGTTGAGGCTGAGTGGGGCTACATTGAAATTTTTTAGGCAATCCTTTAATCAAGGCTAGGGGAAAGCTCAGTCAGCTGTTCCTCATCCTTACTGTTCACTTCTCTGTAAACATATAGACACCCCCGGTCCGGGCTGACTGAAATGCTTCCTGATTATCAAACATCGCACACTGGGTAGACCCTATTCTTAATTCATTTCCAAGTGCGTAGAGAGGGATGCCGACGTTAATAATGCTGATGAAGCGCAGACCCTTTAAGGAATTGTAACCCCGCCTGCCGCTGCCTGGATAGCTGAATAGCCCCCTTCAGGAGGGGTCAGGGCGTCGCTGTCTGTGTTTATGATTTTCTCGTTGCGCTAGAAGCGGCGACAGGCGTGAACTGGGACCAAGTGGCGGGGCCATGGCATGCGTACGTAGACCCGTGACCGCCCTGTAGACCGTTCCTCAGGTATGAGCCTGCTCGTCGGCGTGCCACCGTGGAAGGAAACCCCAAAACCCATCAGGGGACAGGATGCTCTGTCACCCTCACCGTGGCCCCGAGCTGTGCCTCAGGCCCGCTCTGTCCTCTGAACCCGTTCCTTTTGTCCATTTATTTTTAACGTGTTTGCTGTATGTCTAATGTGATGATGAACCCATGTCCTGAAGGGGGCAGGTAACATGTGTGCAGCGAGTCCTAGGCGGGGGCTTCCCTTTGCGTCTGCGTGATGGGCTTGGCCATCCGTATGGACCTGTGACGCCCGGTGAGGAGGGCGCCGTGGAAGGCCCCGTGGGATATTCCGTAGACACAGCCCACGCGTGGTCAGCGGGGAGCCTCTCACAGGGTAGCAGGAGACACGCGCGTGACATAGGAACGCGTACCAGACTCGCTCCCTGGGGGCTCCTGGGGCCGGGAAGCAGACAAAGGTATTCGTCAAGGAAAAGATGGCTTTGTGTTGTTGCATCTCTTACATCTTCCTTTTTATTTCCTGAAACTACAAAGGATCTGGTGGAATGTGTCCTTCAGCTTTCCAAAAACCATACCGTACCATGAATATTCATAATAATGCAGATGGCGCTTTCAACATTGTCCGGGAATGTGTCTGGGAGACATCTCAGCAGGCAACGCTGTGGACCAGCCCTTTGCTGGTATCATTTATATGCAGTGAGACATGCTTCCTCCTTCGGATGAAATATGCGGACACGTTAAAACTGACACTATGGCTCTTCAAAGTTAAAAAAAAAAAATGCCCAGGAAAATGAGTATTGTTGCTAACAAATCTTAAATTCCCAATGCCCACATATACCCTTCTACATACCCAAACTGAGAAGCCGTAAACTGTGTTCTTATTGATGCTGTCATCATCAGGTTATTCTGTGCAAAATCCCCCAACAGGGTGGGTAGGCCTGAGGAGAAACCCATATTCATCCCGAAATTCCAAGATGCAGAGCCTGTTACGCACGTTTGCTGAACCCAGGAATGACGAGATTAATAAATTATCTCGCGTTCAGAGCAGATTCATCAATACCCATTCAGTGCATCCATCCTCTGCTTAAAAGGGGATCGTGTTGTGGACACCAGGATGTTGTATTCATGTGATCAGAAGATTTAGTTCTGTCCCTTCCCACGGGTCATTGAAATCGGAGCGAGGAAATGGCCGTTTCTTGAAAAATTGGAATGTGAATGCTTGAATGGCCACCACTTTGGGGTGTGCTGTGGGACACTGTCATAAGCCAAATAGTTTCTATCAAACCTGATTTCCCGTCTAAAACCCACTGGTGCCGCAGAGAGAACCAATGGCCGGGAGCTCTGAGGCCCGGCTCCACCCCCGGCTCTGTGATTGACAGGCCGGGTGAGGGGGTCGGTGGCATTTGTACAGCGCTGTAGGGATCTCCTGTGGAAAGAGCCGTGTAAACAGGACGCGTTGTTATAGGAACAGTCCCCGTGGGCGTCGCAGTCAACACGACGTCCAGGTGAATACGTGGAGGGAAGCCCGTGTTTTGACTGTTGCTTAGCTGGAGAGCATTCCACGCCGAAACATTTTAGAGGATTTCCCTTGGTCTTTTAATGAAACCCATCTGGCGTGCCTGTTATCCAGTGCCCGTGCTCCTTCCTGCCGGGGCCAGGGGCCAGGTGACGGCCTCTCCCTGGCCTGGCACCGTAGGCGCGTGGCATTGGGCCAGGCCCAGCATCCCGTCCAGTCGGCGTGTCCACGATTCGCGCCTCAGCCCGAGTCCAGCCTTTTCATTCCCGTGGAGGTGTGTGCGCCTGTCAGACTGACGTGCACCTGGGAACCTGCATCTACGTTGAGAGTTAAGCTATAAGAACTGTCATTGAGCACCACAGGCGTGGCTCAGGGGCCGAGCATCGGCCTATGAACCAGGAGGTCACCGTTCGATTCCTGGTCAGGGCACGTGCCCGGGTTGCAGGCTCAATTCCCAGTAGGGGTTGTGTGGTAGGTAGCTGATCCATGATTCTCCCTCCCTCTCTGAAATCAATAAAAATGTATATTTTAAACAACTGTTATATATAAAATACATATTTTAAAGAACTGTTATATATAAAATATATATTCTAAAGAACTGTTATTTCGGATCCAAAGAACAAAGACTCTTCTAGGTGAACTCAGAGCAGACTCCTAGAGTCAAGTGCTTGGGAAAGCATAGTTCAGGCCCCCCGGTTCTGTGTGATTTTTAGAAGACCGAGAACTGGGGAAGACAGTGAATGGACTCTCAGGAGACTTAATCATCAGCGAAATACCTTCCAAGAACGGGGCAGCATTTGACATGCCCAGCAGGTGTGAAGGAGAGCTTCGGACGAGCAGGGTGACACTATCGGGATGGGGGACATCAGCCATCCCATTTCACACAAGACGACACTCGTCCAGGTGGGCCTGCCTCAAGGCCTCCGGAGAGATGAGTGTGAGTGTGTGTGTGCATGCGTGTGTGTGTGTGTGTGTGTGCACGCGCCTATGTGCATGTGTGAGGAGGAGAGGACGAGGTGAGAGCCGGAAACGGCAGAGGAGGCCGACGTGGAAAGGGAAGAGGACTCACTGTCTGCCAGGCCAGAAGGAGGGGGAGTCTGCGTTGGCCGACGCTGCCTGGCGTTCGAGTAACTCCCTCGCACGGCGCGGAGGAGAGTCGTTCGGGATGGAGTGCCCTCTGTTCCGTTCGCGCACTGCTCCTGATGCACACGTTCTGCAGAGCGTATCCCCACGCCCCGGAGCGGATGCCTGAACCCAGGTTGTCTGGAATGGCTTCCACGCTTGGCTCCTCATTCACTGGTTGGAGTCGGTATGGATATCCGTCAACACGTTTGTATGAAGGCTCTTTATTTCCTCTCGATTCGAATAAGACGTTTTCCTATGACGGTTGCAGGGTAGAGCCTGCTATGAATATCCTGGAGTCCTGTTACATCTGGCTGCATCATCACCCCCACCACACACCTGACGAACAGTATTTGCATAATGAGTCTTCAGGGAGAACCCCGCCCCCGCCCATTTATTCGACATGCCAGCATCCTATGGGGACAGGAGCCGGGACCAGGGTCTGCAGAGGCCCATCCTTGGTTCTGGAGGCCCCGCCACGGCCTCTGCCTCTCTGGGTGCTGTGGTGCTCATTCCTGCGGACCCCCACCATCTGTTGTTACAGAAAAGCTCACGGCCGTCTCCTGGGGGCTGTCCGGGACTGGGCGCAGGTGACCTCCACCGCCACGTGCTTCTCCATCGTCCCGGTGCTGGGAGGGCACAGCCGCTCCTCCGGTCTTGGGCCATAGTCCCGTCACCGTGTCCCCTCCCGCATTCATCCGCATCAAGGTTCCGTGTCCTCACCTTCTGAAGAGCACAGGCCTGGGAAGCGTGTCTGCAGGCCTGTTTGTTCTAACCAGCCCCTGGAGAGAAAGACTCCGTTAACCTTTATCATCTCTAGACCTGCCAGCAGGAAGCACCGTGGGCCCGCGGGGAGCAAGGCTTCCCCCGTGCACGTGGAGGGAGACGCCCCGGCTCTCCTCTCCCGGGGAGGGCAGATGGCGGGTGGCAATAGCTTATCCCAACAGGAAGCTCCGAAGGACAAGGCGAATGAGACTCCAGAGCAGGGGTCCTCCAACTTGTTAAACGGGGCCAGCTCACTGTCCCTCAGACCGTTGGAGGGCCGGACTATAGTTTAAAAAAAAAACTATGAACAAATTCCTATGCGCACTGCGGGCCCAGGACGCGTCGGCTGCTAAGCAGGACAGGCAGCGGCACCCGGCGGGCCGGATCCATGTCCTCGGCGGGCCGCATGTGGCCCGCGGGCCGTAGTTTGAGGACCCCTGCGCCAGAGTATCCCTGCGGAATGGAGTGGCTAACTCCTCCCCTTTGGAAAGTAACGTGCGGAAATTAGATGGACCACGTCAGGCTGGGAAATGCACAGGCTCTGCCGTCTTCATTCTTGGTGGCAAGGAGCTTCGCCGGGAGAGGCTCACCAGCAGCTCCCGCGTCCGGCTCCCGTGGGAGAACTGAACACCCAGCCCCAGAGCAACCGGCCTCGTTACCAAGGAGAGACCAGGTGCTGTTCTCACCCACCGTCAGAAAGAGCATTCTCTACATTCATCTTCATTGTTGAGAGTTTTTACAGATGTCCCTTTTTTTTAAAAAAAAAAATGTGTCTTAGCATTTCCGTGAGAATTTCAATTCATCGGACTAAATTTAAAATGTAATTGGTTTTGCCATCTTCTCTCAGATTAAAATATTGACCAGATGGTCGTCATATACGTTACATTATATGATGTTCATGTTATGTTGTTTTCATGGTACACATATAAACATGCACGTTTTTCCCACCTGCCCATTACTTTCTTACCTGCTTTTACTTCCACTTGCGAGTCCCTATCCCTTCCCCTCACTAAGTGTGTTTATCATGCATTCCTGGGGTTCCCTTGGGAGGCTTTGTCGATGCTGACATTTGCGGCAGTGAATGTGGGGTGAGTAGACAAGGGTCGCGGCCTCCGCTTGGACTCACTGTTGTCTCCGTGGCCCCTGAGCCCCCCGTTCTCCCCGTGCTGGTTCCCCAATGTCCACTGGGGGGTGTTCTCTTTTATTTCAGCAATTGGAGGTAATCAGTAAAATTTAAAAGGCATTATTAGTACTGAATTGTATAATTTTGTGAAGTGATTGATTAACATAAGAAGAAGAAGACTTCGGTCTGTTATTTTCTTTTACATGAATGAGCAGTTAATCTTTTCTTCTGTCACTCAGTGTTTTCAAGAGCTGAAAATGCAGAATAAACTCCCCAGTAGTCCAGGATGAACTCTTTGCAGTTCGAGGCGGCTTTACCTTGTCACCCTTCCCCTGAAGGAGGCAGGAGACCAGTGTGCAGATATTTTACTTACATTCTGCTACCTTGTGGCTTGGACAACCCTTAGATTCTGGTCCTATCTGCCTTCATTTACCCAGAAGCGTCCAAGTGGAGTATAGATGAACTAGGACAGTGGTCGGCAAACCGCGGCTCGCGAGCCACACGCGGCTCTTTGGCCCCTGGAGTGTGGCTCTTCCACAAAATACCATGGCCTGGACGAGTCTATTTTGAGGAAGTGGCGTTAGAAGAAGTTTAAGTTTAAAAATTTTGGCTCTCAAAAGAAATTTGGCTCTGTGGATGAATGAGTTTGCCGACCACTGCGCCTAGGACAATGTCCCAAGGGTGTCCATGGTGAAACCTGGGCTTTAAATAGCTCTCTGTGCAGACAGCTCGTCTTTAAAAACCATGGCAACGGGGGAGGGGGGGGAATATGTCTTACCTTCAACAATAAAGAAAAATTAAAAAAAGAAAAAGAAGAGAAAAACCACCACAAAATAAAATTGCCAACGAATCTAACCCTTAGGGACATAAATTACACGGGAACCAGTCATTAGCAACAGACTCGTTCGGGTAAAATATATCCCCGATCCTACGAGCAAGTTCAACGGAGAGCTCCAGAAACTCACAGAAACTAGACGGTGGGGGAGGGGCGGAGGGGGGCGGGCAGACTACATGTGACGCAGAAGGAAAATCTGTGTTACCAAGTCATTATCCTATTTTTTTATTAAAAGTCAATATACACTTTTTGTAGAAAGATTTTCAGAACGTCAAGAAGAAAACAAATTGTATCTGCCATGTTCTTCCTCAGAAACAGCTTGCTGGCCCCTCAGCTACGTGCACCCCTTGAGGTTCCCGTGCCTCTGGCGACACGGAAAAGCGCTTTTATAGTTTGCTTTTTCCCGTGTGCCAACTCCCCCAGATTTTGCCTTTTTGAAAAGTTGGTGGAAGATTTGTAGCATGCTATCGTGTTGATGTCCAGGGCTGTGTTTAGGCGACATCTAGTCGGTGACGTGAGCATATCCACGGCTTTCCCCCTAGTCAAGAGCTCCCTGTGCAGGCCGGTGCATGGCGCTCCGTGGGCATCGCCGACGATGTGTGCGGGCTCCTGGATGGGGGTAATGGTCCCCAGGGCAGAGGCTCGTGGTCTGGGAACTGGATCTCTACTCGTCCTGGCGTTCTCTGTCATTCTGCCCGTGTTTCAGTGAACTTAGGATCTGGAGCAGGGGTGGGCAAACTTTTTGACTCGAGGGCCACAATGGGTTCTTAAACTGGACCGGAGGGCCGGAACAAAAGCATGGATGGAGTGTTTGTGTGAACGAATATAAATTCAAAGTAAAGGAGCGGAGGGGAGAGCAAGAGAACCCTCCGCTCTTGCGGCTCCGCGGGCCGGATAGAACAGCCGAACGGGCCGGATCCGGCCCGCGGGCCGTAGTTTGCCCACGGCTGATCTGGAGGAACACGAACAGCAGGACCAGGTCTGAGCCAATTGCACAGGAAGCAGGGACCCTGACCCAGCGCATCAGGCCACCCGGGGACCCGAAGGCGACTGTGCGCTGGCCGCCTGCTTGGTCCCAGCCTCAGGCAGCCCTGTCTCTGGGTGAGGGTGGGGTCATGACCTTGGCCCTCGGAACAAGGGCTCTCTCAGTGCCTCTGAGTGGGGTTTGATGGGCCCTTGGTTGCTGATTTGCTCTCCTGGTTCAGTCTCTCATGGAAGTGGGGGGCCTCTCCATCTTGACTCCACCCCTCTGGCCTGGAGACTGGCAGATCTGGGGAGCAGGTGTGACCTGGGTCCATGTGCACGTGTGGACACGGGCTGCACTCGGAGCAGCTCAGGGAGAGGGTGTTGGCTTCGAAAGCACCTCCTACACACCTGGTGGGACGCCCATGAGCCATTCCATCTGTCGGGGGGGGGGGCTGCGTTTTCTGCATGCAAGGACAGTGCGTTTCCCTCCATGACTTTTCATCTGCCTTTTGCTCCTGTGATGAGTTGCCTGAAAAGGAAATTGGGATAATTAGACTCTTTTTAGCAACACTAAGCTGTTCCTCGGGGACGGTACCCGCAGAATAAATGAAAGTCGCTGAAAGGCATTACCAGCTCCAGAGGCGAACCCTCAATCACTGGTCTTGGTCACACGCCGATGAAAAACCCTTCCGATTGATTTAACACTTCCCTTTATTTCTAAGGCTCGCCCCACACGGAGGCATTGAACAATTGGATTATTTTATAGCCACGGAGAGTTGAGAGAGCTTGGGTGTGTGTAATATGTGTGAAAATCAGCATATATTAAAGAATACTCCACTTCTAGGAGAAATGGGAGGGATTTTCTCTGAAAACGTCCCTAAGTTATTAGAAATATTAATGAAATATGCATTGAGTACTTATTAGACTTTAAATAGAATATTTTAATATATTTGGCATAGTGAAAAATCATTATTGTACACATAATTAACTCAAATGCATTCACTGAAACATTAAACATTTTTCTTGTTTTAGAACAGAGCATGCATTGAACCAATATTACCAAATTCAGGAATCTTTTCATCGGAATAACACGCTGCGCACAGTTCTGACCTATAGTACCTGACGTCCGAAATTAACATACTTTCTCAAACCTTTACATTTGCATAAAGGGGCTTTGCAGGCAGTGTGTGCCCACGTGTCGTCTTGTTTGCTTTTAAATGTTTCTAGATAGTAACTACAAAGACAACCATCGGAAATAAATAATTCTAATGGGAAAAGTACCACATGTGTAATTAAGGGCATAAACGTATAAACAAGCGATTCCCTTGCAACTTTCTGGCTAACCAGAGCACGTGTTGTTTCTCAGAAAAGGCCGCGTGCACAGCCCGTCCATGGAGGGGCCTCCGCAGGGGAGCAGGGAGGGGGGAGGGGAGTCGCGGTTCACGAGGCCCCGCCGTGTGGCAGGGATGGCGCCCACATTGCTGCCCGGGTGGGGGCAGAGGTCATTGTCTGCCACTCACCGAGGTCCCGTGACCTTCTCATCCCTGACACGGGACATTCTGCTCTGTCTTTCCCATGGACGGGCCTTTCTCACCGGCTGTCCTGCTTGTCTTGGATCCTCGCCTTCACGTGTGGGGATCTGTTTGGGGAGAAGAAGGACAGGGATGCAGCAGGACTGGGCTGCAGGCGACTACTGCTCAGGGAGGGGACCTCGGCCTCTCAGGCCACCCTGGCACCTGTGGCGTTTCCATGGCGCTCTGCGGGCCTAAAACTGGCTTAAACAGCAAAGGCACACGTCAGCTTACGTGACAGCCGGGCTTCAGACAGGGCCGGAGCCCGAGGTTCGGGGTGCATTCCCGGCGGTGGCTCTGTTTCCCTGGGTCCCTCAGCTCGGCCCTCTGCATCGGCCAAGGGCCTCTCACCAGGCTCTGCTCACAGTGGGAGGGGCTGCTGAAGCTCCAAGAGCCACAAGACGCTCCACACACAGCCACACAGTAGGACCAGTTTAGGCCGCACACCGAGTCACATGTACACCCCATGGTGGGACAGCTTAGAACACACACCCAGTCACATGACACCCCATGGTGGGACAGCTTAGAACACACACCCAGTCACATGTACACCCCATGGCGGGACCAGCTTAGAACACACACCCAGTCACATGTACACCCCATGGTGGGACAGCTTAGAACACACACCCAGTCACATGTACACCCCATGGTGGGACAGCTTAGAACACACACCCAGTCACATGTACACCCCATGGTGGGACAGCTTAGAACACACACCCAGTCACATGTACACCCCATGGTGGGACAGCTTAGAACACACACCCAGTCACATGACACCCCATGGTGGGACCAGCTTAGACCACACACCCAGTCACATGTACACCCCATGGTGGGACCAGCCTAGACCACATACCCAGTCACATGACACCCCATGGTGGGACAGCTTAGAACACACACCCAGTCACATGACACCCCATGGTGGGACAGCTTAGAACACACACCCAATCACATGACAGCCATGGTAGGACCAGCTTAGATCACCACTAGTCACTTGCACATCCAACCTCTGCAATTGGGAGCGTGTGGCATCTTGATGGAGTTGAGGCACCACAGCACCAGTGGAAGGTGTGTCTGTCGCTGATTGGCTTACACTCTCTTAGGCCCATCTACCTGGGCACGTGGAGGCTCAGGCCTCTCTACCTGGGCACCAGGAGGCTCAGGCCTCTCTACCTGGGCACCAGGAGGCTCAGCCTCTCTACCTGGGCACCAGGAGGCTCAGGCCTCTCTACCTGGGCACTGGGAGGTTCAGGCCTCTCTACCTGGGCACCGGGAGGCTCAGGCCTCTCTACCTGGGCACCGGGAGGCTCAGGCCTCTCTACCTGGGCACCGGGAGGCTCAGGCCTGTCTACCTGGGCACCCGGAGGCTCAGGCCTCTCTACCTGGGCACGAGAAGGTTCATTTCCCCAAGGCCCACTGACGGGAGGAGCGGGCTTTGGGTGAGAGGAAGAAAACAGGGAACTAAATGCGTGGAGGAAGCAGTGATGCCCACTGACATCGGCAAATCGTTTGGGCGGCTTCACCCGTTCCCAAGTCCAACCCAGGCTTCCCCCTCACCCAACCCAAGCAGACCACGTAGGCGCTGAGAGCAAAGCGGGAGATTTACTCACCTGGACACCGAGGGCCTTGTATCAAATGACCTCTCATTTCTTCACAGCAGTTCAGCCGTCAAGGGCAGGCTGCCTTTTGAAGACGCCTCGCTGGAAGTTCACGCCTTTGTCAAAAGGTTTTGTGTTTTCAGAGGAGACTTTCATTGTTTCTGATAACATAGTGGCAAGATAATGTTTCTTAAGTTAACACAAAACATGAATGTGTGTGCGTTCCTGTACCCACTCTATTTACTTATTTATTTATTTATTTATTTATTTATTTATTTATTATTATTTTTTTTAATATATTTTATTGATTTTTTACAGAGAGGAAGGAAGAGGGATAGATAGTCAGAAACATCGATGAGAGAGAAACATCAATCAGCTGCCTCTTGCACACTCCCTACTGGGGATGTGCCCGCAACCAAGGTACATGCCCTTGACCGGAATCAAACCCGGGACCTTTCAGTCCGCAGGCTGATGCTCTATCCACCAAGCCAAACCGGTTTTGGCCACTCTATTTATTTATATGTGTATATATAATTTTATTGATTTCAGTGAGGGAGAGAGAGATAGAAACATCAATGATGAGGAGAGAGAATTATGGATCAGCTGCCTCCTGCACGCCCCCTACTGGGGAATCGATCCAGCGACCTGGGTGTGTGCCCTGACCCAGAATCGAACTGTGACCTCCTGGTTCATAGGTCCATGCTCAACCACGGAGCCACGCCGGGCAGACCTGAATCCACTTTCAAAAGGACGTAGACACTGTCAGTGGCTCACCAAGTCCCTTCCTCCTCCCGCCCACGCCCCGTCACTGCACACGCTTACCCAGAGCCCTCGGGCGTGAAAAAGTGTGACAGGTGTGGCAAGTGACAAGTGAGAGGAGAGAGCAAGGCGCCTCACGCCTGACGTCTCCGTGGGGGACGGAGCTCACAGCCAAGTGCGCGCGCATTGGGAGTAACGTGGGGAGGAAAGGCTGCAGGTGGAGTGGAGGGACCCAGCTCTCAGCGTCCTGTCACTTCCCGACTTGCGGCCTCGGCTGCTCTTGACCACGCACCGTGCCGCTCACAATCCTTAGAAACACGTGTGTCCTCTTCACGGCCTGACCTTGCATTCACCTCACTTGCGTGTGTGGTCAATATCGGAAATCACTGAAGCATCTTCAAACAGCTTGCAAGCTCTTCTATGGGCTATTCGGGAAATGTGAATCTAAAGCAGCCGTGGGCAAACTACGGCCCGCGGGCCGGATCCGGCTGTTCTATCCGGTTCTCTTGCTCTCCCCTCCGCTCCTTTCCTTTGAATTTATATTAGTTCACACAAACACTCCATCCATGCTTTTGTTCCGGCCCTCCGGTCCAGTTTAAGAACCCATTGTGGCCCTCGAGTCAAAAAGTTTGCCCACCCCTGTTCTAAATCCACACTTTGGAGATAAAATCCCTAGTCATTCCTTGGAGCAATGGCCACCATCGATAGATGAAATGAGAAGGAATTAGCTGGAGACATGGCCTCTACTTTGGAAGTCAGGAAGTGAGCATTCCACCTCATATGCATTTTGTATCATTTGCACGCATGTTGTTTAAGCATGACACTTCACGGACGGACATCACGTCCTGCCAGAAAGCGGCACGCTTCCGGTCCGGCAGTGTTTATGGAGCGCGGGGCCCTTAGGGAGCGATGGACCCTCTGAACCCCTCCCTGGGTCATCGCCTCCTCGTGGGAAACGTGTCGCTAAAGAGGATGGAGGTTAAGGGGCCTTGGGGCAGCTGTGGCAGCCTGAGGCCATTGTCCCTGCCCACGCGGGTTCGGGGCCGCTCAACAGTGACTCGTAGGACCGAGACGCGTATGTTTGGGGCGGGGGAAGGATGGTCTGAGAGTGAACCGCTGAGTTACTTTTGTTGTTAGTGAACATGGCATCTTTCCTATTTGGAATTTCAGCAGCACTCAGGAAACGATTGGCAGTTTAATGTTTCTCAAAAGTGAGGGTGCGCTAAAGACAGTGTTAAAGCGTGGATCAGTAAGAAGGTCGGTTTTTTAAAATATGTTTTAACTAGAGGCTCAGTGCATGAAATTCGTGCACAGGGAGGGTCCCTAGGTCTGGCTGGTGATCAGGGCCAATCTTGGGGTGACTGGCGGGGCAACAGGCAGGGCGATCGGGGGGCAGGGGGACCCGCTGGCACCTGCCTTGGCTGGCCTGGGGCCTGTGGGCTGGGGGCAGCTCCTGCATTGAGTGTCTGCACCCTGGTGGTCAGCATGCATCATAGCAACTGGTCGTTTCACAGGTCATTCTGCCTTTTGGTCGATTTGCATATTAGGCTTTTATTATATAGGATTGATTTCACAGAGGAAGGGAGAGGGAGAGAGAGATAGAAACATCAATGATGAGAGAATCATGGATCAGCTGCCTCCTGCATGCCCCACACTGGGGATTGAGCCTGCAACCCAGGCATGTGTCCTGACCGGTTCTCAAACTGTGACCTCCTGGTTCATAGGTTGATGGTCAACCACTGAGCCACGCCGGCCTGGCAGTCAGAAGGCTGTTCTAACATGAACACTGTTTACCCAGAAGGTGCGCGCGCGGCTCCATACGTGGCCGCTGGGGGCAGGGCCTGGGACCTGCCTGGCCCTCACCTCCTGCGTGCGAAGGACCACCTCTTTGCTCGTGTTGAGCAGTGGGCGGTGTGTCCTGAGAGACCCCTGCACGGGGACCGGGAAAGTGAGGTCACGTGGGCAGCCACAGCTGAGTGCTCCTGGCCTGACCCTGCTGCCCCAGGTGTGGGTGAGGATCCGGGCGGTTCTGGCTTCCATGTCCCTTTGCTGGTTGGTAGTGTCGACTGGTCCAGGCCCTTGATTCCTGCATGGAGCATCGTGGTTCTTGCCTGTTGTCAAGGAGAGGACTTGACGTCCACACTGTGACTGGGGTACCCCCTGAGCAACCAGACCCTAGTCCAGCCGTGGGCAAACTACGGCCCGCGGGCCAGATCCGGCTGTTCTATCCGGTTCTCTTGCTCTCCCCTCCACTCCTTTGCTTTGAATTTATATTAGTTCACACAAACACTCCATCCATGCTTTTGTTCCGGCCCTCCAGTCCAGTTTAAGAACCCATTGTGGCCCTCGAGTCAAAAAGTTTGCCCACCCCTGCCCTAGTCCCATATGTATCAAAAGTAACTGTAAAAATCTGCTGAGCCCTAACCGGTGTGGCTCAGTGGATAGAGCGTTGGCCTGGGGACTGAAGGGTCCCAGGTTCGATTCCGGTCAAGGGCATGGACCTTGGTTGCAGGCACATCCCCGGTAGGGGGGGTGCAGGAGGCAGCTGATTGATGTTTCTCTCTCATCAATGTTTCTAACTCTCTATCCTTCTCCCTTCCTCTCTGTAAAAAATCAATAAAATATATATATTTTTAAAAATCTGCTGAGAGACAATCTTGCTGTTGATACTATTTTTTTTAATTTAAAATTTTTATTGTTTACAGTCTTACCTATGTCTCCTTCTCCCCCCCATTGACCTCTCCCCGGCCGCTCCCTCCCCTAGCACATGCCCTCACCCCCTACTGTCTCTGCTCATTGGTCATGCTCATAGGCATGCATACAAGTCCTTTGGTTGATCTCTTACCTCCCCCCCGCCCCACCCACCTTCTCTCTGAGGTTTGAGGATCTGTTTGATGCGTCTCTGTCTCTGGATCTATTTTTGTCCATCAGTTTATGTGGCTCATTAGATTCCACAAACGTGTGAGATCACGTGGTATTTATCTTTCTCCGACTGGCTTATTTCGCTCAGCATAATGCTATTATTTCTGAATTAACTTATGTGGTTAACAGTTGGCTTCCTTACAAACATCTTTTCTTCAAATGCCTTATGTTGAAATGTCGTCACATTATCCTTTCCCAGAATAAGTCTATAGGCAGTGAATCTCTTTAGTGGTGATCTCTGTAGTCAATTTATTTCTACACGTTCGTTCCTGGCTATATTATCAGATTCCTACTACCAAAAGCATTCTTTCTAAACTCACTGGTCATGGCTTTACCGTAACACAAGAGCTACAGTGTGCAGGTGTCCGGCTTCATATGTGACAGTTAGCACATGGTAGTTCTTAAGGCGCTAAAGCCTTTCCTCCGTAGATATGGTGACTCCACTCAGCCTGATAAGATGGTTTATTCAATGTGTGTGTGTGTGTGTGCACGTGTGTGCACTGGCATGCATGTGTGTATTTGTGTGCATGTATGTGCATGTGTGTGCGTGTGTATACTGTTACTGGTATAGTCATCATGTATTCTTATAGTCAATTACTTACCATTGCCAATGAATGGAAGGATTGTGTCTCTTATTTGATTGCCTCTAGTGCTCTGTACCTAGGGAAACAATATATAGTCTCATTAATCTCTGGTGACTTTGCAACATCGAAACAATAAGTGATAATATATCATTTTAGAGACTTCCTTTAATTTCCGTTCATTCTCCCTCTTGTCCAGCTATCCTTCCTCCTTCTAACGTCTTTCCTTGCATTTCTTTTACTTCTTCCCTCCCCCATCCTCCCCTCCCTCCCTCTCTCCCCCCTCTCCTTCTTCCCTCCCCCACCCTCCCCTCCCTCCCTCTCTCCCCCCTCTCCTCCTCCCCTTCCCCACCCTCCCCTCCCTCCCTCTCTCCCCCCTCTCCTTCTTCCCTCCCCCATCCTCCCCTCCCTCCCTCTCTCCCCCCTCTCCTTCTTCCCTCCCCCATCCTCCCCTCCCTCCCTCTCTCCCCCCTCTCCTTCTTCCCTCCCCCATCCTCCCCTCTCTCCCTCCGTCCCCCCTCTCCTCCTTCCCTCCCCCATCCTCCCCTCCCTCCCTCTCTCCCCCCTCTCCTCCTTCCCTCCCTCTCTCCCTCCCCCCTTCTCTCCTTTCCCCACAGGGATGTAATGAGCGCCTGTCACCCCAGGACCTCTAATGGGGCCCGGGATACAATGCTGATTAAACGCCGATCTCATGAAATTTACAGTCTCGCTGGAGAGAGGCTGATTGATGGTCACAGGGAGGAATGTAATGTTGCCACCGCGATGAATGTGATAAAGACGAAATGTGCCGGCCTGTGGAGGCATCAGAGCAGGTGGACTCGACGGGGTCTGGGTTATAAGGGGACCTTCACTCAGAAACTGTGTGTATGGGAATGAGGGGGTGGAGAGAGAGCCAGAGAGATGGGGTGGGGAGGAGAGAGACAGAGACCGTGAGAGACGGAGACAGAGGTGGGGGAGGGAGAGACACAGAGGTGGGGGAGGGAGAGACACAGAGGTGGGGGAGGGAGAGAGACACAGAGGTGGGGGAGGGGGAGAGACACAGAGGTGGGGGAGGGAGAGACACAGAGATGGGGGAGGGAGAGAGACACAGAGGTGGGGGAGGGGGAGACACAGAGGTGGGGGAGGGAGAGACACAGAGGTGGGGGAGGGGAAGAGACACAGAGGTGGGGGAGGGAGAGACACAGAGATGGGGAGGGAGAGACACAGAGGTGGGGGAGGGGGAGAGACACAGAGGTGGGGAAGTGGGAGACACAGAGGTGTGGGAGGGGGAGAGACACAGAGGTGGGGAAGTGGGAGACACAGAGATGGGGGAGGGGGAGACACAGAGGTGGGGGAGGGGGAGACTCAGAGGTGGGGGAGGGGGAGACACAGAGGTGGGGGAAGGAGAGACACAGAGATGGGGAGGGAGAGACACAGAGGTGGGGGAGGGGGAGAGACACAGAGATGGGGAAGTGGGAGACACAGAGATGGGGGAGGGGGAGACACAGAGGTGGGGGAGGGGGAGACTCAGAGGTGGGGGAGGGGGAGACACAGAGGTGGGGGAAGGAGAGACACAGAGATGGGGAGGGAGAGAGACACAGAGATGGGGAGGGAGAGACACAGAGGTGGGGGAGTCCCAGAAAGAAGAGCAGCACCTGCTGAGAGGCATTTCATAAAGTGAGCAATGTGGAAAAAGGAGAAGGAAGTGCTAAGTGCTCAGAGAACAAGGTGAAGGAACGCGGAGTGGGAGGGAGACCTGGGGACGTGGACGGCGAATGGCCTGGTGGCTGTGTAACCCGGAACAAACACTGTTCGTACCCTCTGACTGTGGCTTCGACGGGAGAGTCCGCAGACAAGGAGCAGGGACCCAGATGGTGTCGCTGTCCCTCAGGGGACGGGGAGCGGCTCATGGGCCAGCTGGGACCCCTATGAGGCTTCGAGGTCATGAGCCTCGGAATCAGCAAAGCGGGAGCGAGGAAGGACCGGTACCTGTCACACCAGGCGCGTCCAGAAAACAGATGGTGCACTTCCGCCCTGACCGCCCCGTCTCGGCTCTTCCTGTCGGTCTGAGCACCACGTAGGGCCTGGGCCTTGACACCGTCAGACACCTATGTCTTCACGCCTGTCCCCGGAGTCGCGCAGGCTCCTGGTTCCGAAGCCCCGTCGTTGCCGAAACCGGTTTGTCTCAATGGATAGAGCGTCGGCCTGCGGACTGAAGGGTCCCGGGTTCGATTCCGGTCAAGGGCATGTACCTTGGTTGCGGGCACGTCCCCAGTAGGAGATGTGTAGGAGGCGGCTGATCGATGTTTCTCTCTCATCAATGTTTCTAGCTCTCTATCCCTCTCCCTTCCTCTCTGTAAAATATCAATAAAATATATAAAAAAAAGAAGCCCCGTCGTTGTCTGCCAAGCCAGACGTCGCTAACGTTCGCTGCGGCGCATCCAACAGCTGTTCCCGTGTGACTCGGCCCGCAGGCACGCCAAGGGGTCGGAGGCGGGTGTGGACTCAGGGGAGGGATGGCCTGTCCTTTGCAATGTACGCATCTCATCCCGGTCCGTGGGGGCGGTCAGGGAGTTGGTTTGTGGGGCTTGTCAGCTCCCGGCTCCTCTTTCACAAAATCTCAACACGTGACTTGTTTGCTAATGAGATGCGGGCCCACCTGGCAGGGACCAGGGCTGGGGGGCGACATCGCAGGGACGCTCCGGTGGTGGGTGCAGCTGTGGAGAAACGCGCTCTGCGGTGACCCCGTTGGAGGGAGCGCTTGTGAGCACCCGCTCCTTCCCGCTGAACCTGCGCCGTCTCCATCCCAGGCTCCCCGGGACCGCGGCCGCGGCATCGCCCACCAGCGCGTCCCCAGGCCCCACGTGGTTTGTAGGGAGATCAAGATTTAGGGTGCTTATGGAAGGGAAATGTGCCTTCGTCTGCGCTCCTTTCCCGGGGACATGGCTGTTTCGGGGAAGAGGAGGTTCGCAGGCAGTTATAGGACCGATTCGGAGGTCTCTCCAGTTCTAGGACCGATTCGGAGGTCTCTCCCGGAGCTTTCCTCCGTCCCCCCCAGCGGGGCTTCTCGAAAAGTCCCCGATTCACAGACATGAGTGCGGTCGCTAGGGAGACCGTGTCCGTCAGCACCAAGGTCGCTTCTCCGTCTGTACCAGCCGTGGGCAGACGATGGCCCGCGGGCCGGATCCGGCTGTTCTATCCGGTTCTCTTGCTCTCCCCTCCGCTCCTTTACGTTGAATTGATATTCGTTCACACACACACTCCATCCATGCTTTTGTTCCGGCCCTCCGGTCCAGTTTAAGAACCCATGGTGGCCCTCGAGTCAAAAAGTTTGCCCACCCCTGGCTCTGTACCCACCCCTGCCTTCCTCCCGACCCCCCAACCCGGGGCCCTTGCCAACCTGCTGTCACCTTCGCCTCCCAGGAGCGCTGCGTGGAGAGTCGGGGTGTGGATTTTTCGGGGATTTTCGGCTCAGCGCGTCTTGCAGGGAATTCACCCGGAGGCTGCACGCGAGCCAGCTGCCTGTGGCTCCCCATTGCCAGTGGGGGACATGGGCCGGATGTGCACCGATTCCTGACCCTCTGACGTCACCGGGCCTCTGGGCCGTCCGTTTCTTTCTTCTTTTTTTTTTTTTAAATATATTTTATTGATATTTCACAGAGAGGAAGGGAGAGGGATAGAGAGCTAGAAACATCGATGAGAGAGAAACATCCATCAGCTGCCTCCTGCACACCTCCTACTGGGGATGTGCCCGCAACCAAGGTACATGCCCTTGACCGGAATCGAACCTGGGACCCTTCAGTCCGCAGGCCGACGCTCTATCCACTGAGCCACACCGGTTTCGGCTCGGCCGTCCCGTTGCTGTCTGTTCCGGAGAGAGCTGCTGTGAGCACGCGGGTGCAGGCTTCTGTGTACACCCTACATCCTCTCTCCAGGGATCCCCGTTCCCGTGCCTTTCCCTGTAAACTGCAGAATACTCCTGTCTGACCTCCGGAAGGTCGGGGCGGGGTTTTTAAAGGACCCCAGGTAAGCCTGTGTATCCGTTTTGGGAGGGAGGACTTTTGATTCCTGCTTCCTTCCCACCAGCGCTTTCTGGGGGTCCACACGCGTCCTGTGTGTGTGTTCTTGGGTTTGCTCACCGTGTGGAGTGGCTTTATGCCTTTCCCACGGTTCTGTCTGCCGCAGCCTTGCTGAGCTCCCGTTCCCAGGAGTCTGTTGTTGTTGTCTTCTGGGTTTTTCTGGAGACGGCCATGCCACCTGCACCACGGGCACTCCCCCCTTCCCATCGGCCGGCCGCTCTTTCCTTTCTGGACCTGTCCCATCCACCGGCCCAGAGCCCCCGCGGTGAGCTGAGAGCTGAGAGGGCGGGGAGGGCGGACACACTGCTCTGTTCTGATCTCAGGAGCGTTTCCAGAAAAGCGCTTTCACCATTCAGTGTAATTACAGCTGCGCATGGTTTATGGAAGCTCCTTATCAATGTGAAGAGTTTCCCTCGATTCCTCATTTTCTGGGCGGTTTTGTCCCAAAATATGTTGAAATATATACATTTTTTTTTTTGCATTAACTGATATGATTTTAATGATTTATGTGATTTTTGTATGTTAGCCTTCTAATATGGAAAGTTAAGCTGGCGGATGTTTTAAAGCATATTCAGCCAAAACCGGTTTGGCTCAGTGGATAGAGCGTCGGCCTGCGGACTGAAGGGTCCCAGGTTCGATTCCGGTCAAGGGCATGTACCTTGGTTGCGGGCACATCCCCAGTGGGAGGTGTGCAGGAGGCAGCTGATCGATGTTTCTCTCTCATCGATGTTTCTAACTCTCTATCCCTCTTCCTTCCTCTCTGTAAAAAATCAATAAAATATATTTAAAAAAACAACATATTCAGCTTAAGTTTGCACACAGTAAGCGAACCGCTGGAGGTAGGTTCTGCAGCGTTGCTGACTTGATAGGATTAATCCCAGTGACAATCCTGTGGAAACTTCGGGGTTTTCTATACATAAGAAATCATGCCACTTGCAAATAGAGACGGTTTTACTCTTTACAGAGTTGAATAGCACTAGTGAGAGCAGGTGCCCTCATCTTGTTCCCGATTTTAGGGGAAAGTGTTTCTTTTACCACGAGGTGTGGTATTACTTGAGGTTTTATAAATGTGCTTTATTTTGTTAAGGAATTACTCCTCCTTTCGTAGAGGTTAGAGGTTTTTACCACAAAAAAGTTTGGGATTTTACCAGTTATTTATTTATATTTTTTTGCATTGAAATGTGAGCATGTGTTTATTTTAAACTAGAGGCCCGGTGCATGAAAATTCACGCACTGGCAGGAGGGGGTCCCTCAGCCCGGCCTGCCCCCTCTCACAGTCCGGGAGCCCTCAGGGGCGGGAGGTGACCCTGGCGATCAGGGGAAGGTGACGCCCCCATCACACCTCTGCTGCTGCCACTGCTGGCAGCGCAAGCCTTGGCCAGCCCTGGTTATCTGAGCCTCAGGCGGCCCTGGGCGGCTGGGCAGCCGCCATCTGAGGCTTGCTCGCATCTCAGGCCCGCCCTGGGAGGCTGGGGGGCTGAGGGGACTGGGGGACTCTGGAGGCAGGCGTGCGGAGCAGCCGGACGCGCCTGGGGGTGGGGGGGCTGAGGGGACTGGGCACTGCCATCTTGTGGTTATGGGTGTTGCCATCTTTGAGGGCATGGCAGTCAATTAGCGTATTCCCTCCTTCTTGGCTGTGGGCACCTCCACCTTGGTGAGGGTGTGATGGTCAATGAGCATATTCCCTCTTTATTAGATCGGAGTTGTTTCCATTAATGTGATTGATGACATGGGTGATATGTTGAGCCTCCCTTGCATTCCTTAGATAAATCATAGCTGGTAAGGTTCTGGCGGGATCAGCTTGGTGGTATTATGTTAAAGGGTTTCACATGTATGTTCACGGATTGGTCTTTAGTTTTCTGGGTTTCTGTTGCCACGGTCTCTCCTTGTACTGGGGTAACACTTTGGAAAGAACCGATGGCCTCGCTTTCCCTCTGAGGGTGACTTACACTCTAATCCAGGGGTCCTCAAACTTTTTAAACAGGGGTCCAGTTCACTGTCCCTCAGACCGCTGGAGGGCCGGACTATAGTTTAAAAAAAAACTATGAACAAATTCCTATGCGCCCTGCAGGCCCGGGGACGCGTCGGCTGCTAAGCAGGACAGGCAGCGGCCCCCGGCGGGCCGGATCAATGTCCTCGGCGGGCCGCATGTGGCCCGCGGGCCATAGTTTGAAGACGCCTGCTCTAATCCTTTAAATGTCAGTGACATTCACCAGCGAGGCGATCCAGCTCCAGAGGTGTTTTTTTAGGAGATTTTGGGTTACCATCTGAGTCCTTGTGTTTTTATATGTCTGTTGACATTGTCCTTTTTTTAAAAAATTCAGTTTTTGTGAGCATACGTTTCTAGAAAGGTATCTACTCTGTCATTGTGGTTATCAGTCATGTCGGTAATTTGTGCCTGTCTGCTGTTCTGTGATGTTAGTGGCCTTTTGTTCTATTTTTTCCTTTATCCGTCTATCTAAAATTTGTCATTTTTGTTATATTTTTAAAGAACCAGCTTATGGTTCTGTTGATGATTCTATTTTTTTCCCCTGCGCTCTACTATTTATCTGTACTCTACTTATTTTATTATTTTCTTCTCTTTCAGTTTTTTCCCCTTCTTTTTTTAGTTCCTTAATCTGTAAAGTTAGGTTATTGATTTTAGATTTTTCTTCTTACTTAATTGTAGGTACCCACACCTATAATTTGCCAATGACCCCTGCTTTCATTATTCTATATTTTTTTGGTGTGTTGTGTGTGTGTTTTATTCATCTCTAGGTGTTTTTAAATTTCCCTTAAGAGTTGACCTGTTGGATGTGCTTCATGTTTTAAATCCGTTGTTTTATTTGTACCTATTTGTGAATTCCTGTTTTCCTTCCGTTATTGATTCCAGCTTAAATCCATGATTATTTGAGAAGAGACTCTTAATTACTTCAATCATTTCAACCTATGTAGCCTTGCTTGTGGTCTAATGTACGGTGTGTCCTGAAACATATTCCATTTGCACGTGAGAACAAAGCCGTTCCGGGTCGGCGGCTCTGCCTAAGCCCCTTCCCCTCCCTGACGCACAGGCTGACCTCATGCCCCGTCTCCTCATTGGTCGTCTGTCTTAAGGTCCTGTTCGTTACTCAGTCTCCAGACATCACTGTGTGGCTGCCTTTCTCTTTCCATCCCGGCGATACTTCACAGCTCTTGTGTTCGGTGTGGGTATGTTTATAATTGCTACATCTGATGAATGGACACGTTTATTAAAGGCCTTATTGGTCTCATAACCGTTTTTGAGTTAAAGTCTATGTTTGCTGACTTCAGTATTTGCTGACACCTGTTTTCTTTTAGTTGCTATTTGCATGGAATACCTTTTCTCATCCTTTTATTTTTCAACCCATTCTTGTCTTTGAGCATCAGTTGAGTCTCGTACAGGTTGCATATAATTAGATCAGTTTACTTTTTAAAATCCATTTTGTCCATCTCTCCCTTTTGAAAAGCAGAGTTTAATCCATTTACGCTTAAAGAAATCAGCAGTAAAAATAATATACTTTTGACATTTACCATTTATATGCTTTACATGTGTTATAACATCCTTGTTCCTCATTTCCTTCACTACTGCCTTCTCTTAGGTTTAATTAATGTCTGTACTGTATCACTGGGATTCCCCTCCCATTTTATTTATCTGTGTATATTTTTCAGTTATTTTCTGAACGGTAACCATAGAGATTATAATGAACATCTTAAAGAGTTAGCTACCTAGTTGGGGTTGGCCCCAACTGAGCTTCAATAGCCTGTACCATTTTTGCTCTTATACAGTTCTGAACCTTCCCTTCTCACAAACCATATCTTCATACATCGTTTGATGCTTAAATTTATAATGATTGTTTTATACGTTTGTATTTTAAATCATGTGGTAAAAAGGATTGCAAAACCAAAAATAGAATAATGGTAACTTTAACATCCCTTATAATAGATGCCTCATATGCTAAGTGTCCGGTTTCTGTTCAACCAATCAAAGCGTCATATGCTAATGATATGCTAAGACCACTCAACCGCTCACTATGACGTGCACTGACCACCGGGGGGCAGACCGTCGACCAGTCGACCGCTCGCTATGACGTGCTCTGACCACCAGGGGGCAGACAGTTGACCAATCGACCGCTCGCTATGACGTGCTCTGACCACCAGGGGGCAGACAGTCGACCAGTCGACCGCTCGCTATGACGTGCTCTGACCATCAGGGGGCAGACAGTTGACCAATCGACCGCTCGCTATGACGTGCTCTGACCACCAGGGGGCAGACAGTCGACCAGTCGACCGCTCACTATGACGTGCTCTAACCACCAGGGGGCAGACATTCGACCGGTCGACCGCTCGCTATGCGCACACTGACCACCGGGGGGCAGACGCTCAATGCAGGAGCTGCCCCTGGTGGTCAGTGCTCTCCCACAGGGGGAGCTGCTCAGCCCGAAGCCGGGCTCACGGCTGGCGAGCGCAGCGGCGGTGGTGGATCCTCTCCCGCCTCTGCGGCAGTGCTAAGGATGTCTGACTGACGGCTTAGGATCGTCGATAGTCAAACATCCCCCGAGGGCTCCCAGACTGTGAGAGGGCGCAGGCCGGGCTGAGGGACCCGCCGCCCTGAGTGCGTGAATTTCGTGCGCCGAGCCTCTAGTTTACTTACAGACCTTTACTGAAATTCCTCTGTTTCTTTGTATGACTTACTGTCTCGTCTCCTTCTGTTTTATCCTGAAGGCCTCCCCTGGGTATTTCTTGTGTGGGACATGTGGACAAACAGCAAGCTCTCGGATGGTTTGCTTATTTGTAATTTTTTACATTTCCACATCTCGAAGGGACGTTTTGCGGTGAGAGCACACTTTGTTGACAAGTCGTTGTTTTACTTCCCCGGCACTTTCAGAACACCGCCCCCTTCCTGGTGCTCTCCGTGCCTGGGGAGACGGTGCTTTCGGTCGGCCGCATTGAGGATTCTTGTCTCTAACAGGTTTCTGGTCTCTGGCTGCTCTTGAGATTCCCTTTGATTTCCACAGCGTGAGGACCATGTGCCTCGGCGGGAATCTCCTGGAATGCATCCTCCTTGGAGTTAGCTCGGGTTCTCCAACGGGTAGATTCACTTCTGGGAGCAAATCTTGGGAAGTTTTGTCATGGTTTCTTCAAACATCCTGCCTCCCTCTCCTCCCCTCCTCCGGGGATTTCCCTGCCCATCCCGCAGTGCGCGGTGTCCGTCTGCCTGCGTGAGGCGTGTTCTCTGAGGGCTTCCTCTGAGCAGCTTGTGTCCAACTCCTGCTTTGTCAGAGATTTCCTTGAATGCAGGGAGGGAGGGGAGTGAGGGAGAGAGGGAGAGAGGGGAGTGAGGGAGAGAGGGAGGGAGGGGAGTGAGGGAGAGAGGGAGGGAGGGGAGTGAGAGAGAGAGGGAGGGTGGGGAGTGAGGGAGGAAGGCAGAGAGGGAGGGAGGGGAGTGAGGGAGGAAGGCAGAGAGGGAGGGAGGGGAGTGAGGGAGAGAGGGAGGGAGGGGAGTGAGGGAGGAAGGCAGAGAGGGAGGGAGGGGAGTGAGGGAGAGAGGGAGGGAGGGAGGGAGGGGAATGAGGGAGAGAGGGAGGGAGGGGAGTGAGGGAGGAAGGCAGAGAGGGAGGGAGGGGAGTGAGGGAGGAAGGCAGAGAGGGAGGGAGGGGAGTGAGGGAGAGAGGGAGGGAGGGGAGTGAGGGAGGAAGGCAGAGAGGGAGGGAGGGGAGTGAGGGAGGAAGGCAGAGAGGGAGGGAGGGGAGTGAGGAGGAGAGAGGGAGGGAGGGAGGGAGGGGAATGAGGGAGAGAGGGAGGGAGGGGAGTGAGGGGGAGAAGCAGGGAGGGTGGGAGGGGAGTGAGGGAGAGAGGGAGGGAGGGGAGTGAGGGAGAGAAGCAGGGAGGGAGGGAGGGGAGTGAGGGAGGAAGGCAGAGAGGGAGGGAGGGGAGTGAGGGAGAGAGGGAGGGAGGGAGGGAGGGCAATGAGGGAGAGAGGGAGGGAGGGGAGTGAGGGGGAGAAGCAGGGAGGGAGGGAGGGGAGTGAGGGAGGAAGGCAGAGAGGGAGGGAGGGGAGTGAGGGAGGAGGAAGGCAGAGAGGGAGGGAGGGGAGTGAGGGAGAGAGGAGAGGGAGGGGAGTGAGGGAGAGAGGGAGGGAGGGAGGGAGGGGAATGAGGGAGAGAGGGAGGGAGGGGAGTGAGGGGGAGAAGCAGGGAGGGTGGGAGGGGAGTGAGGGAGAGAGGGAGGGAGGGGAGTGAGGGAGAGAAGCAGGGAGGGAGGGAGGGGAGTGAGGGAGAGAGGAGGGAGGGGAATGAGGGAGGGAGGGTATTGAGGGAGGAAGGCAGAGAGGGAGGGAGGGGAGTGAGGGAGGAAGGCAGAGAGGGAGGGAGGGGAGTGAGGGAGGAAGGCAGAGAGGGAGGGAGGGGAGTGAGGGAGAGAAGCAGGGAGGGAGGGAGGGGAATGAGGGAGAGAGGGAGGGAGGGGAGTGAGGGGGAGAAGCAGGGAGGGGTGGGAGGGGAGTGAGGGAGAGAGGGAGGGAGGGGAGTGAGGGAGGAAGGCAGAGAGGGAGGGAGGGGAGTGAGGGAGAGAAGCAGGGAGGGAGGGAGGGGAGTGAGGGAGAGAGGGAGGGAGGGGAGTGAGGGAGGAAGGCAGAGAGGGAGGGAGGGGAGTGAGGGAGGAAGGCAGAGAGGGAGGAGGGGAGTGAGGGAGAGAAGCAGGGAGGGAGGGAGGGGAATGAGGGAGAGAGGGAGGGAGGGGAGTGAGGGGGAGAAGCAGGGAGGGTGGAGGGGAGTGAGGGAGAGGGAGGGAGGGGAGTGAGGGAGGAAGGCAGAGAGGGAGGGAGGGGAGTGAGGGAGAGAAGCAGGGAGGGAGGGAGGGGAGTGAGGGAGAGAGGGAGGGAGGGGAGTGAGGGAGGAAGGCAGAGAGGGAGGGAGGGGAGTGAGGAGGAAGGCCAGAGAGGGAGGGAGGGGAGTGAGGGAGAGAGGGAGGGAGGGGAGTGAGGGAGGAAGCAGAGAGGGAGGGAGGGGGAGTGAGGGGGAGAAGCAGGGAGGGAGGGAGGGGAGTGAGGGAGAGAGGGAGGGGAGGGAAGGGATGGAGGAGAAGAGAAAAGAAGAAGAAAAGAAGGAAAAGAACAGAAAACGAGAACAGACAACCGCTCCCAGGCTGCGGATCGGCACCGTCCAGCTGGGGTCCCCCTTCAAGGCGCACCCACACCACTGTTTACAGCTGTCTTTGCTCTCCCTTCCTGCTTGCATTGACCCCAATGACCAACAAGACCTGGAAGACAGGGGTCTCCTCAGGTGTCTCTGTGACGGGCCCTGCCTGGCCGGCGCGCCTCCCTGAATCCCACGAGGCACAGACTTGGGAATGTGCCGGCTTTCCCCAGACTCTCTCCCTGCCGCCTCTTACCGGGCTCGTTCCTGTTGTGTTCTTCGCCTCCGTAGAGCGTTGTCCCAGCCGTCTGCGGTTGGCCACTGGCCTTAAAATGGTTGGACATTTCTCTATCCTTGTCCTGCCGTGAGTGTAAGTTTGGCGACGCGAAGACCAGTCCTGTCGGTCAGGCCTCAGGTAACCTCCCCGGGAGAGCAAGACGGAAAGAAAATAATTTGTGTGATGTGTTCGATGGTCATTGACTATGTCCATACACTTGAAAGCTAACGATATTGGAGACTGTTGTTGATTCGTTCTATCGTACGTTCAAGTAATTTTCTATTGACAACACGTAGTTCAGTGAAATGATTAGTAGGTGCTCTCTTCAGTTAGGCTACTGGCGGACAGTTGAGTTGGCATCCTCAGACATTTGAACTTTCCAAGGGGAAGCTCTTGCATTAGCCCCGTGGTCGGCAAACCGCGGCTCGCGAGCCTCATGCGGCTCTTTGGTCCCCTTGAGTGTGGCTCTTCCACAAAACACCGCGGCCTGGGCGAGTCTATGTTGAAGACGTGGCGTTAGAAGAAGCTTAAGTGTAAAAAATGTGGCTCTCCAAAGAAATGTCAATCGTCATACTGTTGATATTTGGCTCTGTGGACTGATGAGTTTGCCGACCACGGCCTTAGCCCATCATCCTTTCTCTCGCCCTCATTAAACCCCACCGGCCCCTTTACAAGTGCACACCCTGTCCTGGCCCAGCACAGAGGAAAGCGTGCTGCCTGGGGGGGCGGGGGGCGGGGAAGGAGCGTGCTCCAAAGGTCTAATTCCCCCTGGCAACGTCCGCAAGCAAACACTTACCCCGCGTCTCCTGGGTCGCGTGTGTGAGGGAGGGAGGGAGAGAGACCAGGGATCCACATCCATGGGTCCCCCCCTTCCCGGAGGCACTGTTGTCCTGTGCACCTGCATCTGCATTTGATTGAGTTTTGCCTGAGCATCTCTGCGCCTGAATTCCTCAGGATGTTTTATTTTATTTTTTTAAATATATTTTATTGATTTTTTACAGAGAGGAAGGGAGAGGGATAGAGAGTGAGAAACATCGATGGGAGAGAAACATCGATCAGCTGCCTCCTGCACACCTCCTACTGGGGATGTGCCCGCAACCAAGGTCCATGCCCTTGACCGGAATCGAACCCGGGACCCTTCAGTCCGCAGGCCGACGCTCTATCCACGGAGCCACACCGGTCAGGGCCCTCAGGATGTTTTAGACCCAGGGGTCCTAGACCCAGACTGGTGGAGAGCAATAGTTTAAAGAGGAGACATCGGGCTGTGCCCCCAACACACAGAAATGCACCAAGGAAATGGAGTGCTCAACTGGGCCCAGTTTGCGCAGGGAGAGGGAAGAGCTGCGGAGTGTCCTGATGGGCTATGGAAGGGATTTGTGGACCTGGGTGACGGTAGACACATGTTGTGCCGAACGCACCTTAAACCTTCGCTACCCAAACCCTGATCTCAGCCCTGACCGGTGTGGCTCCGTGGATAGTGCATCGGCCTGCGGACTGAAGGGTCCCGGGTTCAATTCCGGTCAAGGGCATGGACCTTGGTTGCGGGCACATCCCCAGTAGGAGGTGTGCAGGAGGCAGCTGATCGATGTTTCTCTCTCATCGATGTTTCTCACTCTATCCCTCTCCCTTCCTCTCTGTAAAAACTCAATAAAATATATTTTTAAAAAAAACAAAAACTGATCTGGATGAAAGGAACCCAGCTCCACCCTAAAATCCCCACAGGGACCTCCTTGGAGAAAAGTGGCCCCTGAGGGATTGTGTGTGGAGAGCAAGGTGGAAAATATAAGCCTTCTTTGGGGTCCTAGAAGCTGGCACTTGACGAAGACCCCGTTGTTTGCAAATGCTTCCATTCACATTCAGAATGATATTCACCAGGCTTTGGAGTCCCGGGGAGATGTGTTTGCAAATAGATGTCCCTCCCCTCGTTCCTTTTGGCCATTTGCGGGGATTGTCTTCAGCCTGGAGGATCCGATTGAGATCAGGGACCCGAGGAGGAGCGGCCTTCACTGAGCTGTTACCTCGGCCCGTTTTAATGTCTGCCCTCCAGCGCAGAGAAAACGCTCTATTTTGAGACAGACAGATGCAATCCTGACCGTTGGTTGTAGGGGTCTGTTTTAGACCGTCTGCTGCCTGTGAGTCTTTGCTTCTTTAAAACAGACTTTAGAACTTTCCCCGAGAGAAAATGGCAAGTTCCTCTTGGGAATCAAACCACAAGAACGCGGTTTCAGTAGCAGGAAAAAAAATTCTGCATTTCATGTGTTTTTTGTTTTTAAATATATTTTTATTGACTTCAGAGAGGAAGGGAGAGGGAAAGAGAGATAGAAACACCAATGATGAGAGAGAATCATTGATTGGCTGCCTCCTGCACGCCCGCGACCTGGACATGTGCCCTTGACCACATGGAACCTGGGACCCCTCAGTCCCCAGGCCGGCGCTCTATCCACTGAGCCACACCAGCCAGGGCCATTTTAGGTGTTTTTGCTGCTGCGTGCAAAAAAACGACCATTAATCCTCTTACTGGTCTGCCGAGAGCGGAACCCGTCATTGACCGTGCGTTGCTGATGGTCCCAGGAGTGGGTCAGATGAGCCCCACGCTCTGCCAGGTTTTTGCCACAAAGAAACGTCACTGCGTCTCACAGCTGTCAGCCGGGGTCGGGGCAGACGGTCTCCCCTGCACAGCGTGGCACGCGGCCTGGTCTGCGTGCGGTGAGGAAGTGCAGGAGCTCTCTCGTAAACGGGTCCTCTGACACCTGGGGGTGCGACGGGGTCGGCCTGTCCCCCTCCCCTGGGCTGGCTCAGCCCTCAGCCCCGTGGGGAAGTGGGAGGAGGGTCTTGGTCCTGCCGGCCCCCCGTGGCAATGCCCACCGCCTCCCACAGCAAAGAAGCCATGCCCGTCGGAAGGGAAGCCTCATCCCTAAAAACCCTCCCTGAGAGCGAGACGTGAGAGCAACAGGAAGTGGCTCCCCGTGTCACACGGTCCTCCCCGGCTGCAAACCTCAGGGGTTCGACGCTTGTTCTCAGTCATCCCTGCCAGTCCCTCCGTCGATGGCCGGGGTTCATTGCAAGATGCCTAGTCCTGCACCCTCCTCTTCCTTATTGGGGGCGGGAGGCACCCCTGTCCCCCACTGGCTGAGCATTGACCTATGAACCCTCAGGGCACCGTCTCATTCTTGGTTGGAGCACAGGCCCGAGTTTGGGGCTGGATCCCCAGTGTGGGGCGTGCACGTTGCTCTCTCTCTCCCTCTCCCTGCCTCTCTGAAATCAATAGAAATATATTTCAAAAACATTGACAGTTCACTGTCTTCCTGACTCAACGCCTACGTCATCCTTCTTATTCCTCAGAGGAAACTCGGGTTCTCGCGCTGTGGGGTACTGCCCAGGCAGCTGAGGGAGACCCTCCCCACGCTCCCTGCTCAGCGGGGCTGCAGCCTCCCCACCGCCGTCTGGAAGGTGGTGCTTTCCGGGACCCAGGACGGCCCCCTCACACCCCTGCGCTGCCCAGCGGCTGACCCCAGCCCGCATTGCGCCGGGGGCCGGGGTGGGTGCATAAGGGGTGCCTGGGCCCAGGGTCACGCTGAGCTAATAATGGCAGAAGGTCGAAGATCGAAGGTCGTCCCGCACTGGGCAGAAGTGGGGAGAGCGGGTTCCCCAGAAGGTGTGTGGGAATGGGACCGGCAGATTGACCGTGCGGCTGGGGGTCGGAGGGAGGCATAGCTTAGCCCTCGCCATGGAAGTGAGCCCTGCGCCTGGGGAGGGAAACCCCCCAACCGTACGCATTGGTCTCTGACCCACTGATGTTCCTTCAAGGTCTTCTTTTCCGCCAGTGGCTGTCCCCAGCCGCAGGGGGAAAGCTGGGCTGGGTGGCGGCTGGGGGCCCAGACAGGAGGCAGCCCTCCGGCGGGCTCACGTTCAAGGCGGCCTCGGAGGGAGAGAGGGGCGTCCACCTGATCTCCTGGTAATGCCACCTCTTCTGCTGGGATCGTGTTTTCATTCATGGAGACGTAACTCATAGAAACGGGACACGGGCCTCAGAGGCGGGGCGTGGAGACGCGGCCTGTGCAGGTATCGGAGTGGCCGCACCGCACTCTCCTTACGGCCGTCACCACCGTCACACGTACTTTGGGATGGAAACCTTTCAGATCTGCTCTCTCGGCAACTTCCAACTGTGCGCAGTTATTACCCATATCCCCGAGCTGCCCCCCACGGCCGGGACGTCCCTGTCTCATAAGGGGACGGGTGTCCCTGTGACCGCTTCACCACCTTCAGCAACTTCCCACATCCCCGAGGATGAAGCACGTTATCACGCAGGAACGTTCCCGGCTCTGTGCCAGCCACACGCAGCCTGTGGTTGTGCGCCTTTGGGGTCAGGGGTCCAGGGGGAAGCGAGCCCTCCCTCCCTCCACTGAGCTCCCTCCCTGCATCGTCAGCCTCACGTGTGTCCTTCCCAGCGGCCCTGGTGACGAAGGTCCCCTGCCCTGGCGGCCACCGGCCACCCCCGGAATGGACCTCATCGCAGGGCCCGCCTCCCGGTATCACCAGTCACGTCCTGAGCCTCCCCTTCGGGTTCACAGTTACAGCGAGGCCAGCCTGGAGGGGGCGCCCCACTCCCCCATGACGTGATGCTCTTCGTTGCAACAGGCCCTTCCTCCCCCTCTGCTTCGGACCCACCCTGGCCGCTCCCCGGGACACACCCGAGTGACTGCCGTGGTTTTGGGGGAGGGGTGCTGACTTTTAGTTCTGGGGTTCCATTAGAAACCAGTAAGGGAGACCCGCACCACGCCCTCTGCGGGCTGCACACCGCTTCAGCTCCAGGCCACGGCGGTGACAGAACGGCAGGTCCTTTCGGCCAAAGCGGTTTGTACAACAATCCCCGATCCTGCGTGGAATCCACTCCCACACGTGCTGTCTTCAGAAGATCACGCAATCGAGGAAAGACGGGGGCCAGGAGCCGGCGGTCCCTCCTGCCCGCAGCCCAGGGGCCAGGAGGAGGTCCGAGGGTCATGCAGACGGACGTGGCTTTGGGGTCCGGGTCACTTCAGCAGCAGATCCACGAGCAGGGCTCTTGTTCCCATCTGTCCCCCCGGCTGTTGACTCGCGTCTCCTGTCCTGTCCACGCACCAGCGGACATAGCATCACCTGAGCTCCCCCGAGACCCGAAAACGCACCTGCCTCAGGTCCCCACCGTCTCCTCAGGCTGCGGAGTGGGCGCAGCTCCGGGGGCCCCCGGGCAGCGTTTGAAGCAACAGCTCCCGCCCAGCACTCACTCCATCCTCCTGCTCCATCTCGCAGCATCACTCCAACAGCCAGCCCGGCCTGCGTGGCTCAGGGGTTGAGCATCTGGCCAGCAGCCTGCGCTGAGTCAGCGGAGCCGCGGTGACGCCCAGGATGCTCCTCGGAACTGCACCCGGAGGGTCTTGAGTTCATTGCGGCCCCACCCTGCCCCGGCCCCTGACCACGCCTCTCAGGGACACGGGGGAGGAACATGGTGCAGAGCGTAGGGGCACAGTCCTACCTGTGAACCTGGAGGTCAGGGTTTGATGCCCAGTCAGGGCGCAGGCCCGGGTTGCAGGCTCGATCCCCAGTGCGGGGCGTGCAGGAGGCAGCCGATCCAGGCTTCTCTCTCCTCACGGATGTTTCTCTCTCTCCCCCTTCCTCTCTGACATCAATAAGAATGTGTTTTTTAAAGAATCCCAGAGACAGACCACCCAGCAGGACAGAACGCATCCTCACCCCCGTGGGTGGGCACCAGGGGATGCTCCATCCCCCACGTCCCCAGGGGTCCGTGCTGGGAAGTGACCATAGCCCAGGGACTGTGCCCCTACGCTCCGCACCGGGTTCCTCCACCTTGTCCCTGAGAGGCGTGGTCAGGGGCGGGGGCAGGGTGGGGCCGCAATGAACTCAAGACCCTCCGGGTGCAGTTCCCAGGAGCATCCTGGGCGTCACCGCGGCTCCGCTGACTCAGCGCAGGCTGCTGGCCAGGCTCCCGCCGCCCTCCTGGGGAGCAGGCGGAGACCGTGAGGTAGACGGAGGACCGCCTGGGAGGGAAAGGGCTCCGAATAGAGCAGAGACGCTAAGTGTCTCTAAGGAGCTGCGGGCAAGCAGGTGGCTCACCATGCGGACGGAGGTCGCCGGCTCCCTTTCCTGGGATTAGAATGACAACCCCGGGCTCTGAGTGTTCTAGGTCACCCCTGACTCAGCGCAAAGCAGCGCCTGCCAGGCCCACTCGGTGGTATTTCCACAGATTCTTTCCACGCGTGTGCACTTAGATTTAATTCAAACCACCGTCATCGCTACCTCCCCACGCACGCCCTGACTCAGCCGCTGGCCTCGGCGATGAAACATGAGTGCTGGACGCTATTTCAGGCCCTTTGTGAGCATAAAGAGTGTATCTCCACTCTTGGACAGCAGCATAATGTTACAGAGGCCAATAATGTTACAGAAACCAATCCTATAGAACAAAAGCCTAATATGCAAATGAACCGAACGGTGGAACGACCGGTCGCTATGACACGCACTGACCACAGGGGGCAGACGCTCAATGCAGGAGCTGCCCCAGCCCTCAGTCCCCAGGCCAGCGGGGAGGGGGGGCGATCGCCCCACTGGTCATCCCGCAGAGGGAGGCAACTGGTGGCAGTGGTGGGGTGGGGCTGGTGAGCGGGCAGCACAAAGCTGGCCAAGGCGGTTGCCAGCGAGGCCCCCCGCCCGCCCTGCCAGTGGCCCCACAGATTGGCCCGATTGCCAGCCACGCCTAGGGACCCTACCCGTGCACGAATTTCATGCACTGAGCCTCTAGAGCAGGCGTCCTCAAACTACGGCCCGCGGGCCACATGCGGCCCGCCGAGGACATGGATCCGGCCCGCCGGGGGCCGCTGCCTGTCCTGCTTAGCAGCCGACGCGTCCCGGGCCCGCAGTGCGCATAGGAATTTGTTCATAGTTTTTTTTTTAAACTATAGTCCGGCCCTCCCACGGTCTGAGGGACAGGGAACTGGCCCCCTGTTTAAAAAGTTTGAGGACCCCTGCTCTAATTGCACGCGCGTCTCTGTGCTCCTTCTGGTAGCCTCAGGCCCTGGCCGGGCTCCGCTGACGGGAACGTCCTCCCACAGACCAAAGGCTGCAGGTTCCCTTCCCGGTCAGGACACACACAGGTGACAACAGATGGACGTTCCTCTCTCACATCCATGTTTCCCTCTCTCTCCCCGCCTTCTTCTCTCTCTAATGTATATCCCTGGGTGAGGCTTAAACATGAATACGTGAACATCACTCTGACTGCTGGAGGGCCACCGCCTGTCCCCAGCTCTCCTCGCCTCCGGACCCCCCTCCGCGGCCCCTTCAGGCGTCGGCCGTGCGACGTGTCCCCTCGGTGGGAGAGGTGGGCACGGGGACCCTCTCCGGCGGGCTCCCTTCACATGTGGACAGTACGGACCACATCTTTCTGCAGCCACTGGGCCAAGCCACGTGGCCGTGTACCCCAGAGAGCAAACCCCGTCATCTCAAGGAGGGGTTCCCCCAGGAAAGGCCCCGCCTTGTCACCAGTTCCGCCTGAGTAAGCGTCACCACAGCCAGCCCCGTGAGGTGACCCCTTCACCACTTCCTCTCCCCCCCCCCACTCCCCTCTGGTGACCCCACCCTGTGTCGGTGTCTGAGCTTTGGCTGGTTTTTCTGGTTTGTGCACTTGCTGCTCTCAGTTTCTGCCCCACAGGAGGGCGGTCACGTGTTCTTAGCTTTCCTGCCTGGCACGTTGCCCAGCGTGGCGTCCCCACGGTGCGTCCTTGCTGTCACGGTGCTTCGGCTTTTCTTGCGGCCGAGTGGCAGCCCGGCGTGTCTGTGGGCCACACCGAGACTGACGTTCCGAGCAGGGACTCCTCAAGGGACACGAGGACCCCTGTCCTTCCTGAAATGTGTTTCCC
Organism: Plecotus auritus; assembly: GCF_963455305.1. Classification (NCBI taxonomy): domain Eukaryota; kingdom Metazoa; phylum Chordata; class Mammalia; order Chiroptera; family Vespertilionidae; genus Plecotus; species Plecotus auritus. The sequence goes on from NC_137772.1 coordinate 1,266,732, forward strand.
GGCCTCGTGGGGGGCAGCCCTGTCCAGCCACCGGAGCCCACTGCTCACCAGGACTCTGTGGCAACACGGCAGGGCGAGCTCTCGACCCTCTCAGAATAAGCCCAGCGCCAACCAGCCAGCCCACACGGCCCTCCCGGATCGGCCCTCGTGCACCCTGGGATATGTGTGGCCTGGCCGGTGTGGCTCGGTGGTTCCATTTGAGGTCAGGGCACATGCCTGTGGTGTGGACTCGATCCCCCATGGGAGGCGTGCAGGAGGTAGCTGATGGGTGATTCTCATCATGGATGTTTCTATCTCTCGCTCCCTCTCCTTTGCTCTCTGAAATCAATAAAAATATTTTTAGAAAGCGCGAAGTGCAGATTGGAAACATGGTCAGCAGGCTGATGGCATCGTGGTCTCTGGGAATGGGGCGTGAGCGGTTTTTCTGTTCTCAGGTGGGGCTTTACCTTTTTCCCTGCACTTTGAAAGTAACATCTCCCACCGCACTTTGAAAGTAATATCTTTTCCCCTGCTGTGGCTGATGGTTAGAAAGAAGGGCTGCTTTTGAGTTGCTGAATGTCAGGGTGCATCCTGGTCGTGTGGGGTGGTCTGAGCTAGTCACTGTGACGGACAGTGGGGTTGGGTGAGTCCTTGCAGTGTAGGATGGCTGTGGGTCACGTGGTGCTTGTCTCTGGAGACACGGCTGTGATTTGGGGGAACTGACACTAGTATTTGGTGTCAGAGGATCCCACTTCCCTTCTGGGAATCGGGGGACAGCCACGCTGTGCCTCCTGCATGCCTCACCTGTTGTACGCCAGGGAGGGCAGCACGCTTCCGTGTGCATTTCCACACCCATGAAGTCATGTGGACCCGCTGCCATGGATGACTGAGATTCCGGGTGAACTGCATGTGGAAACTCCGCCTCGCTCTGAAGTATGAGACAGCAGGGAGATGATGCCGGGATCCTGTGTGTCGGGAGCTGTGGAGCCGGGAGCTCTGGGATGGGAGGAATCTAGGCTGAATTAACTCTGTACGAGTCCCCGGAGCCTAATGTTCTGTTCATCACGTCAGAGATAGACCAAGTATCTCATCAGGTACAACTCAACTGCCGGGCGATTTAGACAGCAATTTCCCCAGCTTCGCTGAGATAGAATCTATATATACCAAAGGCTGATATGCCAAGTGTCCCCTCAGGAGTTCGACCGGGAGACCGGGAGTTTGATCACTCACTGTGACGTGCGCTGACCACCGGGGGGCAGTGAAGAACGGAGGGAGGCCCCGCCAGCAGCCTGCAGGCCCCGATTGGCCCCGATTGCCGGCCAGGCCTAGGGACCCCACCCGTGCATGAATTTTGTGCACCGGGTCTCTAGTTGATGTATAACACGGTGACACCAATTTCTAAAAGTTACACCAGGTACTGAATTTTCTGATAACAGTTTGCTTGAATGATAGCAAGCGAACACAAACATTCATGCGCTTCCTGTGTGATGTGTATTCATGGTGTACATGTGATTTACATGCCTACTGCACATGTACGTCCTGTTCTCCCCTTGGCATTGATGTTCCAAGGCAGCTTCCAGCGTCAGTACTTGTAGAAACACCTTTAGGCACTTCCTTCCGTGATGCTTGCGTTTCCAGGCCTGCGCAAAGAGCACGTTTCACTGAAATATTCACACCCTCCCTCCCAGGAGCCCTGCAGATTCGCTCTTTGCCCTTAGGAAACGTAACGGACAAAGGCCCTGCCCGCAGATCCCTGGTGAGCAGTATGTTAACACAAGGTGATAATTGCAGGATCTAAAAGTTTGTTCATTAAAAAGCGTTTCCCGCTGAAATAATCGGCTTACTTGAAGCTGTGTTTCAGGCCAACGTTGAAATGAAGCGTAGATGTCAGCCACTTAAAAGCAAAACATCTGCAGGAGGGCTGAGGGCTCTCTGCCTCGGGCAGGGCCCTCCGAGTGTAAGTACCGAGGGAGGGGACAGTCATGGAAGGCAGACTTGCTGGGAACGTGTGCGGAAAAACCCAACCTTGGCATTTGCTGGGGGAGCAAGCCCCACACTCGGTGTGAAAGTGCATGTAAAACAGGAAACTGTATGCCCCTGTCATCTGTACTCCACATACCTATGGATTTATTTAGTCACTAAAATCCCTGCTTTCCACGGAAGCAATATTTCTAAAAAATATATATATTTATTGATTTCAGAGAGGCAGGGAGGGGGAAAAAGAGATAGAGACATCAATGATGAGAGGGAATCACTGATCGGCTGCCTCCTGCACGCCCCACACTGGGGATGGAGCCTGCAACCCCGGCCTGTGCCCTGACTGAGAACGAACCATGACCTCCTGCTTCAGAGGTTGATACTCATCTACTGTGCCATGTCGGCCAAGAGCAATCTTTTATCTCAGACACCCATTAGCATGCTATCTGGATGAAGTTCTGGATCCAACAGAGACGCTAAGTGCTACCTCACTCACATTCATTAATTACATTCATTAATCACATTCATTAATCACTTCACCTCGTGGGACTTCCACTCGGAGACCGTTTTCACTGAACTGTAAATGGCCGCAGCCACGGTTTCTGTGCGCGCGTCAGGAAGCGGGAGCCTTACGTGGATGCTAACGATGCTGAGACCACAGCTTTGGGGTGATTGTAATCAAGGAGGCGTCCTCCCGGTCAATCTGGTATAGATTTTCACTAATGCTGCTTATGCTAATGGGCGCCGGTCAATACCGCTGGAGGACTGTTGCTTATACAAGTGATTATTTCATGTGGTTCAGGCTTTCTGAACTCATGATACTTTCACGAGTCTGAAGATATTAAGTTGCCAGGACATTCGCCTTCTCCTGGTGGGACCGAGCGTCACGAGGAGTGAGCAGAGCTATGAGGTGAGCTTGTTCCTAAAAAGAAAGACCAAATGGATCTGGCTTTGTCTCCCTGTCACAAGGATGCTCTTACACCCGCAGAACAGCGAGGGGCTGCTGGGCCCGGCCCCGGGGACAAGGAGGCGAGGGCTTGGGAGACATTTCCATTTCATGATCCACCTGTCTCTTTCCAATTTTAGAAAAAATCATTCTCCGACGAATCTCCAGCAGCGTATAATCACTGTTTTCTATCGTGCTGCCTTTTTCTTATTGATTTGCCAGCTTTCTCCATCATGTTATAACCATTGATTTGCCAGCTTTCTCCATCATGTTGTAACGACCCTGGTTGAATCTATGCATTGTGAATATGACCTACTTTCTGGAGTTCCTTTCACTCTTTATTGTATGATGATTACTCGGTGTATTCCAGCTAAGGCACCCTTACTTACCATCCAGTTCCAAAGACACGTTTTAATGCGGTTTCTGCCCGGAAGTTTCATTGTTCCACATTTCATTGACACGTGGGTCAGCGATTCCCCTGGGAGAGATGTGTGTCTATATGGTGAGGGAGGGACAGCCTCTCTTTCCCATCTGGCTGTCTAGTCGGCGGCACCATCGGTGAGAGACCAGTTTCCAGTGCCCCGCTGTACCTGCTTTTCATCAGCTTGCCATCTGTACTGTGTGGCTTTAGCTGAGGGCTTTATTTTTAAAAAATATGTTTTTATGGGTTTTAGAGAGAGAGGAAGGGAGAGGGAGAGAGAGATAGGGAACATCGATGAGACAGAAACATCAAGATTGATTGGCTACCTCCTGCATGCTTCCTGTTGGGGATCAAGCCCACAACCAGGCATGCGCCCTGATCCGGAACTGAACCGTGACCTCCTGGTGCATGGGTCGATGCTCAACCACTGATCCACATCAGCTGGGTGCTGGGGCCCTTCTGTTCTGTTCCATTGAGTCTTTGTCAAGGTTTGCACCCACTAAACACTGTGTGGGTTACTACAGCTTTGTAATAAGGCATGGCATTAAGTAGCATAAAATCTCCCAGTTTGTTCTTCTTCAACCTCATCTGGGACGTTCTTGACCCAGACCATCTACCTCAGAATCTATCTCAGGAGTAGACACCCGCTCACTCCTCGGTTGATGGCAGTGAGCAGCCAAGCTGGAGAGTCCCTCGTCTAAGAACTTGGGAGAAGTTTGCCAAGTTTCCAACAGGAAAAGTCTACCTACTGATCACAAATCACTCATTCTGCAAAGCGCGTTGTACCAATTGGCCCCCAAGGACAGCCTGGGTGGTATTCCTTGGAGAAAGTCTCACTGTCTGATCACCTGGTTCACCAGGAAGGGTCTGTCACAGTGAGTTGTTCCCGGCAGACACCCCATCTCTTGAAGGCATTCACTTCCTTCCTTCAATGTATCCTCAAGTCTGTCAAGTCTTCCCTCTCTGACTCACGTGGGAGTGAGAATCGCCAGATAAGCCAGGCAAGCTCTTTCCTGCAAAGGCCTTTCAGAACCCTGCAGCTTGACATCCACTTGCTGCTGGGTTATTGTTAGATTCAAATTTAGTGGAAAATGGACTTCCTATTAGTCCTTTGGTTTTTAAGCCCACAAATCCCTTTCATTAAACCCTTTTTATGAAGATTGAGCACACTCCCACCGCACTTGATAATATCGCTGTGAACAGCGCGAGCTCACCGAGAGCTGCTGTTGTGAAATGGGCTTTAAGAGTGAAATGTCCTTGGCAATCATTTCCTGTTTGAAGTGGGAGAATAAAAGCCTGGATGATACTTGTGCTCAGGTACATACACTACACGCAATCCCCCAAGTGTCCCGGGCTCTCTGAAACACTGCTTCTTACAACGTCAGGCATTTCCATTCAGATCCTTTGCCCATTTTTAAATTGGATTCTGTGCGTGTGTGTGTGCGTGTGTGTGAGTGTGTGTGTGTGTGTGTGTGTGTGTGTGTGGAGTTGTAAAAGTTCTTTATAAATTTTGGATATTAATCCCGAAGAAACACAAAACACTATTCGAAAGGACATATGCACCCCTCTGTTCATAGCAGTGTTATTTACACTAGCCAGATCTGGGAACAGCCCACGTGCCCATCAGTAGACGAGGGGATAGAACGGCTGTGGCACATATACACCAGGGAATACTACTTGGCGGTAGAAAAGAAGGGTCTTTGACCCTTTGCGACAGCATCGAGGGACCTGGAGAGCATCATGCTAAGTGAAATAAGCCAGTCAGACAAAGACAAGTACCATGTGACTTAATATATGTGGAATCTAAGGAACAAAATAAACTAATAAACAAAATAGAAACAGACTCATGGAATCAAAGAACAGACAGACAGCCTGTCAGAGGGGAGGGGAGAGAGGGCCGGGTATGAAAGGTAAAGGGATTTGGAGAAAACACACAGAGAAAACCTCATGGGCACAGACACCATTGCGGGGATTATCAAAGGGAAAAGGGGCGGGGCAGGTAGGAGGGTAAAGGTGCCATAAATGGTGATGGAAGGAAACTTGACTTTGGGTGGTAAACACACAACACCATATACAGAGACATGTTTGAGAAACGGACATCTGGAAACCTGTATATTTTTATTAAGCAACTAGAGGCCTGGTGCACGGAATTCGTGCACTGGGGAAATTCATGCACTGGGGGGCGGGGGGTGCTCCCTCAGCCCAGCATGCACCCTCTCACAGACCGGGACCACCCGGCCTGGGCTCTGCCATTGATCCCCACCCACAGGGAGGCCCTGCCCACCTTGCCAAGGCTCTGTGATGGAGGGCCTGCCCACCCAGCCTGGCCTCCACCATTGATCACTGCCCACAGGTAGGCCCTGGCTGCCTGCCCACCTGGCCGGGCCTCTGCGATGGGCCCTCCAAGCCATGGCTTGGTCGGGAAGACGTCCGGTCTATCTGGTCTAATTAGCATGCTACCCTTTTATTAGCATAGATGTTCCCCAATATATTCAGCAAAAATTGTTTATAAAATTAAGACACACACACATTTAATTCATTGAAACCTATCGGTGGGAAGTGGCCAGATAGAGAAAATAAAACACTGCCAACCGTGCTCGGTGGCTGCTTAATACTGACCGCGGACAGAGAGGTGTGGGAGTGGTGTGGCAGCGTTGTTGCGTCCCCTCCCATGACGGCTATCCTTCCAGCTGACGGCGATTCAGGCGTGTTATTCAGGCAGCTCCCGTGGTCATCCTGTCTCAGTTATGGTCTCCACTCCGGGTGTCAGTCTGGTTGACCGAGGTGTGGCCCCGACAGGCACACTGGGAGCTAACAATGGGTCAGAACACATTCCCGCAATGCAGGGACCAGATCCCCATGTCCTGAGGCCTGTCCTATCCAGGAAGTGGTACCTGGACAGAGGAGGGGGAGGAGCCAGAAGCAGGGAATCGTCCTGGCTGGTGTGGCTCAGTGGATAGAGCATTGGCCTGTGTACTGAAGGGTCCCCAGTTTCATTCTGGTCGAGGGCACATGCCCAGGTTGCAGGCCCAATCCCCATAGGGGGCATGCAAGAGGCAGTTGATCCATGATTCTCTCTCATCATTGATGTTTCTCTCTCTCCCTCTCCCTTCCTCTCTGAAATCAATAAAAATATATATATTTTTTAAAAGCAGGGGATAATAGCACAAAGCAGGCAGCTGTGGGAGTATTTCCCAAGCTCTCCCCAAGGTTAGGTTGTCCTAACCTGCTCCTCGGTTGTAGGGGCTTCTGGCACCCAGCTCACCCTCCCACTGCCCCCCATTGACTTATTATTTGGGTTTTGCACCCAATTCCACCCTGGGGTGAGGGGAGGGGTACATCCATCACCACCAGGCAATACAAGGCATTTGGTTGAGGAAGCATGAGATTCCCCAGGTCAATGGCCCAGTCCCCCAGGACCCGCCTCCACCTCAGAGACCCATGGCCAGCCCAGGCGGGGATGCTGTCACCGGACCAGCCGGTTATTAATCAGACGTCGCCCCGGCTCCTCCTTGGGCTCCACCAGTTTGCTGGAGTGGCTCACAGGCTCAGGACACCCATTGACTCGCTGGTTTATTACAGAGGATGTGCAAGGACATGCAGTAACATAAGGAGACACGGGGGAAGCGTGTCCCTTTCTCAGAGCCTCGACCTGCTCACCCACCCAGAAGCTCCCAGCCTGTCCCTCGGGGTCTTCACGGGGGATCCATGGCACATCACGGCCATTCCTGCCTCCGCCTTTTCACTAATGGTGCCCTCAGTGGGACATGCGTCTTTCTCCTCCACACAGGAAATCCCACCCCTGCCAACAGGAAGACATTGATGGGGTGGTACCTTCTCGTTCTGAGCTGCTCCTTAATTTGGGGGTAATTTAATTGCTCTTTACACCTTTCATTTTAAACTAGACTACATCCCTGTGGTCTTGTTTTATTTCTTACCTTTGTGGGACTTCAGTCTGCAGAGCTGCAAATCGATAGTTTGCGTATGGTGTGGGTTTCCTTAATTATTCAAAACTAGTGACCCAGTGCACGAAATCGCGCGAGACCCAGACCCGCGGGAAATCGCATGAGACCCGGGGTCCCAGGCCACACTGCGCCGCGCCATGAGACGCAGAGTCAGGTCCCGCCCACCCGCGCCCACCTCGCCATGCACACAGCCTCCTGGTGACCAGTCTTTGGTCATTATGATGTTAGGGCCACTGGGTTTTTATAATATAGGTAACACTGATGGAAGCCATTGAGGTAAATTAGCATGTGCGTGTGCATGTGTGTGTGTGTGTGTGTGTGTGTGTGTGTGTGTGTGTAGGTTTATGATGTTTACTAGAGGCCCAGTGCATAAAAATTCATGCACTCGGGGGGTCCCTCAGCCTGGCCTGTGCCCTCTGATAGTCCAAGAGCCCTCGGGGGATGTCCAACTGGTGGTGGGGAGCCAGCCTAAGCCACAGTCTGGCCTCCCTCTGTGGGAGGCGAGCAGTGGGCCAATGCAGGGACGGTGCTGGCTGGCAAGCGGCTGGCTCCGCCCCCCAATCGCCCCTCCACCACCTCCAGTCGCCGCCCCCTGATCACCATCCCCTCCCTCTGCCTGCTGGCACCTGCCTTGGCTGGCCTGGTGCCGCCTGCTCACCGGTCCTGCCCCCCGCCGACTGGTCATTCTGCCCGTCGATTTGCACATTAGGCTTTTATTATATAGGATTTTATCTGTCAACTTTGTTACCCCCAGAAACGGAGGGGCTGAGTTACAAGGTGAGACTCTGCAGGTGGGCGGGCCGGGTCAGGTCCTCGCACAGATGATCCGGTGGGACGGAGCAGCATTTGAAAAAACAGAACCGGTTCCCCGAGGGCCCACTGTGAGTCTCAGGTGTGGGGTGTGCTCTCCTTGTCCTCTTGTGTTGGGTGTTACTCCCTCTCGTTTAGGCCTGGGGAACACCCTTGCGATTTACCACTCAACGCAGGGTGGGCAAAGTAGGTTTGCAGTTGTGTGCACGAACAATAAAACAACGATCCCTCCACAATAGCAGGAGATAAACCGTTTCACGTACTCACACTGTAAACCTCCTTCTGCCCCGCCTGAATGATCACCAAATAGGTCATCATAAAATTTGGCCAAAATGGTTGGGCATTTAAACAAACAAACAAAAATCACAGATGAACCACAGCCAAACTAAGATGCTGTTTTTTTTTGTGTGTGTGTGTGTGTTTCTAGGTCAGAACTGCGGAGGCTTAGTCCAGGGCCCCAACGGCACCATCGAGAGCCCCGGGTTCCCGCACGGGTACCCCAACTACGCCAACTGCACGTGGATCGTGCTGACGGGGGAGCGCAACCGCATCCAGCTGTCCTTCCTGGCCTTCGCACTGGAGGAGGACTTCGACATCCTGGCGGTCTACGACGGGCAGCTGCAGCAGGGCAACCTGAAAGTCAGGTAGGGCGGGCGCTGCGTGGCCGGGCTGGGCGGCCCCGGGGGACCTCCGTTCCGAAACCTGAATTCCACTCTGAGCAAAGACACGTTCCTACAGTCACTCCAAAGGAAGAGCGGAGGCTGTAGCCGCCAGCACAGGCTTTTCCGTAGTTAAAAACCTAACTCCTCACTGAAAGCAATCATTGACTTCCCTTACGAGCATCCCAATCGCTCAGGATCTGGTAAAGAGCGTTGTCAAGGTAATTGAAGGACCATGATCACACGCCATTGTTTTTAAGCAACTGCGGATCTAAGAGGAAAGGCGCAAAGATAAATGAGTAAAATCACGTGCTTAGTCAGAGTGCAATTCAGAAACACACACAAAAGGAACCTTTATATTGTGGGAGAGAACGTTCAGTGAGGAGAACGGGAAAGAATACTGCAGTCTTCGAAGGACTCTTGTCTGACACAATCATAATGTATTGCAGCCCCCCCATTAGTTTTCTCTGTTGATCTATGGTTTTTGCCATGGAGAAATGAAAATAAGTTCTGGATGATTTTTAACTTACATTTTTCATTTATCCACATAGAAAAAATGCAGCTGTACAACGATTGCATTGTTTTGTTATTTTGCAAAGGGAAGACAAATATCGTTTCAAAGAAATTGGAATTTCTTAGCTAGCCTGCGGAACATATTTAAATGTATATGTATCTATCCTAATCTATATACAGAGCTAGGTGGCGTCACGACCGAACGGGCGACCGGTCACCATGAAGTGCATGGAGCACCTCTCGGTCCCCCCTCTCCCCCAGTCCCCGAGCCGCTCACCATGAGGGGGGGCTGGTGGCGGGGCGAGACTGGGGACTGTTGAGCAGCGGTGGTGGGCTTCTTCGCGGGGTGGCCGTGAGCTTAGCGGAGCAGCCGCCCAGGCGGCAGCGAGTTTCGCGAAGCAGTTGTGGGGTGGGGGAGTTTCACGAGCAGTCACAGGGCGGGGGAGTGTCACGGAGCAGTTGCGGGCCTGGGGGAGTTTCGCGGAGCGTCCAGCGGTGAGCTTTGCGGGGCAGTTGAGGGGTGGGCGGAGCCTCGTGGAGCAGTCGAGGGGCCGCGAGCATCGTGGAGTGTCTGCCTACGTGGGCGGGGAGCTTCATGTAGCGTTGCAGGGCGGCAGAGGCCATGCAATGGAGGCCAGGCTAGGCCTAGGGACCCTCACCACACACAATTTCGTATGTGCTGGGCTTCTAGTCTTACCTCATAATGGACAAACATGTAAATTGACCATACCTCCATTACGCCCACCAGCCAATCAGGAGTGTGTATGCAAATTAACCTGCCAAAGATGGAAGTTAATTGGCATATGCAGGCACAGAGTGAAGCCAGAGACAAGCGTGAAGGCTGTAGGCTTGGCCCCGCTGTGGCCCGGATCCCGGGTTCCAGAGGAAAACGGGTGCCGGCAGCCAGGGGAAGGAACGCCTATTGCACAAATCTTTGTGCAATGGGCCTCTAATATATATATATATATATATATATATATATATATATATATATATTATATATAATATACACACACACACACACACACACACAAAAAGCCTAAGGAACCGTTACGACTAGTCAACCTGGTTGACTGGTCACTATGATGCGCACTGACCACCAGAGGGCAGATGCTCAACGCAGGAGCTGCCCCCTGGTGGTCAGTGTGCTCCCACAGCCAACCTCCCACTGCTGGCCAACCTCCCGTGATCCCTCCCCCTGGACTGGGTGAGTCGGCCTCGATCAGCCCCGATCGCCGGCCAGGCCAAGGGACCCCACACGTGCACGAATTTGTGCACAGGGCCTCTAGTATGCAAATAAAGCTTAATCCTCTGGCTTTAAATGTTTGCATTAATGAGAAATTAAGTCTTTGACTGAACAGAGTCACATAGGAAATCAGATTATAGGCAGAAGAAATTATACTGCTCAGATAAATAACCGGGTATTGATGCCAAGGTTAGCAGTAATGCGCACCTTGTAAGGTCTTGTATTTTATTGATGATTATGTGGACTGCGAAGGTCTCTAACTATAGAATTATGCGAGTATGCCTGTATGTCTGGTTGATATAAATATACATTAACAGTATATGAAATACATTATATTACTCTATTCCAAATATGTTTCATTTGTATTTTCTTTATGCACTTTCTTCTCTAATTAAATTTTATTGGGGTGACATTAGCCCACAGGAACATATAGGTTTCATGACGAAGGGGTCTTTATGCATGTTCAAATGTCAAACATGTCCTAGTGTTCTCTGGATCCTCTGAGATACCTGCTGTCTGTTCTGAGAAACACTTTTCCGTTCGCCCTGCCCTCTGTCCTGCACTGCACATGGCTGTGTCCGTGTGAATTAGGTGAACTTTGTTCTCGGCTCATCATCCTGATAGGCAGAGTTTCGGGTTCGATGTCCGGTCAGGGCACGAATAAGAATCAACCAATGAACACATCAATAAGAGGAAGAACAAGCCTGTCTTTCCCTCTCGCTGTCTTCTTTCCTCTCCCTCTCATATCAGCGAACAGAGCTCAAGGCAGGAGACTCGGGGTAACAGTAATTTATCTCTTTCCACTTCACAGACACGTCTAGCAAAGACACGCTCTTAGAAGTTCTTCTTTGTCACTATTTTCATTCCTAGAATTCTACCCTCGTCTCAAGGAGACTTGTCGTAAACATTACTATGATTGACAACCTGTTTTTAAATAACATACTGTCCTCTTTTATTCTCGTGATGATATGCTTGCTTTACACGGGGATGGCTAAACGCTGAGCAAAGCATGTTCCATGACCCAGTTGGGGTTCTGACGAGGTCAGCCCTGGGAACAGGAAGATTAGAACCATTGGGTTCACCGCACGTTAGTGGAGGACCCGGGACAGAGTGGAAGTTGACATGTGGAGGACGCGGGACAGAGTGGAAGTTGAGATGTGGAGGACCCGGGACAGAGTGGAAGTTGAGATGTGGAGGACGCGGGACAGAGTGGAAGTTGACATGTGGAGGACCCGGGACAGAGTGGAAGTTGACATGTGGAGGACGCGGGACAGAGTGGAAGTTGACATGTGGAGGACCCGGGACAGAGTGGAAGTTGACATGTGGAGGACGTGGGACAGAGTGGAAGTTGAGATGTGGAGGACGTGGGACAGAGTGGAAGTTGACATGTGGAGGACCCGGGACAGAGTGGAAGTTGAGATGTGGAGGACCCGGGACAGGGTGGAAGTTGAGATGTGGAGGACGTGGGACAGAGTGGAAGTTGACATGTGGAGGACCCGGGACAGAGTGGAAGTTGACATGTGGAGGACGTGGGACAGAGTGGAAGTTGACATGTGGAGGACCCGGGACAGAGTGGAAGTTGAGATGTGGAGGACGTGGGACAGAGTGGAAGTTGACATGTGGAGGACCCGGGACAGAGTGGAAGTTGACATGTGGAGGACGTGGGACAGAGTGGAAGTTGACATGTGGAGGACCCGGGACAGAGTGGAAGTTGACATGTGGAGGACGTGGGACAGAGTGGAAGTTGACATGTGGAGGACCCGGGACAGAGTGGAAGTTGAGATGTGGAGGACCCGGGACAGAGTGGAAGTTGACATGTGGAGGACGTGGGACAGAGTGGAAGTTGACATGTGGAGGACCCGGGACAGAGTGGAAGTTGACATGTGGAGGACGTGGGACAGAGTGGAAGTTGACATGTGGAGGACCCGGGACAGAGTGGAAGTTGACATGTGGAGGACGTGGAACAGAGTGGAAGTTGACATGTGGAGGACCCGGGACAGAGTGGAAGTTGACATGTGGAGGACGTGGGACAGAGTGGAAGTTGACATGTGGAGGACCCGGGACAGAGTGGAAGTTGACATGTGGAGGACGTGGGACAGAGTGGAAGTTGACATGTGGAGGACCCGGGACAGAGTGGAAGTTGACATGTGGAGGACGTGGGACAGAGTGGAAGTTGACATGTGGAGGACCCGGGACAGAGTGGAAGTTGACGTGTGGAGGACCCGGGACAGAGTGGAAGTTGAGATGTGGAGGACGTGGGACAGAGTGGAAGTTGACATGTGGAGGACCCGGGACAGAGTGGAAGTTGAGATGTGGAGGACCCGGGACAGAGTGGAAGTTGAGATGTGGAGGACCCGGACAGAGTGGAAGTTGAGATGTGGAGGACCCGGGACAGAGTGGAAGTTGACATGTGGAGGACCCGGGACAGAGTGGAAGTTGACATGTGGAGGACGCGGGACAGAGTGGAAGTTGAGATGTGGAGGACCCGGGACAGAGTGGAAGTTGAGATGTGGAGGACGCGGGACAGAGTGGAAGTTGACATGTGGAGGACCCGGGACAGAGTGGAAGTTGACGTGTGGAGGACCCGGGACAGGGTGGAAGTTGACATGTGGAGGACCCGGGACAGAGTGGAAGTTGACATGTGGAGGACCCGGGACAGGGTGGAAGTTGACGTGTGGAGGACCCAGGACAGGGTGGAAGTTGAGATGTGGAGGACCCGGGACAGAGTGGAAGTTGAGATGTGGAGGACCCGGGACAGAGTGGAAGTTGACATGTGGAGGACCCGGGACAGGGTGGAAGTTGACATGTGGAGGACCCGGGACAGAGTGGAAGTTGACATGTGGAGGACCCGGGACAGAGTGGAAGTTGAGATGTGGAGGACCCGGGACAGGGTGGAAGTTGACATGTGGAAGACACGGGACAGAGTGGAAGTTGACATGTGGGCCTCCGGGAGCTTTATAAACACCGGGGAATTCCACGGGTGGCACCATGATTCTTTCACTCACTGATACTTATTCCAGAGAAAGCAAGGAGGGCTGATAGGAGAGACCCTGCTGGGTTCACGTAAGTTACTGTCATCTACCTTCCTCATCTGAGACAGAGGACAGAGATGCCCTATTTCTGCCTGTTTCATGTCCTTCAAGTGAGGAAGATGCTCTCATCTCTAGAGGACACTGTATAACCTGTGCCTGGAGGCGTGGCTCTGTGGTTGAGCATCTGCCCATGAACCAGGAGGTCACAGTTCCATTCCCGGTCAGGGCACATGCCTGGGTTGTGGGCTCCATCCCCAGTGTGGGGCGTGCAGGAGGCAGCCGATCCATGATTCTCTCTCATCATTCAAGTTTCTCTCTCTCTCCCTCTCTCTTCCCCTCTGAAATCAATAGAAATATATTTTAAAAATTAGAAATTAAAAAAAATCAATAAAAAACATATTACCGTAAAAACCCCCAAGCTATATGACTTCTCCTTCTCTACACTGAGAACACCTTTTTGAGGGGAGGCTCTGTGCGTGTGGGATCAGCCCTGGACACGGGATTCACTGGCTGGGTGACCACAGCACACACAGGGGAAGCAGCTCAGAGGCCGGTTCCTCCAGGGCTGAGAGCCCGGGGCTTTCCTCATGAAAGCATGGCTAAGTCACGATGGGAAACTGGGGTCTGCGTGCTGAGGAGCGCACACCTTGGCGGCGGCAGCGTTCCCACGTCAGCGGGGCCACGGGACTCAGGACTGGCCATGCAGGCGGACGCACGGAGACCGGTGGGATTTGTCTCCATCCCCTCCTGGAGCAGCTCCCCTCCTTCCCCTCCTGGACCAGCTCCCCTCCTTCCCCTCCTGGACCAGCTCCCCTCCTTCCCCTCCTGGAGCAGCTCCCCTCCTTCCCCTCCTGGACCAGCTCCCCTCCTTCCCCTCCTGGACCAGCTCCCCTCCTGGAGCAGCGGCTGGTTTCTAAAGGCAGGGCACTCAGAGCCCGCCTCCCAGCCCGTGAGGTGAGGGTTTCCGATGGCGAGTGTGGGAGGGATGCAGACATGGAGTCTCTAGCCTGGGGGACTGCTCACTTTTTAGTTGGATGGATGGTTGGTCTAGTCCAGGGGTCCTCAAACTTTTTAAACAGGGGGCCAGTTCACTGTCCCTCAGACCGTTGGAGGGCCGGACTATAGTTAAAAAAAAACTATGAACAAATTCCTATGCGCACTGCAGGCCCGGGACGCGTCGGCTGCTAAGCAGGACAGGCAGCGGCCCCCGGCGGGCCGGATCCATGTCCTCGGCGGGCCGCATGTGGCCCGCGGGCCGTGGTGTGAGGACCCCTGATCTAGAAGGGCACGAGCATCTGTCCCACGGCACCTGCTGTCCAGCCCACGTCTCTCGAGGTGAAGTGGTGTGGGGCAGCTCAAAATCAGAAAATGATTGACAGCGACATCGCTTCCCCACTGTGATAAGATTATCATACGGATGAAGCTTACCCCAGAAACTCTCCCGTGACCTCAGATCATGAAAGAGCGAGCCAAGGAGGAAGATCCTGCCACGGGAACGTGGAAAGCCAGCGGTGCCGGCCCCGCCCTGGCTGTGCAGTGGGAGCCCAGGAAACGGGAAACGGCCCGCAGGCAGTCACCCCGCCTCTCGGCCGCTCTGACGTTCCCCAAATCACCCCCGCACGTGTGCAGTGACGGTAATGAGCAGGAGAGGGCCATAAAACCAGGAAATCGTGAGCACACATTGCTAAAACGTCACGGTTTCCTCCCAGTGTGTTTGTGAGCCGTACTGATGTGCGGGAATGCGTTAATGCCTAGCGGAGAAGCCTCGGTGTTACTAACCGTCGCTGGTGAGGGTTACGGCTGGCCGACTGTCGGGCTGGGGAGGGTCTGCGCTGTGTTTGGGTGCGATGGGAGGCCTGGCCCCGCTGACTTCTGCCTTCCTGCCCCCACGCTGGGCTGCGGCCCAGGGAGCCGATCGCAGATCCACAGTGAGACAAATCAAAGCGCCCTTTTATTTTTAGCTCAGCTGGTGACGAAGGCCCCCATTAGGATCCCAGAAATGGAGGGCGAAGTGTGGCTTCGGCTTCTGCAGGAGCAGGTCTTCTCCTGACCAAAGCACGTCTCTCGACATCTTATCACACCCCGGCTACGGGCTGGCGGGGGTGACCGGTGACCGGACCAGCATGCGGTGGGGAGGGCGCAGAGGGAGGGCCCCGTGGCCTGCGTGGGGAGGCTGTGCTCCCCGCACAGAGGGGGTGTCTCAACCTAGACAGCCAGAGCCCACAGGGCCGGGGCATCTGGCTGGGGGGGGGGGTCCCGGACCCTGGCGAGGACACGGGGGAGGGGGGCGAGAGGTGGGGCAGCGTTTGGTCCTCTCATCCCGAACTGCCGCTGTCCCATCATCACGTGACTGTGTCAGCCATGCTCACGGCTCCGCGCACATGTCTTAAGGTGATGGAATTTAAAAATAATGGTCTTTGATACATCATTTGTCTTTCTTTTCCTCAAATGGGTTTTAAAATTAACAACTCACAGGCAAGCTCAGTCGTTATTGGGTAAGGGTGAGTGACTTTTTTTTTTTAAGTTGTTTATCTACAGTTGATTAGGTGGGAGATAAGACCAATTAAAGGAGGCATTTAAGGCCTAGACACTGATTAATGTGGTATAGATATGGATATGGATATAGATAAGGATATGGATATAGATATGGATATGGATATAGATATAGGTATGGATATGGATATAGATATGGATATAGATATGGATATGGATATGGATATAGATATAGATATGGATATGGGTATGGGTATAGATATGGATATGGATATAGATATGGATATAGATATGGATATGGGTATAGATATGGATATAGATATGGATATGGATATAGATATGGATATAGATATGGATATAGATATGGATATGGATATAGATATGGATATGGGTATAGATATGGATATAGATATGGATATAGATATAGATATGGATATAGATATGGATATGGATATGGGTATAGATATGGATATGGGTGTAGATATGGATATGGGTGTAGATATGGATATGGGTGTAGATATGGATATGGATGTGGATATGGATGTGGATATGGATATGGATGTGGATATGGATATGGGTGTGGATATGGATATGGATATGGGTATAGATATGGATATGGTACAGATACGGGTATGGGGATAGATATGGATATGGGGATAGATGTAGATATATAGATGATATATATATAGATATGTAGATATAGATGTAGATATGGACATAGATATGGATCTATAATTAGAGATAGATAGATGATAGATAAATAGATTTCTCTCCCCAGCTGATTTGAATATTGAGACCAAATATATATATTTTTATAAAAGTCATATTTATTAACAAAAACGACTAACGTGCTGGTAATTAGGGACCTTGGAGGTAAAATAATAAACATGTAGGGAGTGAGGCAGGGCTGTCTGACACACTACAAGCGGATCTAACGTGGATTTGGGCTCTGCTGCCTTCCCTTCATGCGTTGGCCGTCTTTTCCCAGTAGCCAAAAACGGGAGGGGCTTTTAAGTGTCCTGGCCATTTTCCAAGGAGCAAAGCGTCGTAAGAGGGGCAGGCAAGCCTAGGACAGTCACCCTTGTACGTGAAGAGATACGCAAACACGCCCACCCTTCTGTCACACAACATAACAATCCCCTTCTTCTTACACATACATACCATTCGCTTTGTATCTGAACGCTCTAACAGTAATACAGAAGGCACATGTTTACCTTAGAAGGAGCCTTATTTCAGCCTTTTAAAACGTTGCTGCTAGCCGAAACCGGTGTGGCTCAGTGGATAGAGCGTCGGCCTGCGGACTGAAGGGTCCCAGGTTCGATTCCGGTCAAGGGCACGTACCTTGGTTGCGGGCACATCCCCAGTGGGAGGTGTGCAGGAGGCAGCTGATGGATGTTTCTCTCCCATCGATGTTTCTAGCTCTCTATCCCTCTCCCTTCCTCTCTGTGAAATACCAATAAAATATATTTAAAAAACAAACAAACAAACAAACAAAAAAACAACCACGTTGCTGCTATTCTGGCACAATTTGGATATCTAGACATCTGGTGAGTTTGCGCACTTAACCAGCCCATAGGACTTTAAGGACGAATCGCAGGGGCTGTGAGGAGGAGTGGCAGCCACACCTTGACATCTAGAAACATCCCCAACCCAGGCTTCCAAGGGAGACCCCGCCCCCCACCCCTGAGCCCCACCTCCTCCTCCTCCACCTGCCCTGCAGCTCCCAGAACCCCAAGCTTCAAGGCAGCCCGTCCAGGGGGCTGCGCTGGGCGTCCGGGATGGTGGGCAAGTGATGCAGCCTCCATAGCGTCTCTTTGGGGGGCCCTTGCCCTGGAGAGTGAGGCAGGGGGGTGCAGGGTGCGGGGGGGGGGGGGCCCACAGGTGTGAGCTGTGAAGGTCCCCAGGGACCTGGCGCCCTGCTCCCCAGCCCTTGCCCCTGAGGTCACACTAACGGATGCCCTTGGCTCCATGCCCTGAGCCTGCTCGCATGGCCTCCTGCTTACGATGCCCTGACGGTCAGACGTTCACCCTGAACCAAATCCTCCGCACGAATGCCCACTGCCGGGCTGTACGATCTCACCCTGGCCCTCCCTGCAGGGGAGGAGGCCCGGGGGAGGCTGCTCAGGTGCACGCACGTCCTCCCAGGCCTGCTCCTTCCCCTCAGAGCCGCTCCTGCAAATAAGGCCCATGCTCCCTGCTCCGAGGAGACGGCCCCCATGATGCCGGCCTCGCTCTCAGCCTCAGCTCCGAGGGGAGCAGGAAAGAGCAAGGGGACGCCCCTACCACCCGGAACCTGTCACCCACAGGGGCCTGAGCTCCAGAAAGCCGGGCCTCCGGAAGGTCCTACACACGCCTCCTGAGGAGACAGCATCTCCGCCTCCGCGGGCTCCCCGCAGGCCCTCGAGGCGTGGTCTTGGCTCAGAATAACAATCCCTTTTTTACAATTTCACTGTTTAATGTATTTTATTGATCGGTACCGAGAGGAAGGGCGAGGGAGAGAGAGTCAGAAACATCGATGAGAGAGAAACATCGACCAGCTGCCTCCTGCACGCCCCCGACTGGGGATGTGCCCGCAACCCAGGTACCTGCCCTTGACCGGAATCGAACCGGGGACCCCGCAGTCCGCAGGCTGACGCTCTACCCGCTGAGCCACACCGGCCAGGGCAGAATATCAGTTCTTGCAGGTTCCGGTTGATTCGCGCCGAGCTTGCCTTGACCGGGACACAGACATTCGGTCTCTAGTTGCTGTTTTTCCTTCTCCGTTCAGTGGTTTTGCACTCCATGCGCTCAGGCATCAGAACATGTGCTTTCGAGTGGCTAGTTTTTTTTTTTTTTTTAAATATTTTATTGATTTCTTACAGAGAGGAAGGAAGAGTGATAGATAGTCAGAAACATCGATGAGAGAGAAACATCGATCAGCTGCCTCCTGCACACCTCCTACTGGGGATGTGCCCGCCACCAAGGTAATGCCCTTGACCGGAATCGAACCTGGGACCTTTCAGTCCGCAGGCCGACGCTCTTCCACTGAGCCACACCGGTTTTGGCTCGAGTGGGCAGCCTTAAAGAGCACCGGCGGGCTGCGCGGAGCGCTCTCTGCGTCTGTGCTCAGATCGGGAGAGGCAGGCGGTCCCACCTCTGACCGGTGGCCGTGAGTCGGGGCGGGGGGGGGGGGGGGGGGCCACGTGGTGACTCAGTGGAGGCGCAGCAGGCGCAGCGGCTCTGCCGGCCTCGCAGGTCGGTGCTCCTTCACATCAGACGCCTGAGCCGGCGGCTGCTCACGCCGCGGGGACCGGGCGGGGTCAGGACACTTGATTGGGAGCTTCCGCCTCCGGAGGACACCGCGGTCAGCGCCACGCGCATCCGGATCGGAGAGGACGCCCCGTGCGACGCGAAGCAGGTGGCGATGGGTGGCGTGTCATTCCCTGTGACGGCCAGGGCTTCGCATCTAACGACCTCCCAGTGCCCAGCCAGAGGCGCCGGTGTGTGTGTGCGAGTGTGTGTGTGCACGCGTGTGTCCGTGTGTCATGTGTGTGTGCACATGTGTGTCCGTGTGTGCATGCGTGTGTGTGCATGTGCGTGTGTGTGTGCATGTGTGTGTGCGCGTGTGTGCACGTGTGAGTGTGTGTGAGTGTGTGTGTATGTGAGTGTGTGTGGAGTGTGTGTGTGTGAGTGTGTGTGAGTGTGTGCGCGCGCATGTGTGTGTGTATGTGTTTGAGTGTGTGTAAGTGTGTGTGGAGTGTGAGTGTGCATGTGTGTGTGTGTGAGTGTGTGTGGAGTGTGTGTGAGTGTGTGTGTGTGAGTGTGTGTGTGTGTGTGTGGAGTGTGTGTGTGAGTGTGTGCATGTGTATGTGTGTGTGTCCATGTGCACGTATGTGCATGTGTTTGTGTGTGTGTGTGTGTGAGTGTGTGTGTGTGTTGTTGCTGTTGTTTGAGAAAGGCTGGCAGCACCACGCCCAGAGGAGGGTCGGGGAGAGACTGGGACATGGAGGACACTGCTGGGGAGAGGCAGGTGCTGAGTGGGGCAGGCAGTCTGAATGGGAGGTGGCCTGAGGCAGGTGCTGAGGGGGGCATGCAGCCCTGGGTGGGAGGTGGCCTGAGGCAGGTGATGAGGGGGGCATGCAGCCCTGGGTGGGAGGTGGCCTGAGGCAGGTGCTGAGGGGGGCATGCAGCCCTGGGTGGGAGGTGGCCTGAGGCAGGTGATGAGGGGGGAGGTGGCCTGAGGCAGGTGCTGAGGGGGGAGGTGGCCTGAGGCAGGTGGTGAGGGGGGAGGTGGCCTGGGGCAGGTGCTGAGGGGGGCAGGCAGCCCTGGGCGGGGAGGTGGCCTGGGGCAGGTGCTGAGGGGGGCAGGCAGCCGTGGGCGGGGAGGCGTGGCCGGGCCCCTGGAAGCACTTCCTCAGGGCTGCGGCCTGGCCAGCTGGGGCTTCATGCTCTCACCTGTGCCGCTCTGCGCCCCTTACCTGTGCCCACCTCCCCCGCTGCCACCATCTCCGAGTGCGACGAGGAAGCGACTTAGCTCAGGGCTAGGTCAGTGCTCGCCTCCCCCTTGGAGCCGTGTGCTTATTTCATAACCACGGCTGTTCCCTCCACCATCTCGTTTCAATGTTCGAGCTTCCTGGGGGAACTGCACCCTCCCGCCCCTGGGGGCAGAGCAGAGCGGGTCGTGCTAACCGAGACCTGCCTGAGCCAGGCTGGGCCCACAGGACCGGTCACCCGTCACCGGTCACCGCTGGCGGCCTGCAGAGCCAGGCAGGACCTGGGCTGAGCCAGGCTGGGCCCACAGGACCGGTCACCAGTCACCGGTCACCGCTGGCGGCCTGCAGAGCCAGGCAGGACCTGGGCTGAGCCAGGCTGGGCCCACAGGACCGGTCACCGGTCACTGGTCACCGCTGGCGGCCTACAGAGCCAGGCAGGACCTGGGCTGAGCCAAGCCAGGTGTCAGGTGTGAGAGGCACCCCCCAGAGACGCAGCAGGTGCTGTGGGAGCCCACCCCCTGTTGCCTAGCAACAACCTGGGCCTGCCCCTCTGCGGCCAGAGCTTCCCAATGACGCCCAGGCCTCCCCAATGATTGCTCCGGAAGGTGCAGTCCTGACCCGGGCGTCCGGCGCGGGCCCCCTCAGCTCTCTCGCTGGAACAGACCACGTTCTGTGGGGCGTGGCGGGCGTGGGCTCCGGGATCTGAGAGCAAGGATGCTCAGCAGGCTGCACCCCAGCCCTCCCTGCGCCCGCCCCTCCGTGGACTCATCCCTGTGGCCCCGGGGGACCTGTCTGCCATCCTGGGAACCCCACCCTCCAATCACCAGACCAAGACCCAGCCCTGGGGCGTCCCAGGTGGAAGCGCCCGAGGGGAGGGCCGGCTGCCCCAGGCCCGTCGGTGCCAGCGGTTCTTCAGGGGAAAGGCTCTAGCCCTGGTCCCGGAACACGCGGCACCACCTGGGGCTGATGGGTGCACGTGTCAGTTACCCATCAGCCATGGAGACGCCGAGGGGGCCATGGAGACGCCCGAGGGGGCCATGGAGACGCCCGAGGGGGCCATGGAGACGCCTGAGGGCAGCTGCTGGGCTGCAGGTGTGTGAGCGGGGCACCCGGGACGCAGGTACGCTGGGCACCGGTGAGTGAGCTGCCTGGGGCGGGGCTGCGGGGGGGCAGGGGGTGACCTGGGACCCTGTCCCGTGAGGAGTCACGGAGCTGGAGGACCCGCTGGAGCCCTTGGCGTCCTGAGCACAGGACCTCGGGGGAGCCACCCCCACGGCACCTCTGGGGCCTGCCTGTCCCCCTGGGGTTCAGGAGTGAGAGCCGGGTTTGTCCGCAGACCCACGTTGTGCTGGGAAGGCCTGTGTTTCGATGGGAGGCCACGCGGGTTCGGCGTGGGGATGTCGCCCTCCGGCTGGGACGCGGGCCGGGGTTCCGGACGATGGGTGATGCCATGGACGGGCCAGCTGGCCTCTCGGGCCTCAGGCGTGGCGTCTGCCCACACCGTCCCGCTGGCACCGGTGGGTCCCGGGTGATCTTGGGCGTGAGTGTCCTTCGTGATTTATGGAGGGACCAGGCGGTGAGGGTGATGTGGTCTGTGGTGGGCGTGGGCCTCGGGGCAGGCGGTGTTTGGGGAGTCGGAGCTCAGGTCTGGAGGAGGAGAGGGAGGTGGCGGGGACGGGGCGGAGGCCCCGAGGTTGACAGCCGCGGGGGTATGAGGCAGGCCTCCAGGCAGGCCCCCCGCAGGCCCACGCGCACCCCTCTCTGATTGAAAATATGAAGAAGCAGCGCAGGCCACGGAGAGCTGTCAGGTTAACTGACACGTGCCCCCATCAGCTCCAAGGTTCTAGTCCAGGGGTGGGCAAACTTTTTGACTCGAGGGCCACAGTGGGTTCTTAAACTGGACCGGAGGGCCGGAACAAAAGCATGGATGGAGTGTTGGTGTGAACTAATATAAATTCAAAGTGAAGGAGCGGAGGGGAGAGCAAGAGAACCCTCCGCTCTTTCGGCTCCGCGGGCCGGATAGAACAGCCGAACGGGCTGGATCCGGCCTGCGGGCCGTAGTTTGCCCACGGCTGTTCTAGGTCGTTCCTTCGACTTGGAAACAGATCCGCTGAGCTCAGCGGTATTTCTGCAAAGGAGCTCAGCTTTCCCATTTCACCTGCCGTGGCCAGGGTGTGGCCGCGTGGACCCAGAGTGGGCGCGCCTGCTGACCCTCTCTCTCCGGGATGTTTAAATGATGGTTAGGGAGGCGATGGGCCACGTACTGGGGAAACCTGCTCTTGGGGTTTCCTGTTGGGACTCTGGTGTGTGCACAGACCTGCGGGGGGCGTACCACAAGTCTGTGTGCTAGACACACGGGGTTGTACTGCAGCTGTGGCTCTACGATGCGCCGCCACCCTGCCTGAACTCGGTGCATCGGGCCCTTTAAGTGGTGACCCTCCGGCTGGGTGCGTAAGGAAGTTCTCCTACTGAGGTTTAGTTCGCGTGTCCCTGATGCCTGGCGACGTTGGTGTCTGCGTGTGCCTGCTGGTCGCTCCGATGGCTGCCTTTGCCGCAGTCTGAGAAAATCTTTTCCACTGATGTCTGCCTCACGGCTCATTCCTCCCAGACTCGTTCCCTCCATGGAGCATTTTGAATGATAAATGGTTCTTTCAATCCTGATAAAGTCCAGTTTACTAACATTCTTTATTATTTTTTTGTTGTACGATTTTCTGCAAAATAGAAGGGATATTTGCATATTCCGATCTCACAAGTATTTTCCTCTAGTGTTCTTCTCAAAGTTTAGTCGTTGAGCTCCTCATTGTTGGCCCGTGCTCCGTCCTGAGTTCATTTTCCCGCGTGATCTGAATTGGGTCCTCAATGTATCTTTTGGCACGTGGACATGCAGCTGTGTCTGGACCGTTTTTGACAATACGATGCTCCTGATACGGTCGCTTTTTGCGCGTACGGTACGTGTTGATGCCCGCGGGTTTGAAAGCCAGGTGTCTGGCATCATGTTGGAAAGAGCTGGTTTCCCTGCCGGACGTGACTGGACACCTTTGTTGAAAATCGGTTTCCGGTCCGTGTGAGGGACGTCCGTGCTCTCCTCTGTCCATTGATCTGTTTGTCGTTTGGCTGGATCGATTGTCATAGGTACAGACTCACACTGGATCAGGGTTCAGGGTGATGAGAAATAGAAATGTGTAAATGTTAACGTAAATTTGTATTCTCCTGCCTCCTGACACAAAGCAGTGCTCATGCAAAAAAAGGTGCAAGCAACGCTGCTTAGAAATCGGTCCCTTGCCTTTTCCCCGCTCCAGTTGCTGGTGTGGCTTCTCTCTCCGGATGGATCTTGGCTGACAGGTTGATGGTACGTTTTTCATAAATGTTCTTTATCAGTTTGAGGGAGTTCTCCGCGATCCCTGGTTGGCTGAGGGTCTTATTATGAGTGTGTTAAACTGCTGAAATGGCGATCCTGCATCCGCTGAAATCTTGGTGCCTTTTATTTTTTTCTATTAACATTAGTTACATTGATTTGTGTTTTTGTTTTTTTAAATATATATATTTTATTGATTTTTTTACAGAGAGGAAAGGAGAGGGAGAGAGAGTTAGAAACATCGATGAGAGAGAAACATCGATCAGCTGCCTCCTGCACACCTCCCACTGGGGATGTGCCCGCAACCACGGTCCATGCCCTTGACCGGGATCGAACCCGGGACCCTTCAGTTTGCAGGCTGACGCTCTATCCACTGAGCGACACTGGCCAGGGCTGATTTGTGTTTTTGTTTTATGTTCATCCAAGCTTTCTTTCTAGGATAAGGGTCATGGATTATTTTGTCTGTCACTGGGTCGAACATCTTACGTTTTATCGTGAATTTATGTGTATGTTCGGGAGGGATTGTGGTTTCTGATATTTTGGTAATCTTTTCCAGGTCTTACTGAACGGGGTGGGGAAATCTCCAAAAAATGGAGTAGGCCGGTGTGTTCCCTTCTCTGCAGTTTCTTAACGCGTTCGTACAATTGGTGTTGTTTTTGACACATTTCAATGGGGAAACATCTGTGTCTGGACTTTGCTTTTTGAACCGTTTATAAACAATTCAAGGTATTTTCTTAACGTGGTGCTATTTAGAGTTTCTATTTCTTCTGGTGTCAGTTTTGGTACATTGTATTTTTTCCAGATATTTACCCAAATAATCTCCTTCATCAAAAATTTATTAATAGCACTAGTTTAAATCTTCTTAAGGTCTATAGAGTCTGGGGTGATAAACCATTTTTCCTGTTGATATGGATAATTTGTATTCTCTCCCTTTTTAAAATTTTCTTGATTTTTTCAAAGACCACACTTTAGCTTTGTTATAGTCCTGATTATTTATTTTTTGTTTCACTCACTTTGTTTTCCCCAATTCCGCTCCTTCTACTCACTTTGGTTTATTCTGCCTTTTTTTTTCCCCCCTAGCAAGTTAAGGTAGAATATGAGGTCACTGATTTAGCTCTTTCTTCTTTTATAACATTAATGTAAGCTTGTACCCACGCACTATTTTATCTCTGCCACATGTTTTCTATTAATTTAGCCTAATATATTTTTCATTTTATCTTATCACTCTGTCTCGGACAGATGAGATATTAAGAAGAGTGTTGTTTGACTTAGACTATTGGGAGCCCTGGCAATTTTGCTGTGGTTCATTCCTCATTTCAGACTGTCGTCTTCAGAGAATACACTGTGCTTGCTTTTTATCCTTTTACTAGTGACCCGGTGCGCGGAATTTGTGCACATTAAAAGGGGATTAATTAGAGGAAATAATTTAATATTGCTCTTTGCCCTTTCTCTATAATAGAAGTGTCAGAGATGAAAGAAAATTAGTAAAATGTATATGAAAACCTTCCTCCTGTTAGAGTCTGGGGTGCACCACGGGACCCAGAGTCAAATTCCTGCCCACCCACATGCGCCTCAAAATTGCATGAGACCCAGACCCGGCCGGCTGCCCCCCCATTGGGATAGACCCAGACCTGGCTAGTCCCACCCTTGTCAAGCCCCGCCGGGCAGGGAATGTAGTCTCAGGTCCCCTGGCCCGGTGCCAGGATGGGGGGCGTGGCCTGAGGTCCCCCAGCCCAGACCGGGGGGAGGGGGGGCGCATGCCTTGAGGTCCCCCGTCAAGCCCCACCAGGTGTGGGACATGGCCTGAGATCCCCTGTGAAGCCCCGCTGGGTGGGGGGCATGGCCTGAGGTCCCCTGTCAAGCCCCAACAGGCGGGGGGGGGGGGGGGGGCGCAACCTCAGGTCCCCCATCCCAGCACTGGGAGGGGGGAACAGCCTCAGGTCCCCTGTCAGGCCCCATTGGCAGGGGGGTGCAGCCTCAGGTCCCCCCTGGGCGGGGGGCGTGGCCTGAGTTCCCCCAACCCAGCACTGGGGGTGCACCTTGAGGTCCCCTGTCAAGCCCGCCAGGCAGGGGGGTGCAGCCTCAGGTCCCCTGGCTCTCTGCTGGGGCGGGGGGCATGGCCTGAGGTCCCCTTGCCTGGTGCTGGGGCGGGGGGAGTAGCCTGGGGTCCCCTAGCCCAGCACCAGGACAGGAAGTGCACCTTGAGGTCCCCTGTCAAGCCCTGCTGGGTGTGGAAGGCAGCCTGAGGTCCCCTGTCAAGCCCCATGGGGGCAGGGGAGGGTGTAGCCTCAGGTCCCTGCTGATTGCTCGTTAAGGCTCCTTATGGGAACTTGGCCTCAGCTGTGGGTGCAGCCACCTTTGTGGCAGAGTGATGGTCAATTAGCATATTCCCTCTTTATTAGATAGGATGTTCATTGAAACATGCTTTGTGTGATTTTATCCACTCAAGGCAGCTTTTTCATACTCGAGCCATTACTACAGAGAGGAAGCCATCACCATCACCAATTACTGCATTTTAGACTGTACAAGTCACTTAACTTTTCAAAGAATATACATAGATAGGAATTTCTGTTTTAAATATATATATGCTCATATGTATATGTATGTGCACATATATGTATATATAACCTATGTTTACTGAAACAGAATAGATGTTTCTATAGAGTATTTGCCATTAGCATAATTTTATTCAGTACTTGGTTTTTCAAACATTTCTGGGCAGTGTCTGAAATTACTTTCTGAACACCAAACACGATTGACCCAGGACTTCATAGATTTACTATTACAAAAGGAAAACTTAACTAATATTATAAATCTTCTACTAACTCGCCCTTAGTGATTGTCCTATATGATAAGAGAGGAATATGCTAATTATCCATTACGCCAACCGTGTAATGACCAGATGACGCATCTGCAGGAGGGTGGGGCGGCGAACTACAAGTGGGCGCCATCGGTAAGCTGTGCGGTGATGTAGGAGACCCCAGGAGTTCCCCCAGAGAAGGGCCCTCAGAAATAGACTCTGGGCTTCCCCAGGGAGCCAGAGAGCCAGGGCGGCATGGCCCCTCCGCGAGGGATCACAGCGTGGCCCGCGAGCTGCGTTTTGGACCCGAGAGGCCAGCGGAAGCCGCGCCTGATGAGATCCAAGAATGTAGCTGCTGCCCAAGCCAGGGCTCCTGCCAGGAAGCGCCAGGAAACAGCAACGTCTGCTCCTGTCGGGCGAAGAGTTAAGAAAACGCGGGGAATAAATACACACAGAGTAAAACTAAAACAAAACGAGACTTGGTCCTCTGAGCTTGCTGGTCCCCAGCCAGAAGATGCATACGCTGTAGCGTAGTATAGCCCTGTACCCGAGTCCGGGCCCTGTTCTGCTCAAGTCCCCCGAAGGGGGCCTGCATCTTATGTTATTTTACTTTTAATTTATTTTTATTGGTTTCAGGGAGGAAGGGAGAGGGAGAGAGACACAGACATCCATGATGAGAGGGAATCATGGATCGGCTGCCTCCTGCACGCCCCCCACTGGGGATCAAGCCCGCAACCTGGGCCTGTGCCCTTGACAGGAATTGAACCCAGGACCCTTCCATCCGCAGGCCGACGCTCTATCCGCAAAGCCCAACCGGCTCAGCACGTGTCTGCATTTTAGAGGCTCCCCTGCAGGCCAGCTGGGGAGGCCTGTCCATTGGCAAAGCCGGGTTCCCTGAACCCTCCGCGTTGCGAAGAGATCGCTGGGCTCCCAATAGTCACATCCCCACAGGATACAACCAGGGCAGGTGTGTGCGCGTCCTGGCATGGATTCTGGAGGTGGAGCCTTTTCAGGTGGGGGATCCGGGTGGTCACACAGACTAGAGCCGTGAACGGTCTCTGTTCTTTCGTTTGTTTTAGGGGACGGGGGCCTCTTGGTGGCACTTGGCAGTGTGTGAAGCATCGCAGGCAGGTGAATTTGGTAGTGATCTTGTCATCCGTGTGCACGTTCTTACTGACTTACTACCGGCCCGAAATGCCGCTTAAAGACAAACGGACCAGCCCAGCCCTTTCGGCTCCGTGGTTGAGCACCAACCCACAGGCTCCTGGTTCTAGTCCCGGGCAGGGCACACGCCCAGGTGGCAGGCTCCATCCCCCGCAGCGGGCGTGCGGGAGGCAGCCCGTCAGTGATTCTCTCTCATCATGGATGTTTCTCTCTCTCCCTCTCCCTTCCTCTCTCTCTAAAATCAGTAAAACCATATGTTTTTAAAAAAATAAAGACAAGCTGACTGAGAGGATTCTTCCAGAAATAAGAAGCCAACACATTGCAAATAGGTTAAAGCAGGGGTCCTCAAACTTTTTAAACGGGGGGCCAGTCCCTGTCCCTCAGACCGTTGGAGGGCGGGTACGTGGGGTGGGGGATGCTGTGGTTTCCCTTGGGACTGCTGTCCATGTTCTCAGTGCACCAGGCAGGGGCCCCGAAGGAGGGGTCAGATCTATAGGAAAAGCTCACGTGCCGAGTCCGAGGGAACAGAGCCGGCCGTGGCTCACGTCCCTTCCGCGCACATCGGCCTCCGTCCCACACGTCCAGGTGCCCCGGGGCTGCCCGGTCCTGCGAGAGCTGAACTGGCCTGGCAGCGGACAGCGGCTGCCCTCGCCCTCCCGGCCTCGTCCTCAGCCCCAGGAAACTGGCATCGGGCCATGTCCTGACAGTGAGGACCACAGTGCCCGTCACCATGGCGACACGGGGCCGGGGGGGGGGGGAGGGGAGCCAGAGCCCCACCCGGCACAGGTGGTGTCTGTCCCCCTCCTTCCTGTCCTTGTGTCCTTCCCAGTTCACGATGTGACACCCCCCCACACACAGACCCCGTTTTTAAGACCCAGCCCGTTGTCTGAGGCTCAGTTTACTTCTAAATTTCTTTTCTTTTTTTGTTCATCCTCACCGAAGGATATTTTCCTTTGATTTTTAGAGAGAGTGGAAGGGAGCGGGGGACAGAGAGGAACATCGATGTGAGAGAGACACATCCATTGGCTGCCTCCCGCACGCGCCCCTACCAGGGCCTGGGATGGAGCCTGAAACGGAGGTACGTGCCCCTGACCGGAATCGAACCTGGGGCCCTTCAGTCCGAGGGCCGGCGCTCTGTCCACCGAGCCAGACCGGCCAGGGCCGAGTTATCTCCGAGTGAGGCCGGTTCCCCGCTCCTAACGCTCAGACGTGCAGGCGCGCCCCGGCGAGTGGGGCGCCCCGAGTCCTGGATGCGGAGGCTTCACTCCAGAGGGACTTGGTTCTGCCGTCGCTCACGGTCCCCGCGCCTGTGGGGACCCGCGGGGCACAGGACTCCGGTCTGCCCGTCGGCACGGCCGCTGTCCACCTGGGACACGCCGGTCACAGGCACGTTTCCCCCGGTGTCTCTGCCCGTGGGAATGTCCCCACGCAGCTGCTCCGCCTCCCGTGGCTGCGCCCCGACTCGGCAGCTAAAACACGCAGCTTCGCCCTGGCCGGTGTGGCTCAGCGGATAGAGCATCAGCCTGCAGACGGAAGGGTCCCGGGTTCGACTCCCGGTCAGGGCACATGATCAGGGTGTGGGCTCCATCCCCAGTGGGGAGCGTGCAGGAGGCAGCCGGTTAATGATTCCCTCTCATCACGGATGTTTCTATCTCTCCTTTCTCTGAGAAATCAATAAAAATGTATTTTATTTATTTATTTTTTAAATTTATTGATTTTTTACAGAGAGGAAGGGAGAGGGACAGAGAGTTAGAAACATCGATGAGAGAGAAACATCGGATCAGCTGCCTCCTGCACACCTCCTACTGGGGCTGTGCCCGCAACCAAGGTACATGCCCTTGACCGGAATCGAACCCGGGACCCTTCAGTCCGCAGGCCGACGCTCTATCCACTGAGCCACACCGGTTTAAAAAATAAAACAACAAATAACAAAATAAAGTCAAAAATCAAACAATAGAATGCGCAGCTTCCGCAGCGTGGACGGCCTCCTCCTGCCGCCGTGTGTGGGAGCGGTGGGCGCGCGGCGCAGAGCCGGGCTCCCTGCCCCGGTTTCGAGGCCAGCCGCCGAGAGGACGGAGCCGCTCCGCGTTGGATCTCAGAGCCTGAGAGGCAGGGACGGGTACATGATCGGAAACATCCTGACCGCGTCCGTGATGGCGGCCAGGGCCCTGGGCGCGATGGGTGGACTGTTTCCATTGAGCTTCCCGTCCCACGTTGCTGGGTCCGCGAGGTCGACGTTTCTGGGGCCGCCGTCCAGCGCAGTTCACTCAGACCCCCACGTCATTCAGGGGGATGTGCAGTGGGGCGAAGGGAAGGTGGGGGTCACGGCCAGGGTCATGCTGGGGCCACTGCGGCTCATTCCCGATCTGGGTGGCGATCCTGTTTCTGACAGACGGAGTCAGGTCGGCGGGACTCAGCCTCCACCTGGCGCTGAGCCACAGATGCTCTGCGTGAGCACAACATGTGAAGGCAAAGCCACCGTGCATGTCCTTCTGTTCCCTCCCTCTACCCTGGCTCGGGGAGGATGGCTTCCCTCCATCACAGGTGTCTCCTGATGGTGGGACCGACTCCCTCATGCCAAACACGGGCTGCCATACAGAGCAGATTGTGGCTGCTGGTGCCACAGCCCAGAGCAGCTGTCACCAGTCTCATGTCCACCTCCACCCCGTGGTCCTTGACTCGGGACGCCTGGCAGAGCTCACGGCCTTGGCCACAGAGAATCCCGTTTGGGTTCATTGGTTCAAGGCGCCAACCCTGTGAACATACCCTGTTTTTATTTATTTTATTTTTTTTAAAGTAAGCTCCGTTAGGGTAACGTCACTGGTTAGGACCATTGCCCTGTTTGTGAAGTTGACATGCCCATGATCATTGTCATAAATTCAGAGCATATCTGTAAGTACTCTCACTTCGTTTTCTTACAAGTTGTGATGCCAATGATATGATAATTATTTCTGTCATTTTATATACACACTGAGTGGCCGGATGATGATGATCTCTGAATGCATAATAATCTGGCCACTCAGTGCATATCCTACATAATAAAAGGCTAATATGCAAATTGTCCCCTTGACCAGGAGTTCGACCAGCAGGCAAGCCAGCCAACTGCCCATGTCCTCCCCTCCCTCTGGCCAGGCTGGCTGGACCCCACCCAGGCACAAATTCATGCGCCGGGCCTCTAATACACACACACACACACACACACACACACACACACACACACACACTGAGTGGCTATATTATTATGCGTTCAGAGATCATAATAATCTAGCCACTCAGTGTATATGTGTGTGTGTGTGTGTGTGTGTGTGTGTGTGTGTGCTCGCGCTCAAGTGCTTGTTAAGGCCCCGTTAGCTTAGCGAAGCGAGGTGGGAGTTGATAGCTGGCCACCAAACATGATGCGGGCTGTTGCCTAAGTGCTCAGGACAGCGCCTCCACAGGGAGCCTTAGTCATTCCTGGCACAGACCCTCAAGGACAAATTGCATATTTGGCAAAGAGCTGACAAGCGTAGGCATGACTGTGAGCCCCAAACACAGTCCACAGGAAATCTTGAATAATTACCTTTTACTTTCAAGAATATTCTGTTCTTAACATATCATTGGCTGAGCAAAAGAGACATAGCTCTTCATCAAGAAGCATATTTGTATCAGAACTTAACAGAGTTAACTGCAAAACATGTTTTGTTCATAAATGTTCCTATTAAACCCACGCATTGTGTTCAGTCCCAACTCAGGGTCATCCTCTGGGAGGCTGAGACCAGAGGGAATGATTTCAATTAACTTTCTGTCTGAGATGACTTCAGTTTCATTTATAAACAAATAGGGGCATCTTCTAGAAAATGCTCATGGTACACTTAAGCTTCATTTTTCATTGACACATTGACGATGTAGACTTTCATTCATCTATACCTATCACCATCATCATCACCACCATCATCATCACCATCTTCGTCATCACCGTCATCATCACCACCATCATCATCACCATCACCACCATCATTACCACCATCACCATCACCATCACCACCATCACCACCATCACCATCACCATCACCACTATCACCATCACCACCATCACCATCATCACCATCACCATCATCACCACCATCATCATCATCATCATCACTGAGGCAGAGCTAATGACCACAGAAAGAACCCACACAAAAGTAGCTGCAGAAACTCATGAACTTGCCCATCGCCCTCCTTCCTGGAGGCATCAGTCTTTAATCTCCACATCTAAGGCCATTCCCGGGGAGAATATTTCATGAAGATTCCTGTTTTGTCATCAAGACACCTGGGTTTTGCGTCCACTGGACTTCATATGCATTCGTAATAAAGATGTCAGTCAAACAAAGCCCAAAGCTGAAGGGACTGGCACCCAGGTAGGTACTCAGGCCTGCTCTCCTGATTACCTGAGGAACTGGTGATGGATTTACTCCTGGAAGACTAAATTCGGGATATAAACATACGTATGAAGATATTAAACGCATTTATATACCCATGACCCAAAGTGAACATTTATCCGTAAAATTCGTAGGTGGTCTCTGGTTCCTATAAATAATTTACATAATTCATAGATTATAAAATATGCCAACCTTTTAGATTATTTAGGTACATATGTAAATCTATAACAGTATTTAGAAAACCTAACCACTTTGTAAATTCAGTGATATCCGGAATTCTCAAAAGCAGGACATTTAAATGAGAAACCTCTCTGCCACAGATGTTAAAAATGTGCTTTTTTCTTTCAAACATTAAAAGTTATTGTTTCATTCCAAGGTCCCTGCCACCAAAATTCTCCTTCGCCTCCTGCCTGAAGAATAACCTTCCTGACGAGCTTGCTGCCCAGTACGTAGACACTGAAAAAAGTCACAACATTGATACCCAAACTATTTTGGCGTCACCTTGACTGAGGTGGTGGTATTTTCATTTCATTTGTACATTTCGCACTAAATATTTTGCAAAGCTGGACTGTGAGGTCGCTGAACATTTCTTTTCTGTCTACTGAACTCCATATGGACTGGGCCAATGCTCACCTTTATCTTTGATGTGGTCTTTCTAGGGATCAAACAAGTTAGCTCACGTACATCTTGAATGGAGAGTTGCTTTCATGTATAAGGTTTGGTATCAGTTATTAAAAAGCTGACGTATTAGATTTTTAAAATAAAAATGAATAAAAAGAATTGATTGATAGTAATCATAAAAAGAAAATTTGACCCTGGTAGACCCTGGGTCAAATTGTAGAACGTCCCTCTGCTGCCCTGGGATGTTAGTCCACGTTGTAAAGCCTGCGATTGGGATTCATATTTGTTTAAATTCATAAATGCAATTAGAATTGATATTTGCCTTAGTTTGGAAATATAACAATGTTTCCATAAAAATTTTGGCTCACACTAGTCTTATTATAGTTGTTCTCCTTTCATTAGTTACTTAGAACAAGAATCATACATTTAGTTAATTCTTTAGAATTTTAACTGTAGAATCAATAATATTTAATTATTAAACTACTTCATTAAATGATCCAATAATTTCAACAGACTAGCGTTGCATTCTCTTCCACCGATCTGTATAATCTCCCGGTAATATGCGGAAGGGACGACCCTTCTCATCACTCTCCACTATTGCAGGATACAGTTGGCATCTTTATACCGAAACAGTGATGCCGGGGTATCCTCTAGAAAATGCTTATTCTAGATTTTTCTGCAGCAGCGCTCTCTAAATGCTGGACACTTCTTTGTGGGTTACAAGAGCAATAAATATATTAAAACAAGACATTTCAAATCAAGAAGTATTTGCAAATAAAAATAATATCTTTACGAAAAAAAGCCCCACAGTATTGCATGAAAATAAAGTAGATTTTCCAATTTCTCAGCGTTTCATACAAGTCCGTTCCCTTGTGACGTTCACTCCTATCCTGTCTCAATAGTTGTAATAACAAAGGCATCCCCTGATATTTAGAACTGCATTGCACACGTGCCTATGTGCTTCGTGATATTCGTGACGTTTCTGGCTGAATTACGAAGATCTCCTGTGGCGATATTCCTGACGTTTCTGGCTGGATTACGAAGATCTCCTGTGGCGATATTCCTGATGTTTCTGGCTGAATTACTAAGATCTCCTGTGTGCTCCTTATAAACATGCCAACGACCTGCTCCCGTGGCCGCTGAGACCAGAGATGCACAGGTGTTTCCCTTCTGGATGGAGCACTGGCTCTGACAGGAGGCATCTTAAGTGCCTACTGACAGCCCCTCTCTTCTGCCCCAATGAGAATGCGGTCCCCGCCTCCTCCCCCAGGTACAGCCCTGGTCAGCGGCCAGGTGAGTGCAGTGCCCTGGCCTGCAGCGGGGACGCCACTGCACAGCGAGCCGTTGTCCTTCGGGTCGGGACCAAGCAGCGCCTGTCTCTGGGCTCTGACCTCGGGGAAAGCCGCTGGTCTCTGTGCTGCCTCAGCTTCACCTGGCCCTGGATCCGGGCTTCTTCAGGGTGCCCGCCGGTGCGTGTCATCTCGAAGGAAGGGTGACACTTTCAGGGTGAAGGTGCTGGCTCTGAGGCGGCCCCTCCACCCTGGACCAGCCTGCACGGACCGTGGACCGACCTGCACGGACCGTGGACCGGCCTGCACGGACCTTGGACCGGCCTGCACAGACCGTGGACCGGCCTGCACGGACCGTGGACCGGCCTGCACGGACCTTGGACCGGCCTGCACGGACCATGGACCGGCCTGCACGGACCTTAGACCGGCCTGCACGGACCGTGGACCGGCCTGCACGGACCTTGGACCGGCCTGCATGGACCGTGGACCGGCCTGCACGGCCCGCCTTGCCCACGGGCTGTCCGGATGGCACTGCTCCAGGCTGGTCTTGCTCCACCTGCTTATCATTCAGAACCAGGGACGAAGCCCTACCCTGACCAGGGATGAGCCCTTTCCACCGGGGACATGCCAGGCCTGGGGCAGAGACAAAGAGGTGACACACTGGCAGAAACTCAGAGTGTCTCGCATGGGTTTTTGCTGGGATGTGGACAAATCCAGTCACTCACTCTCCAGGGGGCAACATCAAGGGGCCCAGGTTTCCTCTCAGCCTCCCGGGGGCGCTGTGAGCCCCGGGGATGAGCGCAGGCTGCATCCTGTCCCAGGGAAAGTGTGGGAGTAACTGAAATTGCTCACTGAGTCCCCCGCGATGCTGAGCTCCGGTAGGAAAGGACAGAACCCGAATTCGGCAGCCAGGACTCCAGTAGGTCACGTGGGGCCACGGAAGGCCGTTCCCACCCTCCGCCTCAGCCCCCTCTTCTGCGGGGCACTCCTGTGTACGGATTCGCCAGGCCCGGGACAGGTGAGATGATGGCTGTGGAGATGCAGCAGAACAAGGATGCGTGTGCGAATTACGAAAATGGCAGCGGGGGCGGTGCTCCGGGGACCCAGTGGGGGGCGCCACTGGAGTCTTGACCCCAGAGACGGTGAGGGCCTGAAATTCAGGGTGCAGAATGGAGGTGAAGACGAGGGGTGCGGCCTTCTGGTGCACCCACAGAGCAATTTCGTCGGGGTCCATTCCCCTAAAGGAACAGGGCTCCGTCTCTGAGCTTGAAAGACTGCCGGAACTCCCCGATCAGAAGGACTGTGTGTGCCAATTATGAAAATATCTCACTTTGTGGTATCTCTCTTCTCCCTGAGTTGTCCTCATACTTTTTATCTAATTAAGCAGGAAATTGTCTTGGGGAGCATTTGCGTGGTGCATTAATTTTTTTCTTATTAGGAGAACCTCCTTAAAAATGAATTTATGTGTGGTGATAAGGAAATGTTTTGCTTAAAAGTGAGATAGAATATCTTTCTTCCATACATATACAATGGCCAATTTGGGGAAAATATTTCTTCCAAAATTTCAGACTACTAACCACTTATCTTACGCATGGATTTTCATAAAGAGCTGATAAGACCACTTTTATCTTTCCCCGAATAGAAAAGAATGCGTCCCCCATCTTTGTGAAATAGTTTTCTTGGCTTCTCATTTAGTTTAGGGTAATGTGTGGTGTTTAATTTGACAAATATTATGTGATGTTGAACTCAGGCCTAGCATTGCTTTCTTCAGGATGAAAAGCACATGAAGAAGTAGTTACAATCCACTGTGTTTAGTTAGAATACACACACCAGAGTGGGTATGCTGTCTATTTGGCCTGTTATAGATATTAACAGAATCTAGGGAAAGGGATTTGGGAAAAGGCATCGATGATCAGCTGAATTGCCTTCTGAGAAAAATGAACGTATCTATCGATAGCTAGTCCTCCATATCCAAATCGACTGCTATTTAGGTTCACGTTTTGCAGCAAATCTCCAGTTGTCGTCACATCCACATCGATACCCATTCCTCGTCCTCTACGTGGTCTCCCAGGGTAATCCCGGAGGGGAAGCCCAGCGGGCGGAAGGGAAGGGACAGCGAGTGGGGTCACTGGGAAAGAGAAAAGGTGCAAAGGGCTCAGGGATGAGACCGGATGAGAATGGGATCTGCTGGGTGTTTCCAGGTGTAAAAGCTGCGATGTTTAGGAAGAACATGGAGAAGGTTCAGCTGCTGCGCCCCCAGGGGAGCCCGTAATCGGGGAAACATCTGCTGCTAGGGAGGCTTCCAGAAGGAGGTCCCAGAGTCAAAACAGTCCCAGCAAGCTCCCCGTCCCTGTAGTGCATGGTGATGGTTTAGTGAACAGAGGGAGGGAGGGAGGGAGGGAGGGAGGAAAGGAGGGAGGGAGGGAGGGACAGATGGCCAGGTGGATGGACAGAGGGACTGTTGAATGGATGGAAGGATGGGTGGATGGATGGATGGATTGACAGATGGACTGGTGGGTGGGTGGGTGGATGGATGGATGGATGGATGGGCAGGTAGATGGAAGGATAGGTGGATGGGTGGGTGGAAGGATGGATGGATGATTGGATGGACAGACAGATGGGTGGATGTATGTATGGATGGGTGGATGTATGTATGGGTGGGTGGGTGAATGGATAGATGGATGGGTGGGTGGATGGATGGGTGGGTGGGTGGGTGGATGGATGGATGGATGGGTGGATGGATAGATGGATGGGTGGGTGGATGGATAGATGGATGGGTGGATGGGAGGGTGGAAGGATGGATGGATGATTGGGTGGACAGACAGATGGGTGGATGTATGTATGGATGGGTGGATGTATGTATGATGGGTGGGTGGATGGATGTATGGATGGATGGAAAGAAAAGTAAAGTAATGCATGAATAGATAAATGAAAAAAATATCTGGAGAAATTGTCAAAGCAACACAGTTACTCTTTACTGTAGGATTTGTGTTTTGGGGAGTCCTGCCTTTTTATTTCTCGCTGTATCTCCTGTCTCGGAGTTATAGAGTCATAGCCAACTCAAGACAGATGAGTTCTGTTCTCATGCACCTACGTGCGGGCCTGTTTCGCAATTAATCAACAGCACTGTGGCTGTGGGAGCTAAGCAAGGGCTGTCAGAATGCCTCGGGCTTTTCAGTGCCAGCTCCGTGAGAGCGGGAAGAAGGCCGCACCCACGCTGACTGTTCCCAGCCTGTTCAACGGTTCCAAGCAAGGATCCCAGAACAGAGACCACACTGTGTGCCCGTCGTCACATTTCTTTGGCATCGACTTCAAACAGACCCAATCGCTGGAGCATAATATGTAACTTCAACTCAACATTCAAACTACTGTCTGTACTGGATTCATTTACATTTTGTCCAATAACCAGTTCTGTTCGGCACAATCAACAGGTACAAAAAGCATGCACTGGGCACTCCTCTGCTGGGGGAGCATGCGCCCCTCACGAAGATGGTAGACCCTCCCGCGGAGCCTACGGAGGAAAGACTGCCAAGTACGCGGGCACTGAGCAACTGAACTGAAAGAGGCACTCGTACACTTCAGGGTGAGAGTGTGGCAGGGGCAGCAGAGCAAAATACAGGTTTTGAAGCTGAAAGAATAGGCTCAAATACATGTATTTGCTTCTTATCACCTACTGTGGCTGAATTCCATTCCCCCCAAAACCCCCTGTGGGAGTCGGAACACCCGGTGACTCAGAATGGGATCCTACTTGGGAGTACATCTGGTGGAGGTGGTCATGTCAACATGAGGTGTAGCCTATTGGGTGAGGCCACAGGACTGGGGTCCTTGTGAAAAGGGGCCCGCGGACAGAGAGGGGAGACGGCCACGTGGAGCGGGCAGAGTGCGTGCTGCCTCTACGGGCCACGGAACGCCACAGGTGCAGGCACACGGGCTGTCAGAGCGCGTGTGGCCCCGCTCACGCCTTGACGTTGCACTTCAGCGTCCAGAGGGCACGGCTCTGGTGCTTTAAGGCGAGTGGTCGGTGGTACTTGGCTATGGCAGCCCCGGACAATCAGCCCGTTTTCTGAAACGTCCCCCATTGCGTCACTCCAGCTCCTTGACGTTACGCAGTCTCCCCGAGGAGGGTGCTGGCTTCTCTGAAACTGGGCGCCTGGTGTGCAACAGCGATGGGGTCTGGGGTGAGATGAAGAGACGCCATCTGTGAGGGAGCCGGTACCCACCTGGGCTTGCTACGTGCTTCCCAAATAAGGTCTTTCCAGAGCTCCCCGAGTCCTGGCCGTCGCCACGCATGCACATGTTTCTGCCTTTGTTACTTGTGTCCCATTAGGAGGTGACGTGTGGCTATATATACACGTTCAGGGCCAGCGATCACCGCTCTGTGAGCTGTTTGTAACTGAGAAGGAACCCGAGACTAAAAGCATTCTCTTCTGTTTGGCGCTTCCATTAAACAACCATTTTCCCGGGGTGTTTCTAGTGAGAGGGAGAGTGTGCCAAAGATGCATAACTGGCACCAAAGTCATCATGCTGGATGTTTATCGTGACAATAACGGAGCTTCATCGGGGCCCCGGCGGCGTCTCATCCATTTGCCGTGTGCATGTTAGAAGGAGGAGAGGAAGTGGGGAAGTCACACTGGTGCCCAGGGCTCTGTGGGAATTCCACGAACCTGCTTTTCAGCGACGTAGCAGGTTTCCCGCCATTAGCCTTCACCCAGGTGAGCACCTGCCCCTCCCACACCCGAGAAAGGACCCCCCTCCCCCCCCCCCCCCCCGCCCCGGCCCGGCCCTGCAAGGCTGGCTCTGGATGAATTCGTGAAGACAGCTGAGGTTCTCTAAAAACTCCTCCAGCACAGAAACTACAAAAACACCTCTCTACATACATTTCTGAATTGAACAGATTTAATAAAAACCCGAGAAAAGACACCTAAAAAGAGAATTATAGCCAATCTCACATATAAACGCTGACTCAAAATATCTCAAGATTAATCGACAGTTTGGGAGTCAATTGCACAATGAACGTATAAAAAGCAAAGGAGATTCAATTTAGTAAAATGGCAATGGGTTAAATGTTAGAAAATTAAATATATCAGTAGATTGTAAAAGCCAAATTGTTAATGATAGATAATAATTTATTAATGTATACGTATACATATTAAAAAATAGTAAACACAATTTAGCACTCATTTCTAGCTTATAAACTTAATCAAATATAAGATGTAAGATACTTTTTAAAAATTATAAAAAAATACTTGGAGGAGATTTAAAACATCCACAGGCTTGAAAGGTGATTCATAGGTAAAGACTCCAAAGTACTCGGGGGCCTCATTATTATAATCAATTACAGGGTCTCCCAGGGGGACAGCTGTGAATTCAGCCAATTTGAAGAGCTTAACACATTGTGGACAGATCATGAAAGTTCTCATGTTTTCTGTTCTGAGGCTTGTGGCCAAGAACGAGCATTCTTTAAAAAGATATTATCTTGTAAGAACACGTAATAAATAACTTCAAAATGCAATGGGCATTTAATTTTAAAGCGTGCCGTTAACATTTATGTACAACGTTTTTGGTGCTTATTCAGTAGAAACTTATCTGGCCACTGGGTAAAGCGAGCGATAAAACCACTGGTCCGCGATGTGTTAGGAGTATTAAATGAAAATTCCCCCTCTTCCCTCATTTAGCTTTGAGATATTTAAAAAAAAATCAAATCTAGCCCTAACTGGTGTTGCTCAGTGGATAGAGCATCGGCCTGCGCAATGAAAGGTCCCAGGTTCGATTCCGGAAAAGGGCATGTACCTTGGTTGCGGGCACATCCCCAGTAGGAGGTGTGCAGGAGGCAGCTGATCCGATGCTTCTCTCTCATTGATGTTTCTAACTCTCTATCCCTCTCCCTTCCTCTCTGTAAAAAAAATCAATAAAATATATTTTAAAAAATAAAAAATAAAAAATAAAAAAATCAAATCTAAGAAATTAAGTGCAAAATAAAATAATGAAAACTTAGAGATTAGCCTATATTTATGCATATGGTATATAGAGTACATATTATCCTGAGATTCTTGTTGGCCCATTCTTAATAATCAAAGCAATACTAAGGAAGTGAATACCCGTGATCAAATATCTGTCACCATGGAGACAAGGCCCACTGTGCTCACTGAATTAGGAAACGTAGCTGAGAGCCGTGGAGGTTTGCACACGCATAAGTCTAAATAATCATCCTGTTAATTATTGAAAACGTCTTTAGGCGTAACTGAAACATGTGCCTCAAAACGTAAAATACGTGGAATAAAAGTAGATTGTTTTATGTATGAATAGTTAAGTAAACGTCTATAAATATCTGAAGATCACTGGAAATGGGATGTATTTGGATAGATATCAACACATTTATTAAAACTCTAAGTGACGTTTGGGAAGCGATTTTCAGTCTCCTAGCTACTGTGCTTAAAAAGACATGAAACAATTAAGCAATCGTTTTGTGTATTTTTCCCTTCATGTATTCAACTCTATGTTTCAAGGACCTCCTCCATGTACAGTTGAAGCTCAACGCTAATACCGAGCGACCCCACTCCCCCATCCCAACCAAAAGCCAGCGGCCAGTTGTGGTCTTGCTCTCTCGGTAGAGGGGGGCGGGGTCACTGGTCAGAAGCTATAGGAGTAAGTGTGTCCTTTCCACCCAGGATGAGGCCTGTGGAGGCACGGCTGTTAGAGGGTTTGCCAGAAGACCTCATCCGGTCCGGGCAGCGGGGTGAGGAAGGATCCCTCCTGGCCACGTGTATCTGGCTTTAGACTGAAGCCTGGGCAAGAAAGAGTTCCGAGAAAGGCAGGAGGACATAGACTGCAGGCCAAACCCCATGGCAGGAGGAGGGTTGGGACTTGCGTAGAAGATCTGGGAAGACCCCTGGACCTCGGACGGCCAGGAGGAGAGTGGAGCCATCGTCTTGAGCAGTTGAGGGCACAGTGTGCACAGCTCCAGGGTCCTCTGTAGCCTGAGCCAGGATTCTAAGATCAGTGATAGGACAGCAGGGAAGCGGAGACTGTGCCATGGAGAATCAACGAGAAAATGAGAGTGGGTGTCGGGAGATCGCTCGATGAATGATTGCAGTTCACCCGAGAGATCATGGCAGGTGATGGTGGAGGTAGACAGAAACACATGGACTGAGAAAGTGACTTGAGGATGTGCTGGGGGATTGTGTGATGTGTATATTCACAAGACCAGGCGTCCTCAAACTACGGCCCGTGGGCCACATGCGGCCCGCCGAGGACATGGATCCAGCCCGCCGGGTGCCACTGCCTGTCCTGCTTAGCACCCGACACGTCCCAGGCCCGCAGTGCGCATAGGAATTTGTTCATAGTGTTTTTTTTTAAACTATAGTCCAGCCCTCCAACGGTCTGAGGGACAGTGAACTGGCCCCCTGTTTAAAAAGTGTGAGGACCCCTGCACAAGACCATAGGGCTGGTGTAGGGAGAATGACCTACACAGGAATCAGATTGCAAGCAGTTAGAGAGCCATTGCGCTGGTTTAGTCTGAAGACACCAGTGGCTGTGGTCAAGATAATGGTTGAAGGAAGAGGTCAAGAGGAATTGTTGAGAAGGGGTGTGGAGTAGGAGAAAAGGAGGAACATCAGCAAATAGCACTTGACCATGGAATGAGTTCATCAGAACAACTTAACGAATGTTATGGTGGGCGTGAAGAATAGTTTATGTGGCCTGGCTGGGTGGATCAGGGGTTGAGCGTCTACCGAATGAAGCAGAAGATCACAGTTGATTCCCGGCCAGGGCACAGGCCCGGGTTGTGGGCTTGATCCCCAGTAGGAGGCGTGCAGGAGGCAGCCCTCAATGGTTCTCTCTCCTCATTGATGTTTCTCTCTCTCCGTCACCCTTCCTCTCTGAAAGGAATAAAAATACATCTTTAAAGGAATAGCTCATGCATAGTCAATGCTGACGTGACAAATGGGGTACGTCACCGTTTATCACAGAGAAGCACCCTTTAGGCTACACTGGGGCCCGAGATGCACTTGGATAGCGAAGGGTTTGTTGTTTTCGTTCTGTTTTGACTGGAGATGGCCCAGCACAGAGACTCCGGTCCCATCGTCACTGAGACTCTCACTGAAGAAGGGCCGCTCCGGGGTGAGCTGGGAGGGGAGACGTTTTCCCCACAAATCCGGAGGAGGTTGTGCAGTGAGCTAGTCCTGCATCTACGATCCTTTAGCTCTCCCCCCCCCCCCCCGAGGCATTCATAAACACATCCTTAAGACACAGAGCGCGCCGTCCGTGTGAGCAGGCCTTTGCATATGACTGTTTTATTGTGAAGCAAGAGTTGCGTGTTATAAACCGGTACTCGTGTTCAGAACAGGCTCTCAGAGGGACTGTGCAGCGCCGGCACCCAAGGCTGAGTAAGAGGCCCTATGCTCTGGGCCCCCCAGCTGGGAAGGAAAGCTCCTTTCCGGTCACCGAATCATTGAATGCATTAAAAATGAATAGAATAAAAACTCCGTGCAAGCACATGTACGTGGAGTCTGGATGGATGGCCATTGCTAATTGGCCCCTGCCGTCTCATTCCCCCTTCCTGGTATGTAACAATTCTGTGGCCAGCAGTAACTTCAAGTAAGCACCGTGTAGTAGATTGTACATGCCATCAGCAGTGTGATCCACCCAGCTAACCAGGCTGGGCGATCAATAGCATAAGCTATTCCTTTAAAAATACATGTTTATTGATTTCAGAGAGGAAGGGTGACGGAGAGATAGAAACACCCAGCAACCTTCCCCTCCTCTGGATGGCACGGGGACTATGTTCAGATGCTCACTGCCCAGAGCACTCTTTCTGGGGGTTTTATGCTCAGCCCAGGATTGAATTTAGATGCTGCGTTTACAAATCCAGGTATATTTTCACAGTTTACCT
Source organism: Plecotus auritus (assembly GCF_963455305.1). Classification (NCBI taxonomy): domain Eukaryota; kingdom Metazoa; phylum Chordata; class Mammalia; order Chiroptera; family Vespertilionidae; genus Plecotus; species Plecotus auritus. The sequence goes on from NC_137772.1 coordinate 1,309,764, forward strand.
GTGCTTTGTCAGGCGTAGGTGGAAGATAAAGTGGGTTGGACGTATACATTTTTCTCCGTCCTTCCAAGACTCGGGGTATGGGGAGGGATACAGACCCTCCCTTATCTCCACTCCTGACCCCACTGTGTCTAGTTTCTGGGATAACTCGGGTCTCTTCCAAGTGAATGTTTATCTTGTCCTTGTTGGTTTCATTTTTAATAAACATTGTACGGTTTTACAGGCTCCGAGAAATAACACAATGATTTTTGTAGTTAGTAAGATAAACCGTTCCCTCTGTCATTTGTTCATCTCGTCACTTATTTTGTACACTAGGTCTGGCCGGGAATCAGGGACGATGGGGCCTTCCGGCTACTGGCCGGGGCTTCCATTCCCTGGCTGCTGGCTGCCGGCCGCCAACAGGGGCCCTCCTTTGATCCACGCCACCCCCCGGTGGTCAGCCCATGTCATAGTGAGCGATCAAACTCCTGGTCTCCTGGTCGAACTCCCGAGGGGACAATTTGCATATTAGGCTTTTATATAGATAGATTGTGAACTAAATAAAAAGTGGCTGCACAGGTAACTTTATAAGCATCCATGGACCCCTCTGCTGTGCACCATGATGCTGGGAGGCATCTTTAACATCATGTATCTGTGAGTGTTGGTTAAGTCTTGTAAGCTTTTTTCCTAATACCTTTACCATCAGGCAGCTCTTAGTTGCTTGACTAAGGTGCCCATGGTTTGATTTGGGAAAACTGTGCTTTTTCTATGGTTTGCTCCACTCTTGCTAGAGTTAGCTGAGTTTTAGATATCCCTCAAGTCACAGTTTTGGAAAAACTTTTAGGCCAGTCAGTATTTGTGAAAGAAATTTTTGACCTGTGTTTAAACAACAAGGCCCAGGGATGCTTGATACAATAATTTGCAAAGAAATTTATACCCAGATTTTTTTTTTAAATTGTACTATTTATTAAACCATATGGTCGATCCAACATATTTGCACTAGTCTTTTTCATTGTTCAAAAATCTTAAGACTGAGCTTAAATTTCTCATAAAATATTCCACCTTCATGGACTCTTGTCATACCTTTGATAACAGCCATACCCCTATTTTCTGAAGGAAATCCACTTTCCCATTATCTGATTGGACAGTGCCAGCTCGCCGCTTTCACGTCCGCGTGGTGGGAAATCTCTACGTAGACCAGGCTGTTCTATGAAGATCGATGCACAATATCGTTCAGGGAGCATACCCAGCACTAGCTTATGTCCAGGAAGTGGCATGCATATTCTTAGGAATGACACTTTTGGATAATAACCTTCAAGAACATGGTAGTTAACATCATAGGCAACATCCCTTATGACAGTGCTCCTGGAATTCCTATATGGAAATTGAAACTGAAAATTCACAGTTGGGTTGACCCCACGATAGACAATGCTGTGAAAATGCAGAGCCTTTGCAGGGGTCCTCAAACTACGGCCCGCGGGCCACATGCGGCCCGCCGAGGACATTGATCCGGCCCGCCGGGGGCCGCTGCCTGTCCTGCTTAGCAGCCGACGCATCCCGGGCCCGCAGTGCGCATAGGAATTTGTTCATAGTTTTTTTTTTTTTTTTAACTATAGTCTGGCCCTCCAACGGTCTGAGGGACAGGGAACTGGCCCCCTGTTTAAAAAGTTTGAGGACCCCTGCTTTAAAGGCTAATAATTTTCTACTCCGTGTAACCATAGCACTAACAGGAAAAATTCTAACGGGAAAAATTCATGTCTTGTCACAGAAAAAGATTCTAGAACAGGGGTGGGCAAACTTTTTTACTCGAGGGCCACAATGGGTTCTTAAACTGGACCGGAGGGCCGGAACAAAAGCATGGATGGAGTGTTTGTGTGAACTAATATAAATTCAAAGTAAAGGAGTGGAGGGGAGAGCAACAGAACCGGATAGAACAGCGGGATCTGGCCCGCGGGCTGTAGTTTGCCCACGGCTGTTCTAGAATGTCTCAATTACTTTTAAAATCTGTATTTTGCTGGGAAAATTCCCACAGAATGGCTCCCCCTGCGATTTGGATGCAGGTGACCGGCCACTCCTAGGCTGACTGGGTCCCACCGCTGCCTCAGGCTGGCTCAGAAAGTCACAGCCCTCCAGCCTCTTCTCTCTCCGTCTTCTGCCAACATCCTGTGACTGAGGCATTCCTAGCGTACGTCCCCGAGGTTATTCCAGGGGACACGGGTCACCCTTGTTGTTCTCAGCACGTTGAGACCAAGGCGTGGGGCTCTGCTTAGCATGAAACTAAGGCTGAGCCGGTTGCTGGGCGGAAGCACTCAGTGGGTGTCCTCTGTGACCCTTTGTGGTGACTCCCGGGGCCCAGCCGGGTCTCCTGAGCTCCTCCTGCTGTCTCCCCTGCAGACGGGGGGCTGCTGCCTCCTGTGGGTGGCGCTGAGGGTGCCACGGTCCTGTGTCTTGGATGAGAGCAGGAAGCGGGGGAGATGAAGTCTTGGGGGGCAGGCCGTGCCAGGGCTTGCAGACCGTGTTAGAGACGTTGGACTTGGAACCGCGGACCAGGAAGGGCGCTCTGGGAGGGGTTCATCTTGGGAAGTTGGGGCCCCGGTTTGGAAAGGGTGAGTGGAGAATGGGTCACGGGAATGAGGCCGAATGGCGGAGTTTTGGGGTTCAAGGAGGCGCGTGTGGTTTGTGCTTTGGAACTAGTAGCTGGATTTGAAATGAACGGTGTTGGTGCCCAGCTGGGGTGGCTCAGGGGTTCAGTGTCGACCTAGGAACCAGGAGGTCAGGGTTCAATTTCTGGTCAGGGCACATGCCCGGGTTGCAGGCTCCATCCCAGTGTGGGTGTGCAGGGAGCAGCCGATCCATGATTCTCCCTCTCTCATCATGGATGTTTCTCTCTCTCTCCCCCTCTCCCTTCCTCTCTGAAATAAACTATGTGGGTTTTGTCATTGGGTTATATGACCTGGGTGGGTCCAGGTATTTCTGCCAGGAACACGGATCCTCCCAGATGAGAAGGGGGGAGCTGGCGATGAGGGGCCGTGCTCCGGGCTGTGAGCTGATACCTCGGGGCGGGCGGGAGGCTATTTGTGGGATATAGACTGATGGGAATTCCTACTCAGCATCTGTGCTCTTTAATTCCCCCGACCTTCAGGTCTCGGTTACATAAATGTGAATTATTTATAACTTCACTGTATCCTTGGGATTTGAGGTTATAACCTTTATACAACATTGAGGCAATTATGCACTTTCCTATCTGTGACTTGAAGGAAAAAAAAAGGAACCTAACAAAACTGAATATAATGTTCCAGGAATTTAATATGAACGCTCATCTTCCATTTCCCTCACAGTATTTTACCTATTTTGTTATTTTTAGGGTATATTTCTCAGTCCTTTCTTTCTTCATATGACCTCCCGAATGCTACATTGTATTGTATTGATGTCAGACAATATTAGGATTTTAAATATCTATACGGATAAAAGGGCAATATGCTAATTAGACCGGGTCGACTGGACATCTTCCAGTCCTCCTGCCTTCATTCTGGACAAAGCCATGGTGGCGTGGGCCAAGGCAGAGGTGGTTGGGGTGATCAGGCCGGCAGGGGAGGGCAGTTAGGGGCTATCAGGCGGGCAGGCAGAGGAGTTAGGGGTGATCAGGCAGGCAGGCAGGTGAATGGTTAGGAGCCAGCAGTCCCAGATTGCAAGAGGAATGTCCTAAACCGGCCATCGGACATCCCCCAAGGGTCCTGGATTGGAGAGGGTACAGGCCAGGCTGAGGGGACCCCCCCCCATGCACGAATTTCATGCTCCGGGCCTCTAGTTATCTTATAAAAGTGATTTTATGACATAAACAAAGATTGAGGAACAGGCAACTGAAAAATAAATGCTCGATAATTTCACAATTCAGCTCAAACCTGTCCTTTGTAAATGTCTTTCTGGACTTCTTCACGTCATGTGCATTTATCCAATTTAAGAAAATAACAAAGACAGAATATGCTCATAAGGTGACAATATGGAGACTGCCTCGGTCATAAGCAAGAGCTTATATAAATGTTTAGCATTTGGTTAGCACCCAGCTGGCATGGCTCAGTGGTTGAACACTGACCTATGAACCAGGAGGCCATGGTTGGATTCCCGGTCAGGAAATCAAAGGGTGGAATGAAGCATTTATTGTTCACCGCCTCTCAAAACAAGAGGCAGCATCAGAGTGTGTGGGGGTGCAATGGATGCTAAGGTGCAGGTGGGTGAGACCCTGCCAGACACCAGGGTGGTCCTCTCTGGCTCACAGAGAAGAGAGCCAGGCTGCCAGGTAACTGCTCTTCAGTCTCCGTAAGCCCTTGGCAGGCGCCGGGGGCCTGGGAAGTAACCGGGTGGGGTGTAGTCTGTCCGGCCCGACCTGGCTCCCTGCTAGTCTTACCTGCTATCAACACATTTCAAATTCTTATAAAGCCATTCTCGGCAGCTTTCCTGCCCTCCGATGTTATGCTAAACGAGTTACTACAGAATATTGGACTGTTGGAATTTGTGAAGATGGCTAAGATTCCTTTTTAGAGAAAAGTATGGCATAATGAGTTTTTCCCCCAAGAGAAATCATCACTTTCCTAGACTTGTTTTGAAAAAGTATGCGATAAAAGGTCCCCCGTTCAGAAGAATTAATAGAAACGCAGTCCCAGAGAGAACATCCCGTCGCAAAATGCCGGCGTGCTCTGCCCTCGGAGCTGAACACAGACCACATCAGGGAGAGCGTTCGATCGCAGTGTGGCTCTGGACCAGGGGTGGGCAAACTTTTTGACTCGAGGGCCACCATGGGTTCTTAACCTGGACCGGGGGGCCGGAACAAAAGCATGGATGGAGTGTTTGTGTGAACGAATATAAATTCAAAGTAAAGGAGCGGAGGGGAGAGCAAGAGAACCGGATAGAACAGCCGGATCCGGCCCGCGGGCCGTAGTTTGCCCACGGCTGCTCTAGCCCGTGGCTCCACGGAGACGGGGGGAAAGGATGTGCCTTGGTTGGAACGGGACTAGCTGTACATATTGAAAAAGCAGATTTTTCTGGGGTAAAGTGAGTCACGTTTAGAGCTTAGCCTCTTATTCTACGTAACACATACATTCACAGAAACGCCTTCAGATCAATTGCTCTCCGGACGCAGCTGTTGCTGCCCGTCGCGGGGTGAAGTCACATGGGAAGCCAGTGGGGCTTTTCCAGCCTCAGACACCGTTATCCTCTGGGACCTGACATGGGTGCTGGGTGCGTCCTACCCCGAGGGCCGCCCATAGAGCTGGCACCGCTCCCCAAGAATCCTGTCCCAGCGGTTCTTGTCTCTCTCGTTGCTGAGGGACCTCTCTTTTTTAAAAATAATTTTTGTTGATGTCAGAGAGGAAGGGAGAGGGAGAGAGAGATAGAAACTTCAGAGATGAGAGAGCATCATGGATCGGCTGCTTCCTGCACGCCCCCCACTGGGGATCGAGCCCGCCACCTGGGCCTGTGCCCTAGACCGGAATCGAACTGTGACCTCCTGGGTCACAGGCTGATGCTCAGCCACGGAGCCACGCCGGCCGGGAGCTGACCGGACTTTGAGAACATTCCCACCGAACCTGGTGTTGGGCGCTGGTGTCCGTGAGCTGCTCCCGGAGCCCGCTCCGTCCATCCCGCTGTGGATCCTCCGGCTTCGCTCCCTGCCTCCTCCCCGCACCCCACCCCCCGGGGGGAACCTGCTGGGAGCCTCCTGCTCAGCCACCGGGGGCGCCCCTGGCCTGCACCCTGGATCCCGCGGCTCTAGGGAGAGCAGCCTTCCCCACTCCTGCCCCTGTGGCCGCCCGTCCGTGTGGTTGCGGGACAGACTGCGGGATGGCGATGAGGCTGCCTTGGGGCTCCGGGGAAGGCGTGGACATGGATTTTGGGAGTTTGACACCGTGGGCGGGAGAATGGAAGCGGTGAGGGGAGAGAGTCCTGTGTGTTTGCCATCCTGGGCGAATCTAGTAGAGTTCCCTTTCAATCCAAGTATCTATGATGCAGCCCTTAAATAAATCACTTACTCTCAGGGTCTCTGGCTTATAAACATGCCTGGGAAATGAAGGGCAGTGTCTCCTGCAAAGGATGGGAGTTTTCAGCGAAAACCTCTGCTGTGTTGGGGAGGGAGGGAAGCTGCTCTGTCACAGAGAAGCAGACATGCCGTGGGTTCTGGTATGTTCCGTCCCAACAGCCACACAGAGGCGGGCAGGCCAGGCTGGGGCAGCCGCTCCGCCCAGGGGCCTTCCGGGACCCGAGACCCTGCTCTGTGGCATTTCTTCTCTTCCCAAAGGGCGCTGCACCCCAGTGAGGCCACCGCTGGACCCCCCAGCCACAGCTGTGGGGTAGAGGCAGGAAGCCAGGCTCTGCAAGCTTCCGTCAGGGATGCTGTAGAGCTGTAGTCAGCCCTGGCCGGTGTGGTTCAGTGGATAGAGCATCGGCCTGCAAACTGAAAGGTCCCAGGTTCCATTCCAGTCAGGGCACATGCCCAGGTTGCAGGCTCGATCCCCAGTGGGGGATGTGCAGGAGGCAGCTGATCCATGACTCTCTCATCATGGATGTTTCTATCTCTCTCCCTCTTCCTTCCTCTCTGACATCAATAAAAATATATTTTTTAAAAAAGAAGAAGCTGCAGTCAGTCTCCTGCCATGCCTGAGCCACAGGGCCACGGCCACACCCACCCCACCTGCGTGGCTCAGGGGCGGAGCTTCCACCTATGAGCCAGGAGGTCACGGCTCGATTCCAGGTCAAGGCAAGTGCCCGGGTTGCGTATGGGCTCAATCCCCAGTAGGGGGCGTGCAGGAGGCAGCCGGTCAATGATTCTCTCTCACCATTGCTGTTTCTCTCTCTCTCCCTCTCCCTTCCTCTCTGAAATCGATAAAAATATATTTTTAGAAAAAACAAAAATGTTTATATACAAAAACGGCTCAGCCATCATTCTGCTCCACTCTGTGCTAGATGGACACGGACACAGGGCTCGAAAGCTACCATAGCCACGGGGTGCGGTCAGTGTCCCCCCAGCACGGGGTCGTGCCTCTGGGGACCCAGAGGAATGGCACAGCTGGGGGGGGGGATGAGCACACTCCCCTGTGGGCTGAAGGCCGTGGGAAGGGTGGTCATGAACAGACAGGGAACAGGGAGCAGGAGAGGGGACTTGTGTCTTACGGTGACGTTATTGACATGAAAGTGCGATGTTTACAGGAGTAAATAGGAGAGCATTTTCCTCTCAAATGCTGGGAGGAATTGTTCGTTTTTTTGTTGTTGTTGTTTTTTACTTAGCGTGAAGTAATTATTAACTACCAGTGTTGGATCGGGTTAGGTTAGACCCCACATGAGCTCTCTCAGGAGCCTAAATCCTAGACAAGCAGTACTTTCCAACCCGTCATCCTCACAGCAAATAAGCCAGAAGTAGCCCAGCCCGTGTGGCTCAATGTTTGAGCATCAACCCATGAACCAGGCGGTCACAGTTCTGTTCCAGTCAGGGCACAAGCTTGGGTTGCGGGCTGGATCCCCAATAGGGGGCATGCAGGGGGCAGCCCATCAATGATTCTCTCTCATCATTGATGTTTCTGTCTCTCTCTCTCTCCCCCTTCCTCTCTGAAATCAATAAAAGTATATATTAAAGCCGAAACCGGTTTGGCTCAGCGGATAGAGCGTCGGCTTGCGGACTGAAAGGTCCCAGGTTCCATTCCGGTCAAGGGCACGTACCTTGGTTGTGAGCACATCCCCAGTAAGGGGTGTGCAGGAGGCAGCTGATCGATGTTTCTCTCTCATCGATGTTTCTAACTCTCTATCCCTCTCCCTTCCTCTCTGTATAAAATCAATAAAATATATTTTTAAAAAAAAGTAAATATTAAAAATAAAACAACAACAGTTATTGAAACGCCACATTGTAAGCACAGGAGTTTGTTTTTCTTCATTCTAGAATGATTTCTGCCTTCCCCCTCCCTTCCCTCTCTCCCAAGGAACCCTGGTGTCTGGTCTTCCCTTTTGTCTGGCGGCAGCGGGGATCCTGAACAGGACGTGATGCGTGAGATGACGTGGTTCCCAACAGGACGTTTTTCAAATCCCCACCCACTCGGGGGCCTCCCGGCACCTCTGTGTGAAGGAGACACAGGGACCTGTGTCATTTCTTTAACGTCCATTTACTTTTATTAAACCACAAAGTCAGGGCACGTTTTAAGAAAAGGTTCTTGAAACTTAGAGCAACGAAGGAAGAGCAGAAAAGAATAAAACTTCCTTAATCACTTGTAATCTCACAGATACACAAGCTGAAACCTGATCTACACACTACCATCCTGTCTTGGGCAGGGGTCCTCAAACGACGGCCCGCGGGCCCCATGCGGCCCGCCGAGGACATGGATCCGGCCCGCCGGGTGCCGCTGCCTGTCCTGCTTAGCAGCCGACGCATCCCGGGCCCGCCGTGCGCATAGGAATTTGTTCATAGTTTTTTTTAAACTATAGTCCGGCCCTCCCACGGTCTGAGGGACAGTGACCTGGCCCCCTGTTTAAAAAGTTTGAGGACCTCTGTTTAGAGCTTCATGCAGAATTAACGCCGGGTCAGATCTGGGCCACGCACCTCCGGGCGCACAGGGGTTCTGGTGTTTTCTGTAAGGTCTGAGGCTCGCTCGTCCTCTGGCCCAGGCCAGTCTGCCTCCTGCGCCCCCGCCGTGGCCTCCTTTCCGGGGAACTAACCTGAGGGCACCTGGGGACGCACCTGCCTTCCTGTTGGCCCTGAAACCACAGTCAGCCCCGGGGGTCCGTTAAAAGTAAAAGTACTCTGCAGTCAGGTAGACGGGAAATCGGGTACCTCATGGCAGTGTGTTTTTAAACCATTCGGAGGGGAAAAGCCATTTGCATCTGTTACTGATCTAGTCCCACTTAATTACATGTTTGAAAGGAGAGCGTGTGCTCTGAAATCCGCGTGACGGCAGAGGCGGTCTCTCTGCGGCTCCCCCGTCCGGGCCTCCCGCTGCGCCCCTGAGAGCAATTAGGTGGGCTGTGTGTTTACGCGAAAGGGAGACTTTGTTGTGGGGTAACAGAGTGATCGCCATAAATACGCAGGAACCGGGGGCGAGGAGGGAGTGCATTTCTCTGGGCGCCGCGGTGACAATGACAATGAGACGTTTAAGGAGTAAAAAGGAGCGTCGCGGCGGGAGTGCTGGCTCTGTACTCACGGGGCGTGAAGTGTTTAGGAGACGGCGGGTTCCGAGGGGGTCGTGGTCGGCCCCACACGCAGCTCCTGGGGCCCACAGGCCGGGGAGGCAGTGCTTGCCAGGCCAGCGCCCTCACAGCCAATGCGCCGCCAGCAGCCCCAGCTGGCTCTGCGCCCCGCTCTCCGCAGCGGCCCGGCTGGCCACGGTCCACGCAGGGCTTGGGAGTGCGTGGCCCACATTCGCTCCATCAATGTGATTGCACGGCCGTTCCCTTTCCCAGGCCTGGGACACGCTCTCTCTAGGCCAGGGGCGGGCAAACTTTTTGACTCGAGGGCCACCATGGGTTCTTAAACTGGACCGGAGGGCCGGAACAAAAGCATGGATGGAGTGTTTGTGTGAACTGATATAAATTCAAAGTAAAGGAGCGGAGGGGAGAGCAAGAGAACCGGATAGAACAGCCGGATCCGGCCCGCGGGACGTAGTTTGCCCACGGCTGGTAGGCCTTCGTTATGTCATGCCTGAACTGGTGTCTCAGATTGCCGCTGGGACGCCCCGTCCGATCTCCCCCGTGGTGACAACAGCCACAGCGCAGCAGAGCCTGCCCGGGCCTCCCCGCCCCCCTCAGCGCGGGTTCCAGAAGGTGACATGTTGGTGAGTCAGCTGCTCACCTTCAAGAGCGCGTTCACAGGAGTCACCTGCTCAGAGCTTCCCCTTGAGAGAAGACGCCATTTTTATGTCATTTCTTCTTCTTTATTTTTTAGAATTTTTTATTGATGTCAAAGAGGAAGGGGGAGGGAGAGAGAGAGAGAAACATCCATGGTGAGAGAGAATCATGGACCGGCTGCCTCCTGCATGCCCCCTGCTGGGCATCGGGCCTGCATCCTGGGCGTGTGCCCTGACCGGGAATCGAACCCTGACCTCTTGATTCCTAGGTCGACGCTCAACTACTGAGCCACACTGGCCGAGCTCTGCCATTCCTTAAGCAGAACCCGGCCATTCATTTTACAAACACGCAGTGAGTGTCACCTGTCCACGTGTATTTGTTAACCCTGGAGAAACGGTGATGAGTGAAACGGACATCGTTTAAGAGCTCATCCTTTATTCAAGGGTCTGAAAACAGCTCCAACCACTGGACCGACGTGTGAGCAGGGCCGTGGACCCAGAGGGACCAGGATGGGGGCCAGCACAGGGGATGCAGCTTGTCTGTGGGGCTAAGAAATCACATTTTATCCTCCAGTCACCGACAAGTGTGCTAGCAAAAGGCGGGTCTTTCAGTAAGGGTTTAGGGCAGCCATGGGCAAACAAAACCCCCGGGCCGGATCCGGCTGTTCTATCCAGTTCTCTTGCTCTCCCCTCCTCTCCTTTACTTTGAATTTATATTAGTTCACACAAACACTCCATCCATGCTTTTGTTCCGGCCCTCCGGTCCAGTTTAAGAACCCATTGTGGCCCTCGAGTCAAAAAGCTTGCCCACCCCTGGTTTAGGGGGTCCGTGCTGTGGATAGGGAATGTGGATTGGTCAGAGGCATGGCATGGGTTTTTTAAAAAATTATCTTTATTGTTGAGAGTGTTACAGATGTCCCTTTGTTTGTTTGTTTCTTCCCTATTGAATCCCTCCACCCCACACCCACCTGGCACCACTCTATGGCCTGTGTCCATGGTCTGTGCATATATCCGTATAAGTTCCCCTGTTAATCGCTCCCCACCTACCCTCCACACACCCCTTTCCCCCTGAAATTCATCAGTCCCATGTTTCTGTGTCTCTGGATCTAGTTTGTTCATCAGTTTAATTTATTCCTTAGATTCCACATATGCGTGAGATCATGTGATACTTATCTTTTGCTGGCTTATTTCACTCAGCATGATGCTCTCCAGGTCCATCCATGCTGTTGCAAATGGTAAGAGTTCTTTCTTTTTCACAGCTTCATAGTATTCCACTGTGTAGATGTACCACAGTTTTCTAATCCACTAATCTGCTGATGGGCACTTAGGCTGTTTCCAAATCTTAGCTATGGTGAATTGTGCTGCTATGAACATAGGGGTGCATATATCCTTTCTGACTGGTGTTTCTAGTTTCTTGGAATGTATTCCCAGAAGTGGGATGACTGGGTCAAATAGGAGTTCCATTTTTAATTTTTTGAGGAAACTCCATCCTGTTCTCCGCAGTGGCTGCACCAGTCTGCATTCCCACCAGCAGTGCCCGAGGGTTCCCATTTCTCCGCATCCTCGCCAGCACTTGTCTTTCTGTGAGTTCATTATCACAACAATAAAAGGCCAAGAGGCGTCATGACCAAAATGACCAAACGATCGGTCACCATGAGGTGCATGGAGCACCTCTCGGCCCTCCCCTGTGGTCCACAGGCTCCGATCGCAGCAAGGCTGGTGGTTGGCGGGGGTGGGGGGAAGGGCGGTGGGTGGGTGTGGCAAGGCGGGCGTGGCTGCGAGCGTGGTGGGTGGTTGGGCGGGGCTGTTAGTGTGGCGGGGCGTGTGCGGGTGGGTGGCGCCACGCGATATCGCGTGCTGGGCCTCTAGTCCTATATAATAAAAGCCCAGTGACCGAAATGGCAGAATGACCAGAATGACCAGAGAGCAGAACAACCACAGCCCCTTGCCCCAGCTAGCCCCACACCCCAGCGAGCAGTTAGGGGCGATCAGGCAGGCAGGCAGGTGAGTGGTTAGGGGTGATCAGGCAGAGGTGGTTAGGGGTGATCAGGCAGGCAGGCAGAGCGGTTAGGGCCAATCAGGCAGAGGTGGTTAGGGGTGATGAGACAGGAAGGCGAGTAGTTAAGGGGGATGAGGCAGGCAGGCAGGTGAGTGGTTAGGGGTGATCAGGCAGGCAGGCAGAGCGGTTAGGGGCGATCAGGCAGGCAGGCAGGTGAGTGGTTAGGGGCGATCAGGCAGAGGTGGTTAGGGGTGATGAGACAGGAAGGCGAGTGGTTAGGGGGGATGAGGCAGGCAGGCAGGTGAGTGGTTAGGGATGATCAGGCAGGCAGGCAGAGCGGTTAGGGGCAATCAGGCAGGCAGGTGAGTGGTTAGGGGCAATCAGGCAAGCAGGCAGAGGCAGTTAGGGACAATCAGGCAGGCAGGCAGAGTGGTTAGGGGTGACCAGGCAGGCAGGCGAGCAGTTAGGAGCCAGCAGTCCCAGATTGTGAGAGGGATGTCTAACTGCCAGTTTTGGCCCAATCCGCAGGATTGGGCCTAAACCGGCCATCAGACATCCCCCAAAAGGTCCCAGATTGCAAGAAGGCGCAGGCCAGGCTGAGGGAACCCCCCCCCCCCACCCCATGCACAAATTTTGTGCACCAGGCCTCTAGTTGGTGTATGAAATGCCATCAATTTCTGGGTGTTAATCTTGTATCCTGCTATGTTGCCAAATTCATTTATTAAATCTAGTAGTTTCTTTATGGAGTCTTTAGAGTTTTCTATGTACAAAACGATGTCATCGCAAATAATGACAGTTCTACTTCCTCCTTTCTAATTTGAATCCCTTTTATCTTCTCTCGTCTGATCACCGTGGCTAGGACTTCCACTACTATGTCGAATATGAGTGGTGAGAGCAGACGTCCCTGTATTGTTCCTGTTTTTAGGGGAAATGGTTTTAGTTTTTGCTCATTGAGTATGATGCTGGCTATAGGTTTGTCATATTAGGGTTTTTATTATGATCCCTCTACCCCCACCTTGCTGAGAGTTTTTATTAAAAAAGGATGTTGGATCTTGTCGAATGCTTTTTCTGTATCGACTGATATGATCATGTGATTTTTGTTTTCCAATCCGTTTATGTGATGTGTCACGTGTATTGATTTGTGAATATTGTAGTAGCCTTGCATCCCCGGAATAAATCCCACTTGGTCATGGTGTATGCTGTATTTAATGCGTTGCTGGATCTGATTTGCTAGCATTTTGTTGAGTATTTTAGCATCTATGCTCATCAGGGATATTGTCCTGTACTTCTCTTTCTTTGTAGTGTCTCTGTCTGGTTTTGGAATTAGGGTGATGCCGGCCTCATAAAAAGAGCTCGGAAGTGTTCTTTCCTCTTGGGTTTTTTGGAGCCGTTTGAGGAGGAGAGCACTGATAACATACAGACTGTCCACCCCGGGACCGACATGGCACCACCCTTTCATGCTCTCGTTTAGAATGCGCCATTCTCAATGACTTCTGTAGGAACTGTGTCTCAGAGAGACACTCTGCAAACGTGGTGCGCAGTCCATTCACCTTGTCCTTTCTTGCTCCGTCTCACCGTGGGATGCTCTATATCCCGTCGTTCACCAAACTGTGCGATACGTTTAATGGTTATTCTTCAGGAAGGAAAAGCAACTTAAATTACTTTAAAGTATCGCAATACTTTCTCTCTTTTGGGGAATGACAACTTATATTCACATGTCAGTGGCTCTACTTGACTTGGTTTAGCTTCATCTTTCCCCCTAAAAAAGTATTGCGAGGAAGGAGAAAGAAGTAGAGATTGGTAGTTACAGAAGAGTCAGGGGGTATAAAACACAGAACAGGGAATATAGACGGTGACACTGTAATAACTATGGATGGTGCCAGATGGGTCTGAGCTTCATCTGATGATCACTCAGGAAGTTATACATGTTCCAATCGCTGGGTGTGTACCTTAAACTAATATAATATTACGTGAACTGCAATTGGGAAATAAAAATTTATTTAGTTTTTAAAATATATTTTTATTGATTTCAGAGAGGAAGGGAGAGGGAGAGAGAGATAGAAACATCAATGATGAGAGAGAATCATTGATCGGCTGCCTCCTGCACGTCCCTTACTGGGGATCGAGCCCACAATCCAGGCATGTGCCCTTGACCAGAGTCGAACCTGGGACCCTTCAGTCCACAGGCCGACACTCTATCCACTGAGCCAAACCAGCTAGGGCTAAAAACTTATTTAAAGTAAAAAGAAAAAATATTTGAATTTGAATTTCTTTGCCATGAATTGTGTTTTGGAGGGGAAGAGGCAGAGAGAGAGAGAGAAACATCAGTGATGAGAGAGAATCATGGATCGGCTGCCTCCTGCATGCCCCACACTGGGGATCATGCCCACAACCCAGGCATGTGCCCTGACCGGGAATCGAACCGTGACCTCCTGGTTCAGAGGTCAACCGCGGAGCCACACTGGCCAGTCTATTCAGAAACACAGTTTGGGAAAGACTGAGAGCTAATGGCTGTCAGGATTTGGGTTCTGTGTGGTGAGTTCAGTGTCCAAGCAGGACATTGATTTCAGGGGTGAGAGCTGGAGGCCACACTGTGGACATGGCTTCCCTCCCAGGACCACACTGCTCCCGGGCCATGCAGGCCAGTCCTTAGCGGCTCTGCCCACTCATGCAGTCGGGCACAGCCTTGTCACTGTCAACCTGCTAAGAGCAGATGGTGAGTGACTGCAGGCAGTGTCCCCTCCGCCCTCGCAAGGCTGGCCGTGCAGTTCTGTCAGGATTCACTGGGGACGATGCTGACGTTGGTCATGCTAAGTGATAGGGAAGCGATTTCCCACAGTGCATGGCACCGTGGCCCCAGAGAGCCCACGAGGCAGTGAAGGGGCCGGGCTGATGCCCACAATGAACACTGCACTAGCGCGTGTCAGAGAGCTGACGGGCCGGGAGCCTCCCCATGCCACTGTCATCGCAACACACAGGGGGGTCAGGGACAGCCGTCACTTCCGATTGAGAGACTGAGAATGACCTGGAGTCACCTGTCCGTCCTACATCTCACCCAGGTTGCGGCAGAGCGGGCACTGGCCGCCCGGAGAGTCGTAGTCAGAGACTCGTTTCATTTCATGGACTTGCCCTGGCCCAGGGTTGGCCCGTTCTGAGGGCGGAGAATCATTCACCTCCTTCTCGGGTGTCCGGGCAGTCATCTGTCCTGTGGCCAGTCTGTAGAACGTGCTGTGTCATAGGAGGCATCGGAAGAGTTTCAGCTTCCGCGTTCCAGATCCCCCAGACCTTTCCCAGGAGGGGACTGTCACCTTATGCAGGAACTGCATCCGCTCATGTTAATCCTCACCCGAGGATAGATACAGACATAGAGACAGAGAGACATAGAGACATAGAGACATATAAACATATTGACATATAGACAAATAGACATATAGACATATAGACAAATAGACAAATAGACAAAGAGACATATAGACATATAGACAAATAGACATATAGACATATAGACAAATAGACATATAGACATATAGACAAATAGACATATAGACATATAGACAAATAGACATATAGACATTAGACAAATAGACATTAGACAAATAGACATATAGACAAATAGACATATAGACATATAGACAAATAGACAAATAGACATATAGACAAATAGACATATAGACATATAGACAAATAGACATATAGACAAATAGACATATAGACATATAGACATATAGACATATAACATATAAACATATAGAAAAATAGACAAATAGACATATAGACATATAGACAAATAGACATATAGACATTAGACAAATAGACATTAGACAAATAGACATATAGACAAATAGACATATAGACATATAGACATATAGACAAATAGACAAATAGACATATAGACAAATAGACATATAGACATATAGACAAATAGACATATAAACAAATAGACAAATAGACATATAGACAAATAGACATATAGACAAATAGACATATAGACATATAGACATATAGACATATAGACATATAACATATAAACATATAGAAAAATAGACAAATAGACATATAGACATATAGACAAATAGACATATAGACAAATAGACACATAGACACATAGACACATAGACACATAGACATATAGACATATTGAAAAATAGACATATAGACATATAGATATTGGATATATAGATATACAGATATACAAAT
Source organism: Plecotus auritus (assembly GCF_963455305.1). Taxonomy (NCBI): domain Eukaryota; kingdom Metazoa; phylum Chordata; class Mammalia; order Chiroptera; family Vespertilionidae; genus Plecotus; species Plecotus auritus. The sequence continues at coordinate 1,325,751 of NC_137772.1, forward strand.
ACCTTATTGATTTTGAGAGAGGGAGGAAAATATGGATGTGAAAGAGAAACATCAGCCCTAGCCGGTGTGGCTCAGTGGATAGAGCACTGGCCCACGGACTGAAGGGTCCCGGGTTTGATTCTGGTCAGTCGCACACGCCTGGGTTGCGGGCTCCATCCACAGCAGGGGGCGTGCAGGAGGCAGCCAATCAATGATTCTCTCATCACTGATGTTTCTATCTCTCTCTCCCTCTCCCTCTCTGAAATCAATAAAATACATTTAAAAGGAGAGAGAGAGAGAGAGAGAGAGCAAGATCAGTTGGTTGCCTCTCTATGTGCCCTGACTGGCAATCAAGCGCACAGCCTGGGAATGTGCCCTGACCGGGAAGGACCCTGCCACCTTTTGGTGAATGGACGAAGCACCAACACACTGAGCCGCCCCAGGGCCGCTGCTACTCCTTTTAGCCTTGGGCCTCCGAGGCCTGGGGACGGAGAGCTGGCCTAGCGATGAGGAGGCAAAAGACTCCCTGTGTCCCCCTGCCCCCTGGCCCCTGCCCCCTGCCCCCTGGCCTAGTGATGAGGCGTCAGACTCCCTGTGTCCCGGCATCTGGGCCAGGTCCTCACCTCTGGGCGCCTCGTGGCCGCCCTCTGTGCCCGGGGTTCTCACAGTACCTGCCGCGCTGGGGTTACGTGGGGTCAGTGAGGCCGCGTGGGACCGGCCTGTGACCGGGCATTGACTCACCAGCAATGCCGGGCACGCGGACCGCCTCAGGGCCCCGCGAAGCCTGTCCGACCGCCTGGCGTTGCCATTTGCCCCCCTCCTGGGCGCGCCCGGCGCCGTTTCCCCTCCGAGGGGGACACGTGCATCTCTAATCGGATCCGTCCATTCCATTTCTGCCGCCGGCCCTTCGGGCTGAGAGTTCCGTGGTCCGGGGTCACAGCTCACGCTCTGTGTCACCAGGACCTCCCGCACGGTGCCGTGGAGCTGAGCTCGAGCCCTCTGGGTCCTCCTGGCCCTTGTCCCGGACCCGAGTCTCCGAGTCCAGGTGCTCACACCCTCCCGCCACCTCCGAAGGGCGTGTCCTCACGCAGCTCACGCACTTGCCTGGGTTGGGGGCTCAACCCCCAGCAGGGGCAAAGCTGAGCACCCTCGAAAAGCACACGGGCATTGTCAGTTACATGTCCACGCTCCCACACTAACACCCTGGAGGAAAGTCGGGGTGCTGCCTCTACAGACGGACGCACGCTAAGGGAGTGGGTTTTTGTTCCTTCTGTTTGGTGTCAGCCTGAGACTTTAAGACCTGAGAGTCCAGGGCTCCTCAAACTACGGCCCGCGGGCCACATGTGGCCCGCCGAGGACATGGATCCGGCCCGCTGGGTGCCGCTGCCTGTCCTGCTTAGCAGCCGACGCGTCCCGGGCCCGCAGTACGCATAGGAATTTGTTCATAGTTTTTTAACGATAGTCCGGCCCTCCAACGGTCTGAGTTACAGGGAACTGGCTCCCTGTTTAAAAAGTTTGAGGACCCCGGCCTGAGACTGAGGGGTCTGAATGAAGAGCGCTCCTGCCTGGGGCCGGGGCAGGGAGAGTGCGGGGCCTAACTGGGCCAGAGCTGGTTCGCGGAGAGAAGTAACCGAACAGCCCGGACCGACCCGACGGGGCGCGCCTTGGGCGTTGGACAGGCACGTGTCAGACCACACGGCGCTGTTGGCGGTGGACAGCCAGCGCTCGGCCACCTCCGAGAATCGGGGTTTAGACACGTGGGCGCTCAGGGCTGGGCCCCCCTGGCCCGTAACCCGAGGCAGAAGCTGACGCCGAAAAGGCCGCGTGGAAGGCTATGTCACATTCTCTTTTAGAGCCACCGCCACGTCCGTTCTGGTGAGTCTCACCCTCACCCTGCACGGGAGACAGGAGGAAAGCACCCCCGATACCGGAGATGAAGTGACTAAAGGGAAGCCGATTCCTCTGGCCTCTCGGAGTCGGAAGCGGGCGGCATTCCCCCCTAACCGCCTTCACAGCAGCAGCCCCACGCCCATCGGCACCTTCCTGCTCGCCTGGGTTCCGTCTCCCCACCTTCCCGCCATCTCAGGCTGCCAGCTGGGGTGATGCTGGGGAAACGTCTGAGGTTTGCTAACTCTCCCGGAACTCCTTCCAGAGGCCAAGGCTCTGAGATGTCATTGGCAGAGCAGTTGGGGGCAGCTGTTTGCTTCCGTGCCCCCCACCACGTGGAGGTGAGTGTTCCGAGGCTGATTACAAGTGGGGTCCGTCGCACATGGCGTGACTTTCCTGTGGCCCCTCCAAGCGCATCGCTGCGGGCCCAGGGCTCAGCCAGGGGGCTGGGGAGGCCGCTTAGACTCGGAATGTCTCCAGATGCAACTTGCATCCCACCCGCGCATGCCACCTTCCGGAAAGGGAGCTGGTGAGAGGCCGAGGCTGTGCGTGCCATCTGGTAGCTTACGTCACCGGCAGCCTGGACAGCAGTGTAACAGTTCCCACGGGAGAGGAAGCCAGCCTTCTCCCGGCACCTACACCCTGGTCAGAAGGGGTGCGGATATCTGGACGGGTTCTTGTATTTATTGGGACTAGATTTAACTTTTAAAAATATATTTTTTATTGATCTCAGCGAGGAAGGGAGAGGGAGAGAGAGAGAAACATCGATGATGAGAGCGAATCATGGGCCGGCTGCCTCCTGCACGCCCCACCCTGGGGATGGAGCCCACAACCTGGGCCTGTGCCCTGACCGGGAATCAAACTGTGACCTCCTGGTGCATAGGTCGATGCTCACTCATTGAGCCACACCGGCCAGGCTATTCTAGCTAGATTTAGAACGGAAGCCAGAATTTGCTTTATTTATTTTTTTAATCTGAGCAAGTAAAGCTTTCTATATTCATTATGAATTTTAGGATCCACATATAATTTTAAAATATTATACCAAAAATCATATATACATAACACACAGACACAGGCAATGGGTGGTGACAGCCGGAGGGAAAAGGGGAGGCGGGGGGGTGGTGCGCAGAGGGGGCACGGGGATGGGAAGAGCCTTGCTTGGGGCGGTGGGTGCAGAATGCAGGTGCAGCTGACGTTTCATTGACTTGGACACTTGGAACCCCTATGGTTTTGTGAACCCATGTCAGCGCATTACATTCAACCAATAAGTGGAAATAAGTAAATAAAATGAAGGGGGACGCTGGCCGCTGACAGACGTGCCTCAGAAACGCATTCCTGCTCCCCAGCGCCACGTCACGCAGCCCGTCCCTCGCGGAGCCCCTCCCGCCCTGACTCACAGGCTGCAGGGAGCCGCACGCGGGGCTGGGGGTGGCCGGCGGGCGTGTGCGTGGCTAACCCAGCGCTGGCGCCCGGTGGGGTTCCGTGGCTCTGTCTGTAGCCCCACAGAGAAGCCCTGAGGCCCAGGGAGGGGGTGCCCTGGCGCCCTGGGGGTAGTGGGGCCGGGACCTGAACTCGGAACACGAGAGGCAGGGAGGGAAGGGACCCTCCACGTTACTTCCTAATGACAGGGAAGGCGCGCACGGCACCGTCTGTGCCCAGGGACCGCTCCCAGGCTCGTGGTCACCGGAGCAGATGGCCCGACACGCAGCACAGCCGCTCCCAGCGCCACGGGAGGTGGGGGGAGGGGGAGGCCACGGGCTCCCCGTGGAGCGATCCCCATGAGGAGGGGGCTGGAGCGGGGGCTGGCGATGGGACGGCGGGGGAGAGCCCAGGGGCCTGTCGGGACGCGGTAGAGACGTGGGCTCTTCTCCCAGAGAGAACAGCTGCTGAGAAGGCCAGCCCTGCGGGCCACACCATACACCTTGCGATGCAGAGGCGCCAAGTGGCAGGCGCTCTGCAGGTGGAGGCGCCGCTGGCCTGGGGGTCGCGCCCACTCGCCTCTTCTTCCCACGGCCTCGGCGGCCTTGCTGGGTCATCGAGTCCTCAGGGAAGAAGGAAGGAAGGCCCTCCCGCTCCGGCTCCAGGAGCTCAGGGACAAGGGCAGCCTCGGTCCAGGCAAAGTCGCTCAGAGTGTCCCCAGGTCCGGAAGGGGATTTGTTACCAAATCAGACACGTTCCTGAGTTCTCACACAGGAGTTCTGGGAAATGCCCATGTTAGCCACACACGGCTAACGAGACCATCATGAGCGATAGCAGGAATGAGAATATAGATCCTACAAGCACAGAGGCTGTGAAACCTGTTGCACTTCCCTCCAGGAAGCAGGGCCAGCTCCCTCACACACTGCTCTTTGGTCGAACACTTGCTGGCCGTGTCAGCCATAGACTTTTGTTGCTGTGGAAGGTCCTGTGCAGAACACTTACTTCTCACACATGCATGTTGCATTCATGCGACGTTGCTTCTAAATCAATATCTGTCAGTAAATTACATTCCCCTTGAATTACTATTCTTAAATAATGTTTTATTTTTGAAAAGTACAATAGGACCCGAAGCGTAATAAAATGATACCTATGAATAAATGCATAAACCTTTAAAATATTCCCTTCTTCTCATTGGCCTGTCTTTCTTTGCCAAGTCTGGCTTCAATGACCCACTACTGGCATGTAAAGCTCTCACCAACATTGATGTGATGTATTAAGAGAAATGAAAATTAAAGTTGACAGGTTGCCTCTCAGTTGTCAATTGGGAATACTGTATCTGAGATGAAACCGCACGTCTAGGAAAGCTGGGGGACATACACTGAGTGGCCAGATTATTATGATCTCCAAACGCATAATAATCTGGCCACTCAGTGTGTGTGTGTGTGTGTGTGTGTGTGTGTGTGTGTGTGTGTGTGTATGGATAGATAGATAGATAGATAGATTGATTGATTGATTGATTGATTGATTAGAGGCCCGGTGCATGAATTTGTGTATGGGTGGGGTCCAGCCAGCCTGGTCAGGCAGAGGGGACATGGGCGGTTGGCCGGCCTGCCTGCTGGTCGAACTCCTGGTCAAGGGGACAGTTTGCATATTAGCCTTTTATTACATAGGATATATACTGAGTGGCCAGATTATTATGTGTTCAGAGATCATCATAATCTGGCCACTTAGTATATATGTCTTATCTCTATCTCTGTACCTGCATCTATACCTTTATTCAGGGAAGTATCAAGTGGAAAGGATAAATAAAAATATTATGGTGGGAATCGATGAAATCTAGCTTCCTCTTAACAGACCTCGCTTTGTAGATTTCACGTAGCATCACGTGACTTACTTTACGTGATCATAAAGTACCAGCACATGACGCTGAAAAGCACCCCTGGGGGCTGCAAGCCAAAGAGACCAAGAACCCCAGGGAGTGGTGGAGTTGGGGCTTACACCCCCAGGAAGGACTCTTGTCAAATGCGTTGTAACCACTACAGTCAGATTTGCTGGCTTAGAGGCACAGCCCCCAAAGAGGAAGACCTTAAGGAAATGTTCACCTCTTCTCAAAATATTGTTAATAATTCCTGCCTTGGCATTCTGAGACGTTGGCATTTATATTTATTTTAGGATGAAACCAATAATTGCATTAATATTGTTAAAATCCAAGTCTCTCCGTCCTTCATGCAAGAGAGAAGGGGGAGAGGAGAGCAGAGGAGAGAATGAATTCTCAAACTGAAGGGAAACATGGCTTTGAGCTGAAAACGCAAGTAAAACTCGGGGTGCGTTTTCTTGAAAAAGGCCCGGGTGCGTGGCCGCTCAGAGGCCGCTGGGAACACGGGGCCCTCAGCGCGCTAAGGGTCGTCGTGTCTAAAGACCTTCTGCACGGAGGGACCGGCTCCTGGGAAACGCCTGAACCCAGGGCTCGGGCGGAAGAACGGTCAGGGTGACCCAGGGACGTGTGGTCACTTCGCCAAGCACAGCTGTCGGGGTGCAGGGAGGGGGGCACTGGGCTAACGGCAAGGACACCTGCAGAGCCCTGGCTGCCCCCAAATGAAACCAGTGGAGCATCTGAAGAATGTCACGGCCGGACGGGGACCCATCGAGTGCATCCCAAACCAAGTCCTCGGTTCCCCTGACCCCTTCCCGCCCGCTCACCTGTGGTCTGTGCCTTTGGTGTGGCTGAGAGAGAGATGCCAGCGATTCTGGGGCGCTCCTGGGGCTCCCGCCTGCTCACCTGTCGTCTGTGCCTTTGGTGTGGCTGAGAGATGCCAGCGATTCCGGGGTGCTCCTGGGGCTCCCGCCTGCTCACCTGTGGTCTGTGCCTTTGGTGTGGCTGAGAGAGAGATGCCAGCGATTCCGGGGTGCTCCTGGGGCTCCCACCGGCTCACGTGTCGTCTGTGCCTTTGGTGTGGCTGAGAGAGAGATGCCAGCGATTCCGGGGTGCTCCTGGGGCTCCCGCCTGCTCACCTGTCATCTGTGCCTTTGGTGTGGCTGAGAGAGAGATGCCAGCGATTCCGGGGTGCTCCTGGGGCTCCCGCCTGCTCACCTGTGGTCTGTGCCTTTGGTGTGGCTGTGAGAAAGATGCCAGCGATTCCGGGGTGCTCCTGGGGCTCCCGCCTGCTCACCTGTCGTCTGTGCCTTTGGTGTGGCTGAGAGAGAGATGCCAGCGATTTTGGGGAGCTCCTGGGGCTCCCGCCAGCTCACCTGTCATCTGTGCCTTTGGTGTGGCTGAGAGAGAGATGCCAGTGATTCCGGGGCGCTCCTGGGGCTCCCGGCCACGGGCCATGCCCTTTCCTCTGGCCTCGGAAGGTGAGCTGCGGGAAGGTCCGTAGCGAGGGACCGTGAGGGAGGACGGGTCAGAGTCCCCAGGCCTCGGATTCCCACACTCAACCTGTGAACCTCGGCTCTCCCTGCAAGAACGGGGCGGCCCCTCACTAAAGCGAGGCACCCTGAGTGCCTGCAGGCCTCGGCCTCAGTGACCAGCCTCTCCCACGGGATCCACTGGGGACAGCGGGGCCACGTGGCCTGGGAGACGCCCTCCACCTGCCAAGGGGCCCGGCTCCCACCCCGTGGCTCCCGGGGGGGTTAGTGACAGAGACTCACGCTACCCTCCCGGGACTCCCCGAAACCCAGGCTCCTGCCTCTGCGAGTGGAGGTCGGCGGAGGCTGGACGTTGCTGCTGTCAGTCCAGGTGCGGGAGGGAACATCTGCCTCACAGGGGTGGGCAAACTTTTTGACTCGAGGGCCACAATGGGTTCTTAAACTGAACCGGAGGGCCGGAACAAAAGCATGGATGGAGTGTTTGTGTGAACTGATATAAATTCAAAGTAAAGGAGCGGAGGGGAGAGCAAGAGAACCGGATAGAACAGCCGGATCCGGCCCGGGGCCGTAGTTTGCCCACGGCTGCTCTGGAATATGGAGGAAATGCCAGCTCCATTGGCAGCCCGGCCGGTGCAGCTCAGTGGCTGAGCCTCGACCTAGGAACCAGGAGGTCAGAGTTCCATTCCCGGTCAGGGCACAGGCCTGGGTTGCAGGCTCCATCCCCAGTGCGGGGTGTGCAGGAGGCAGCCGATCCGTGGTTCTCTCTCATCATGGATGTTTCTCTCTCTCTCCCTCTCCCTTCCTCTCTGACATCAATAAACATGGATTAAATAAATGCGTTGACCGTTCCCCGTAGCGAATCCTCTACGGTGGGACGGTGTGGGACTTAAATGCTGGGGTCTTGTTTTGCAGTGACTGCCACGTGCGCTCCCCGCAGCCTGGATGAGATAGGAGAGAGGCAGTTAGCTCGGTCATGTGTGCGGACATGCAGTACCGTTTCCACTCCTTTAGAAGGATGTAAAAATAAAAACCAGAACGTTGTGGGCAAACGTGGTTTGTTCTAAACTTATCTGAGAAAAAAGATCTTCGCATGCTGAAGGCTAGAACATATTCCAGTTTATTTCTAGCCATTCTCCACACTCCTTCCCGGAATGAGCTGCGGTGGAACAAAATCCGTGCAGACGAATGTACAGGCTGTGAGAGAAGACATCTGCCCGGAATGGTCTTCCTCGTGATTCGAACTAGAGAGCCGCTCGCCCTCCAGGTCTGTCCCGCTGCCTTGGCTTGGCCCAGAGGTCAGGGGCCCTCACCCCTGACCCCGGGCTCACCAGTTCCCTTAGAGCAGGCGACCTCAAACTACGGCCCGCGGGCCACATGCGGCCCGCCGAGGACATGGATCCGGCCCGCCGGGTGCCGCTGCCTGTCCTGCTGAGCAGCCGACGCGTCCCGGCCCGCAGTGCGCATAGGAATTTGTTCATAGTTTTTTTTTTAAACTATAGTCCGGCCCTCCAACGGTCTGAGGGACAGTGAACTGGCCCCCTGTTTAAAAAGTTTGAGGACCCCTGCCTTAGCGTAACTGCTTGCCATTTATTAGACATGCGTTATTTTTGCATGCGGACTTGAGTCCATGGTTTGTTTAAATGTTACTCTTTCTGTTCCAGCATCCTCTCCCCTGAAGCATGAGCTTATGCACCCATGCGGGGATTCCCTCACCATCCAGTAGAATCACACGGACCCGCTGCTACCTGTCAGGCAGACGCTGAGTGGGCATCGAGTGTTAGACAGACTCACCCCTGGCCTTCAAGGAACTAAGAACTAATTGGGAACCCTGATGGTCAAGACGTAAATAGTTTAATCCAGTGGTCGGCAAACTCATTAGTCAACAGAGCCAAATATCAACAGTGCAATGATTGACATTTCTTTGGAGAGCCACATTTTTTAAACTTAAACTATATAGGTAGGTACATTGTTATTAACTTAATTAGGCTACTCCTAAGCTGGCCTTTGCTAAAAACTCAAGGGGCCAAAGAGCCGCATGTGCCTCGCGAGCCGCAGTTTGCCGACCACTGGTTTAATGTATTCAGATGAACTCATCACCCATGACAGGTTATAGGGGATGCTGTGACAAGGACTCGCAGGGTGAGGTCAGCCCCTCGGATACGCCGTCTACATGCGCTCTTGGTGCAGAGAGATGAGAAGGGCTGCCCATAGGGAACGTCCATGAAGAAATTGGATTGCAGTTTGGCAGGAGAGAAAGTGGGGAGCGTCTTGCTAATAAATAAACTAATAATAAGCCCGGCCGGCGTGGCTCAGTGGTTGAGCACCAACCTATGAACCAGGAGGTCAGGACGCATGCCCGGGTTATGGGCTCCATCCCCAGTGCAGGAGGCAGCCGATCAATGATTCTCTCTCATCATTGATGCCTTTCTCTCTCTCTCTCTCTCTCTCTCTCTCTCTCTCTCTCTCTCTCTTTCTCTCTCTCTCTCTCTCTCCATTTATCGGAGAAAAGATGGCTTCTCACTCATCCCCGGGTCTCTCCAGTGTACAGCTGGCCTCCGCTTGCCAGTGTAGAGGGTGTGGGTGATCTCGTTAACAAAGAAAGGAACTATTGCAGAATTAAATTCTAGAATAAACTCCTCTCTAAAATCAATAAAAATAAATAAATAATGCAACTAGTAGGTAGAAAATTTCCTTAACTATTTTTCACTGGACTTAGGAATGTCCACTTGGAGAGTTTTGGGGAATAAGAGCTTCCTTTCCCTTTACCACGCCAAGCGATCAACTGTACCAGGTGTACTGGTTAATAATGCGGATTTTGTAATCAAAGAAAACACGGTAATTTCAAGAGAAACATCAAAAGTGCTTCATTCAAAGTAATGGCCATCGCTAGCTACACATTTCCCCCAACTTTCAGGTAATTTGTGGGTACCGTCCCAATAGAAATTTTCTTGTTTTGAGGCACACCATTCAGAGACCCAATTTTCCACTTCTTCGTACGTTTTGAAGTGCTGCTCAGAAAGTGCGTGTGCCATCGATCGGAACAAGTGGTCATCTGAAGGAGCAAGGTCTGGTGAATACGGCGGGTGGGTTAATCCTTCCCAGGCAAGATCTTTTAACGTGTCTTTAACTGGTTTTGAAGAGTGAGATGATGCATCATCATGAAGCAAAATTACTTTGCCATGTCTTCTGGCCCATTCTGGTCATTTCATGATCAAAGTGTGGTTCAAATTAATTATTTGTTGTCAGTAGTGATCAGTATTAATGGTTTCACCTGGTTTTAGAAACTCATAATACACCACACCTTCCTGATCCCACCAAACACAGAGCATTGTCTTCTTTCCGAAGTGATTTGGCCTTGCAGTTGATATTGATGGTTGACCTGGATCCATGGTCGGCAAACTGCGGCTCATGAGCCACATGTGGCTCTTTGGCCCCTTGAGTGTGGCTCTTCCACAAAATACCACGGCCTGGGCGAGTCTATTTTGAAGAAGTGGCGTTAGAAGAAGTTTAAGTTTAAAAAATTTGGCTCTCCAAAGAAATTTCAATCGTTGTACTGTTGATATTTGGCTCTGTTGACTAATGAGTTTGCCGACCACTGGCCTGGATCAAACCATGATTTTGTGCATTTGGGATTTTAAAATAAATCCACTTTTAATCACCAGTCACAATTTGATGCAAAAAAAAAAGACTTTCTTTCATGCCGTTGAAGCAACATTTTACTGATGACTTTTCGGTTTTCCATTTGTCTTTCGTTCAGTTGGTGTGGCACCCATTTTCCTTCCTTTAAAATCTTTCCCATTGCTTGTAAACTATCAGTAATTGTTTGCTGAACAACGTGTAATCTTTCTGCAAGTTGTTTTTGAGTTTGACATGCATCTTCATTCAATAATGCTTGTAATTGTTGATCTTCAAACTTTTTCGGTTGGCCTGGACGTTCTTTGTCTTTCACATCGAAATCATCACTTTCAAAGCATTTAAACCAGCGTTCACAAGTATCTTGAGATGGAGCATGTTCACCATAAGCTTCCCAAAGTATACGATAACTTTTTCTTCAAAATAATGAATTAAAACTTCCCACAAATGCTCTTTTTTTGGCACGAAATTCGACATTTTTAAGTGTTCATCATAAAATGCAGAAAAGCTGAGATCAGAACCATGAGTGTTCCCAATCTCGGACCACATCTGGGTTCCCATTGTTCTGTGGGAAAAGCCGTAGCAGCCGAACCACTAACTGTGTCATGAGATCCGTGTTCATATGACGCCGTTACATGTGTGTTCACCCTGCAGTTACAGGACAGGAAAGGATTTTGCTCCATCTTGCTGCAAATAACCAAGACAAATGCATTGAATAAATACTCCCGGGGCTGATCCCACATTTGCATGAATTTATGCAAATGCAAAGGTGCCTTGTTGGCATCCAGACACTGATTTACACAGATTCCAGACGGTGTGTGTGAGCGACGGGGCAGCGCAGAGGAGCGGGGTGACCAGAGGCTGTCAGGGCACAATCTCCAGGGGCCGCAGCTCCGACGGGTGCAGGAGGGGGTGTCCCGCACCTCAGGAGGTGGTCCCAGGCCCAGAGCAGAGACCAATGATCTATCCATTATCTATCTATCTATCTATCTATCTATCTATCTATCTATCCATCCATCCATCATCTCCTATTACTTCATAGATAGACCAATAATCTATCTATGATCTATCTATCTATCTATCTATCTATCTATCTATCTATCTATCCATCCATCATCTCCTATTACTCCATAGATAGACCAATGATCTATGATCTATCTTTCTTTCTATCTATCTATCTATCTATCTATCTATCTATCTATCTATCTATCCATCCATCCATCATCTCCTATTACTCCATAGTTAGACCAATGATCTATCTATGATCTATCTATCTATCTATCTATCTATCCATCTATCATCTCCTATTACTCCATAGATAGACCAAGACCTATGATCGATCTATCTATCTATCTATCTATCTATCTATCTATCAATCTATCTATTATCTATCTATCCATCCATCTATCATCTCCTATTACTCCATAGTTAGACCAATGATCTATCTATTATCTATCTATCTATCTATCTATCTATCCATCCATCCATCCATCATCTCCTATTACTCCATAGTTAGACCAATGATCTATCTATTATCTATCTATCTATTATCTATCTATCTATCTATCTATCTATCTATCTATTACTCCTCATGAGCTCAGTGTGTGCTGGAGCCCGAGAGGGATGAGCCCAGGGAATTCCTGGGGGAAGGAGGGTGGCGGGCTCACCTGTCCAGGTGCCGTTCTGTGATGTTCTTATTCATGAGGGAGGGATGGTTCCAGAGGGCCCGGCCCCGGGCACGAGGCCCCCCACGCGGCCTTCAGTGTGCCTGTGCTGAGGGGGATGCAGACACAGGCCGGCTGGGCACAGTGGCGAAGCGCCATGTTCAGCGTGCCCTGCTGTCCCCACATCCACCGCCCTCCCCAGAGTGCCGCGGTCCCCTCCCGGGAGGCGACCCTGGGTCCAGCCGGGGCGGTGCCAGGGGTGCGAGTTGCTCCTGGGTCCCGGCCCCTCGGGCGCCGTCTCTCCCATCCCTGCGACGCCTCCATGGTCGGAGGAACGCTGGCATCTCGCTGCCCCGGGCTCGGTGGTCAGCTGGCCTCCCTTGCCAGGGTAGAGGGCGGGGATCTCGTTAACAAAGACAGGAACTGCCGCGGGATTAAATTCTGAATGAAACAATTTACTGGGTTCACTGAACTGGGTTCTGCGGCTTGGAGGCGTAGCGAAGTACCGTATGTTTGATTCTGATCACAGTCATGCTGCTGGGATTTGAACTCAGTGGAGGTTCCGCCCCCCACGATCGGGTCGCTTCCTTGGAGACCAAACACCCAGGTCTGAACCTGCCTCCCCCAGCGCATGGAGTGGGCGGGGCAGGCTGATGGGCCGCTCGTGGCCTTCATGACGGCGGTGAGGCAGCGTGGACAGATCCTAACAGGCCGCCTCGCCTCCTGGGGACACAGGGTCCTCGTCACTGCGCCCTGGTGGCCGTGCCTGCTTCTCCGCTCCCTGTAGACGCTCCCCATCGCCCGTGGCTGCTCCATGGAGACAGCTAGGTCCTCCCTGTGGCCGCGGACAGTCAGTTCTCTGAGTTCTCAGTGTCCTTGTTTCGTCACTCCTGTGCGCTCCCTTCTGCTGACCCCGTGCCCCCTTCACAGTCCCGGGATCTCCCCTCACGTGTTGCAGATGTTAGCCCAAAGCAGGCTGATGTCACCGCCTCCCTCCTTTCCCGAGAAGCCCTGGTCACTAAGACCCGGGCCGTGGTGAGGTGCCGTCCGCTACAGTGCGTGCTGGCCATCAGCACGATGCCTGAGGATAGGGTCTCCACCTCCCAGCTTGGAACCCCTCCTCCTCTTCAGCCCAGCGAAGCCTCATCCATCTTTTATGGCCCTGCTCAACTCTATCTATCTATCTATCTATCTATCTATCTATCTAGAGAGAGAGAGATAGGTGGATAGATAGATGATAGATAATAGATAGATAGATAGATGATAGATAGATAAATGATAGATAGATGATAGATAGATAGATGATAGATAATAGATAGATAGAAAGATGATAGATAGGTGATAGATAGATAGATAGATGATAGATAGATGATAGATAGGTAGATAGATGATAGATAGATAGATAGATGATAGATGATAGATAGATAGATGATAGATAGGTAGATAGATGATAGATAGTAGATAGGTAGATATAGATGATAGATAGATGACAGATAGATGATAGATAGTAGATAGGTAGGTAGGTAGATGATAGATGATAGATAGATAGGTAGATAGATGATAGATAGTAGATAGGTAGATGATAGATGATAGGTAGATAGATAGATAGATAGGTAGATAGGTAGATGATAGATGATGGATAGATAGATGATAGATAATAGATAGATGATAGATAGGTAGATAGATAGATGATAGATAGATAAATGATAGATGATAGATGATAGATAGGTGGATATATAAATGATAGATAGATAGATAGATAGATAGATAGGTAGATAGATTATAGATAGGTAGATAGATAGATGATAGATAGATAGATTATGGATAGATGATAGATAGGTGGATAGATAGATGATAGATGATAGATAGATAGATAGGTAGATGGTAGATGATAGATAGATAGATTATGGATAGATGATAGATAGGTGGATAGATAGATGATAGATGATAGATAGGTGATACATAGAAAGATTATGGATAGATGATAGATAGGTGGATAGGTAGATGATAGATAATAGATGATAGATAGGTGACACATAGATAATCTCCACTTCCATGAAACTTCCTTGCTTGTTTCAGTTGGAAACGGATGTTCCCTCAGTGACCCTGGGTCTAGGCCCGAGGCCAGCTCACGTCCCCGCCTGGGCTGAGCGATGTGTGTCTGTGCCCCCCCCCTGCTGGGAGCTCTGCGGGTGAGAGACCAGCCTGGTGCCGGCGTGGTCACGGGCAGAGGGGGGCTCAGTCCGGCACCCGCTGTGTTTGCAGGACTCACCCATCCGAGCGTGTGCCGCACGTGGCACCCACATCACCGAGGGGGAGCCCGTGAGAGGCGTGGGCAGAGGTGGCTGGCAGTTCCTGCCCACGAGCTCAGCCTGTGCTGGGGCCGGACGGGGCGCGTTCGCGGGGGCAGAGGAGGCGCGGGGTTCGCTTCCACACGGTGTCCGCTGGCGAGGGCGCTTGTGTTGGACAGTGACGGACACATGCAATACGTTACTCAGAACACTGCAGGAGTTGGGTCAGTGTCCCAGCGCAGCCCCGTGAGACGCCCTGCATAGAAGTACCAGTTAACCATGGACCAAGGCGGGTTGTGGAATACGTGCCAGCTCCTCACAGACAGGCAGGCATAGGCGAGGGCTCCCAGAAACGTCCTCTTACAGATTCCGCAGTGGGTCCCGTTTTGTCTGGGACCAAGAGGTGTTGGGTCATTCACCCCCCTGTCACCTGGAGACAACCCAGCCTCGCGGACAGCCACGAGCGAGCCCTTGTTATCTGATGGTTGTTTTCTTACAAACATCAGACCTGACTCTCTCGATTAAGAAGATGTGCGGTTCGTCTCTAAGTCGGAGGCCGTCCTCTGGGGAGAGGTTGCTGGGAGTGTGGATGGTGATGTAGCCATGGTTACTGAGCGGTGCATTCTGGGGAACACGGGAAGCGGCCCTATGAGTCCGAGACCAGGGACCCCACAGGAAGCTGGGAGGTCCGGTCTCACTCAGCAGAGGACGGGCCTGGCATCGTGGGCGAGGCCTGGACTGTGTGTAGGTCCGAGGAGCCTCCCTCCTCCAGGCACCACTAGCTCAGTGGCCTCCCGCACACCCCGACCCGGGTTCGAACCCGCAACCTTTCCATGTACAGGACGAAGCTCCACCCAACGGAGCCACCGGCCAGGGCAGTTACTCTTGGCTTTTCTTTTACTTTTTTATTTTTCTCTCTTTTTATTACATCTTTGTTGTTGAAAGGTTTACAAAGGTCCCCTTTCCCCCCATTAACCTTTCCCAGCCTACTCCCCGCCCCCAGGCCCTCGCCACCCCATTGTCTGTGTCCAGGGGGGATGCATCTATGCACACAGGCCATTGGTTGATGTCTCCCCACCCGCACCCCTCCCCGCCTTCCCTCTGAGGTCCCCCAGTCTGTCCCTGCCTCTGTGTCTCTGGGTCTATTCTTGTTCATCAGTGTATTGGGCTCGTTAGGTGTTCAAAGTGCTCTGGTTGCCCTGACCGGCGTGGCTCAGTGGATAGAGCGTCCACCTGCGGACTGAAGTGTCCCGGGTTCGAGTCCGGTCAAGGGCATGTACCTTGGTTGCGGGCACATCCCCAGTCGGGGGCGTGCAGGAGGCAGCTGATCGATGTTTCTCTCCCATCGATGTTTCTAACTCTCTATCCCTCTCTCTGAAATCAATAAAAATATTTTTTTAAAAAAGTGCTCTGGTTGTGATCACTGGGGTTTTTCTAAAGATGCGGTCATATCACGTACAAACCTTTTTTCCTTTTCCAAATGTACGTGTGGACGCATTGGGAATATAGACACAGAATCAGGGTCTGTGAATAAGTTGGGAATAGGGTGCTTTTTCTTTTGTGACGTGTGTACATGGTCCTGTGCTCCCGCCGTGTTAAGAACAGTGAGTGCTGTGGCTGCAGGGGGCGCTCATGGCAACTCATCCACATGGAGCCACGGCCTCCCTCCCCATCAGCCGCAGCTCCCAGGACTGAGGCGTGCACCCCTCAGAGAGGTGGGGGCCCTTGGCCACCTCCCGCAGGCTTGGCCCCTGTCATCACCCGGGGGGACCCACCTTCCGCATCTCCCCCTCTTGTTCCTCCTCCCAGGCCTTTCCATGCACTTCCTCTCACCCAGCCCCCTCCCTCCTCCCGTCATGTCCGGAGCCCCAGGTGCTGTCCCTGCGAGGTGTGTGACACTCCCTCCCGGACCGTTTCACCTTATTCTTCCATGGAGTCCCGTGTTTCTTCTGCCTCGTTAACGTGGTTGGAATCTGAACGGCAATGGCTCCATCAGCTATTCCATTTGTGTCCTTCCCTCCCCTAAGCTCATGTCGTGTCCTTAGCATGTGGCTATGAGATGTCTCTGCGACTGAGCTGGGAGACCTGTCACGTTTCTCTCTCCCTTTCTTTCATCTCAGCATAACTGAGCTCTGCGCTTTGTGTGGGGCCAAGGGCCCTGGGCACACAGTGCTGAGCCCTCTGAGCTCATTTCCTTCTTTATTAGTTGATTCCTGGGGTTGCATTAAACAGGAAAACAGAAGAAAATACACCCTTAGATATACAATCTGAGTCCTCACCCGGAGATTTCCGCGGGCGTTGACACAGGCATGAGACCCATGTGCTTACTGGTCAGTTTGCTCAAGTTCGGGATGAAGGTTGAACTTGCCCCTGGGTCCTCGGAGGTTGGCTGTGATGCATCCAGAGGGATTAGCTGGCGCTGGGAGAGTGAGATCGGACGTCAGCAGACACTGTTTCCTTTCCCCGGACAGAGTTAGAAAACCACAGCTCTTCTTACCATAAAATGACTTCCTCTTTTAAACCTGAACCATTTCTCTGCAAATTACAGAGGGCTCCACACATATCTGCACATCCCTCCTTGCACAAATGGAATAAGAATGTATACCCCCTCATTATAGAGAATTGCATAGTATGTGTCATATGTGCATACATAGACTCATGCGAAATGACAGACCAGTAAGAGGAATGTATACATGTAAGTTTGAGTAAAACAGAAGGCAATCCGCCTCGTTCACGGACAGCCTTGGAACACAAGTCGCTTACGCTCTTGACTCTGAGAGGGAAGGCAGCCGGCTCTTGGGCTGCGAGGCAGGGGTGAGGCCCCGAGTGGGAACAGCCACAGTGGAGCCCTCGCTGGGTGGGTGCCTTCGTGAGTTCTGGAGGAGGAAGGAGAGAGACATTCGTCCCCCGTTATCCCTGGGGGGTGCGTTCTAAGATCCCCAGTGGATGCCTGAAACCGTGAATGGGACCAAACCCTATATTTTTTTCCTATACTTTCATATCTGTTATACAGTTTAATAGTATGAATTAAGCACACTAAGAGATTGATCATAATAAACAGAAGATTATAACAATTCACTCCAATAAAAGCTTTGTGAATATGGTCCCTCTTGCTGGATATATGTCTATCTCATAACCAGTCTGATAACATGTGCAGGGTGCATGTGCAGGTTGGAGAAGCAGGACAAGGTCATGAATCCCATCTTGGGATAGACAGCGTGTGGAGGGGGCAGTGTTTAATCATGCTACTCAGGCTGATGGGCCGTTTAAAAATTATGAATTGTTGCCGTAACTTATTTGGCTCAGTGGATAGAGCGTTGGCCTGTGGACCAAAGGGTCCCGGGTTCGATTCCTGGTCAGGGCACATGCCTGGGTTGTGGGCTCAATCCCCAGTAGGGGGCATCCAGGAAGCAGCCAATGATTCTCTCTCATCATTGATGTTTCTCTCTCTCCCTCTCCCTCTCTGAAATCAATAAAAATAAATATTTAAAAAGGTAAAATAACATTATGAATTATTTATTTGGAATTTCCATCGAATGTCTTCCGATCGTGGCTGACTGCAGGGAACTGACAGCGCAGGAATGGAACTCGGAGAAGAGGGCCGAGTGCCGTTTCCGCTCTGAGGCTGGGAGAGACGTGTGCCCAGGTGCGGTGCCAACACAGGACGTCCCCGAGCAGGGGCCTGGCGCTGGGCTGAGGGCTTTGTGGTGACTGTCGCGTTGATGTGAGCGGGCTGCCCAGCCTGTGGGTACACCTGGTGGCTCTGGCTCCCAGAAACCTGCAAGCTGACCCAGGGGTGTGGGCAGGGGGCCCTAGGAGGCCCAGGGCAGGCCTGCACCTCCCTCACCCGCACTGAGGGAGAAGAAGCTGCCTTCGCTTAAGGATTGTGGCCACTGCCTCCTGCCAGGCCTCAGCGCTGAGGCGCAGTTCTGGCGGAAGTGTCCCCCGGAGCGTTGTCCTGAAAGGGTCTGTGTTTTTAGCTCGCGCTCCCTTTTCTCTGCCTCCCCCTCCATTGGCGTGCGGCCATTTCCTCCCTGGGGCACAGGGGCCTTGCCTGCTCTGTGCCTGCCCGTGCCCACATGGCAGCAGCCTCCGCCTCTCCACAGCCTCCTTCACACAGGTCCGCGGGAGAGCGGCCCCCTGTAGAGAGGCTGGGTGTGCACGTGCAAGAAGGCGGAGGAGCAGAAAGGCCTGGACAGGTGATGACTTCACTGAATACAGTCAGGCCTGGACAGGTGATGACTTCACTGAATACAGTCAGGCCTGGACAGGTGATGACTTCACTGAATACAGTCAGGCCTGGACAGGTGATGACTTCACTGAATACAGTCAGGCCTGGACAGGTGATGACTTCACTGAATACAGTCAGGCCTGGACAGGTGATGCATGAATTGAAAATCACTCACTATTTCCCGCGAAATGGGACCGTCACCAGTGTTTGCTAAGGACTGTTTTCATGTGGCTTCGAGTCAGAAACCCAACAAATACATTTCCTCTGTCCGGTGGTAGAACGTAGTTTCCTCTCCCCTGCTCTGTGCTTCCGGTGACGTGAGACTCAAGGTCATGGTGAAGCTGGGAGAGTAAAGGTCATGGTGAAGCTGAGAGGGTAAAGGTCATGGTGAAGTTAGGAGAGTAAAGGTCATGGTGAATTGAGAGAGTAAAGGTCATGGTGAAGCTGGGAGAGTAAAGGTCATGGTGAAGCTGAGAGAGTAAAGGTCATGGTGAAGCTGGGAGAGTAAAGGTCATGGTGAAGCTGAGAGAGTAAAGGTCATGGTGAAGTTGGGAGAGTAAAGGTCATGGTGAAGCTGGGAGAGTAAAGGTCATGGTGAAGCTGGGAGAGTAAAGGTCATGGTGAAGCTGAGAGAGTAAAGGTCATGGTGAAGCTGAGAGAGTAAAGGTCATGGTGAAGCTGAGAGAGTAAAGGTCATGGTGGAGCTGGGAGAGTAAAGGTCATGGTGAAGCTGAGAGAGTAAAGGTCATGGTGGAGCTGGGAGAGTAAAGGTCATGGTGAATTCAGAGAGTAAAGGTCATGGTGAATTCAGAGAGTAAAGGTCATGGTGAAGTTGGGAGAGTAAAGGTCATGGTGAAGTTGGGAGAGTAAAGGTCATGGTGAATTGAGAGAGCAAAGGTCATGGTGAAGTTGGGAGAGTAAAGGTCATGGTGAATTCAGAGAGTAAAGGTCATGGTGAAGTTGGGAGAGTAAAGGTCATGGTGAAGCTGGGAGAGTAAAGGTCATGGTGAAGCTGAGAGAGTAAAGGTCATGGTGAAGCTGAGAGAGTAAAGGTCATGGTGAAGCTGAGAGAGTAAAGGTCATGGTGGAGCTGGGAGAGTAAAGGTCATGGTGAAGCTGAGAGAGTAAAGGTCATGGTGAAGTTGGGAGAGTAAAGGTCATGGTGAAGTTGGGAGAGTAAAGGTCATGGTGAAGCTGGGAGAGTAAAGGTCATGGTGAAGCTGAGAGGGTAAAGGTCATGGTGAAGCTGGGAGAGTAAAGGTCATGGTGAAGCTGAGAGAGTAAAGGTCATGGTGAAGCTGAGAGAGTAAAGGTCATGGTGAAGGTCAGAGAGTAAAGGTCATGGTGAAGCTGGGAGAGTAAAGGTCATGGTGAAGCTGGGAGAGTAAAGGTCATGGTGAAGCTGGGAGAGTAAAGGTCATGGTGAAGTTGGGAGAGTAAAGGTCATGGTGGAGCTGAGAGAGTAAAGGTCATGGTGAATTTGGGAGAGTAAAGGTCATGGTGAAGCTGGGAGAGTAAAGATCATGGTGAAGCTGGGAGGGTAAAGGTCATGGTGAAGCTGGGAGAGTAAAGGTCATGGTGAAGTTGGGAGAGTAAAGGTCATGGTGAAGCTGGGAGAGTAAAGGTCATGGTGAAGCTGAGAGAGTAAAGGTCATGGTGAAGCTGGGAGAGTAAAGGTCATGGTGAAGGTCAGAGAGTAAAGGTCATGGTGAAGCTGGGAGAGTAAAGGTCATGGTGAATTTGGGAGAGTAAAGGTCATGGTGAAGCTGGGAGAGTAAAGGTCATGGTGAAGTTGGGAGAGTAAAGGTCATGGTGAAGCTGGGAGAGTAAAGGTCATGGTGAAGTTGGGAGAGTAAAGGTCATGGTGAAGCTGGGAGAGTAAAGGTCATGGTGAAGCTGGGAGAGTAAAGGTCATGGTGAAGCTGGGAGAGTAAAGGTCATGGTGAAGCTGGGAGAGTAAAGGTCATGGTGAAGTTGGGAGAGTAAAGGTCATGGTGAATTGAGAGTGTAAAGGTCATGGTGAATTCAGAGAGTAAAGGTCACGGTGGAGTTGGGAGAGTAAAGGTCATGGTGAATTCAGAGAGTAAAGGTCATGGTGAAGTTGAGCAGGTGATGTGCTCACCCCTCAGAGCGGCAGGTTGTGGGGGAGGGTCCCGGGGGGACAGCGAGCAGAGAGGTGAGGTGATGGGGGGCAGGTCACCCTGCGGAAACACTCTCCCGTGCCTCTCACAGTGATCAAGTGGGTGGATGGGTGGATGAATATACGGACAAAGAAACAGATAAATAAGCAGCGTTCATTTCAGGGCACTGCCATAAGGAAGGCCACAGACTGGGTGACTCAAACCCTTCGGAACCTATCCTGTCACTGTCCAGAGGCCACAGGCCTGTGGTCATGGTGTGGACAGGACCGGCCACGCTCACTCCGACAGGCCGGGGCAGGGTGGCTCCTCACCTGATCCCAGCTTCTGGTGACGGCCGCCTACCCCGGGCCTTCACTCCTTGGCCCGGGGACACATGGCAGCCGCCTCCGCCTGAGTCCTCACGTGGCTTCTCCCCAGTGGGTGCCTCTGTGCCTTCATGTCTCACCTCCCAGGAGCCCAGTGACTGGATCATGTCACCCGCCCTGCGAAGGCGCTGGCTTCCTAGGAGGCCACGTGTGAGGGATCGGGGCTAGGCTTCCATACGTCTGTTCTGGAGACACATGTCAGCCTACAACACACACACAGAGTGGCCTGGAGGGACTAGGGATGGCGGGCGCCCCTTCACGATTCACGGCGGGAGTGGCGGGTGGGAGCTGGTGGACACACGGGCTCAGATCTGCCGAGGAGCGTGGGCTGAGCAGCGAGCGGCTTCAGGTGACACCAGGGCCGGAGAGTTGACACGTTGCATAGATCTCACTCTGTTGTCTGTTTTTTTTCTCGGTTATCAGAGCCGTCACTCTGTGTTTGTCCAACTTTTATGAAGTCTCCTCGTGACTTTGAAGTATTATCCTTTCGTTCAAATTCCCAGAGAGCGCTCACGGAATGTGGGGCAGTGTTAAAACAGCCGTGGGCAAACTACGGCCCGCGGGCCGGATCCGGCCCGTTTGGCTGTTCTATCCGGCCCGCGGAGCCGAAAGAGCGGAGGGTTCTCTTGCTCTCCCCTCCGCTCCTTTACTTTGAATTTATATTAGTTCACACAAACACTCCATCCATGCTTTTGTTCCGGCCCTCCGGTCCAGTTTAAGAACCCGTTGTGGCCCTCGAGTCAAAAAGTTTGCCCACCCCTGGTTGCTACTCAATGCAGTACATGGATAGGAACGCCTCCTATCGGCGTGTTCTGGAAGCATGTAATAGCTAACCCAGACCCAGGGCGTGTTCCTGTCTGCTGTCCCCGGCCGCAGGCGTTTCCGTCACGTTGCCAGCGGCTTCCTGCTCGTTTCAGACTTTTCTCTCCTTCGCTCCCCGCCCCCCCTTTCCTTTCTCCGCGTGTCCTGTTGCCTCTCCGTCGCCCCCGCTTCATCACGCGGACACCTGCATGTGCGGGAGGTCCTTTCAATCCCACTTGACAATGGGAGTTTTAAGCTTTTCTCTCCCTATTTCTGGTAGAATTGCTACCTACTTGGTCTTTCTTTCCTAAATGCATTGTTTCATAATTTTCCTTAAAATCATAAAGAAGAAATAGTCTCAGTGGAGAATAGGTAATCAGCGAGACAATGGGTGCCCCGTTCTCGCATATTTAACCCCACTGATTGGGATTCAGCAAATTTCCTTCTTTCAAACGGTAGGAGCACTGGTGAGGACTCCAAGTAACGTGAATGTGAGTAAAGAAAACTTTCTTTGAAAACCTGTATTTTAAAGCGATTTCATACGTTTTACCGACTTGTAATATTTTTTAAGCCATCCGATGCCCGGTAGGTAGGAACAATTTGTTTTGATATAATCCGATGGAGCTGTCTCCAAATGAAAGTGGCCAGACGCTTTTAAATTAGCATATGCTATAAACTCATCTCAGGGAAACTGACATGTGACTGTTACAAATAAAAGCGTCTTCATATTTCACATTCAAAAGACTGAAATTTAACCTGGGCATGAGGATGACCCCGAGCCTGCATGTGTGTGTACGTGAGAGTTACAGGGACAGAAGAGATGTGTGTTTGTGGATATTGACTCTGTCGGGGTCGGAAGTTAGAGTTGGTTGTTTGACCTGTTTGGGGCTGACAAGAGTACCCATTTTAAAGACAGGGGTGCAATTTCCCCCACGTTGCCCCTTCCCCCGCAACCCATCTCCCCTGCTCTCCCTTCCCTGGCCCCCACCCCCTCCTTCCCTCCGATTTGTCAGCCTAGTCCATGATTCTAGGTCTCTGGATCTATTTGTTCACCAGTTTATTTTGTTCATTAGATTCCACAGATGCGTGAGATCATGTGATTCTTGTCTTTCTCGGATGGGCTTATTTCGCTCAGCATATTTTTATTTAAATTGTATTGAAGACTTTGCAAGGTGTTTGCATCCAGTAATACGCATTAGTGAACTGACCACCGTCCTTTAGGTGAACACGTATACTCACACACACACACTCACACACACACACTCACACATACACACTCACACACATACACACACATATATACCCACACATTCACACTCACACACACCTCACACATACACACACATTCACACTCACACACACACTCACACACATATACTCACACATTCACACTCACACATACTCACACATACACACACATACACACTCACACACATACACATATATACCCACACTCACACACCTCACACATACACACACATTCACACTCACACACACCTCACACACTCACACACTCACACACATACACACACATATATACCCACACATTCACACACACACATTCACACATACACACTCACACATACACACACATACACATACATATATACTCACACATTCACACACATTCACACTCACACACATATACTCACACATTCACACTCACACATACTCACACATACACACTCACCCATTCACACTCACACGCACATTCACACACTCATATACTCACACATTACACCCACGCATACACACACACATATACTCACTCACACACGTACACACACTCACACACTCACAGGCACACACACTCACACATTCACATTCAAACACACTTTTCAGGTTTTTAGGGTAATTTTAAAAACATATGATGAAGATTATTTGTCAGCGCCATTTTAAACACCTTTCACTTACTGCCCTTGGCACATCAGATGTGGGTATGTGACTATTGCTGCCTCGAGCCAAGAAATACTATCCCCACCCTCAAAGAAAGACCTACTCTCTTGTCACCTCGCAAAGGAGCTTCTGCCTGGCGGGGCGGTTCTGAGGGCCTCCGTCAGCAACGCATTCCTCGCGGGACCAGGAGCCTCCGCTCCGACACGATGCTGATCTGAGGCCGGGCTGGGTCAGGCCTGGCAGCCTGGGGTCACTGTGTGGTACGCCACGTGCGCTGGTGCCGGTGTCTCCCCACTGGAGGCAGGGCCCCGGGGAAGGAGGTGTGTTTCCAGCATGTTCCCAAGGACCAAGCACGTGTGAGGGCGGGGCCTGGACCCATCACCCCCTGTGAGGGGGGGCAGTCCACGGCCAGGGCTGCCGAGCACGTGGGTGCCCGCGTGGCACAGCGTCTGTGGACAGTGCCCGGGTCTACCTCTTTTGAGTCTGAAAAACCTCAGTACCTATCAGTTGTCTTGTGTTTGGTGAAAAAGACGGCACAAGCAAAGCGCTTAGTGCAGGGGTGGGCAAACTTTTTGACTCGAGGGCCACCATGGGTTCTTAAACTGGACCGGAGGGCCGGAACAAAAGCATGGATGGAGTGTTTGTGTGAACTAATATAAATTCAAAGTAAAGGAGCGGAGGGGAGAGCAAGAGAACCGGAGAGAACAGCCGGATCCGGCCTGTGGGCCGTAGTTTGCCCACGGCTGGTTTAGTGGGTATCATTGAATGAAAATATGTAACCCTTCTGTTTCAAAGGCTTATTTTTCTCCTGTAAAAGAAGATGGGGCCCTGGTCCAGGTGGCCCCGGGGTTGGGGGTGGTCCCTACACGGAAATGTTGCCAGTTTCGCTCCCGGTCAGGGCACGTGCCCGGGTTGTGGTCTCCATTCCCTGTGGGGGATGTACAGGAGGCACCAATGGAAGTTTCTCTCTCCCGTCAGTGTGTCTCTCTCCCTCCCTCCCTCCCTCTCTCTACACAAATCGATAAAAAGTCTTCAGAGAGAAAAGAGCACAGCTTGTGAGGGAAATGACTGTCAGGGGGTCGATGTGTTATCAGACTCCATCCACACAGCGCGGGCAGCCCCTGGCCAGGGTACCAGGAGCCTGCGCTCATTTTCGCTTGTGGTGCAAATAGGACGTGAGCCGCCCTCTCCTCTCCGGCCTCTCCTCCGGGATGGAGACGTGAGCCGCCCTCTCTGTCCCTCTCCTCCAGGATGGAGACGTGAGCCGCCCTCTCCTCTCCTCCAGGATGGAGACATGAGCCGCCCTCTCTGTCCCTCTCCTCCAGGATGGAGACGTGAGCCGCCCTCTCTGTCCCTCTCCTCCAGGATGGAGACGTGAGCTGCCCTCTCTGTCCCTCTCCTCAGGGATGGAGACGTGAGCTGCCTTCTCTGTCCCTCTCCTCCAGGATGGAGACATGAGCCGCCCTCTCTGGCCCTCCCCTCCAGGATGGCGTGCAGAAGGAGCGCAGCCTCCGTTCACCTAGAAACCTGCATCCGAGCGGCCCCGCGTCTCCTGGTGGCTGGAGAGCTCATTCCGTTTTTTCAGCCGAGTCGCATTTCGTGTCTGGATGCCCCACGGCTTGCTGGTCCGTTCACCTCAGCAGCTTCCCATGTGGGGCGATTAGCACAGGCGCTGCTGCTGCTGCTGCTGCCAGGACTGTTGTGCAGATCGCCTAGGAACTCGATTACAGCTGATCTGGTAACTCCTGGGCATGCAGCCCCTGGCCAGCCAGTGAGACTCTGCTAGGCCTGGCCAGACCCAACCTGCCCCCAGCCTGGGGCCCCGCCCGCCCTCTCTGGGCCTCGCCAGACCCAACCTGCCCCCAGCCTGGGCCCCGCCCACCCTCCCAGGGCCTGGCCCAGCCTTGGGCAAACTACGGCCCGCGGGCCGGATCTGGCTGTTCTATCCGGTTCTCTTGCTCTCCCCTCCGCTCCTTTACTTTGAATTTATATTAGTTCACACAAACACTCCATCCATGCTTTTGTTCCGGCCATCCGGTTCAGTTTAAGAACCCATGGTGGCCCTCGAGTCAAAAAGTTTGCCCACCCCTGGCCTGGCCGACCCCTGACCTGCCCCCAGCCTGGCCGCCCCACCCGCCCTCCAGGGCCTGGCCAGACCCCTGACCTGCCCCCAGCCTGGGGCCCCGCCCGCCCTCCAGGGCCTGGCCAGCGCTGGGGCCGCTGCTTTGCATGGTGGACAAGCCGGGGGTCCGCCAGGGCAGCTCACCCCCCCAGCCCTGCGTGTGAGCATCTTGGTGGTTTGTTGGCGATCTGTGTCCCCGTGAGGAGGCGTCTGCTGCGGCTGTGGCCCCGTCTCGTTGAACGTTGCTCTGCTGTTGAGAAGCGTTCCCCGGAGACAAACCATGACGTGTGAGAGCCCAGCAGAGCGAGGCCCACGGGTGCCCGGACGCTGTCTGTGCGACCCGCGGCCGTGCCAGCCCTCCTCGCGGGCGGGGGCTGGCCTCTCACCGTGGGAGCCCAGGTGACCGTGTCGCCCACTGAAGGCTGAACTGAGGGACAGCGCGGCCCAGGGCCGCCTAGCTGGGCATCTCCGTCCAGACCACGCGCCGCCATCCCGGTGGCACTGGGTGCACCGCAGGCCCCCTCCGGGCGCCCGAGAAGAGCCACACAGCCCTGCGGCTCCCCATCGGGCCCCGAGCCCCACTCACTGCCGTCACCCATCAGGGGCTCCTCACTGTGGGTGACCGAGCGGCTCTGGGGTCCCCCCAGCCCCCGCTGGGAACCCTCCTGAACCCTCTGTGCTAAGTCCAGTCCTGGCAGCTGCGGCGTCTGCTTGGTCATTCCATCGGCCGTGACACTGGTAGGGGAGGCGGCTCTTCAGGTCAGTTCAGAGGAAATAGGGGCGCAGGGAACTGAATCCATTCCTACGTCCAACGTCCCTCAGCTGCTTGGCCACGGCCTTGGGCCAGGCCCAGGGGGACGCCCCTCCGAAGGCTGCGTGTCTCCTGTAGCGTCCGCCTCCCTCGGCGGTCCATGCATGTGCCGGCCAGACCTTCCCCACTTGCTTTAGACCAGTACTCCCTCCCCTCGTCCTTCTCCTTTAAGAAAACCCAAGTGAGCGGGATTCTGACTCTTATCTTTACGATCCGGTCAGCGCATCCGTCACAGTAGGTGTGCCCAGTAGGGGTGCAAAACCGTGATACATGAATCCATAAGCTCAAGTTGTTTTTCAGAATTACTCGTCTGATCCAGCCTGTGTGGGTCAGTGGTTGGGTCTCGAGCCATGAACCAGGAGGTCACAGTTTGATTCCCGTCAGGGCACAGGCCCAGGTTGCAGGCTTGATCCCCAGTAGGGGGCGTGCAGGAGGCAGCCGGTCAATGATTCTCATCATTTTTTTTTAATTTTTTTATTGTTTGAAGTATTACAAATAGTAGTACATGTGTCTCCTTTTTTTTTTCTCCCCATTGACCTCCCCCCCGGCCTCCCCTACCCCCCAGTCCATGCCTTTACCTGCCCCCACCCCCAGTGTCTTGTATCCATTGGTTATGCTTATATGCATGCGTACAAGTCCTTCGGTTGATCTCTTACAACCCCCCCCCCACCGCCCAACCTCCCCTGCCTTCCCGCTGTAGTTTGACAGTCTGTTCAGTGCTTCTTTGCCTCTGTATCTATTTTGCCCCTATTTCTTTCCTTTAAAAAATCTTGCCTCTGCAGACTAGAAATAAACATATAATAACAAAAAATGTTTGAGTCCCAATTTCAATGTCCAACAGTTCAGAGTCCCCGTTTCAATGTCAAACAGTTCCTTATGTGTACATGTCAGCAATGATATCTGGATGGTGGGCACATGGTGGCAATGCAGGTCCGACCCTCTCTGGTTTGGTCCTAGGCCACCTGCTGCGTCGCACAGCTGCTGACTGCTAGCGTGGCAAGGCGTCGTCAGCGTCTTCCATCTCTGGACTGTTTCTCCTCTTGTCTTCGTGGTTGGTGATTCTCATCACTGATGTTTCTCTCTCTCTCCTTGTCCCTTCCTCTCTGAAATCAATTAAAAGTATATTTAGAAAGTACTAGTCTGCCATAGGAAAAAAAAAAACAGAAATAAAAAGCTGGCTCCAGTGGGAATGGCACTGACTTGAAATTCACATTTTGCTTCTTACAAACTAAACAGTTGGGCCCTGGGCAGTGGCCACGGGGCCTGGAGACCCGGCACGTGGGGTCCCGGGGTCATTGCGGGAAGGGAAGCTGCGGGTTGGAGGCAGAGGCCATCCGCCTTCGTGTTCTGTGGTTGCGGAACAGCTTGCCACTGACACGGGGGCTAAACACCACCCCCCGCTCACCCCAGCCTCGGAGCAGGAGCGGGCAGAGCTGAGCTGGTCTTCAGCACAGGTTCTGGGTGTCTGCGGGGCTGTGGTCTCCTGTGGTTCGCGGTGTTTGCTGGAAGAATCTCGTTCGTCTCGGTCCTGGGACTGCGGGGTCACCTCCCTGTGGCTGGTGCCCGCGGGGCCCTCAGGCCCAGCGAGGAGTGGGGCGGGGGGCTCCCGCCGAGACGCCCAGCCACGGTGGTCACCCGTGTCCTCCTGTGTCCCGCTGACCGGGAGCAGGTCATGGTCATGCCCTAGGGAAGGGTGCCAGCCCCCGAGGTGGGGCCAGGAAGGGTGGTGACGTCGTCTGCCCACCACCCGGGCGTTGGCAGTGATTTAAGGCAGGTGGCCCCGCCCGTCCCATCACTGTTAGGGCATGGGGAGCCCCGTCTTAAGACTTTCCAGCAAATGAAAGCTCCGAGCACCTTCCGAGTCAGGGGAGACCCCAGGGACCCAGCCCTTTATCTGGTGACCTGGGTGGTAACCATCGAAGGGTCGGCCTCGGAGAAACAGCGTTTCCTGTTATGTGGCTGCCGGCCCTTCCTTCGGCACGCTGGGGTATGCCGAGGCCTCGGTCCGGGGACCGGGGAGGCTGCCCGGGAATGGTGGGCCTCAGCAGCCCCGCGGGCGGGCAGCTGGTGTCACCATTTTGCATTCCGCCCAGTTCTGTGTCATTGTTCCAGTTTCTTCACCTCCTCACCCGCACTTCTGAGTCCCTGACTTTTTCTTTTAATTTTTTTAAAAAATATACTTTATTGATATTTTACAGAGAGGAAGAGAGAAGGAGAGAGAGTTAGAAACATCGATGAGAGAGAAACATTGATCAGCCACCTCCTGCACACCCCCTACTGGGGATGTGCCCACAACCAAGGTACATGCCCTTGACCGGAATCGAACCCGGGACCCTTCAGTCCGCAGGCCGACGCTCTATCCACCGAGCCACACCGGTTAGGGCAATTCCCTGTCTTTTTCATTCTGCCCATTCTAGGGGGTGTGAAGTGGTAGCCCCTGGGGGGTGATTTGATGGCGATGACATTGAGCACATCTCAGGGCTTCTGAGCCAGCTGTATGCGTGCTCCGGAGAAGTGCCTGTTCCCGTATTTTGCCCATTTTTTCAGAGTCATCTCTCTTCTTCCTCTCGGGTTGCAGGTGACCTTTGTGTGTTCTGGGCACCAGAGTGTTACCGCCGTAGGACCTGCGAAAACATCCTTCGCTTCTGTGGCCTGTGGTTTCCCTTTGGGTGACGTTCTCTGAAACTTTTGATGAGATCCAGTCCTTACTTTAGATGAGAGCCAGTTAATTGGTTTTCTTTGTGGTTATGCTTTTGATGTTAGATCTATGAAGACAACTAATTCCCCGTGAGAAGGATGTACCCCCGTGTCTCTCGGAGTTGTGTGGCGTTCTCTCCGGCGCCGGGGCCTGTGGCTCGGTGAGCGTGGGTGTGTCCTGTGATGGGTGGGGGGCCCGCTTCCTGCTCCTCGTTGTGGGCGCCCAGGAGCCTCTCAGCGCTTGTCGAAAACGACTGTTCGCCCTCCACCCTCGTCACAACCAACGGCGGTTCGTGTGAGGGTCTCGTTTTGGTGCCGCATCCACTCAAGGGAGTCTCGATCGCTTCGGCTTTTCAGAAAGCACTGACATGGAGGTGCGGTTGTCATTGTCCATGTTTCCGTGTCTTCTCATGTTGCCTGGGCTAATTCTCTGTGTAGCCGTGTGGACTTTAGGGCCATCGGGTTTGTTCCTGCCACTCAGCTAGGTTTTCTCAGTCCGTTTCTCCCGCGTTATGCTCAGGGGACAACGTCCAGAGCCGTTGCTTGGTTTTCTCCTCATGCTTCTCAGCAGTGACAGTGGCTCTGCTGTGGGCACAGCATCCTGGGTGCCCCCAGCCCCCGGCCTGCGGGTAGGACTCCGTCTTCAGGGTAAAGCTGTTAAAAGGAATTAAACGTCCCTGGCCGCCGCATGTTAAAATGCACGGAGTATCACTTTGTACGTAGCCAAAGCGTGAACATGTTTCTGTCCCGAATCGCCAAGCGCTGGCTGTGAGAGAAACAGCCCTGCCCGGCGGCTGCAGACGCTCCGTACAGTCACAGCCACAGCCACAGTCAGTCACAGTCACAGTCACAGTCACAGCCACAGACACAGTCACAGTCACAGCCACAGCCACAGTCAGTCACAGTCACAGTCACAGCCACAGTCACAGTCACAGCCACAGCCACAGCCACAGCCACAGTCACAGTCAGTCACAGTCACAGTCACAGTCACAGTCACAGTCAGTCACAGCCACAGCCACAGCCACAGCCACAGCCACAGCCACAGCCACAGTTAGCCACAGTTAGTCACAGTCACAGTCACAGTCACAGTTAGTCACAGTCACAGTCACAATCACAGTCAGTCACAGTCACAGTCAGTCACAGTCACAGTCACAGTCAGTCACCGTCACAGCCACAGCCACAGCCACAGTCACAGCCACAGCCACAGCCACAGTCACAGTCACAGTCAGTCACAGTCACAGTCACAGCCACAGTCACAGCCACAGCCACAGCCACAGCCACAGTCACAGCCACAGCCACAGCCAAAGTCAAAGTCACAATCACAGCCACAGCCACAGTCACAGTCAGTCACAGTCACAGTCACAGTCAGTCACCGTCACAGCCACAGCCACAGCCACAGTCACAGCCACAGCCACAGTCACAGTCACAGTCAGTCACAGTCACAGTCACAGTCAGTCAGTCACAGCCACAGCCACAGCCACAGTCACAGTCAGTCACAGTCACAGTCAGTCAGTCACAGTCACAGTCACAGTCACAGTCACAGCCACAGCCACAGTCACAGCCACAGTCACAGTCAATCACAGTCACAGCCACAGCCACAGCCACAGCCACAGCCACAGCCACAGTCACAGCCAGTCACAGTCATAGTCAGTCAGTCACAGTCACAGCCACAGCCACAGCCACAGCCACAGTCACAGACAGTCACAGTCACAGTCACAGCCACAGCCACAGCCACAGCCACAGCCACAGTCACAGTCACAGTCAGTCACAGTCACAGTCACAATCACAGTCAGTCACCGTCACAGTCAGTCACAGCCACAGTCACAGTCACAGTCACAGTCACAGGCTGCTCCGTGCCAGACACACCTGGTGGGGGCTCCACGCTCCGGGCGGGCACCCGGGATCAGCTCCTGGACCTGCACAGAGCTCTGAGCATCTCCTGAGAGGCGGCGGCCTGGTCTTGCTCAGCAGTTAGCGGGGCGGGAACGGGTGGCAGATACAGGCGTGCGCTCACCCTGAAGTCCATGTCCACCGCCGGCCTCGGCCAGGACCTGCTCGGACAGCGCCCCCATGACTACGGCCTGCCCTGACCCGGCAGCAGAGGGGCGGTGGTCCTGGCTGAGCTCACGATCCTCCCCCCACGGCTCACGTTTCCCTGTTCACACGAGCACAGGCGGAACGGAGGGCGCGTGGAGCCAGGCCCACGTTCCTGGCGCCTGTGGGCACGGCCAAGGCCGGAGCCTGGTGGCACCCGGTGCTTCGAGGACGCGGAGCCACGGGAACACGCACAGCCGCGTGGGGGCGGGTGTGACTCCTGCACACGCAGCTGCCCTTCCCGCAGACCACGGTGCCAGCCCGGCGCTGCCCCAAAGGCCTGGAAGGGCATCCTCCCGGCATCTCGCACACCATCCCCCCGGCATCCCACACACGGTCCCCGCCCAGCCCCGTATCCTCCCAGCCCCGCACACGGTCCCTGCCCAGCCCCGTATCCTCCCAGCCCCGCACACGGTCCCTGCCCAGCCCCGTATCCTCCCAGCCCCGCACACGGTCCCTGCCCAGCCGCTTATCCCCCTGGCATCCCGCACACAGTCCCTGCCCAGCCCCGTATCCTCCCAGCCCCGCACACGGTCCCCGCCCAGCTCCGTATCCTCCCGGCCCCGCACATGGTCCCTGCCCAGCTGCGTATCCTCCCGGCCCCGCACACAGTCCCTGCCCAGCCCCGTATCCTCCCAGCCCCGCACACGGTCCCCGCCCAGCTGCGTATCCTCCCGGCCCCGCACACGGTCCCTGCCCAGCTGCGTATCCTCCCGGCCCCGCACACGGTCCCTGCCCAGCCGTGTATCCTCCCGGCACTGCACACGGTCCCTGCCCAGCCGCATATCCTCTGCCAGAGCTGTACCTGTCAGACGTGGGGTAGCACTGCCTCCTCCCTAAGAGGACAGAGGACAAATGGGAGAAGGGGCGAGCCCCAGCCGTGAAGAGAGGAGGAAGGAGGGGAAGATGGCCTGGTGTTCCTAAGTGAACGAGGGCCTGAGGGGACTGTACGCTCGTGGTTCCTCCTTGATGACACCCGGGAGGGGCAGAGCCCTGGGCACAGTGAAGACCTCCGAGGGCCCCGGGGACTGGGAGGAAGGGGACGGGGGAGTGTGTGTGTGGGGGGGCGGGCGGGAGGGACAGGCGGAGCGTGGGGGGAGGGGGGTGGGTGGGGAGGGAGGGGGCGGGCAGATAGGCTGGGAGCATGGGGCAGGCGAAGCTCGGGGGTTTCAGGCCAGGGGTGACTGTCTACCGGGATGATGACGGACACAGGCCATCGCCTGTTTACAGAAGGCACAGCACCAGCGTGCACTCCGGGACACTGGCGTCTGGAGGGGTGCTGGCAGGGGGCAGGGGTGTGTGGGGTGTGTGTGGGGGGGTGCAGCTGTAGAGGGGGAGGGTCTATACCAGGGGTGGGCAAACTTTTTGACTCGAGGGCCACCATGGGTTCTTAACCTGGACCGGAGGGCCGGAACAAAAGCATGGATGGAGTGTTTGTGTGAACTAATATAAATTCAAAGGAAAGGAGCGGAGGGGAGAGCAAGAGAACCGGATAGAACAGCCGGATCCGGCCCGCGGGCCGTAGTTTGCCCACGGCTGGTCTATACCTTCCTTTCACCTTTGCTGAGAACCTAAAGCTGCCCTTACAAATACGTTTGTGTGTTTTTTACGAAGAACTGAATCCCACACCCGGTGCCAAGTGTCGGCCGATGTTCATTGCGGCTCAGGGAGCAGAGCGGCATGTCCCCCGCTGGGACAGGTGCTCACGGGGCTGAGAGGGAGACAGCTGGGACAGGTGCTCACGGGGCTGAGAGGGAGACAGCTGGGACAGGTGCTCTCGGGGCTGAGAGAGAGACAGCTGGGACAGGTGCTCACGGGGCTGAGAGGGAGACAGCTGGGACAGGTGCTCACGGGGCTGAGAGGGAGACAGCTGGGACAGGTGCTCACGGGGCTGAGAGGGAGACAGCTGGGACAGGTGCTCACGGGGCTGAGAGGGAGACAGCTGGGACAGGTGCTCACAGGGCTGAGAGGGAGACAGCTGGGACAGGTGCTCACGGGGCTGAGAGGGAGACAGCTGGGACAGGTGCTCACGGGAGGTGAGAGGGAGACAGCTGGGACAGGTGCTCACGGGGCTGAGAGGGAGACAGCTGGGACAGGTGCTCACGGGGCTGAGAGGGAGACAGCTGGGACAGGTTCTCACGGGAGATGAGAGGGAGGCCTTGCAGGTGAGGTGCACAGGGGAGGTGGCCCGGGCACAGGGGAGGTGGGCACGGGCAAAGGGGAGGTGGCCCGGGCACAGGGGATGTGGGCACGGGCAGAGGGGAGGAGGGAGCAGAGTGGCACCTTCTCCGGCGGGCTGTGCCAGGGCTCTGGCATATGGTACGGAGGCTGGGTTCTAAGTAAAGGACCGGGGTGAGGATGAAGTCCCTCACTGAGAGGGTGGAGGAGGGAGAAGCTCCACATGCATTCTGCAGAAAGGTGCAAACAGAGCTGCCTCCCACTTCTTGCCACTGCTTTTCTCCCCCTGCCCCCGCTTGCTCCCACTCTCCATCCCTCCCTCTCCCTGTCCCTCCCTCTGCCCAGCCCTCCCCCATCCTACCCCCTTATTTCTTCCTCCCCGCTTCTCTCTCCTCCCAAACCTCTCGTTTTGATGATCTCACGATGTACACAGATCGCTGAGTTGTATTCTGGCTGCAGGGATGCCCATGGGTTGGGCTTGGATGAGAACGGCTGGGTAATTAGAGGAGGCGAGTTAGCCCAGTCCCCGTGGCCCAGAGAGAAGGGGGGGACTCAGCTCCGATTCCACTCCACGGTGGCGGTTTCAGTACTGAGCTCCATCAAAACAGAAAAGACCGTGGACTTGCAGGTACTTACTCTGAACGTGTCCACAGCATCCTTCGTTTCCAATCCATCGGAACATTATGGAAACGGGGGAGGAGCTTAAAGCAGGAGACCCGCTGGAGTCTTCCCCTAATGTTTTCTGGTTTAATATTTCTGAAGGTCCTTCCATAACCGAACCCAGCCTGGAAGTGCGCCTTTTCCTTTTAATAGTTCTGAGGACATGGAGGTAAACCTGGGCTGTGGGAGAACATGCTTTCTGCAGGCGTCTGAGTCGACTTTATTAGCTGGTGGCCTTGCTTTCTTTCTTTTTCTTTCTTTCTTTCTTTCTTTTTTTTTTCTTTTTTGCAAATCGCTTATCACATATTCAACCTCTTTCAAAAACGATTGGCAGCTCCTCCCTGCAGTCCTTTAGCCGCGGGCCCTCCGGTGAACTAAAGGCACGCGGATGAATAACGTTGACGGACTCCACTTATAGCTCAGGGTCCAGAGAGGAAAGGGGAGCCAGCAGTTATCAGTGAGTTTTAAGATCATGGAGGCGGGCCCTAACCGGTGTGGCTCAGTGGATAGAGCGTCGGCCTGCGGACTGAAGGGTCCCGGGTTCGATTCCGGTCAAGGGCATGTACCTTGGTTGCAGGCACATCCCCAGTGGGAGGTGTGCAGAGGCAGCTGATCGATGTTTCTCTCTCATCGATGTTTCTAACTCTCTATCCCTCTCCCTTCCTCTCTGTGAAAAATCAATAAAATATATTTTAAAAAAATCATGGAGGCGGGGTGTGTATACTTGTGTGTGTTTGCCGGGGAAATAAGAAAATTGGAGGGCGATCAGGAAGATGGGGACATTATTGTGTTGTCCTAATGTCTGGTTTACGCATCTTTCGATCATTTGTACATGACACCCCTCTACGCGTCCCCGCAGGCTTGGCAGCACAGCCATGACGAGGGAACTCAAAGGTGAGATTCAGATGGACTGAGCTTTATGAAGGTCCACAACGATATGTGTTATCTCCCACATTTGGAGGACGAGAGGGCGGGCATTATCCATGGCAGGCAAAATCCAATTATCACAATGTGCTGGATGGCGCATTCCTTCACCAGCCACGACACTTACCATCGAACGAGACCAGGGATTTCAATGACAAAATCCATGAAAGGGAAAAGGCCAGCCATCCCGGGGAAATGTTTGCATGATTAGAATGTTATTAGTGGAATTAGATGCAAGTCTGAAATTTTTTTTAAAAAAAGAGGGGGGGGATGTGTCCAATGTGCTGGTGTCTGGATAAGGACGTCATAGGAAACAGTCCTGAAGTGGGGCTTTCCTGCCACCGGAAGGAGGGGACACAGAGTCGCTGAGAGTGGGAAATGATCCCGATGGCCCCAATGGAAGGGCAGGAACGTCTGTGTGGAGACGTCTCCCGGGTCGGTCAATAAATCGCACCCCCTTTTGTAAACGGTGTTGGGGAATGTTCTATGGAAGGGGCGTCTCTGAGTCTTTCACCTTTCAAAGACGACATTACAGTTACAGTCTCATCCTAGGACTCCACGCTGGTGTGATGGGCAGGAGCGAAGGGGACTGGAGGAAACAGAACAGAGAGGGAGGGGGGCGGTCCCTGGACAGCTCAGTGTGGGGGGGGGGACCGATCAGGAACCCTCACCCACAAGGAGGTTCCCCTTCCTCTTCAAGATGTGATCACGTGCCCTTGCCCAGGATTTCCAGAGCACGTTTGTTTCCGTACAACTCCGTCCGCCTTGAAGATGACACGGGACGTGGGCCGCTCCACGGGCAGCACGTGAAGAACAGCATGCTCTTAGCCAGGCGTCCTCGCTCACCCATGTCCCTACCTTCCCGCTCCGAGGCCTGCAAGAGTCCTCGGTTGCGTTTTCATCTCTGCTTCTCCGTCCTCGACCCTGAAAAATCCCGGCATAACTTTAATTTGGAGATTTAATTCCGACGCCGTTAACCGTGGGGCAGTCTCTCCAACAAGAGGTTGGGGGAGAATTCCCAAGGCCCCTCGCCCCTTTCCGCCAGCCGTCTGGGGAGTGAGCTGAGCAAAGGGAGAGGCGTGTGGAGGCGTTGTCTGTGCACAGAGCGTCGGCACCATTCCTTCTCCGTCTGCACCCTGAGCGCTGGCATCACCCTCCCCACGGCTTCCAGAGCTGGGCGAGGCGATGTTGCTCACCTTCCCTGAAGAACACACTGCCGCTCGCGCCCTGAGGTCCCCACGCGTCCCCTCCTCCGCGATCGCTCCCCCAGTTCTTCAGCACTTGAAGGGTCTTCTTTCTTCTCTTAATGACGATGGCACTTGGAATGCCCACCCACCTTTACAACCATTGCTCCCGGCTGCCTCCGCCCCTGGCCGGCCTTTACCCACCTCCCCTGAGGCCTGTGCACCCGCCTGCGCTCACCCAACAGGACTGTGGTGGGGAGGATGGGAAGGCTGGTACAGTGATCGCACTTTGCAGATAATCTGTGTGGCTGCACACTCATCATCATGAGGGGGACCATCACTCACTTTTAAGAGTTCATTAAATGCCGGCCGGAGTGGCTCAGGGGTTGAGCATTTGACCTATGAACCAGGAGGTCACGGTTCGATTCCCGGTCAGGGCACATGCCTGGGTTATGGGCTCGATCCCCAGTAAGGGGCATGTAGGAGGCAGCCGATCCATGATTCTCTCTCATCATGGATGTTTCTATCCCTTTCTTCCTCTCCCTTTCTCTCTGAAATCAATAAAAGCATATTGTTTAAAAAGAGTTCATTAAATAGTAACAATTGCATTATTTTATAGTCTGAGTTCAAATCACTGGAAGAAGAACAACTTATAATTTCAGTGTCAGAAATTACATTCAAGAAGTTTACAGCCTTTGGATTATGTAGAAACATAAAACACTCACTTATTCTGGTGTCATAAAGTACACGTTCTAGGGAACTGCCCATTTAGGGGCATTGACTGAGGGAAAATCAACTGAGTTATAAAAATATTTAGGGCTGAGAGCCTCTCAGAGGGCTAGTTTCTATGTTTCTGGTTGTGGGGGGGGGGAAGATCTGAAAGTGAAAATAATATATCTTTAGGCACATTGGTCTGAGCTGGTCTTCTAGGTAAATCTACAAGGAATCACATCTTTTTTTTTAAATATATTTTATTGATATTTTACAGAGAGGAAGGGAGAGGGATAGAGAGTTAGAAACATCGATGAGAGAGAAACATCAATCAGCTGCCTCCTGCACACCTCCCACTGGGGATGGGCCCGCAACCCAGGTACATTCCCTTGACCGGAATCGAACCTGGGACCCTTCAGTCCGCAGGACGATGCTCTATCCACTGAGCCAACCTGGTCAGGGCGGGAATCACATCTTATATAAAAGCAATGTATGTAACACGCGTGTGCATATGCATAGAAGCGTGCGTATTTATGACAGTGGCGTGTGTGTGTGTGTGTGAGGGTCTGCAAAGGTACAGGCCGCATTGTGAATAGGTTGCCGAGCAGTAGAGTGGATTGAGGAGGCCCTCCCTGTACTCTGCTCGGGGGCTCCCTGCTCTTAGGGACTGTGGGACCGTGAGAACAGTGAGGGAGCAGCGGGCCGTTTTAAAGGAAGCGTGTCTGGAAATGGCCCTGACTCCGCAGACGGCTCACGGCCCCCAGTGCGGGCTGCACCCAGGATGGCCTTCCTGCCTTGGCTCAAAGCTGCGATTCAGGCGTTTTTGCTGGACGGTGACAGCGGGTCAAAGGGCAAGCAGATCAAGCCTCCAGTCCTGTGGCCCCGTAACCAGACTCCGGGCGGGTTAGACAGGCACCGGTTCTCCCGGGCATCTCCCAGAGGGAAGGCCCGTGGAAAGGGCTCAGGGCAACCTGCCCCGGTTTCCTCCTTTCGCCTTTCGGGGAGAGCTGTTTGCCACCGAGGTCGCCTACCTGGTACCTGCTGGGGGATGTCGGAGGCTGAACATGAGACTCACAAAGAACTGTCTGAGCTTAGAACAGACTCGTTGGAATGACTCGGGTTCTCTCCCGGGGTCTGTGCAGGGCGTTCTTAAAGGCTCGCTCTTCCTGTTCGACGGAGCAGCTCGGGGCCGGAACCGGACAGACTCACACCCGCCAGGAAGGCCGGGCCGGGGCCACGTCCGAATGAAGTGCTGTGGTGCCTCCGCGGGCTGGAGTGTTCGGTTAGCATTGGAATAGCGCTTGTAGACGCTTATTTCGGAGCCGGTGATGGCTTGTCTGAGAGACGGAGTAAACGTGGTGGTGGAGGCTGTACCAGCATCGCCAGGAGCAGGCGTCCTCACACGACGGCCCGCGGGCCACAGGCGGCCCGCCGAGGACATGGATCCGGCCCGCCGGGGGCCGCTGCCTGTCCTGCTTAGCAGCCGACGCGTCCGGGCCCGCAGTGCGCATAGGAATTTGTTCATAGTTTTTTTTTTAAACTATAGTCCGGCCCTCCCACGGTCTGAGGGACAGGGAACTGGCCCCCTGTTTAAAAAGTTGGAGGACCCCTGGACAGGAGCATCACACAGACGTGGCTGCGTGAGCTGCGCGGAGACTGGGATCCTGTCTGTGTCCCAGCAACATGGACGCGGCGGGGCTGACACAGCTTCTCCTGAAGCTGAAGGCTGCCCCCTGCCCCCTGCCCCCTGCCCCCTGCCTCCCGCCCCCTGCCCCCTGCCCCCTGCCCCCGCCCCCTGCCCCCTGCCCCCTGCCCCCTGCCCCCTGCCTCCCGCCCCCTGCCCCCTGCCCCCGCCCCCTGCCCCCTGCCCCCTGCCCCCTGCCCCCTGCCTCCCGCCCCCTGCCCCCTGCCCCCTGCCCCCTGCCCCCGCCCCCTGCCCCCTGCCCCCTGCCCCCTTCCCCTCCCCCTGCCCCCTGCCCCCTTCCCCTCCCCCTGCCCCCTGGCCCCTGCTCCCTGCCCCCTGGCCCCTGCCCCCTGCCCCCTTCCCCCTTCCCCTCCCCCTGCCCCCTGCCCCCTTCCCCTCCCCCTGCCCCCTGCCCCCTCCCCCTGCCCCCTGCACCCTGCCCCTGCCCCCTGCCCCCTGGCCCCTGCCCCCTGCCCCCTGCCCCTTGGCCCCTGCCTCCTGCGCAGTCCCTCCCCTGTGGTGGATGCCAAGGCGTTTGCTGCCATTGGTTCCATCTTAAGGAAATCATCTCAAAGATAGTTGGCGTCACATGACCCGAATTTTTAAAAGAATATTGTACCTATTAGAATTCAGTCAGATACGTATATTTCCACTAGTATTTTCAAATGTGTAACTTTAAAATAGTCACGTGATGAAGCGTTTCAAAAGCAGAGGGAGAGCAATACAGTGGAGTTCGTTTTCCTCTGCGCCCTGCTGTTCCCTCCTCGTCGGAGCCAGTGACTGACCAGTAGGTTCCGTCCGCACCGTCCGAAGGACCCTGCGCACGGCGTCAGCTGGGGGAGGGATGCGTGCGTGTCCGTGTCGCACGGCACACACGAGCACACACCCAGGAGTCGTGCTTCCAAAAGGAGCGCCTTGCCCAGCGCCCTCATCCGGACGGTGTTGGCTGCCGCGTAGACCCCTCCTTTCGCATCGCGTCGCTTCCCTGCGTGAAAGCGGAACGTGGACGTCCAGGGTGGCGCCAGGTGCGGGCTGCGTGCTCACTCAGGTATGGAAACCGCAAGCACAGATGGCTGCTCGCTGTTGTGTCTGCCAATAGGTCTGCAGTGTCTCTCTTTGATCTTATCATCATCCTATCACCTTTAAACAATGACATTCCCCGATCACCGCGTCTCTGCAGGTGCATGTACAGCTCCGGCCCCAGGCCCTGCTCCTGGCCCCAGGCTTCTCCGTCCCTCACCGCCTCCCCTTTGCCTGAGAAGGTGGGACCTGGAATTACGCCGGCCGGTGTGGCTCAGGGGTTGAACATTGGCCTGTGAACCAAGAGGTCATGGGTTTGCTCCCAGTCAGGGCACAGGCCCAGGTTGTGGGCTCGATCCCCAGCAGGGGGCATGCAGGAGGCTGCTGACCAATGATTCTCTCTCA
The DNA here is from genome assembly GCF_963455305.1 of Plecotus auritus. Lineage (NCBI taxonomy): Eukaryota > Metazoa > Chordata > Mammalia > Chiroptera > Vespertilionidae > Plecotus > Plecotus auritus. The sequence continues at coordinate 1,365,914 of NC_137772.1, forward strand.
TCACGGATGTTTCTATCTGTCTCCATCTCCTTTCTTCTCTGAAATCAATACAAGTGCATTTTTTTATTTTACAAAAGAATGAAATGTGCATCCTCCCTTGAGTAGGCGTCAGTCTTTGTGGTGTTTCTACCTAACAACTATTCTCGCTTGCCTGACAAACACTACCTTTTCTCTGCCTTGGAACAGATAAATACAGAAATACATATTTCTTTGCAATGAAAAGTACAGAGAAGAAAGTTTTATCCTGTTAAACATGTACAGATATATACACAGGCACTTCAAGTATACAATTTGAAATGAGTGTACACATGTGCATATGTACACATATGGACATGACCGTCTCAGCTCAGCCCAGGCAGACCTGGCAGATGCTTCCGGTTTGGGCCCAGACCCCCAAAATAGGGCCTCGCAGTAAAGCGAGTGCGATGACGTGAGGTGTGCCGGCATTCAGTGTGAGAACACAGAGACATCTTCAAGGGTGTCAGAAAGAAATGAGCTGAAAAGAATCAATGAATTATTAACGATAAATTATAGATCTAGGTAATGAAATAATTTAGCCATCCATAGAGTTGTATACTGATATTATTTTTATAATTTTTGTATTTTGGACAAAGACATTTCACATGGAACTGACAGGAATCTCAGAGGCAGGTGGGGGTGAGGGGTAGCGGGGAGCGATGAACCAGAGAACCTATATGCATATATGCACAGCCCGTGGACAGGGACAGTAGGGTGGTGAAGGCCTGGGAGGGGGGGGGGTTCGGGGTGAAGGGGGTCCATGGAAAAAAAGGAGGACATGTGTAATACTTTCAGCAATAAAGATAATTTTTTTAAATATATTTTTATTGATTTTTTACAGAGAGGAAGGGAGAGGGATAGAGAGCTAGAAACATCGATGAGAGAGAAACATCGATCAGCTGCCTCCTGCACACCCCCCACTGGGGATGTGCCCGCAACCAAGGTCCATGCCCTTGACCGGAATCGAACCTGGGACCCTTCAGTCCCCAGGCCGACGCTCTATCCACTGAGCCAAACTGGCTAGGGCAATAAAGATAAATTTTAAAAAACGGGAGGAAAAGGGGACATATGTAATATCTTCAACAACAGAGATGAAATAAGTAAACAAAAGATAAGGTCAAAACCATTTTACATGTTGATTCCTTGGTGCATTTGGCATCAGTCAAAGGTTGTCTTCAGTTCGTTTAAGAAAGATGACCTCGTTCAAGTAGCTGTAAAAATGTGACTTGACGAGCCATCCACGTCCTTAGCCGAGCGGAAGCGGCTCCCGGTGAGCCGTGAGTGTGGCTCAGGTACCTGATGCCGTGAGGGGCCCCGCGCAGACCTGGGGGCCGAGGTCACCCGGGAGAGCTCACCTGTAATTTAGCGGGAAAAGGAAACCTGCCTCCCGCTGCCAGGCTGACAGCCTGCCCAGGGCTCACTCCTTCCTTTACCGAGGCCTCAGGCATCCGGCTGCCCATGCACCCCCAAGCCCCAGGGGGACGGTGTTTGCTGGTTTCAGGCCTTAAGGGAGCGCCGATGGATCAGAGAAGGCATGCTTTAATTAGATTTCCGAAAGCAGACCTGAGCAGGAAGCAGGCCATGGTGATCCTTTCAATGCCTGTGAAGGAGAGCAGGTGACTGTAATGGAGTCACTGGTAGCCAAGTATTTGCAGGTGATCGTGAGTAATCTCAGTGGAGTGTTGGGGGCGGGGGGAGGGGGAGGGGGGTGTGGGAGCTCCCAGTGAACTGGACCCCGGCCCGGATGGGACGCTGTGGGTAAGCAATAAATGATGGGACGAGGAATTGACAGAGTGGCTCTGCGGGGGCCTCCCACCCTCCTGTGCTTAGAGGTGGAGAGTGCGAGCTGAGACCAGCAGGTTGCCGAGTTCTCCTGGGCAGGTGCTCGCTGGAGGTGGTCTCCCCCTGGGGCAGGGGCTGTGCCGGGGCGGGGGGGGGGGCGCTGTGAGGACCCCCAGGCCAGCGGCTCTCATTGTTGGGCGGTGGTTCCCGAGGAGGAGCAGGGATGGAGGACAGAACCCGCCACTAAATCCATCCGGGGCGTTCGGGGAACAACGGGTCGGGGTCTGTGGGGGCCCCGTCTAAAAAAAGAAGGCTGCTGCCCTGGCCGGTGGCTCAGTGGTCCGAGCGTCGGCCGTCGGACTGGAGGGTCTCGGGTTCGATTCCCGGTCACGGGCATGTACCTGGTGGCGGGCTCCATCCCCAGCCCTGGTTGGGGTGCGGGCGGGAGGCAGCCAATCGATGTGTCTCTCTCTGTCTCCCCCTCCCTCCCACTCACTCTAAAAATTAACGGAACCAGTACCCTCAGGTGGGGATGAGCAAAACGATCCAGCACTTCCCTGAACACCTGTCTGCGTGTGTGACGTAGGCATGTCGTGAACCCGCAGGGTCTAAGGAGCACGCACATGGTCCGCGTTTCCTTTAACGAACACACGGCTGCCGCGTGGTGTGGCTGAAAGAGCTCTGATGGGGAAGCCAGGGGCTGGGGGGGGGGTGGGGCGCTGGCCCTGCTACTCCATTGCCGAGCCCTGGACTGACCCCGCCCCCTGGGAAATAGACCACAAGCTCATCCCACGGGGTTCCTATGAGGACTTCAGGGCAAGGGTATGGGGCGGACGTGGAGAACTGGTTTGGACCAGTTGACATCCCGCCCGACACCTGGCACCTGGGCTCTCGAGTGGGGCCGGGGGAGTGTGGGCACCTGCACCCACATCCCGGGGCGGCCCAGCGCCTCTGCCCGGCCCTCGATCGCCGATGGCCCGTCAGCGCAGAGGTGGGAGCAGGTCCTAGGTAACAGCGCGGCGAGGACTGTGGCTGCGGCTGGTCCCTGTGGTGAGGAGGGAGAACCCCTCGGTGTCACTCCGGGCCCCTGAGAGGCTGAGGGAGCAGGTTGAATAGGAAACAAAACAACACCCTCATAGTCTGTCCCAGCAGCCCCAGGCCCTGGGGCCGTGGGTGGGAGAGTACAGCCACCCAGGGCTGCGCCCAGGAACCCCAGCGAGGAAGGCGGTCACACCCTTACTGTTGGAGGAACGCGTGTCCCGTTTTATGGCTAATTTCATCGTGACTGGGAAACGTGGCTCAGTTTCCGTGCGATGTCCTCGGGGTTTCCAGAAAGTGCCTTGGGGTTTCGTTCCTTTCAACGCCACCTGGATGTCTCGCTCACACCCCCTCGCCGCCCAGCTCCCCGGAGGAAAGACGAGCTTCCCCCCTTTGAAGCAGATCTTCGCTCTGAGAGGCGGTCAGCCATTCATTTCGGTTCGTTTTCCGGAGAGAGCTAAGTTTTGCTTGGTTTTGTTGAATTGTCTTTGGCAAATAAGATACTTATTTTATTTCCAAGATAAGATCCCTACAAGCATTTTTCTGGAGAGACACTCGGGCAGGAAATGTCCCGCCCTCGGCCCTGTCACAGGCTGTCCTGCCCATGACCTTAAGGAGGAAGCTGGACTCGTGCTGGGAGGTCAGGGGGGTGGTGGTCTCAGTGAGCGGCGAACATGGAGGCTGCCTCCTGCCCCTGCAGGGACCCAGCCCGCAGCTTATTCAGTCGACCAGGGGCTGGCCTCCATGGCAGGAGAGGGTGACTAGCATCACTCGCCAACAACACAAATTCCCATGTGCTGGATCCACAGCCTTTTTATAAATTATATATAAACTAGCGGCCCCGGGACACGAAATTCGTGCACATTAAAAGGGGATTCATTAGAGGAAATAATTTAATATTGCTATTTGCCCTTTCTCTATAATAGAAGTGTCAGAGATGAAAGAAAATTAGTAAAATGTATATAAAAACCTTCCTCCTGTCAGAGTCTGGGGCACACCACGGGACCCAGAGTCAAGTCCCCGCCCACCCACATTCACCTCAAAATCACATGAGACCCAGACCTGGCCGGCCCCCACCCCCATTGGGCTAGTTCCAGATCTGGCCAGTCCCACCCTTGTCAAGCCCTGCCAGGCAGGGGGCATAGCCTCAGGTCCCCTGGCCCGACGTCAGGACAGGGGCGTGGCCTGAGGTCCCCCAGCCCAGACCAAGGCAGGAGGCGTGCCTTGAGGTCCCCTGTCAAGCCCGCTAGGCCGGGGGGCACAGCCTCAGGTCTCCTGGCTTGGTGCTGGGGCCTGGTTCCAGGGTGGGGGTCGTGGCCTGAAGTCCCCTGTCAAGCCCCACCTGGTGGGGGGCCTGAGGTCCCCCGGCCTGGAGCTGGGGCTGGGGAGCAGCCTCAGGTCCCCTAGCCCAGCACCAGGATGGGAAGCGCACCTTGAGGTCCCCCATCAAGCCCTGCTGGGCGGGGGGCATGGCCTGAGGTCCCCTGGCCTGGAGCCAAGGTGGGAGGCGTGGCCTGAGGTCCCCTGTCAAACCCCGCCAGGTGGGGGGTGCAGTCTGAGGTCTCCTGTCAAGCCCAGCCAGACAGGGGTGTGCAGCCTCAGGTCCCCTGGCCTGGTGCTGGGGCGGGGGACATGGTCTCAGTTTACCTGGCCTGGTGCCGGGATGGGGTCTTGGCCTGAGGTCCCCCAGTCTGACACCAGGGTGGGGTGGCGCAGCCTGAGGTCCCCTGTCAAGCCCTATGGGGGCGGGGGAGGGTGTAGCCTCATGTCCCTGCTGATTGCTCGTTAAGGCTCCTTATGGGAACTTGGCTTCAGCTGTGGGTGCAGCCATCTTTGTGACAGAGTGATGGTCAATTAGCATATTCCCTCTTTATTAGATAGGATAGTTTATTGACTTTAGAGAGAGAGGAAGGGAGAGGGGGAGAGAGAGAGACATCCATGATGAGAGAGAATCATGGACCGCTGCCTCCTGCACGCCCCACACTGGGGATGGAGCCTGCAACCTAGGCGTGCGCCCTGACCAGGAATCAAACGGTGACCTCCTGGTTCGTAGGTCGGTGCCCAATAAAAAAATATATTTATTTTAAATAATATGAGAAAAAATTCAGGCTCAAATAAGGTGATTAGAGAGACAACAGACGTTCAAATGGTAGTAGAGCTACAAATAAATTGTTGTGGGTGAGACAGTAAGCCCCATACTTAGCCCACGGCCTGGGAACAGTCACAGGCACTGGTCACGGGACTGACCCTGGGCATGCAGTGTCCCTGCCGGGCTCCGAGGGTGTCCCTTTGCAGCCTCGGTGCCGTCATACCCGCAGGGCTGAGGAGACTCCTCTCCGGAAACTAATCTAATTGCTAAACACCGGGCACTTTCAGAGCATTGCTAACTCGGAGGGTCTGATCTGACATCCCTGCCATGCTTGGCCAGCCTCCATCAGCGCCATCGTGGGCACTGGGGTTGCCCCAGGCAGGCGATGCGGTGCTGTTAAGTATTGCGCGGGAATGTGTGTTTGGCAACGGTTGGCTTTACAGAGATTTTCTTTCAAGCAATTAGCTCACTGGAATAAGACTGCATTCGGTGATATTTTTTTCCTAATTTACTTAAAATACACACTTGACATTTTAACTAAACCATCGTTTGAAAGAGAGTTGACATTTTGAAATCACAAGCCCTGTGGGTGATGGAGTCTGAGCGTAAGGAACCTAGCAGCGCGGTCCAGTGGAGCCCGCCTCACTCGTGCATGTGGACCGCGTGGGCCCGAGGCTGCTGTGCGTGTGGACCGCGTGGGCCAGAGGCTGCTGTGCATGTGGACCGTGTGGGCCAGAGGCTGCTGTGCATGTGGACCGCGCGGGCCCGAGGCTGCTGTGCATGTGGACTGTGTGGGCCCGAGGCTGCTGTGCGTGTGGACCGCGTGGGCCCGAGGCTGCTGTGCGTGTGGACCGTGTGGGCCAGAGGCTGCTGTGCGTGTGGACCACGTGGGCCCGAGGCTGCTGTTGGGCCCGAGGCTGCTGTGCATGTGGACCGTGTGGGCCAGAGGCTGCTGTGCGTGTGGACCGCGTGGGCCCGAGGCTGCTGTGCGTGTGGACCGCGTGGGCCCGAGGCTGCTGTGCGTGTGGACCGCGTGGGCCCGAGGCTGCTGTGCGTGTGGACCGCGTGGGCCCGAGGCTGCTGTGGGTGTGGACCGCGTGGGCCCGAGGCTGCTGTGCATGTGGACCGCGTGGGCTCGAGGCTGCTGTGGGTGTGGACCGCGTGGGCCCGAGGCTGCTGTGCATGTGGACCGCGTGGGCTCGAGGCTGCTGTGGGTGTGGACCGTGTGGGCCCGAGGCTGCTGTGCGTGTGGACCGCGTGGGCCCGGGGCTGCTGTGCGTGTGGACCGTGTGGGCCCGAGGCTGCTGTGGGTGTGGACCGTGTGGGCCAGAGGCTGCTGTGCGTGTGGACCGCGTGGGCCCGAGGCTGCTGTGCGTGTGGACCGCGTGGGCCCGAGGCTGCTGTGCGTGTGGACCGCGCGGGCCCGAGGCTGCTGTGCGTGTGGACCACGTGGGCCCGAGGCTGCTGTTGGGCCCGAGGCTGCTGTGCGTGTGGACCGTGTGGGCCAGAGGCTGCTCTGCGTGTGGACCACGCGGGCCCGAGGCTGCTGTCAGTGTGGACCACGTGGGCCCGAGGCTGCTGTGCGTGTGGACCGTGCTGGCTCGAGGCTGCTGTGCGTGTGGACCGCGTGGGCCCGGGGCTGCTGTGCGTGTGGACCGTGTGGGCCCGAGGCTGCTGTGCGTGTGGACCGTGCTGGCTCGAGGCTGCTGTGCGTGTGGACCGCGTGGGCCCGAGGCTGCTGTGCGTGTGGACTACGTGGGCCCCAGGCTGCTGTGCGTGTGGACCGCGTGGGCCCGGGGCTGCTGTGCGTGTGGACCGTGTGGGCCCGGGGCTGCTGTGCGTGTGGACCGCGTGGGCCCGGGGCTGCTGTGCGTGTGGACCGCGTGGGCCCGGGGCTGCTGTGCGTGTGGACCGCGTGGGCCCGGGGCTGCTGTGCGTGTGGACTGTGTGGGCCCGAGGCTGCTGTGCGTGTGGACTGTGTCGGCCTGAGACTGCTGTGTGTGTGGACCGTGCTGGCTCGAGGCTGCTGCCTGCTGGGCCGGCTGGTCGCTGGGTCTCTGATGCTCTCCTTCCGCCTCCCCACCCCTAACATCCAGGTGGCTGCGCGGGGAGCGGGGACCTGAGGTCTGGGAGGAGTGTGCACAGCCTCGTGGGGGCTCCCCAGGGCGGTGCATCCGAGTCCTTCGTTGTGAGACAGACGCAGAGACAACTTGCTCAATTCCAGAGCTCGTGTTTCTGCCAGATGGTGGCGTCTGAGGATGTGGGGGCGCCCCACAGGCCCCTCTGCTCCCCTGAGAATCACTCACCTCTCAGGGGCCTGCCCACAGACACTCACCCTGGGCTGAGAGGGGACCACTTCCTCCCACAGGACACGCAGAAGGTGGGGTTCCGGAGGACAGCAGGGGCGCCTCTAGAGAGAGGCGGAAAGAGAGGCGTGTGGGACGGAGCAGCCGTGGCCTTTTTACCGAGAGGAAATGGAGTTCTCCTCCCTGCTCTCCAGCTCCATGGCCTGTTAACCATCACCTCCTCCTCCGGCCAGGGTTCCATAGGGCCTCGGTGCCGCCCTGAGGCTTTGGATGGGAGGCGATGGGGTGTTTTCCTCCGTGGGTTCAGGCGGGGGAGGTAGGAGGCTCGGCCCAGGGTAAGCAGGCCCCTCCCGCCCAGCGCCCAGGCCAGCTTAGGTTTTTAGGGGAACTTATGGCAGAAAACAGATGGCAAAGAGATACACGAGCATTAGTGGCTTGATTCCTATGCCAGTCACTCGGTGGTTTAAATACATCCCCTCGCCCTCTGAAATGCTCGTTTCTGAGTCCCAGGGCGGGGAGAGGCAGTGGGGTGCCCCACGAGGTGGAGGGGGGGTTGGGAGGAGAGAAATGGGGCGCGGACGCTGTCTTTTTCTCCTTTCTTGTTTTCATAACCCCCACGTGTCTGGCACCCTGGTTAGGTATAGCCGAGAGCGAGTGGCCCGCAGAGAGAGGCAGGCCGCGGCCAGGCGGGCGGGGAGGGCAGGTGATGGAGCTGGAAGGAGCCGCTCTGCACACTCCCCGCGGCTCCGGCTCCGGAGAAGCTGTTTCCTTCCAGCGGCGCTCAGAGGGAAGCACGCAGCCCCCTGGTCTACCGGGTCTGCAATCACCAACAAGCCAGTTGTTCCATGACAGTGAGATGCCATTCGGAGGTCCCCAGGGCCTCGGGGAAGAGCACGGGGGAGGTGGCCCACAGCCGCCAGCCGCACATCCGCAGGGAGCCGGGGAGGGAGCCCACCAGCCGTTTTTACGAGATTCCTCGTTGTTATGATGGAGTAACGGCTGTAAACACTCGACCCACAAACCTAGCTCCCCGAGGTCCTTCAGGGTCTAGGAGGGAGGATGAGATCACCTCATGGGCCCACCCCCAGTTCCAAGCCACTGAGGGGTGGTCTGTTCCTCGGCCAATAAAATGCCGTCCCATCTTGCTTAGACACCGTCTCTCTCTCTACTTAGTAACTAACTGGTTTCTTTCTTCAGCATTTATCATGTTAAAAAATATAATTTTTAGCCGAAACCGGTTTGGCTCAGTGGATAGAGCGTCGGCCTGCGGACTGAAGGGTCCCGGGTTCGATTCCGGTCAAGGGCATGTACCTTGGTTGCAGGCACATCCCCAGTAGGGAGTTTGCAGGAGGCAGCTGATCGCTGTTTCTCTCTCATCGATGTTTCTAGCTCTCTATCCCTCTCCCTTCCTCTCTGTAAAAATATCAATAAAATATATATTTTTAAAATATATATATATAATTTTTATTAAGTTCAGAGTGGAAGGGAGAGGGAGAGAGAAAACACATCCGTGATGTGAGAAAAAATTGATGGGCTGCCCCCTGCACGCCCCCTACTGGGGATGGAGCCCACAACCCGGGCCTGTGCCCCTGACCAGGAATGGAACCATGACTTCTTGGTTCTCAGACTGATGCCCAGCCACTGGGACACACTGGCCCGGCATTTACCATTTTTAGGGTAGAGCTTTGCCCATGGTTTGTTACCCCTGAGCCTTTATTTTATCGTTTCGTGGTTATAAAAGCCCTCTGAGCTTTCACCCTGGTGTCCAGGAGCTCAGCGCCATCACGTTAGCAGGGGTGGGCAAACTTTTTGACTCGAGGGCCACAATGGGTTCTTAAACTGGACCGGAGGGCCGGAACAAAAGCATGGATGGAGTGTTTGTGTGAACTAATATAAATTCAAAGTAAAGGAGCGGAGGGGAGAGCAAGAGAACCCTCCGCTCTTTCAGCTCCGCGGGCCGGATAGAACAGCCGAACGGGCCGGATCCGGCCCGCGGGCCGTAGTTTGCCCACGGCTGGTGGAACACAGCTCTTTCCTATGCGGGTTGCGTTTCTAGGCATTTGCTTATTTCCCATAAGCCTATGCGTGAGCGCTGGGAGGTCCCTCTTAGCTCTGGGGCCTGGTGTGTGTAGACGGTGGCGCCCCCCGCTGGTAGGGCCTTTTGATGGCTTCCTTTGGGGTCTGTGCACACGTGTCACTGCTCAGCCTGCTGCACAGCCTTGGGTTACAGCGGTGCGGCCGCCCTGCCGATGTTGTCAGCCCGGGGTGAGCACGCAGAGTGTCACCACACCGTGTCATGTCGGAGCAGGTTTCCTGTGGCCGCTCCCTGCCAGGCCGGGGCACGTTCCGCCATGCACCTTTCCCTGGGAGACCTTTGTGTGATCGGATATTCTTCTGCGCCGATTCTGACTTATCACAGCTATCACGGCCGCTGCACCGGCTGGTTTTCAAGTACTGGGTCATCTTTGCTCCCTGGAACGAACACCACCTGGTCATGGTGGCTCACTCTTGCTAGACATGGCTTGTGTCTGCTTTTATTTTGCTTAAGGGTGTTTTGCAGACGTATTGACTAGGTATATTCGTTTATGGGTTTTCTTTGTCACCTCCCAGCACCCCCACAGTTGGGGGGGGTCATCATATGAATTTTGCCCATTGGGAAGTTCCGGACCCAGGGACCAGCTGACTCGGGCTGAGGGAGGGTCACTTCCTGTCTCACACAGGAAGTGCTGTCTCCCATCACGAGGATGCCACCCTTTTGGCATGATCTCCTCCCAGCGCCCCCACGGTGGGGGGTTCTTCATATGAATTTTGGGGGAACGTGACCCTTCAGTCCATGGCAGTAGACTTCTCCTAGGAACCCTCCTGTACCTGGAGATTCTGTTGGGGTGCAGCGTCGCTCCTGCGCCTGGAGAGTCTGTTGGGGTACAGGGTCGTTCCTGCGCCTGGAGAGTCTGTTGGGGTACAGGGTCTCTCCTGCGCCTGGAGAGTCTGTTGGGGTACTGGGTCTCTCCTGCGCCTGGAGAGTCTGTTGGGGTACTGGGTCTCTCCTGCGCCTGGAGAGTCTGTTGGGGTACTGGGTCTCTCCTGCGCCTGGAGAGTCTGTTGGGGTACAGGGTCGTTCCTGCGCCTGGAGAGTCTGTTGGGGTACAGGGTCGCTCCTGCACCTGGAGAGTCTGTTGGGGTACAGGGTCTCTCCTGTGCGTGGAGAGTCTGTTGGGGTACAGTGTCGCTCCTGCACCTGGAGAGTCTGTTGGGGTACAGGGTCGCTCCTGCACCTGGAGAGTCTGTTGGGGTACAGGGTCTCTCCTGTGCGTGGAGAGTCTGTTGGGGTACAGGGTCGCTCCTGCACCTGGAGAGTCTGTTGGGGTACCGGGTCGTTCCTGCGCCTGGAGAGTCTGTTGGGGTACAGGGTCGTTCCTGCGCCTGGAGAGGCTGTTGGGGTGCAGGGTCGCTCCTGCACCTGGAGAGTCTGTTGGGGTACAGGGTCGTTCCTGCGCCTGGAGAGTCTGTTGGGGTACAGGGTCTCTCCTGCACCTGGAGATTCTGTTGGGGTACTGGGTCTCTCCTGCGCCTGGAGAGTCTGTTGGGGTACAGGGTCCTTCCTGCGCCTGGAGAGTCTGTTGGGGTGCAGGGTCTCTCCTGCACCTGGAGAGTCTGTTGGGGTGCAGGGTCGTTCCTGCGCCTGGAGAGTCTGTTGGGGTACAGGGTCTCTCCTGCACCTGGAGAGTCTGTTGGGGTACCGGGTCTCTCCTGCGCCTGGAGATTCTGTTGGGGTACTGGGTCTCTCCTGCGCCTGGAGAGTCTGTTGGGGTACAGGGTCCTTCCTGCGCCTGGAGAGTCTGTTGGGGTACAGGGTCGTTCCTGCGCCTGGAGAGTCTGTTGGGGTGCAGGGTCACTCCTGCGCCTGGAGAGTCTATTGGGGTGCAGGGTCGCTTCTGCACCTGGAGAGTCTGTTGGGGTGCAGGGTCGTTCCTGGGCCTGGAGAGTCTGTTGGGGTGCAGGGTCACTCCTGCGCCTGGAGAGTCTGTTGGGGTACAGGGTCGCTCCTGCACCTGGAGAGTCTGTTGGGGTGCAGGGTCGCTTCTGCACCTGGAGAGTCTGTTGGGGTGCAGGGTCGCTCAGGTTTTCTCTTCCAGAGGGGATACGTCGTGTGGTCTGTTTTCTAAGCAAGTGGCTCCTTCTGTTTAAGTTGACCAACGTATGTGGGTAGTCTTTGTAGCAGAACCTTGTGGTGTTTGGTTTTCTGTGTCTTTGGTGTTTCTAGAAATATTTGCTATTTCGTTCCTGATCGCAGATATCTGCCCCTTCTCCCACCCCCTCCTTATTTTGTCCGTCTTGCAAAATGTTTGTTGATTTTGTCAATATTTCCAAAGAACCGTCGGTTTTTAAGACGGCTCTCTCTCTATTGACTCTCTGCTTTCGATGTTGATTGACTCTGCGTCTGTCTTTTCTTCCTTGCCTTCTGTTTGCTTCAGGTGGACGTCTTTCTTCCTTCTCTATGTGCTTGAGAGGGGGGCGTGGATTGTGAGCGTGACCTTCTCCTCGTTTCTGGTGTGTTTGTAGCGCTATTCGCCTTTCTCCCAGCCCGGCCTGGCGGGTCCACACGTTGAGGTCTTGTATGTGTTTCCCTGGAGACGCTTCCTCCGTGATGCCTGGGTGACTCAGGCGGGTGCTGGCTAGTGACGGCGCACGTTCGTTCACGTCTCTCTTCCGCCCGTTCCCGGTTTGAGGCTGCAGCCCACGGAGATTGCCATCAGGTTCAGTGCCGCAGACGGCACGGCGGGGACTTCTCCCGTGGGGAGGGGGCCCAGGCTGACCTCTGGCGTCGGAGGTTCCGGTTCAGACCAGAGTAACCCACAGGTCTGTCTGTGCACGAGCCGCTTGGTGAGCAAGCGTTCGGGACAATACAAAGTGTAAAGCGTCTCTGTGACCTTTCACAAGGCTGTGAACTCGTAAAGGATGATGAGGTCATGACGCGTGCTCACGCGTTCTGAGTGCTGACTTCACCCTCAGGGACATTTGTAGGTAGATCCAAACCTAGCGACACGTGAAAGACATGCCTCACCATTCAAAAGATGTGTCATGAAATCCGAACTGTAACATCCGTTTCTTGGACCCCTGCTCAAGGTCGTGGTGACTGGTTATGACTGCATGACTGGCGCGTTCCCTTTGGAGAGAAGCTGCGATTGCTTTCCGGGAGAGAGGAAGAATACGCACAGGACCTGTCCGAGGAGACAGCCCCACCTCCTCATCTAGGAGACAGCCCCACCTCCTAATCTAGGAGGGAGGCAGAGCACTCAGGAGCAGGCGCAGCGGCCCGGGGTGTCACGGCGCTCCTGTGAGGAGCCCGCGGCGTCTTCAGCCCACGTGTTTTCTTTCTTTTTTTTTTTTTTAATATATTTTATTGATATTTTACAGAGAGGAAGGGAGAGGGTCAGAGAGCTAGAAACATCGATGAGAGAGAAAGATGGATCAGCTGCCTCCTGCACACCTCCCACTGGGGATGTGCCCGCAACCAAGGTACATGCCCTTGACCGGAATCGAACCTGGGACCCTTCAGTCCGCAGGCCGACGCTCTATCCACTGAGCCACACCGGTTTTGGCCCACGTGTTTTCTTGATGTCACCGGGTTGGGGTGTGGCCCCTCCAAAAAAGAACATTCTCCAAGGTGGTTTAAGTGGACAAACCCGGGTGATGGGAGACGCTCAGTTACCTCGCAGTGCCTCGTGCCCAGGCCATGGGAGTGCCCGACGGTGTATCTCAGGTGCACATGCGGCTGAGAAAGGAAGAGTAGGCCGTGTGCGTGAATCCGCTTCCGCGGCACGTTCCCGCTTGTAACGGCGTCCCTGTGTTTCTCTGAATTGCAGGTTATCGGGGTTCCAGCTGCCCTCCTCCATCGTGAGCTCCGGCTCCATCCTCACGCTGTGGTTCACCACCGACTTCGCTGTGAGCGCCCAGGGGTTCCGAGCCCTGTATGAAGGTAGGACACCCCGTCCGCGCACGGCGCCCCCCCGACGGCTGGGCCGATGGCTCAGCCCTGTCCCTCTCGGTTACAGGTTTTAGTGTGAAGGTACATCTCAGGGGTTTCAGTGGCTTACATGTTTGAATTGGGAGCAATGCATTGCAGATTGGAGAATACTATTTGCTGTAATTTCCAACATTTTTTTTTTAAGAAAAAAGATGTGTTTACAATTTTCCTTTATTGATAGAACTCTTTTTTTTTTTTATTGGAAAGGCAGTTTTTCTTGTAACCTAGGGAAGTTTGGAGACGTTTGAGTTCTAATGGACAGCACCCCTTTACCGTGGAGAATTTATTCTTACTACAGCTGAGTTCTCTTAAAAAGGTTGTTGCATCAGAACACTGACAGTGCTTACAGAAAGGGAGTCTTTTAAGTGAATACTGTTTTCCAAGTTGAAACTGTTCACAGAGACGATCGTTTTGATTTTACGCTTTGGCCATCGGCAGCCCTAGGGGTTGTTTTCTTTGTGTGTGGATTTGTGTCGTGGGACCTCTGGGTGCGTGGAATCGGTTTGGCTGTCACTGAGCAAAGACGCTAAAATGATCAGAGAGAGGTCGCGCTCTGGGGGAAGTGCCGCGGGTGGGCACAGCGCACTCGGCTAAGAAGCCGGACTCGTGACCCTTGGTGCGCAAACGTGGGCCCGTTTTGGTTGGTTTCGCAAAGAAGCCGTACCCTTTCTTTCGTGTGTCGCAGGCTGTTATGTTCCACATAAATAAACTCCCGTGCGTTGATGGACGGCTGTGGGTGGGGTGGAGGCCACGCCCTGGCTGCCACGCACACCTTTGACCTCGGATGTCCTCTGGGCTCAGGCGCATCTCCGTGTTCCTGTTGGGAGAACTGGGTGCGCTCGGCGCAAGGCATCCTTCGCGGGAAATAAAATCGGCACGCGCTTTCTGCCACGGAGCTCAGCTGCCACGCAATTACCAGAGAACGTAAGGGTGGAATGCCCTCTTGGCGCGTTTAAACAAACCCAATGACCCTTTCCTTTAAGGTTTTATGTGGACTAGCCCTTAGGATGGCCCAGGCTTCTGACTTCTCTGCCTCCCGGCCTCGGCGTTGATGCCTCCACGGGCATCCGTGGCCTGAAGGATGGACAGTCCTTAAGTAGATCAGGGGCTGTCAGGGATTCCGTCTTATTCGGAGAGGAACAGGCTCATGTAAGATGGGCAGCTGCTCTTCTCTTTCAAGTTTACCGCATCTACCACGCCTGAGGCGCCCTAACGTCACCCCATCTCTTTTTACAAGGAAGGTGTTTCTGAGGCCGCCTGTGGGTCCCCGGGAAGCCTGGCGTGTCTGGTCATCAGGTGGTATTGGCTGAGAAGGGTGACACGGCGCCCTGGCGTGTCTGGTCATCAGGTGGTATTGGCTGAGAAGGGTGACGCAGCCCGCATTTGGGAAGCCAGGGCGATGCCCCTCCCCTCCCTGACAAAGCTGGCGACACCGGTGAAGAGGGATGGCCAGGCGCGCAGTCCTCCTGAGCCTTCCTGAGCAGCTGTTGCTGGGATTATTGGGTGTCACGGTGGGTTAGCAGAAAGCCGTTGGGGGGGGTGGTCTCTGCTCGAAAAACCTTTATGAGTTTCTTTAAAAAAAATACTAGAAAAATGCCTTGAAAAGGGAACAGGACCTTAAGTTAAAGGTAGTGTTTTTAAAGCGTTGATATTTGGAAATGCTATTATTGTAAAATGTACATTGCGATAGGGACATTAAAAGAATATAGTCTCTCTACAAGTGACTGCAAACTCTGTTTTGAAAGGGAAACGCTAAGCAGAAAGTGCTCTGTCAGCAAAACCGAAATTGCAGAGAGTATTAATATCAGTATTTTAAACATATTGCTCAATTAGCTTAAAGGCCTCCTGAGAAAACGAGTGTGTGCTGTCTGGAGAAAAACCCTAATGATCGTCTAAACTGAAGAATAAAGAGGAGAGAATTTATCGAGAAGAGAGCAAGCCTCCAGCATAAGCACCAGCTATGGATATGCAAATCCGCTCCCACAGTGAATTTAAATACAATGCCAAGGCAATGTCACTCTAAAAAGTGAGATATTATTATGAACAGTATGTATAAAACATACCATTTAAACAAAATATAAAGCAGAAACGATAGTAATTGGCAGAAAAAGCTTTAAAATACTTTTAGCACCGACACATTGAGTCCTTTTGATGAGTCAGATTTCCTTCTTTCCCATTAGGTTGTACTTGGATGGGATCGCCCCGCACATGGTGAATATCAGCCAAAGAATACAATGGCATGTCGATGTCTTATTCAAGACATTAAAAATAAATTTAATTTATAAAAATAAACTAAATCAGCATTTAAAAATATAATTCACTCTACTGCTTAATCTAGTATTATTTTCTTCCAATTAAAAATTAGAATACATTTAATATTATCAGATTGAGGTTTAATTTTTCATTTAAATTTATTTGCTTGAATTGGAGAAAATCTTTCAAACTTCAAATCTGCCTGAACACTATACCTTTGGTAAGAAACTTAATCTGGGCACAAACTTTTTAGATTTCTGGCAGTACTATGGAATAGTTAATATTTACGTGAATTATTATTTATACATGGAAATATTAATCTACATAACGGATATGGAAATAATAAATTGAAATATTCTAATTAATATGTTCAGTCATTGAATTTAACCCTGATAATCAAATGGGAATATTTATAAATTTCACACTAAGTTATTAAAGATGGAGCCCTTCAGGGTGTTAGTAAGTTTGTAGATTGCTGGTGCAATCAACATATTTTAACCCATAAATATGGAATAATGAATTTGAAGTTAAAAACATAATAGGGTGTCTGTAGTAGTTAATATGCTAGTTTCATGGTTAAACATTATCCTTTACGGTAAACAAAGAATTCACATACATTTCCTCGGTGAATTTATAGCAGAAAATATTGGGATTGCACCTAATTTGCAGTGAAATGGAGCACTGTCCAAGTCCTTGTGTTTGTCTGATATTGAAGGGTCGTGTACATAAGTGGGACTTATTTCTCTATTACTGTTTGTTGACCTTCCTTCATCAAGGTCTCAAATACGAAAAAAAAATATTCATTTTTATTTATCAAGTTTATGATATAAAAAAGACATGTGGGTCAGAAAACAGGCATGACATGCCAACACATGAGAAGTACTGTCCTAGGAACATACATGACAAGGCATGGCCATTGTTGACAGTGACTCTAGAGATGGTGCCCGAGGCACCTGTGGCTCAGCTCCCTCCCGTCCTTCACGTTTGCAAGGGGATCGCTCCGTTTCCTCCGCAGCTTGCTCCCCAGCGACCCTGCGAACTGCATGCTCGGTTCCCCGGGGCACTGTCGGTGGAGAGGCCCCAGCTCCAGATCCTCGGCGCTCGGGGCTGAGGTCTGCTTTACTTCCCAGTGCGGTGTCTTGCGTTAGCGCACATCCTTGTTTCTGTCCTGAATACCCTCTCAGATGCTTCCTGAGCTGTTGGGCAATGTTTATGCACTGACCTTGGGTTATAGGCTCAACGTTGAGGTTGCCACGTAGGCTGAGTCTTTAGAATTTCTCAGGTGAGCCCAGTTTGCTGTGACGCTGGTCGGATGTTTCCAGTCTGTGGCTGGAGGCAGAGGGTCTGTGAAATCCAGTTTCTATTTGGATGGAAAGCTCTGCTGCGTGAGGGCGATGAGGCCGGTTTTCCTGCAGAGCTGGCTGCAGGCAAGGCTGGCTTTCCGCCCAGCAGCCCGCAGAGGCGTCCTGGGGAAGGGCAGCCTTTACGAGGCGTGGGGATGGAACTCGTGTGTGTTTGGACATAGAGGCTCGCTTCTGCAATCATCGTTTGGCAAGGCGGCAGGAAGGCTAAATTAGGCTCATGTGGAAGACAAAGCTGATAAGAAACAAAGGAATCTAGTCTCTTTCAATTTTCTTTAAACATGCTGGCGGACGTGGTGTTTAGAAATGGAAACGTTTAACCACAAATGTAGACAGCCAAATATTTTGAACAAAAAGTACTAATTCTACACCCTCAACATTTCCCTTAGCTTCCCAAGGTGCCATCTTTGAATTTATTGGCCTTCAATGAAATCTACAGGAAGCTAGAGCGTGAAGATCCAGTTAAATGAAAAGAATGCTGGAGGCCTATTGGGGGGGATTTGACGTTACTCAACGGTAAAAACGTGCTTGTGTCAGAAACTCGTGTTTGCTGCACAACGTCCATTAGCATGAGAAGAACAGCTGCCCGTGAAGATGGCTTAGGAGACTCCCTGGGTTAGGAGAGGCTGTTCTAAAAGTTTTCTCTTTCAAGTGTATTTTTATCTAAAAATTATTCCTTCTATCCATCATGACATATGTTCTGCTTACTGAGCTTATATGTGTCCTGGTGTGTGATAGGAACAAAGAAAGGCAGATACATAAATGATAGATAGAAAGATGGATGATAGGTAGGTAGATAGGTAGATAGGTAATGATTAAAGATAGATGAGAGATAGATAGATAGATAGATAGATAGATAGATGAGCGATAGATGATGTGCCTCCAATGGTATAAACTCATATACATTTTGTTATTAAATCCTCAAATGGTATCTACCAGTGAAGTAAAACTACCCAATATTATCAGTTAGAGAACGTGAGGGAGTGACCTACAGCAATTTAAATTGTCCAGAGCTCCTAGCTATTAACTCGCTGGTAAGTCCTGAAAGCAGCGATTAAACACAAGCCTGTCTTTTGTCAGAAGTTGTCATTCTTAGCCAATCACTACGAATCCTTTCATAGACTTGTTTATTTGTGTATACACAGATATGCCAATGCACACCTAACTACATGCATGTGTGTGCATGTGCATACACACAGGCAATTACATGTCACACATGTGCACATCTAAGATGCACACGCCTGGGCATACGTGGTTATGTAAGTGAGCACACAGATCTGGCCCTTCATTCTCCCTCTCGTTCATCACGGAGCCTCGCTGAGCGCCTGCCGGGCCCAGTGCTGGGGGAGGGGAGAGGTGCGGACCTGCGGGGCTGGGGAAGGACAGCCGGGAAGGTGGCGATCATGTGGAGGGAAACTGGTGCCAATGGCAGGAACGGCGTCGGACAAGCTCAGGGACCAGAGGGACATCAGGTCTGCGTGAGGCCACGGTCAGTGCGGGGCTTGTCCCAGAACCGCTCAGAGCACGCCCTGCTGCGTGCTGCTCGCCGTGGGCGCCGCTGGGGTCCTCCAGCAGACTCTTCCCCCAGCACCTCTGGGTGAGGAAGGGTCAGGGCGGTGCCTGGGACAAGCAAGCGGCCATCCTGGAGGACAGGAGGCAGTGTGGGGGCAGGAGGCGGCCTGGAGGCCAGGAGGCAGTGTGGGGGCAGGAGGTGGCCTGGAGGCCAGGAGGCAGTGTGGGGACAGGAGGCGGGCTGGAGGCCAGGAGGCAGTGTGGGGACAGGAGGCGGCCTGGAGGACAGGAGGCAGTGGGGGGGCAGGAGGCGGCCTGGAGTCCAGGAGGCAGTGGAGGGACAGGAGGCGGGCTGGAGGCCAGGAGGCAGTGTGGGGGCAGGAGGCGGCCTGGAGGCCAGGAGCCAGTAGTGGAGGGACAGGAGGCGGGCTGGAGGCCAGGAGGCAGTGTGGGGGCAGGAGGCGGCCTGGAGGACAGGAGGCAGTGGAGGGACAGGAGGCGGCCTGGAGGCCAGGAGGCAGTGGAGGGACAGGAGGCGGCCTGGAGGCCAGGAGGCAGTGTGGGGTCAGGAGGCGGCCTGGAGGACAGGAGGCAGTGGAGGGACAGGAGGCGGCCTGGAGGACAGGAGGCAGTGTGGGGGCAGGAGGCGGCCTGGAGGCCAGGAGGCAGTGTGGGGGCAGGAGGCGGCCTGGAGGACAGGAGGCAGTGGGGGGGGGGGCAGGCGGCGGCCTGGAGGCCAGGAGGCAGTGTGGGGGCAGGAGGCGGCCTGGAGGACAGGAGGCAGTGGGGGGGCAGGAGGCGGGCAGACGAGAGGAAGCAGGTGGGGGGAGCATGGAGGGCGTGTAGGTTGAGCCCTGCTCTCTGAGAGGTCGGGCCCGGCCCGGTGACCCCCTCAAGGTCACGGTCAGGGGGTGGTGGCTTCCTCTGTGGGGGAGAGCACAGCCGCTGAGGCCTGTGAGGACAGGCTGCGTGAGTCACTGCTGCATCCCCGTTTGCCTGCCGCCGGCGTCACAGCCCTGTCGCCGCCGGCTGCGCCCCATGGTTGCGGTGTCTGCCTCGGGAGCTGTGGGCTGCCCTGGGTTCAGCCGCACCTTCAGGGCAGCCTCCAGCGGGCCAGGGCAGGGTGGGTGGTCCTTCTCCGGGGGAACTGGAGGGCGACCAGGGGCACCCAGAAAACACGGAGCCCTTGGGGTCTGGCACAGAGTAAATTTTCAAAAGTAGTTTTGAGTCCTGGCCAGTGTTGCCCAGTGGATAGAGCAGCGGCCTGCGGACTGACGGGTCCCGGGTTTGATTCCGGTCCAGGGCACAGGCCCGGGCAACCCGGTCCCTGGGGGGGGGGGAGGGCTGCAGGAGGCAGCCGATCAGTGACTCTTATCATTGATGTTTTTCTCTCTCTCCCTCCCTCTCTGAAAGCAATAAATATATATTTAAAAAATATTTTTGATAAAAAATCTGCACTCAACCCCGACTTGCCTGCACCCCGTGGTTGGTATTTCTTCCCCGGGGAAGCCCAAGGGGAACCGCCGCCGAGAACGATGCGCAGCCGACCTCCTCCCGGATCCCTGCACCTTCTCGTCCAGAAACCTCTAAAAAGCACCCAAAAGACTTCAGAACAAGCAGGTCACACGGTCCCCGGGGGCACGAGCTGGCTCTCGTCACAACCCGGATGCCCCACGGGTCCACATGAACCTGGGGAGGCGCCGCTGCCTCCGCTCATGTATCCACATCCATTTCATGGCTGCACCTGGCTCACCGCCCCGTGGGCCCACTTCCCTCCCAGGTCTCACTAAGCCAGTGGTCGGCAAACCGCGGCTCGCGAGCCACAGGCGGCTCTTTGGCCCCTGGAGTGTGGCTTCTCCACAAAATACCAAGGCTTGGGCGAGTCTATGTTGAAGAAGTGGCGTTAGAAGAAGTTTAAGTTTAAAAAATGTGGCTCTCCAAAGAGATTCCCATCGTTGTCCTGTGGATATTTGGCTCTGTGGACTCATGAGTTTGCCGACCACTGCACTGAGTGATGAGCTGGGTGGGCGGGGCCTCTTTTGGGTGGGCGGGGCTTCCCCCAAGTGGGCGGGGCCTCTTCCTGGGTGGGCGGGGCTCCCTCCTGGGGCACTGCTTCACTGGATGTAATCTGCATTCCCTCTGGCACATCCCTCAAGCAGCATTTTCTTTCCTCTAACATCCGTGAATCTGGATTTTAAAAGAGCAGCTAGATTATTACCCTTCAAGCTCAAAGCTCGATTTAGAGTGTCAGCCGTGATTTCTTTCTTCCTGGAATCGATTATCCGAACCCAACCTGCATTAGCGCGTGGGCCGCGGGGGGCCGTGCCGGGCAGGAGAGGAGCCCCTCTGAAGAAAGGCGCGGGGGGAGCTGTCCACGGAGGGCGTGTGGCGTGCCCGGGGCCCTCCAGCCGTTACCAAAGCTGCAACCCGCGGGAGCGCCGAGCATCCGGTTCCTCTTGGCCTTGGCCGTGCAGGGGAAGCCGGGGAGGGCGTCCTGGCCGGCGGCCCTTTCTGTCTGTAGCCGGCAAAGCCGCTGGTCCTCAGCCAGCCTCCACCCGGCTACGCGGCCTCTCTGTCCCCCGTTGCAGGTTGTCAATGGTTAGGCGCCTTGGAAGCCCTCGTAAAGGAGTCCAGATGGCTCTTGAAAACACTGACGGCCGCTAGAGACGTCGCTATGAACGTCTCCAAAGCCCGGACATGAGAGGAACGGGGTCCCTTCTGAAAGGTCAGCCCTAAGGCACCAAGCAAGGGGTCGAAGCAGAGAGGTGCGGAGCCCCGTGGTGAGGGGGGTCGGCCGGTCCACAAGGTGTGTCAGCCATCACCTGTGATGAAAGGGGAAGAGACCAAAGGACAGCAGGAGGTTGAGTGCTGCCAGTCACGCGAGCCAGGAGATCAGGGATGCTCAGCCCCAGAGCTTGAGTCCTCAGGACCAGCGGGCAGCATCCCGGTGTGGGTGCGGGTGCAGGTGCGGGTGTGGGTGCGGGTGTGCGTGCACAGAGCCCACCCTCCTCATCCCGGCCCTCTACTCTGCTACCTGACTTCCTGAATTTGGGGTCAGCGACAATCTCAGTCCCTGTGACACTGTGAGGTCCTCAGAGTGATTCTGATAGACGTGTGTTTTATCTGGGGGGAGTTCATCACGCATGAAAAGGTCGGTGACTTCTGCCGATGGAGGATCTGAGCTCTGCACACCTGCGTCAGGGCCGGGAACGTCCTCTGCTCCGATGCCCGTCGCTCAGATGGCTTCTTACGGCTGCGTTTGGGTTTCACGCGCGAGCAAGCCCCGAGGGGGCGAGAAAGGACCGTGCTATCAATGGACACAGTCCCGTGTCTTAACCAGCTTGACACTGATTTCAGGTCTTGGCTGTGCGAACGTAATGAACGGGCATTGACCCGAGCGATGAGCCTGCTGACTGGGCACCAGGAAATGTGGTTCCCGAAGCAGCAGGAGGGTCACCTGCTGAAGCAATGAACTTCATCCCCAGTGAGTCCACCCTTTCTCTGGGCAACACATCAGCTCGCATGCAAATGCACACACCACCCCCCGCCATGATCTTGCTGCGAGCCACTGTCCTCCACGCACCCTCATAAGAAAACTCTGTCTTCTCAGTGCTAACACGACCACACAGACCTAGTGTGAGTCCTGTGTGTTCGGAACCATCGTGATGTCCATGGTACATGGAAGTGAAGAACTGTAGGATGACCCCATCGCAATGAACATATGTTTAAAAGTGATACTTGTGCCGAAACCGGTGTGGCTCAGTGGATAGAGCGTCGGCCTGCGGACTGAAGGGTCCCAGGTTCGATTCCGGTCAAGGGCATGTACCTTGGTTGCGGGCACATCCCCAGTGGGGGGTGTGCAGGAGGCAGCTGATCGATGTTTCTCTCTCATCGATGTTTCTAGCTCTCTATCCCTCTCCCTTCCTCTCTGTAAAAAGTCAATAAAATATATTAAAAAAATAAAAAAAATAAAAGTGATACTTGTGTAAGTAGCTAGAGACACCTATGTGTGTTCCCATGTATATGTCCGCACACACATGTGCAGGTGCTCAGAAAAGGGTAGGGGGAGACCGGAATCGTTCGTCTGCGGTACCTCGGGGAGGAATTGCATGATGAGGGAGAGGATTGCTTCGCGTTTCTTCGTATAATCCAGGCGTCCTCAAACGACGGCCCGCGGGCCACAGGCGGCCCGCCGAGGACATGGATCCGGCCCGCCGGGTGCCGCTGCCTGTCCTGCTTAGCAGCCGACGCGTCCCGGGCCCGCAGTGCGCATAGGAATCTGTTCATAGTTTTTTTTTAAACTATAGTCCGGCCCTCCCACGGTCTGAGGGACAGCGAACTGGCCCCCCGTTTAAAAAGTCTGAGGACCCCTGGTATAATCGCTTTATTTCACTGGTTGCCGTGAGCATTGAGAATATCCGATAATGACCATCGTAAAGAGGCATTTCTGAAGATGATGTGGAAATCAATGCGCTTAAAGGGTCCCCGGCTCTTCCTAGAAGCTGCAAAGGGAAACCAGGTAATGAAACGTCTCTCCGTGTTGGTGCCCACGCCTGTCCCTGGGAGAACCAGCCCCGCGGCCGAGAACGCGGGAACGGTGCGCTCCCCGGCGGTCCCCTCAGGAAGGCGGCGGGTCCCTGCAGGGAGCACAGGCAGGTGGATCCCCGGCAAAGGCCTCCGGAGTCCCAGTCGGAAGAAAGGGGTCCGGGCTCAGGCCGGCCTCGGCGCTTAGTCCCAAGCCAGGGACCCGCGGCTGCATTTCGTCATGTGCTTCCTCTTGGCCACCTTTCAGGTTTCATCCTTTGTACCTGCTCATCTCCCAGCGTTTCCTTCTAACTTCTCATTGATTTTTTTTTTTTTTTCTCACTAACAGCCTGTGTCGTAGACAAATTACTCCAGGTTTATATGCATATGCATTCGGTAATCATCTCAGGTAACGTTTGGAAAAAAAAAATGGTTATTATCCAAAGCGAACTTTTATAAGCAAAAAATGATGAGATGGAGCGATAGATTAACAGCCTCCCTCCTGCGCTCGCTGTCAGCTGTCCCCGCTGAGGGACACGCTGGGTGACTCCAGAGCAGACGCCCGCTCCGTTGCAGCCCCCGTAGCCTCGGCTGCCCGGCTCCGGCACGGGCGAGGACCGGGCTGGAGGCATGGACAAGTCACCTGTTTGCGTGTGGACGAGGGCGTGGTTCTGAGGTCCGGATAGTCCAGTGTGGGGGGCGAGGACCTCAGCCAGGGACTGGGCCCCTCTGGGAACGGGGGGTCGGAAGGACACACGGTGACAGCAGGCAGGGGGACAGGCGTTATTGCGAAGAAAGCAGCCAGCTACCAGCCGCTCACGCTCAACCACAGGAGACCCGGGCCCGGTCCCGTGTGCCCGTTACATGGGTGTGCCTGCACAGGAGGTACAGTGCCACTGCTGAGTCCGTGCCCTCGTGTGGGCACATGCCACAGCGGCCTTTAACGGAGCCACACTGCTGTGCCCCCCCACCCCCACACGTGGGCATGGCGAGAGGCCTTGAACCTTCGCCGTACCCTGGTCAGGGCCCCCCATCCAGCTTCCCCATCCCCATGTGCGTGGCCCCTGGACACATTACCACGTGTTGGTGGCATCAGGTTCTTCATTGTAAAGTGAAGCTTGAACAGGACCCCTTCCACGTGGTCACGGGACTAGAGAGGACGTGGCGGGGACCGTCGGGCTCAGGGGCTGGTGCAGGGGACTTGGAATGGGCTCTCCGGTTCTGCCGTGAGACGCTGGCCTCCTCCGTGTTGGGCGCGAGGTCCCCCCGCCTGGAGCGTCACGGAGCGCTGGCCTGGGCGCCGGCCTCCCCGTGAGCTCAGGTCCTCTCTGCCATCGCCTCCTCCCTGCCGCCCCTGTGCCCGCCCCCAGCCCACCTGCTCTCGCCTTGGATCGCTCCATCTCTGTTTCCGTCGGTAAGACGGGAGGTTGTTTTTCTAGGTGAGACCGGGACCCGGATTCATGCCGTGATGCCTGTGCGGGACCCTGGTTCATGGCCGGCCAGCAGCGGCCGTGCCGGGTCGGGTGACCTTGTGGCTTTCCTCCCACCTCAGCTCGGGCCGGCAGGCAGGCACTCTCCCGCTGTTCAGTTTTTGATTAGTTCATTCTTTGTTCTGAAATAACAAGAATACAGGAGAGAGCTCTCCAGGGAGAAGCGAAACGGCATTTGTACGTTTGCTTCTGGTTACAGATGGTTCGTTGGAGGCAAGACCAGGGGGTGGGAGAGGTGAGGTGGGTCAGCATAGGGAGAAGGGGAAACCCAGGCGAACACAAGGGCCGAAGGGAAAGGACCGGAGAAAGCGGAAGGAGGTAAACATCGAAGATTTAAATCGGCCCTGACCGGTGTGGCTCAGTGGCTAGAGCGTCGGCCTGCGGACTGAAGGGTCCCAGGTTCGATTCCGGTCAAGGGCATGTACCTTGGTTGCGGGCACATCCCCAGTGGGAGGTGTGCAGGAGGCAGCTGATCGATGTTTCTCTCTCATCGATGTTTCTAACTCTCTATCCCTCTCCCTTCCTCTCTGTAAAAAATCAATAAAATATATTTAAAAAAAAAAAGATTTAAATCGGGCGGCGTGTGGGGCTCAGTGGCCACATGACCCAGGAGGTCACGGTTGGATTCCCGGTCAAGGGCACAGGCCCGGGTTGCGGGCTTGATCCCCAGTAGGGGGCGTGCAGGAGGCAGCCGATCCATGATTCTCTCTCATCGTCGATGTTTCTCTCTCTCTCCCTCTCCCTTCCTCTCTGAAACCAATAAAAACATATTTTTTTAAAAAGATTTGAATCAGGATACAAATATATGACAATATGGAGATGGATTAAAATCCTTTTAGTTTTGCCCTAACTGGTTTGGCTCAGTGGATAGAGCGTCGGCCTGCGGACTGAAGGGTCCCGGGTTCGGTTCCGGTCAAGGGCACGTACCTTGGTTGCGGGCACATCCCCAGTAGGGGGTGTGCAGGAGGCAGCTGATTGATGTTTCTCTCTCATCGATGTTTCTAACTATCTCTCTCCCTTCCTCTCTGTAAAAAAATCAATAAAATATATTTTTAAAAAAATCCTTTTAGTTCTGGACAGAATCAGAGACACGCCCCTCTTCAGCCTCTGGAGCGGCGTGGACATCCCACCCGTGTAGTCAGTCTGCAGCCACGTGGGCAGAGCGAGTCTTAGCACATGCCTCCCCGGGAAGCTTTGCACACGCAGTGCCAAACGTGCACCCGCCCCTGTTGCTGATGTAGGCACACTTCAAAGGGCCTGTGAGTCTGAAAAGTCTCGGAACTTACTCAGTAATCCCCGTCCTCCTTCTCGCTGTTTCCTGTGAATGTTGTGAGAACGCAATCCCCAGTCCGTCTGGAAGCAGGTGTGAGGGCGGCCTCCAGGGGCCCTGTTCCGGGAGAGGCGGCTCTGGGCGAGTTCTCAGTGGCAACATCACAAGGCGTCCATCTCACTGACACACCTGGAAGGGCTCCCCAGAGCCCTGGCCCGGAGCCTGTGCCTTTTCTAGCATCCACATTCTACCTGCGTGTTGACCTCTTAGTCCAGGGGTGGGCAAACTTTTTGACTCGAGGGCCACCATGGGTTCTTAAACTGGACCGGAGGGCCGGAACAAAAGCATGGATGGAGTGTTTGTGTGAACTAATATAAATTCAAAGTAAACATCATTACATAAAAGGGTACGGTCTTTTTTTTTATTTCAATAGTTTTATTCATTTCAAACATTTTAACAAGAAGAATGTAAACACTAATTATTACAATTTGAAACTTCAAAAAATGGAGGAATCATAGCACAATAGCATACCTTATATTGAAGATGGCAAAGGCAAAATAAAATTGCCTAACAAAGGAAAGGTACAAAAGCCTTTCAAATTAAACTTAAATATAATAAAATAATTTAAAACTAAAACAAATAGAAAAGAACAAAATGTGTAAACAGTAAATTAAACATTTTCTTTAGTGCAACTTCCAAAGTATGCCCGGGACGTAGATGTAGATGGCAATGTAGACTGGGTTGAAAGGTTTTTGGTCTTTAAAACATCCACTTCAGTGGGAACAGTGTTGTTGGTCTCCTTTTTAGCTAATGCTCTGATACTGTGCTCTCCAGGGGCGTGTCTCCCTACATCACCACGATCACGTGTCTCCGCATTCCCAGGGTGATGTCGGGGGACACGTCCGCGGGCATTCCAAGGAGCCTCTGGAAGATGGAGAGGTTGTTCCTTCTACTGAATGGGGATAGAAATCCTCCCACTCAGAAGAAGGAGCTGCGGCCGTGTTTCCTGACGTTGCCATGTTAACACTGCTGCTGGTGAAGGAGCGGAGGGGAGAGCAAGAGAACCCTCCACTCTTTGGGCTCCGCGGGCCGGATAGAACAGCCGAATGGGCCGGATCCGGCCTGCGGGCCGTAGTTTGCCCACGGCTGTTTTAGACGGTGCTGGAAGGACATGACAATGACATAGCACGTCCCGTTCTCACACCGCGTGCACTGGCCTTTCATCACAGCTTTGGGGAGCATGTTAGCCCGTGTGCGCCAATTCCTTCACCTTTCCACAGCCCTGGTCCAAGTCACCGTGTGGCTATTAAACCAGAGTCCCTTTTTACAATACAAAGGCTTTACGATGCACTAACTTCCTTTCGTCTTTAGAACCTGGGGAGTAGGTGCTTCATCCCCACAGAGTCACCCCGAGAGGTGAGGCGAGGCGGTTCTTCAGGTGTCACCTGGGCATCGGGGCCGGGGCAGCTGGAGCGGGGTGCCAGGTCCCTCTGTCTCTGAAGGGCGGGGAGTGGCTATTCCTGCCAGGATAGCAGCTGGTTTGGGCTCACAGTGCCTGGGCTCGGCTCCTGCAGTAAGACCACAGCCCAAGAGGGGGCGCCCCTGCGTGAGCGCTGTGTTCCCATAAAGCTTCCTTTACCAAGGTGGGCCCCCCCCCCCCCCCGTCCCCCAAAGCCAGGGCCCTTCCCTCCTGTCAGCTCAGCCTGCTGCCGGGCCACCTCTCTGCTCAGAGGGGCCTGAGCGCGGTGGGAGGGCGATGGTTGGATGTAACTGAAGGGACATCGGCAGCTCCCCCGGCAGACGCCAGGTGGCGGGTGTCAGGAAGGTCCATCTCGCTGATGTCGCGGACACAGTCCTGGCGTTATGGCACACCAGCCGCGTCCGACGTTCGCCCCGTCCTTGGGGGAGGCCATGGCCTGTCGGGCAGGCACCTGGACCCGTGCGTCCGGAGGCCCAGGGCTCATGTGTGTTCTCAGCAGCTCCGCCTGCAGGGACGCTCTTTCATTTCCACCCAGAGGGACTCCTTGCACCCTCATTGTGGAGGGCGTGTCCCCTGACCAGGCCCTGCAGGCGGGCAGGGCGGGGTGGTTTGAAGACGCGGTGCCCTGGTAGGATCTGCATGCGGCTGGGAACCGGCTGAGTTTCCGAAGTGGTTGCCCTGGGGTACCTCCTGCCGCTCGCCTTGCCCACATGAGTCCCTGAGGGTGGAGGCCGTGCGGGTTGTCTGTCTCCTGATCTCTGAGGCCGAAGGTGCCATAAGGTTCTAGAGGTGCCACCCAGCATCCCGCTCAGCAGAGCCGAGCTGCCGGGGCTGCGTGTGCCACGGCCCTCTGACAGCTGGCTCTCCTGAGAGGACCCGCACTGTCATTTCCCTAATGGGCCCCAAAGAAACCCGTGGCCTGTGTCCTCAGCCACCTCCCAGGGCTGGAGCCCGCTAAGGGCTGGCGCCCACCCAGCAATGGCCCTGCTCGCCCCTCAGCCAGGGACAGGGTGCTCCGGGGCGTGGCTTCACTCGGCCCGATGTCAGTGCAGATGTCCCCAGGCGGGCTGGGCGTGGGCTGCCTCTCAGGGGAGCCTCGGGAGGCGCCACGCTGCCCAGCCCTCGCGGGGGCTGCCCACTGCGCTCGGTGGACCCGGCCGCCCTCAGGACGCTCGTGTGGGAGCCACGTCCTGCCTCGCGGAGCCGCTGCCCGGAGGGCCACGTGCCCTGCACAGGACCCGCAGCACCAAGCTCTCCTCGATCATCCATAGAAACAAGTCACGTTTGTGCAGAGTCATCAGATCCAGGGAGGTGGGCTCAGGGCATTTATATTGTGATTATCTACACTAATAAAAGAGAAACATGCAAATTAACCATCACTCTGCTACACCCACAAGCCATGCCCAATCAGGAGCGAGTATGCAAATTAACCCAACCAAGATGGCGGTGGCCACGGAGCTGGAGCAAGCAGGAGGCTTGGGTTGCCCTGGCGATGGAGGAAGCCAAGCTTCCTGCCCGCCCTGGCCGGCCCTGGCCTCCGCTCAAGGCTACAAAGTCAATTATAGAAGATAAATAAATCCCAGATACCTGCTTCCAGCTGGCCCTGGCCTCTGCTCAAGGAGGCGCTGAAAAGAAAAAAAAAAGAAAAAGAAAAAGAAAAAAAGGAGGGGCTGGGACCTTGGGTCGCTGGGGGGTGATCAGGCCAGGATGGGATGGCAGGAGCCATTGGGGATAAGCAGACCAGCAGGGGGCCCAGTTGGGGGTGAGCAGGCTGTCAGTGGGGGTCAGTTGGAGGTGATCAGGACAGCGGGGGGACAGTTGGGGGTGAGAAGGCCAGTGGGGAGGGAAGATGGAGGCGAGCAGGTCAGCAGGGGGGGCAGTTGGGGGTGACCAGGCTAGCGGGGGGCATTTAGGGGTAAGCAGGCCAGTGGCGGGGTGCAGTTGGGGATGACCAGGCTGGCGGGGGGCAGTTGGGGGCAAGAAGGCCGGCATGCAGAGTGGTTAGGGTCAATCAGGCAAGCAGGCAGGCAGGCAGGTGAGTGGCTGGATCCAGCAGTCCCGGATTGCGAGAGGGATGTCTGACTGCCAATTTAGGCTCGATCCCTATAAACCGGCAGTAGGACATCCTTTGAGGGATCCCAGATTGGAGAGGGTGCAGGCTGGGCTGAGGAACACCCCAACCCCATGCACGAATTTTGTGCACCGGACCAATAGTCTTTTAATATTTTTATTGATGTCAGAGAGGAAGGGAGAGGGAGAGGGAGAGAGAAACATCCATGATGAGAGAGAATCCTGGATCGGCTGCCTCCTGCATGCCCCCCACTGGGGATCGAGCCCACAACCCCGGAATTGAACCCTGACCGCCTGGTTCATAGGTCAATGCCCAACCACTGAGCCACACCAGCCGGGCTGTATTGTGATTATTTATTAAACTCCAGGCTCTCCTACCTCATTTTACCACACGGGCACCGGTGGGTAGTGAACGCCTCATTTTACAAGCAAGTAACGAGTTAAGGAACGTGTTTGTGTTCACACGGCGAGCAGAGGCTGGGCCCAGATGCACAGCGTTCCCGCCCCGAGAAAACCGAGAAGCAAGCAGCGCCGAGTCTGAAATGAGGGGCGTCCCCTCCATCCATGAACATAATTATTATTTTCCGTTTCGACGTCTCCTCTCCAACCTAAACATTCCCAGCTCCTGCAAAACCGTCACTCGGGAACAGAAAGACCCAAACCCTCCCCGGAACACAGCGCCTGGCGTGGGCGGGTCGTGTCTGCAGCGGGGGGCTCATGCCGATGCTGCCTGATCAGGGGGAGCAGAGGCCTGAGACCCCTCTTCTGACTCACACGCCCGTACTGACGCGGCGGCGCAGCTGTCCGAGCCCTCAGGCCTGACGGGCACACGTGGGCGACCCACGTTCAGGAGACCACGTGTCGCTCTCCAGTTTATTCCTTCCTGTGGGATCCCTGGCCAGTCACTAACCCTTTGCTCCCTGGTCTCTGCATTTTAAAACCAGGTGACCACATGGAGTTAGGCATTGGGGGCTGTGGAGAGTGAAATACCGCTCGGCCCACGTGGCTCAGAGGTTGAGCGTCAACCTATGAACCAGGAGGTCACGGTTCGATTCCCGGTCAGGGCACATATGCAGGTTGTGGGCTCCATCCCCAGAGTGGGGCGTGCAGGAGGCAACCGATCAATGATTTTCATCATTGATGTCTCTCTCTCTCTCTCCCTTCATCCCTGAAATCAATGAAAACATATTTTAAAAAAGACACAGATACCAGTTTACCTGTTACACATTCTTGTAGCATCCTGAACCTCTCTGTCAGAGTTCTGTTGTTTCCACTAAAAAAAAAGAAAAAATATTAAGCACAAACTATACTAATAAATGGGTAATATGCTAATTAGACTGGACATCTTCTGGATGTCCTTCTGGACAAAGCCACGGTGGCAGGGGCTGAGGCAGAGGTGGTTTGGGGCGATCAGGCTGGCAGGGGAGAGCAATTAGGGGGTGATCCAGCCGGCAGGCAGAGGCAGTTAGGGGTGATCAGGCACACAGGCAGGTGAGTGGTTAGGAGCCAGTGGTCCCGGATTGCGAGAGGGATGTCCGACTGCCAGTTTAGGCCTGATCCCTGTGGGATCGGCAGTCAGACATCCCCCAAGGGGTCCTGGATTAGAAACGGTGCAGGCCAGGCTGAGGGACATGCCCCTCCTGTGCACAAATTCTGTGCACCAGGCCTCTAGTGTAAATATTAGTAATGTAAATAGTGTAAGAACTGCCTGCAGCGGGGCGTGTGGGGAGGAGCTAGGGGCTCAGAGGGAAGGCAGCTGAATCAGAGCCGGAACTGGGGGGAGGGCGGGAGTGGGAGTGGGCGCCGTCCAGTAGACGTGGGGGTGGCAGGGAATCGGTGGCTCCAGGAAGGGGTGTTCATCATTGGGGAAAGAGGGGGGCCTTCTTCAGGAGCTGGGATGAGAATGCCGTGGGACGGAGGTGGGGGTACAGCGGGCCTGTGGAACGCAGGGACCTACTCTAGCAGCCTCAGTGCTCACCCGTGGGCCCGGCTCCACGCAGGCGTGCAGGGAGGGCGAGGCGGCCCGAAGGTCCCAGGACTGGAGAGGCACGGCCCTCTTTGGATGCGGGAAGGGACCTGCTCAGGGAACTAATGGTTTGGAATTAGGTACATTTTTAGAAAAACGCACGCACACGTGTAACTTAAAATAACGTTCCGGCCCAGTACCCTTACCATGTGGCATCCTTATGCGGAACGCAAGCTGTGGTGGTATTTTGGGGTTCTCCGGGGCCCCTTTCATTGTATCCTTGTGTAGATGCCATTGAAAGAGTTTTAATGACAGATTTCCAGACACCCGCATCTGGGTGTGCTTGACAAGGATGCGAGGCCTGACTCCCTTCGCTGCGTCGGAAACCATTCGAAGAGGTTGTCTTACCCTCCAGGTTGAGGAATGTTTTGAACACACAGGAAGTGATCACGTGTCCCTCCAGCTTCCCACAGAAGCTTCCTGGGGAGCTGAGAGCTTCCGGTGCAGGCCCTGCCTCATCGGAGTCCCTCCTGGCCGCCAGGTCCGCGTCCGCGGGCTCAGGCCGCAGCCACTCATCTTAAGAGGCGTCTCTTGTGCAGGACTTTCGGGACACGCTCTCAAACCTCCCCTGACGAGGATGGGGGCGCGCACAATGGGGTGCTCTAGGGAGTAACCTTAAAATAGTAGCAGTTCAAAGGACTCAATGCCATTACAATCGTGAAAGAAAACTTCTTTAATTAGAAGTATGCTGACATTAATGGGTGGTTATAAATTTTGTGTGATTGCATGTAATTTGTAGGCACATGTCCCCGGTAAAGGTTTTCCCATTCATCTATTGATGATGTATTCTAGAACATCAGCTTGAGGATCAAGGGGGAGGGGGATGGTGAGGAAAATAAGACATTTTTTTGGGGGGGGGCGACCAGCAGCCTGGCTCTGTACCTAGTGAATCAGTATCCCTAATGCACATTCCTGTTAGCCTAGAGCAGGGGTCCTCACACTACGGCCCGCGGGCCACATGCGGCCCGCCGAGGACATGGATCCGGCCCGCCGGGGGCCGCTGCCTGTCCTGCTTAGCAGCCGACGCGTCCCGGGCCCGCAGGGCGCATAGGAATTTGTTCATAGTTTTTTTTTTAAACTATGGTCCGGCCCTCCAACGGTCTGAGGGACAGTGAACTGGCCCCCTGTTTAAAAAGTTTGAGGACCGCCGAAACCGGTTTGGCTCAGTGGATAGAGCGTTGGCCTGCGGACTGAAGGGTCCCGGGTTCGATTCGGGTCAAGGGCATGTACCTTGGTGGCGGGCACATCCCCAGTGGGAGGTGTGCAGGAGGGAGCTGATCGATGTTTCTCTCTCATCGATGTTTCTAGCTCTCTATCCCTCTCCCTTCCTCTCTGTGAAATATCAATAAAATATATTTAAAAAAAAAAAGTTTGAGGACCCCTGGCCTAGAGACTAATCACCGCCCCTTCCTTAATTATCTGGTCTTGCGAGACCTGTTTACCTAAACGCTCCCATGTGACAGAGGCCATAAACCATGAACCATACACAGCCCCCAGAGGGGTTATCAGCGCTGGCACCAGGCCAGGCCTTGTAGGCGTGGTCTCACGGCCCCCATCCCAACACGGGGCTTCTTACAAAGCCCGAGAAAGGTCCCCAAGTCTGATCCTTATTTGGGGGACAAAGAAACTAAAAGGGTATAAAGGGAGACCTTCCTCCATATTGGGGCTCAGGATTTGGAAACAGGCTTTCCCGAGTCACGGTGCCAGTATATCTGGAAATAAAAGGGTTTGTCCTGAATCTCCGGGTACGCCTGTGTATTTTCCAGTCGCCTGGTAAATTCTGTAACAATAATCGTGAAAGGAAACTTCTTTTTAATTAGACAGAAGCACTCTGACATTAATGGGTGGTTATAAATGTTGTATGATTACATGTAATTTCCAGGCACATGTCCGCGGTAAAGGTTTTCCCATTCATCTCTTTATGATGTATTCCAAAACATTTGCATTTTTATAGTTGAACGGAGTGATTAATGTGCAAATATGTTAATATCTATTTCCTCATTTTGTATTGACACAATTCCTAGGATCATTTTAGGGTAAGTGATATATTTTGTCTGGTTTATTGCAAAAAAATAAATAAAAATGATGAGCACTCGGGCTGTTTCCAGATCTTGACTATTATAAATAGTGCTTCTATGAACATTGGGGTGCATACATTCTTTCTGATTGATGTTTTAGGATTTTTAGAATGTATTTCTAGCCGTGGGGGCAAATGGGAGTTCCATTTTCAGGTTTTTTTTTTTGTTTTTTTTTAATTTTTTTTTAAAATATATTTTATTGATATTTCACAGAGAGGAAGGGAGAGGGATAGAGAGCTAGAAACATCGATGAGAGAGAGACATCGATCAGCTGCCTCCTGCACACCTCCCACTGGGGATGTGCCCGCAACCAAGGTACATGCCCTTGACCGGAATCGAACCCGGGACCCTTCAGTCCGCAGGCCAACGCTCTATCCAATGAGCCAAACCGGTTTTGGCCCATTTTCAGTTTTTTGAGGAAACTCCATCCTGTTCTCCACAGTGGCTGCACCAATCTGCATTCCCACCAGCAGCGCACGAGGGTTCCTTTTTCTCCGCATCCCCCCCGCCAGCACTTGTCCTTTGTTGATCTGTTGATGACAGCCGTTCTGACAGGTGTGAGATGGTACCGCATTGTCGTTTTAATTTGTATCTCTCGGATGCCCGAGGCCTTCTCTGTGTCCTCTTTGGAGAAGTGTCTATTCAGGTCCTCTGCCCACTTATTAATTGGATTGTCTTCCTTTGGGTGAGATGTATGAGTTCTTTATATTTTTTGAAATCAGCCCCTTGTCAGGTGTGTCCCTGGGGGATATGCTCTCTCACGCGGGGGGGTCCCTTCCCATTTGGTTGATGGTTCCTCTTGCTGTGGGGAAGCTTGTGATCGTGACGTGGTCCCATTTGTTCATTCCCTCCGAGTTTCTCTGCCCGAGGAGCTGTATTAGCAAACTTCTTGCTACGAGAGATGTCTGAGAGTTTTCTGCCTATGGTTTCCTCTAGGACTTTGATGGTTTCCTTTAAGACTATTATCCATTTTGAGTTTATTTTTGTGTGTGGTGTAAGTTGGTGGGCTGGTTTCTTTTTTTTTTTTTTTTTTTGCATGCGCCTGTCCAGTTGCCCCAGTGCCACTTACTAAAGAGAGTACCCTGACTCTATTGTGTGCTGTTGCCTCCAATGTCAAGTATTGATGGAGCGTAGGGTCCATTTCTGGGGTCTCTGTTCCGCTCCATGGGACGATGTGCCCGTTCTTACGCCAGGACCAGGCAGTTCTGGGAACGGTGACTTTACAGTACAGCTTGACATCGGGTGCTGTGGTCCTCCCAACCTTGTTCCACGTCCTCAAGATTGCTGAGGCTATTTGGGTTCTTTTCTGGTCCCATATACATTTTTGGAGCATTTGCTCTAGATCTGTGCAATGTGCCGTTGCTATCTTGGTGTCTGTCTGCATGTTTTTTTGTGTGTATTTTTTTAAATATATTTTATTGATTTTTTTTACAGAGAGGAAGGGAGAGGCATAGAGAGCTAGAAACATCGATGAGAGAGAAACATCCATCAGCTGCCTCCTGCACACCTCCCACTGGGGATGTGCCCGCAATCAAGGTACATGCCCTTGACCGGAATCGAACCTGGGACCCTTCAGTCCGCAGGCCGACGCTCTATCCACTGAGCCACACCGGTCAGGGCTGTCGGCACGTTTTAAACCACTGCTCACACAGCACACGCCTCTGCAGTAGCTCGGCTCTGTGTTGCTTGGCTGGGAGTGACACATATGTCGGTGGTGTGGTGTCTCACACGGTCCCCGAGCCACCGGCCTGCTCCCGCATCCAGCTTTCACAGGTACGTGTTGGTGTCATGAGGACAGCGGTTTACATTTTCCCCTGAAATGTGTTTTGAGGGACAAGGGAGTAGAGAGGAGCTAAAAACAGAGTTTGCTGCCCTGGCCGGTGTGGCTCAGTGGATAGAGCCTCGGCCTGTGGACTGAAGGGTCCCAGGTTTGATTCTGGTCAAGGGGCGCATGCCTGGGTTGTGGGCTCGATACACGGTAGGGGGCGTGCAGGAGGCAGCCGATCAATGATTCTCTCTCATCATTGATGTTTCTATTTCTCTCTCCCTCTCTCTCTTCCCCTTTCTCCCTCCCTTCCTCTTTCTCTAAAAAATAAAAGGGTAATATGCTAATTAGACCAGATAGACCGGACGTCTTCCGGGCGTCCTTCCGGATGTCCTTCTGGACAAAGCCACAGTGCAGGGGCAGAGGCAGTTAAGGGCAATCAGGCTGGCAAAGGAGAGCAGTTAGGGGTGATCAGTCCAGCAGGGGAGAGCAGTTAGGGGCAATCAGGTCAGCAGGGGAGAGCAGTTAGGGGCAAACAGGCTGGCAGAGGCTGTTAGGGGCAATCAGGCAGGCAGGCAGAGGCAGTTAGGGGCAATCAGGCAGGCAGGCAGGATGGTTAGGGGTGATCAGGCAGGCAGGCAGGCAGGTGAGCGGTTAGGAGCAAGCGGTCCCGCATTGCAAGAGGGTTGTCCAATCGGGCTTAAACCGGCAGTTGGACATCC
This sequence comes from Plecotus auritus, assembly GCF_963455305.1. Taxonomy (NCBI): domain Eukaryota; kingdom Metazoa; phylum Chordata; class Mammalia; order Chiroptera; family Vespertilionidae; genus Plecotus; species Plecotus auritus. The sequence goes on from NC_137772.1 coordinate 1,401,726, forward strand.
CCTGAGGGGTCCCGGATTGGAGAGGGTGCAGGCCAGGTTGAGGGAACCCCCCCCCCCACATGCACTGATTTCATGCAGTGGGCCGCTAGTGCATATATATATGTGTATATATATATATATATATATATATATATATATATATATACAAGGATGAGAAACAAAAATATAAAATTTGAGTACATCAAAAATTTTAAAATGTAGTCAGAAGATAATATAAAACAGATTATATGAGTAAGATAAATGATAGTCTATGAATTTGATTTATAATATAGTGTCATTATATATACAAATATATTACATTATATATGCATGTATATATGTATATACGTGTGTATATGTATCTGTGTATATGTATCTATGTGTATAGTATTTATATGTATACATGTATGTGTGTATGTATATGTAAAGAACTACACATCAGTGAAAAAAATAGTCTAATACAGTGGTCCTCAACATTCCTAATGCCGCGACCCTTTAATACAGTTCCTCATGTGGTGGTGACCCCCAACCATAAAATTATTTTCGTTGCTACTTCATAACTGTCATTTTGCTGCTGTTATGAATCGTAATGTAAATACCTGTGTTTTCCGATGGTCGCGACCCACAGGTTGAGAACCGCTGCTGTAGAGCCTAAGACCATCGGAAAACACAGATATTTACATTACGATTCATAACAGTAGCAAAATGACAGTTATGAAGTAGCAACGAAAATGGTTTTATGGTTGGGGGTCACCACCACATGAGGAACTGTATTAAAGGGTCGCGGCATTAGGAAGGTTGAGAACCACTGGTCTAATATAAAAGTGAATAAAATCAAGGAAGCCTGACTAATAGAAGATATGGTTGGACTTTCCTGGCTCAGAAAATGAAATGTACACACGGGGTGGGGGTGGTAACGCTGGCGGGGAACAGAGTCCACAACCTTGGCATGTTTGCAGGGCGACAGAGATGCCAGACGGGGGAGGTGGCCCCCTGTGAGGGGTGTAATTGACGCCGAACTGTATCCTGAAATGAATATAATATGGTAGACCGACTATACTGTAGAAAAAGCAATGAGATCATTTGTAACTGACATCAAATCGGTAAACGATGAATATCTAACAAATGGAGAGTGTGTGGAACGGGAACTCCCAAACGCTGATGGGGCTGGGAATTAGCCCCACAGCTTTGAAAGGCAAAGTGGTGCTTCCTGTTACAGGTGAGCGTGTGCCTATGAGCCAGAGAGTTACTCATCCGCGCACATCTAAGGCATGGGCAGCATCGCTCAGTCCAGGACACGGTGGCAGTACAACATTGGAAACAGCCCCGTTTGTCACTAGGGTGGTGGTAAATCCTATATAATAAAACCCTAATATGCAAATTGACCGGACGGCGGAACGACCGGTTGCTATGATGCGCACTGACCACCAGGAGGCAGACGCTCAACGCAGGAGCTGCCCCTGGTGGTCAGTGCGCTCCCACAGGGGGAGTGCCACTCAGCCAGAAGCCGGGCTCACGGCTGGCGAGCGCAGTGGCGGTGGCGGGAGCCTCTCCTGCCTCTGCTGCAGGTGGGCAGTAAGGAGCGAGGGGTCCTGGACTGCACGAGGGCTCAGGCCGGGCTGAGGGACCCCCCCCACTCCCAGTGCACGAATGTCGTGCACCGAGCCTCTAGTAAATTCTATAATGCTCATGCACACATTATACTTTCCAGCAAAGTCATTGCGTAGCTTTCCATTTTTAGTAGATTTCAAACAAAATTCAAGTGTGGCCCTAGCCAGTTTGGCTCAGTGGATAGAGCGTCGGCCTGCGGACTGAAGGGTCCTAGGTTCGATTCCAGCCAGGGGTACATGCCTGGGTCGTGGGCTTGATCCCCAATGGAGGGCGTGCAAGAGGCAGCCAAGCAACGATTCTCTCTCATCATTGATGTTTCTATCTCTCCCTCTCCCTTCGTCTCTACAATCAATAAAAGAAATATAAAAAAATAAATAAATAAAGCATGGCAGAATAATACGTGTGCTATTATGAACTTTATGACTAAAGTTACAAACACTTAGGACATATGTACGCCGCATTAACAACAGAGCTGTAACCCCATCGTCCTTGTTTTGGGCGAGAGAAAGGAGAAGCTAGGACTTGCAGAAGGAGTATGGCACACTTCGATTTAACCTAAAATAGTTATTTCTTAAATATCGGATGCACTTGGTAAACAACGTAGCACGTTAAACTTCTTCCCGTGAGCGCATGGAGGATGAACGGACTTTGCATTTTTCTGTTAAATTTCTCTCGTGCAAATGGTGTCTGGCTCGTTCCCTGTGCCCCGTTCCGCTATGCCTCCTTCGTTCCAATCCCAGGGCCCGCACCGATGGTGGGTTTGGAGTGCGCCCCCCGGTGTGGGCGTGGGGCGCTCCGCCGCCCAGCAGGCCGTGAGGGTGAACCAGAGGCACGGCTGGCGTCTACCCTTAGGTCTGTGTTCTTTGTTTACGCTGTTGATGCCACAAACGCCAGGACAGCCGGTGCTGACCAAAGAGCCCGCTCCTTCCAAAGAAAGTGACTGGCCAGGTGGGATGCTGTTTTGTGTCTACCGTTCATGAACCATTTTCTCAGACACAGTGCATTGTGCTGTTCATCCCCCGCCCTGGCTCCGGCCGAAACCTCCCCGTGGGGCAGGGGAGGGAGGAAAGCGAACAGGAAAACACAGTGTGTAACCAGGAGCGGGCTCCTCAGGGGGGCTGGTCCCTCCTGGCCCGTCGGGTCTGTGACGAAGACCAGGGACACAGAGAGGGTGTGAGATGGACACAGAGAGGGTGTGAGATGGACACAGAGAGGGTGTGAGATGGACACAGAGAGGGTGTGAGATGGACACAGAGAGGGTGTGAGATGGACACAGAGAGGGTGTGAGATGGACACAGAGAGGGTGTGAGATGGACACAGAGAGGGTGTGAGATGGACACAGAGAGGGTTTGAGATGGACACAGAGAGGGTGTGAGATGGACACAGAGAGGGTGTGAGATGGACACAGAGTGGGTGTGAGATGGACACAGAGAGGGTGTGAGATGGACACAGAGAGGGTTTGAGATGGACACAGAGAGGGTGTGAGATGGACACAGAGAGGGTTTGAGATGGACACAGAGAGGGTGTGAGATGGACACAGAGAGGGTGTGAGATGGACACAGAGAGGGTGTGAGATGGACACAGAGAGGGTTTGAGATGGACACAGAGAGGGTGTGAGATGGACACAGAGAGGGTGTGAGATGGACACAGAGTGGGTGTGAGATGGACACAGAGAGGGTGTGAGATGGACACAGAGAGGGTTTGAGATGGACACAGAGAGGGTGTGAGATGGACACAGAGAGGGTTTGAGATGGACACAGAGAGGGTGTGAGATGGACACAGAGAGGGTGTGAGATGGACACAGAGTGGGTGTGAGATGGACACAGAGTGGGTGTGAGATGGACACAGAGAGGGTGTGAGATGGACACAGAGAGGGTGTGAGATGGACACAGAGAGGGTTTGAGATGGACACAGAGAGGGTGTGAGATGGACACAGAGAGGGTGTGAGATGGACACAGAGAGGGTGTGAGATGGACACAGAGTGGGTGTGAGATGGACACAGAGAGGGTGTGAGATGGACACAGAGTGGGTGTGAGATGGACACAGAGTGGGTGTGAGATGGACACAGAGAGGGTGTGAGATGAACACAGAGAGGGTGTGAGATGGACACAGAGTGGGTGTGAGATGGACACAGAGAGGGTGTGAGATGGACACAGAGAGGGTGTGAGATGGACACAGAGTGGGTGTGAGATGGACACAGAGAGGGTGTGAGATGGACACAGAGAGGGTGTGAGATGGACACAGAGTGGGTGTGAGATGGACACAGAGAGGGTGTGAGATGAACACAGAGAGGGTGTGAGATGGACACAGAGTGGGTGTGAGATGGACACAGAGAGGGTGTGAGATGGACACAGAGAGGGTGTGAGATGGACACAGAGAGGGTGTGAGATGGACACAGAGAGGGTGTGAGATGGACACAGAGAGGGTGTGAGATGGACACAGAGAGGGTGTGAGATGGACACAGAGAGGGTGTGAGATGGACACAGAGAGGGTGTGAGATGGACACAGAGAGGGTGTGAGATGGACACAGAGTGGGTGTGAGATGGGCAACGCCAGGAGGGTGGCGGGTCAGAGACAGCTCAGTGAGAAGGGAGGGAACAGACATCCTGGCTGCCTTGGGAGGGAAGGGTTCTCCTGTGCAAGGAGGCCTGGGCTCGGCCGGCTGCGGGGCCAAGGGCCCGGGGCCCAGCACTCAGAGGCGGGTCTTCGTTCCTGAGAGGAAGGGCGTTCTCACCAGAGCCCGCTGTGCCCGGACCTTGGCTGCGGGGAGAAGTGCACTTGATCCCTGGGCCTTTACCTTCGGACCAGGGGTGGGCAAACTTTTTGACTCGAGGGCCACCATGGGTTCTTAAACTGGACCAGAGGGCCGGAACAAAAGCATGGATGGAGTGTTTGTGTGAACTCATATAAATTCAAAGTAAAGGAGCGGAGGGGAGAGCAAGAGAACCGGATAGAACAGCCGGATCCAGCCCGCGGGCCGTAGTTTGCCCACGGCTGTATCTAGTCTCAGGTTCTGGGTTATCCACTGACCAGACAAAACCCACGGGCATTTCTCGTAAATCATGTTTTTAAAATATATTTTTACTGATGTCAGAGAGGAAGGGAGAGGGAGAGAGAGAGAGAGAGACACATCAATGAGAGAACCATGGATCAGCTGCCTCCTGCGTGCCCCCCACTGGGGACCGAGCCCGAAACCCACGCCTGTGCCCTGACCGGGGATCCAACGGTGACCTCCTGGTTCCTAGGCTGATGCTCCACCACGGAGCCACCGCGGCCGAGTGGGAGTCATATGTTGTACCTGATCTAATCCTGCACCAGGATTTGGAGTAAGAACAGGAGGGAATATGGGTTGGCAGCTGTCATTCCTGACTAGAAAGAGAAATCTGCATGTTTTTTTTTTTGTTTTGTTTTTAAATATATTTTATTGATTTTTTTTACAGAGAGGAAGGGAGAGGGATAGAGAGTCAGAAACATCCATGAGAGAGAAACATCGATCAGCTGCCTCCTGCACACCTCCCACTGGGGATGTGCCCGCAACCAAGGTACATGCCCTTGACCGGAATCGAACCTGGGACCTTTCAGTCCGCAGGCCGACGCTCTATCCACTGAGCCACACCGGTTTTGGCAATCTGCGTGTTTTTGAAGTATGTTTTCAAAGCCCTGCTTTTTCATTGCCCTCAGCGTCCCGATACTCTCTCAGTACGTTGAATGAATGTGTCCATTCGGGCTGTAATAGAGTGCCGTTGCCTTGAAGCCGCCTCCTGGGGAAATATTTTAATGGACGCAGGCTTTCATCGTTAGTCATTGTGAAGAGTGGTTCCTATTAAATCCTTGAAAACTCCTACTAAGCATCCCATATACGCTCCCCAGCTTGTATTTATAGCCTCACGGGGCGTTGTGAAGGCGAGCTCGTGCGGGAAGGTGGTCAGGGCACGGTGACATGAAGCAGGCAGGTCTCTCGTTACGTAGGCAGAGGCCAGCCTGACACTTGGCTTTGAATCATAAATACGTTGACTTATTATTTAGCAAAAAACAGAGGGAGACACGTGTGCCACTGAATGGAGGCTGACATACCATTTCGTGTACATTTTTTAAAGAATCAGTATCAAACATTAGAGTTCCTACATTTTAAAATAACCTGCCCCCCGCAGCGTGGGTAACGGGAGTGGAAACATGCATTATTTCAATGGGTTCAGACAAAGCGGGGTGCACCCTGATGCCCCGGCCCCCGGTGGCATTCCAGGAGTCCCTTTTCCAAATGAAGGGCTTCCCCTTCAGTCTGGTTTAGAAAATTCTCCAGTTTTCCCTAAACCCAGCAAAAGCATTCTTAATGTTATCCAGCCATTTTAGTCTTTTAAATCTCGTTATCCCACCAGCATGTCAACAGTCGATTTCCAATGAGGCCTGTTGATGCCACGCCCTTCCTACCAGGAACAGCCATCCCCACTGGTTGCTTTTCCTGCGTGATCCGCAGGCCTGGGAGAGACCTGTTAATATTAATAAAACCATCTTTCTTGTAGTCAACCAGGATTCAAAATTGGATACCATCCTGCTTCTTTTCTATTTTAATTCGAAGAGCCCAGATTTTTTTTTTTATTCCATCCCCACTGTTTTTAGCTTCATGCAAGCCTTCTTTACTTCTTCCCTCCTAACTGCCCTCACCATCTGCCCCCCTTGCCTGGCACACGTACTTCAGCAGATGGTCAGGGGCGTCTCCTAAACATCTAAACCAGTGGTCGGCAAACTCATTCGTCCACAGAGCCAAATATCAACAGGACAACGATTGGAATTTCTTTGGAGAGCCACATTTTTTTAAATATATTTTATTGATATTTTACAGAGAGGAAGGGAGAGGAATAGAGAGCTAGAAACATCGATGAGAGAGAAACATCCATCAGCTGCCTCCTGCACACCTCCCACTGGGGATGTGCCCGCAACCAAGGTACATGCCCTTGACCGGAATCGAACCCGGGACTCCTCAGTCCGCAGGCCGACGCTCTATCCACTGAGCCAAACCAGTTTCAGTGTGAGAGCCACATTTTTTAAACTTAAACTTCTTCTAACGCCACTTCTTCAAAACAGACTCGCCCAGGCCGTGGTATTTTGTGGAAGAGCCACAGTCAAGGGGCCAAAGAGCCGCCTGTGGCTCGCGAGCCGCAGTTTGCCGACCACGGGTCTAAACGCCTTTTGTGGTCTGAGGAGTCTGTGATTAGATGTAAGCGGTGCACCTGGCCATGGTGCCTTTCTCTGTTACGAGCACCATCTGCTCTCCGGGACTTGCCTTTGGATTTGTCTGCAGGGACAGACAGCCGTGGGGTGAGCGACAAGGTGCACTCGATGGGGACAGAACGAGTGGAGAGCATGTGGTGCTGGGTGTTGTCTCAGTGGAAGGGGCGTCAGAGAAGCCCTGAAGACTCCCGGGCAAAGGTCAAGATTCCCATTGAGGCTGGAGAGAAGCCGACAGCACATGGTGCCACAGAGACGATGGATGGAGGGCTCCTGATGTCAGCAGTGGGACCAGAACCCAAGGCATCCCTGTGACCGGGGAGCATGGGGAAGGGATGGAAAAGGTGCATGGGAAGGAGAGAAGGTGGTGGTCAGGGCAGGAGCCAGGACTTCAGAAGAGAAGGGTACAGGTAGGCATGGCAGAAACCCGCTGAGAACGGGGCGAATGGCATTTCTGAGAAAACGGAGCCATTTCACAGCGGGCGGCTGGGGCGTACGTGAAGCCAACGACCATGTTGATGATGAGGGTGATGGGAGCATGGGTCCGTCAGAGCCGGAGCTAAGAAGATCGCTTTGAGCCCACTCAATAAACCAGACAACCCAATGGCTCCCTTGTTTCATATCTCACTTTGGTTCCAGAGGACACGCAGGGTCATATAATTCCGAGAGCTGATTTGGGTTATGAACAGCGGCTCTGGAGAAAGAATCTAAAGCTACACATCCACCAAGGGCCGAGGTACCCGCCGTCCCCCTCGAGCAAATGATGCACCGGCGGTGGGCTCCTGAGCGCCGCTTCCTGAGAGAACCGTGACTTCTTCACGCGTGGCGCTGATGAACAGTTAGGCGAGGGTCTGAGATGCGCTAAGGAGAGACGTTCCTTTTGAAATCCTGCTCCTGCCGGCGCTGCTGTCTTCAGTATCTGGCACCTGGGGAGAAAGGGCGGTTCATCTTGGAGAAGGCCCCCGCTTTGTCGGCACCTGTGGTCCCCACGGCGTGGGGTCCTGGCGAGCTTCCCCGCGCGAGAGCGTCCGGCTTTCTCTCTGGGATCTGCCTGTGAACTCTGACCTTAGGTGTTCCCACCCAGCTCACTCAGGAGCGCCCACTCCCACTCCACGCGCAGGGCCCACCCGGAGGGCCTGAGCTTCACAGCGTTCTGGGTGCGGGGCCCCGTGTGCCGTGGCCGTGGTTGGTTGGTGTCCCGGGATAACGTGACGGAAGACACCCTCCTCCGGTTCATGTAACACTAGGAACTACGGCTGGCCTCCTGGGATCGGGGTGGGCCTCCTCAGAATGGGGGCACGGATGCCCTGAAGGCCGCTCCAAAGGGGGCGTTTGGACCCACACTTCCCGTGAGTCAGAGAGAAGAATGATGGCATGTAAAGCTCTCTTCCTTGACTCGGTGACCCCGCAGACGTACCCTCAAAATCTCCCTTCCCCGGGAAAGGCCTGTGGGCGTTATCGGACTCTGAGGTTTGGATTCCTTCTCCAGGGCCGCTGTTCATCACCCAAATCAGCTCTCGGAATTACATGAGCCTGCGTGTCACCTGGAACCATGAGATATGAAACAAGGGAGCCGTTGGCTTGTCCAGTTTACTGAGTGCAAACACAGTAGCAGATGGCAGCATTGTTCACCCCGGGGCAGCCGTTCTGCCAGGACCCTAATGCTGGAGTGTGGGGGTGGTGGTGGGTGTGAGTGTGGGGGTGGTGGTGGGTGTGAGTGTGGGGGTGGGGGTGGGTGTGAGTGTGGGGGTGGTGGTGGGTGTGAGTGTGGAGGTGGTGGTGGGTGTGAGTGTGGGGGTGGAGGTGGGTGTGAGTGTGGGGGTGGTGGTGGGTGTGAGTGTGGAGGTGGTGGTGGGTGTGAGTGTGGGGGTGGAGGTGGGTGTGAGTGTGGGGGTGGTGGTGGGTGTGAGTGTGGAGGTGGTGGTGGGGGTGAGTGTGGGGGTGGGTGTGAGTGTGGGGGTGGGGGTGGGGGTGAGTGTGGGGATGGTGGTGGGAGTGAGTGTGGGGTGGGGGTGGGTGTGAGTGTGGGGGTGGTGGTGGGTGTGAGTGTGGAGGTGGTGGTGGGGGTGAGTGTGAGGGTGGTGGTGGGGGTGAGTGTGGTGGTGGTGGGTGTGAGTGTGGGGGTGGGGGTGGGTGTGAGTGTGAGGGTGGTGGTGGGGGTGAGTGTGGTGGTGGTGGGTGTGAGTGTGGGGGTGGAGGTGGGTGTGAGTGTAGGGGTGGTGGTGGGTATGAGTTTGGGGGTGGAGGTGGGTATGAGTGTGGGGGTGGAGGTGGGTGTGAGTGTAGGGGTGGTGGTGGGTATGAGTGTGAAGGTGGTGGTGGGTGTGAGTGTGGGGGTGGGGGTGGGGGTGAGTGTGGGGGTGGTGGTGGGAGTGAGTGTGGGGGGTGGGTGTGAGTGTGGGGGTGGAGGTGGGTGTGAGTGTGGAGGTGGTGGTGGGGGTGAGTGTGGGGGTGGTGGTGGGGTGAGTGTGGAGGTGGTGGTGGGGGTGAGTGTGGGGGTGGTGGTGGGGTGAGTGTGGGGGTGGGGGTGGGTGTGATGTGGGGCTAGTGGGGCTAAGGTGGGCAATGAGGTCAGACCCATCCCTGGTCAGTGGGACTCACTGTACTTTCTAGAAGACAGCCCTGATGCTGTGAGTCAATGCCCTTTGACGTTGTTGGCCATGTTTGCCTGGTGGACTGAGTTTCCCTTTGAAGAGGCGTTTTCACTGTCCCCGGGGGGGGCGAGAGGCCCACTCCACAAACTCCTCCTTTCCGTCCTCGTGTGCTCTGGGCTCCCTGAGGCTCAGACACATTGGCCCCGGTGCCGCTCGCCAATGAGGTCCAGAGAAATCCGGCCAGACAATCCGGCAGCACAGCCAGCCCTGGACTGTGTCCCCGACCGGGGCAGCTCGGGGATGTGGGCCAGGTTGCTTCTGGCAAACAGGAGCGTGGACCAGGGTCCCGGGGGGCCTGTGCGGGGCCGAGAGCGAGGTGGGGCGGGAGGTGTGGACGATGAGGCGCGGACAGCTTACGTCTTTTGAAGGTTAGATATGACTTTGAAGGTTACTGGTATTTTCGTACAAAGTCTCTCCATTGGAGTCTGACTGCTCTTCGCTCATGACTTGGTTGAATTGTGCAGTTGGGGGGCAGAATTCCACAGACATGGTGACCCCTCTTTAGTGATCGGATCACAGGCCCCGTGGCCTCGGGGTGACCTTTCACACAGGATGTTTCCGTGACGATGCACGTAGGATGAGGGTCTGCTGGGCGGTGGCTGGTTTTACCTGGAAATGAATGGATATCTGGGGGGAGAGGTCCTTTATTATTATTCACTCATCCCCTTCGTCCTCCAAGTTTCTTAGCATTTTTTGACCCAAGGTATTTGAAACTAGCGGAAAGCACATGTGAAGCTAAAATAAGGAGCTACATTGTGGGTTTTGATGGATATTAGGGGAGGGAAAGAGAGAGAGAGAGAGAGAGAGAGAGAGAGAGAGAGAGAGAGAGAGAGATTCCAGGAACTATCTCCAACTCATCCTGTGTTTAAGCTGACGCTGTAGATCAACTTGCAGACAAATTACGCCACGAATTTCTCATAGTAGCATTCACCTCGTGCTAATTGGATGTGTAATACTTTAATCAGCGCTGAGTCATCTATGGCAACGGGATTGTGGCTTTGTAGGGGTTACTTGGTGTAGCTGTTTTAGAACAAACCATCTATTTACAAATGCTAATAGTGAGCTACGGGGAATGAAAACATAAAATCTCCCGCGTCAATCCCTAGCCCAGCGAGTCTGTCGGAGGCCGAGTAGAATCGCACAGAATCCGGAGGGGATGTGACCGGTGGCCTGTACAGCGGCCTCCACAAGGGCGGGTTCCGGCGTGGGGTCTCCACGTCCCCCGCCACGTGTGGAGTGTAAGGCAAGGTGGGGGTACACTGTCCTGGGGTGCAGAGAGAATCAGAACCAGGGACCACAGTGCGGTTCGGGGCTGTGGAGAGGCGTCAGTCCTATCAGCGCTCGCACAGCCCCCGTTGCGAGAGCCACACGGTGCGTTCCTCGTGAAGATGGTCCGGAGCAGTTCAGGGTGCCTGGTGCCTGCTCTTGGGTGCTCACCCCAGGGGCCAGGGGCCATTCCTGTAAGTGGACAGTTTACAGAACCGGGTCCTGGCAGCTGTGGCATTGCTGGGGCCACCTAAGAAGATCAGAACTCAGGAGCACGTGTTGGATGGACTTGTTAAAGGCTCAGAAGTGCACTTGCATGTTCCGCGAAGCTCCGGCATAATCTCACCCGGCTCCGGGCCCAGGGTGATGGAATCCTGGCCCCTGCTTCCCGCCTGCCCCGGGGCTGCCACAGGCGCTGGGCTCCGAGCACACCTCCCTTCCTGCGTCCAGGGACCTTTAAGTCCATTTGAAAGGCACTCAGGTGGGCGCGCAGGTGGGGGAATGCTTAGCCTCTGGCTTGCTGTAAGGGCGTGGGATGGGGTGGGAGCGGGGCGACCAAAACAGGGTCAAGGTCCTTTAGACACAATCACAGAAAGAGAAGAAGGAGCCAAACCCTTTACAGCAGGACGGGAGGGAGCTGTTGCCGCCCGCTGTGGCTCTCCAGCTGGAATGCACCCCTTCCCAGGTCCCCTCCTGCCTCCAGCCCCTGCTGCCCCCCAGGAGGCCGCCCCGAGCCTCTGGCTGGGCCCTGCCACCTCCCCCTCCTCCACGCAGCCTGGTGAGCGTGTCTGAACTTACTCATCGCTCCCTGATTCTCAGCATCGCTCTCTGCCCCGCCCGAGGCCCACAGCCACCCCTGCAGGAGAGGCCCAGGGTGTCAAACTCAGAGGGTGCGGACAGAAATGCAGTGTCTCCACCTGGGCATTGAGAAAGAGGAGCATGTGAAGGTGCAGACGCAGCAGAATCCTGATCCCGGCAGAGCCATCCGGACTCCGTCCACCCGCTCCTCGCGGGTCCCCCACCAGGGGCTCCTGGCGCTGGGGGTGCTTCTGGGGCTCAGGCGCTCCGTGTGGGAGGGAATGATCCTGAAGCAGCCCTAGGAGGACCTGGGCAGCGGGGGGGAAACCAGGGAAACCGAAGGAAGTCAGTCCCCGGGGCCGGGGTGCCAGCGAGAGACCCCGGGGGGAGGGGAGAGACCCTGGGGGGGCGGGGAGAGACCCTGGGCGCGGGGAGAGACCTTGGGGGGTTGGGGAGAGACCCCCAGGTGGGGAGAGACCCCCAGGCGGAGAGAGACCCCCAGGTGGGGAGAGACCCCCAGGCGGGGAGAGACGGGGGGGGGGGGGGGGGGGGGCGGGGACAGACCCCCGACGGAGAGACCCCCAGGTGGGGACAGACCCTGGGGGGCGGGAAGAGACCCCGGGGGGCAGGGAGAGACGCCAGGCCAGGACAGACCCCGGGGGGCGGGGAGAGACCCCCAGGCGGGGAGACCCCCAGGCGGGGAGAGACCCTGGGGGGCGGGGAGAGGCCCTGGGGGGCGGGGAGAGACCCTGGGGGGAGGGGAGAGACCCTGGGGGGCGGGGAGAGACCCGGGGGGGGGCGGGGAGAGACCCCGGGGGGGCGGGGAGAGACCCCGGGGGGGCGGGGACAGACCAGCGCCAGGCCTCCTTGGGCTTCCGGAGCGGCCGGGCCTCAGGGTGTGCGCATGCCCCAGCTCCGGAGCGCCTGCCTGGTGTGCGGGCAGCTGGACCCGGACCCTCGCTTTGCCTCGTGCTCTGGTCCTCGTTGCACCCTCAGCTCTTCCGTGCGGACGGCGTTACAGCCACTCGTGCGCCCATCCTTGGCCGTGCGTGTCCAACGTGCCCATCGCTGCCTGGCCATGCCCCCCCCCCCCCCCCGCATATGCACAGCAGGCTGGGGGCCCCCACCTCTCTCCTTCTCTCCGTTCCCTCAGGGCTGTCCGAGGTCTGCGGGGTGACCCCCTGGGACAGGTCACGATTCCTCCTCCAGCCCCACGCCCCCTGTCCTCTCCCGCCGCCCCAGGTGTCCTCCCTGCAGCCTCTGGGGCTCCCTCCGCACCAGGGCTCGTGGGTTAGCTAGGACCCCCCACCGTCTCTACCTCCTGCCTCCGTCCTCACGCTGAGCTGGCTTCTGTTGTTGGTTTTCTGTTGTTTGTCACTTAACACTGCCTTGCCCGTCCAGCCCACCCAAGAAAGTTCAAGGTTCAAGGCCGGCCTGGCTCAGGGCTTGAGCATTGACCTGACCTGTGAGCCAGGAGGTCAGGGTTCGATTCCAGTCAAGGGCACAGGCCCGGGTTGCCGGCTCCATCCCCAGTGGGGGGCGTGCAGGAGGCAGCCGATCCATGATTCTCTCATCACGGGTGTCTTTATCCCTCTCCCTTTCTCTCTGACTTCAATAAAAAATATTTTAAAAAAGAAACTTCACGGTAAAACCACTCCCCTGTCTCGCTTTCAAGCCCCTCACGTCCCCCGGTGTCTCCTCCGCCCGCACCGCCGACCGTCCACGCGTCTCTGCTCTGCCGTGGTCACCGGGTCATCGGTGCCGGGTCCTGCCGGCTGGCTGGCCGCTCCTTGGTGGCTGTGGGGGCGTCAGTCCCACCCCCCCGAGGGCCTTAGGGGATCTGGGCCCAGAGGGACCCCCTCGTGCTTTACCCGACGCCAGGTCGCCTGCAGCTCACAGTTTCACCCAAAGGTGGCATGTGCCTTGTCCTGTGTCAGCAGTCGCCCGCCTCCAGGACCTCAGGGACCCCAGGGCTCCGCGGCCCACGGGTGGCGACCGCCGATCGGTGTGGTTTCTCCTTCCCAGTTAGAAAAGGCGGCTTCTTTCTGTGTCACAGCAGGGGTGCAGTTGGGGGGACCTCCGTCAATGCCTCACCCTCTGCTCTCCTCGAGGGGGGCCCCGAAGAAGGAGGGGAGGGAGCGTTCTCCAGCCCAGACTTCGCTTCTCTCCTATGTGAGGCGCGCGTGCTGGCGGGATGTGCTCCGTTTCCAGTTCAGCTGGGCCTCGCCTCTGCCGAGAGCGCTTCGGGCTGTTCCTCATAGAAGCTCGGCTTCTCCTTAACGGTATTTCTCCAGTCTGTGCAGAATAGAGAGCGCTGTCCGCTAGATAGACAGAAATGGGGGTTTCTGCCCCGGTGCCTCATTAGCAGCTTCGGATTTAAAACCCGGGAGACTTAAGGATGGACAGTCCTTGGGCTGGTCCCACCTCCTGGCTCCTGCAGCCGGTGGGGAGGGCCCAGGGGCCCTGGGATAGGGTGACTCCTGCTCCCGCCTGGGAGGGGGGTTAAAGGAGGGGTGCTCCATCCTCATTGAATTAAAGTGAAACCTTTCATTCAACGTTCATAGCTCTGTCATCGTTTTAGAAGAGAAATATGTGCGATGTTCACGGATCACTCGGGTGCATGGGGACGTCACGTGAGATGAAGGCAAACGATAATAGCTCAGTGCCCAGGAGGAGGGAGCGGGCTCTGTTGCGGTTCCGGAAGCTTCGGGCTTTTTCAGTAATCATTGGGAGGACAGACAGCCAGCCTTTGGTTTAGAGAGGGCTGCAAGGAGTGCTGAGATTTCATATACTCCGCCTTCATTCCCCCCAGACCTCTCCCATTAGCAATTCATAAACCGACACGACACCCCAAATATCGTACTTCCTTTTTCTCCTTAAAAAAAAAAATATTTTTGTTGATTTTACAGAGGGAGGAAGAGGGAGAGAGAGAAACATCCATGATGAGGGAGAATCATGGATTGGCTGCCTCCTGCACGCCTACTCCTGGGGATGGAGCCCGCAACCAGGCCTGTACCCTGACCTGGAATTGAACCGTGACCTCTTGGTTCCTGGGTCGAGGCTCAACCACTGAGCCACACCAGCTGGGCAAGAATGGTCCTCTTTTCCTTCCTCCCAGACCCCAGCCAGGCAGACGCAAACTTTCGGAAAGAAAACCAGAAGTAGAGAAACGTGCACAAACTCATATACGACTGATTATCCTGGCCCCGCAATTAGCCGTGATTTTCCGGAGGTGGAACTCATCCTGGCTGTGCCCGCGTTTACAGCTTTGCTTTAAGGAAGCGAAACTGTAGTCCAGACTCCGTATGGGGTGAAGCGTCATGAATATCCACGTCTTTCCCGTGACAGACCGGGTGCAAAGTACGCGTTTTGAGCAACATCGCTGCATTCGGAATTGGATGTGAAGGGTCTGTGTGTGAGTTCAGCTTCTCCTTTAAAGCCGTTAGAACGCGTGAGCGCTTCCAGCAAACGCCCCGTGGCCGCTGAGCCAACCCAACGAACGTGACCCCTGAGCTCCGTGAGCGCACGGTGGTCGCAGGCGGCCTGCGGACATTCCGTGTCCCTCCCAGGTCTGTGCTGCTGCCTGGATCCGGTTCCCACATCTGGTAGCTATCTCATCCAGAGACGTTCTCCTGTTCCCAGCATTTGGGGTGCTTGGGTTTCCCAAGAGAGAAATGGAGAGGAGACTTCCAGGCGGGTTTTATTTAGCTTGTGCTCGAGCACAAGGGAGGCAGCCGGGAGGAAGGAAGTGTCGCCAACGACCAAGGGGCTGGCTGCCTGTCTTTACTTGAGCCGATTCAGCAGCGACAGGGTTGGATCCTCCATGAGCGTTCATTCCAGTCCTGCCGGCAGCAGCAGGGGGAGCAGCAGGTCACCCACACACATCTGCTCTGCCCCCCATAAGCCGGCTGCTAACGTCGGGGAGAAGGACAAAGGGTACCTGGGAAGTAGGCAGGAGGGTGGCCCCAATGGGCAGTTTACAGGTAATGGGGGCTGGGGATGTGCAATGGCCTGTGGGTATGCAGAGGCTGGGGGTCTTCAAAGGGCTGGCGGCTCCGGTCTCTGCAACACGTTGTTCATCTTTCCATGATCACAGGCAGCGCCCTGGCGGGGAGGACAGGCTGCATTTCCAGCTGAGCTCTCTGGTCCCGTGTGCCCCTCCCCACCAGGTCAGCATGTGCCTTCTGTAATCGGAACAGAAGAATCCTGGCTAACCGAGCAGGATTCACGTGTCTCACAATCAGCTGGTCCCCGGTACGCTACGGCTGCCCGTCAGAAGGCCTCCACGCTGCCTGGGGCTGGCTCTGCTCTGATGCTCCTTCCGCTGGGGACAAAGCGGGTGTGTGAGGAAGGCGGCTGCTGGGAAAGGCAGGCTGGTGGGGGGGGGGGGGGGCAGTTTCACGTCAGGGTTGGTGCCCGCCTCTTCCAGCTGTGCTGCCTGGTACCTGTGTCCACGCCTGGGCTGTGGGGCAGAGCGGCAGACTGCGCGTCACCCCCCAGGAGGGCTGCAGGTCAGCCCTGGCTCCCCTGCACACGGGGTCCGCCGTCCCCACACGTGCAGGAAGCGGTTAGTGGGAGGTGGGGTCAGCGCCCCATGTGGTGGAATTGGGGAGCAGGGGGTGCTCACGTTCTTGTTCACTGCCCTGGCCCTGCCTCTGCCTCTGCCTCCTGGTATCTCCCATCCTGGGCTCGAGTCCCTGTGCTGTCTCCCTAATGCACTACATGATGGTTCTGCTTTAGTTATTTTTATGTTTTCTAAATGTATTTCTATTGATGTCAGAGAGGAAGGGAGAAGGAGAGAGAGAGAAACATCCATGATGAGAGAGAATCATACATCGGCTGCTTCCTGCACGCCCCCCACTGGGTCTGGAGCCCACAAGCCGGGCCTGTGCCTTGACTAGGAACCGAACCGTGACCTCCTGGTTCATAGGTCGATGCTCAGCCACTGAGCCACGCTGGCTAGCCAGGCAATTCTGATTTATTTTTAAGCTAAAATAATAATAATAATAATACAGAACCTTCTAAGAAGCTTGCATTACTAAACGTGTGTCACGTCAGAGAGAATCCTGAGATGCAAACTATCTTCTTACATCGCCTGGGTGGCGGCAGAGGTGCTCCAGGAACAGGAGCCAAAGGGCACGGGTGACTCTCAGGCCCCCGTTCGGGTTGTTTAAGGGACTGAATGTGAGCGGGGGCCTTCGTGGGCTCCGCAGCTTGAATAGGGGTGTCCTTGGCCCCCCCCCCCCGCCCCTTGAAGATGGGACTCTCTTAAACCCTCTGCCTGTCTGACTGCCCAGGACTTCCTTCCCGAAGGACCTGGAGCTGGCCTTGAAGGGCGGTCACTGGGCACCGGGGAGACAGAGGCTCCCCCGGGCTCTGAGGAAGGTGGGGGCTGACCTGGAGCCCAGAGCAGCTATTCCTCTGCTTGCCTAGCGGCTGCCGCCAGGGACACTGCCCTTCCCTGCGCCAGAGGGAAGGAGGAGATGGACCGGTGAGACCTGGAGGTGGGAGGGATGGAACTGGAGGCAGGAAAGTACACGTGTTCATGTACGGAGCACACCCATACCGCTGGGGATGCACACTGGAGCAGCTGTTGTCATGGTAACTAGCTCGTTTATTAATAGTGACAACAGGAAGAGAGCAAGGGGAGGCGGGACGTTGTGGGCATGGTCACCGGGGCAGCCTGGCCAGGGAGCTACAGCCTCACGCTCCCCAGGGAGCCCCAGGCCCACCCCCAGGATGCGCAGTGAAGTCGGGGTGCCGTAGGGAAGGCGCTGCCCTGTCAGTCTCACCAGGTAAAGGTCACTGGCCTGGAGGGAGGACCCCATCCGAGCACAGGAAACCTTGCCAGGGTGACACCCCAGACAAAGGACTCGCCCCCTCTGCCTCTGGTCCCCTCCTTCTCTCTCGCTCCTGACCTGCGGGTTACCAGGTGCCTTCAGAGCCACAGGCCGAGGGCTGAGGGACACCCGCCCCCCCCCAAACACACACACACGGGGCACTGCACCTGGAGCAGCAGCTAAGACGGCAGGCGCGCTGGGCTGGTCTGCACACGGAGCAGGAACTCTGACCCGGTTTCCAGCCTGTCCCGCTGCTCACAGCGTGGACGGCTCCCACGGCGACGGGTGTGGACGGCTCCCACTGCTCACAGCGTGGACGGCTCCCACGGCGACAGGTATGGACGGCTCCCACTGCTCACAGCGTGGACGGCTCCCACGGCGACAGGTATGGACGGCTCCCACTGCTCATAGCGTGGACGGCTCCCACGGCGACGGGTGTGGACGGTTCCCACTGCTCAGAGCGTGGACAGCTCCCACGGCGACGGGTATGGACAGCTCCCACTGCTCACAGCGTGGACGGCTCCCACGGCGACGGGTGTGGACGGTTCCCACTGCTCACAGCGTGGACGGCTCCCACGGCGACGGGTGTGGACGGCTCCCACTGCTCACAGCGTGGACGGCTCCCACGGCGACGGGTGTGGACGGTTCCCACTGCTCACAGCATGGACGGCTCCCACGGCGACGGGTGTGGACGGCTCCCACTGCTCACAGCGTGGACGGCTCCCACAGTGACGGGCGTGGACGGCTTCCATAGCCACAAATGTGGACGGCTCCCACGGCGAGAGGGACAGAGACGGGCCCGTGGAGGGAGCCCCCTTAGCTGTCCCTGTCCACTAAAGCTCCCCCGAAGCCCCGTGTCCCTGGGGCCTCAGGAAGTTCTCTTCCCGGGCACCCCCAGCACCCCACGCCCACCAGCCACTGCGGAAAGCGGAAGTCACCAGAGCTGCCGCTGCTGCAGCCACTCCCCTGGAACATGCATCGAAGGCGGGGAAAGGGGCCGCTGGAGAGGTCTGTGCAGCCGTGTCTCCTGCAGCGCCGCTCCCACGGGCCGGGCGTGGAGCCGCTGTGTCCGTTGGGGGAGAGCAGGAGGCGGCGGAGCTGTGTGAGGGGCTGTTATGCGTCCGTCCATCACACGAGTGAGCCCTTGCCATCTGCAGCAGCACGGGGGCACCGGGAGGGCACCATGCCGGGGGGGACATGGCACAGGACAAACGGCCTGTTTCACTCGCTGGAATCTAAACAAGCGGGACTCATAAAACCAGAGTCGCTGGTGGGTTTCCAGGGCCGGGGAGGGGGCTCCTGGGGAGAGGTGGGTCCCAGGGTATGAATTCGGGTGTAAGATGGGCAGGCCTGGACCTGAGGGCCAGCGTGTGACTGTAGGAGACAATACTGTGACCTTGAAGTGGATACACATCCCCATACAGGAAAAGGAAGAGGGCGTGACGGGCCATGGTGCAGGGGCAGCGGACGATGCGGTGGACGGCATCTCAGGACACGGGCATTGCTATGTCGGATCAGCCTGCCGTGCATCTTCGCCACGGACAAGGAGACGTGTCAACTCGCTCTCAAGAAAGCTGGAGAGCCCGGCCAGCGAGGCTCAGGGGCTGAGCATCGACCTGTGAACCAGGAGGTCATGGGTTCGATTCCCGGTCAGGGCACATGCCCGGGTTGCGGGCTCCATCCCCAGTGCGGGGCGTGCAGGAGGCAGCCGATCCATGATCCTCCCTCATCATGAATGTTTCTATCTCTTTCCCTTCCTTTCGGAAATAAATATATTTATTTATTTATTTTTTTAAATATATTTTATTGATTTTTTTACAGAGAGGAAGAGAGAGGGATAGAAAGCTAGAAACATCGATGAGAGAGAGACATCGATCAGCTGCCTCCTGCACGCCCCCCACTGGGGATGTGCCCGCAACCCAGGTACATGCCCTTGACTGGATTCGAACCCGGGACCCCTCAGTTTGCAGGCCGACGCTCCATCCACTGAGCCAAACCAGTCAGGGCTAAATATATTTTTTTTAAAAAAGAAGGAAATGCAAGCTGGAAAAGGCTTACACAGAGACACACAGCACGTAAGCAGGAATGCTGTGTCCATGTGGCATAGGAAAAAATGACTGACGAGACTTCTTCATGGCGTGACAAGGAATTTAAAGGGAAGACTGAGCAACGTTGGCTAGGGTCTTCCCCAAAGGTCTCCGTGTCGGTGGGAGCCGGTCTGTGTGCGCGTCCGGGCTGTTGGAGACTCTCCTGTTGTCCGTTCTGTAGAAAAACTGAAATGCAGACACGGGTCCTCCGGCCCGGGAGCCCATGGCTGTGTGTGGGCAGCGAACACTTACAATTGTATGATGCTTACCTGTGGCTGCTGAGAGGTGAGGTCCCGCGGTGACATGCGTGGTTGAAATTCCACGGCCCCATCTCTTCTCACGGTCTCAGAAGTGAGCCTTTCTATGTGAGGACTTAGAATGACTTTTGCAAGGATTCCAAGCCGTGGCTGTCGGAAGCCTTGATGGCGATGTATTGGCGTTGTAATTCCAGCGGACAAAGTGTGTCCCTTTCTTTTGTAAATGCGCCTGCAAAGCCCATGACTACGTGTTCATTTCCAATGAAAACATACATGTGGTGGCTTTCTAGCAAATGAGAAGATTGAAATAGTAAAGAAAAATTGGTTACAAGACCAGTTTTCCTTCAGAAAATATCCACCATTCTGTACCATCTTTTCCCTTCGATTTCACTCTGGTCTTTGGTTTTGTTTTTGTGGGGTGTGGGTGATAAGAAAAGAGAATGAAGCTCGGCCGGTGTGGCTCCGTGGTTGAGCGTCGACCTAGGAGCCAGGAGGTCATGGTTCGACTCCTGGTCAGGACACATGCCCGGGTTGTGGGCTCCATCCCAGTGGGGGGGTGTGCCGGAGGCAGCCCATCAGTGATTCTCTCTCATCATTGTCGCTTCTCTCCCTTTATCTCTGAAATCAATTCTTAAAAAATGTAAAAGAAGGAAAAGGACATTCGTGGAGCTGCTCCTCCACACTCTGCACGCCGTTCTGTCACGGCCTTCCTCATACAGCAGGGGTCCTCAAACGACGGCCCGCGGGCCACCTGCGGCCCGCCGAGGACATGGATCCGGCCCGCCGGGGGCCGCTGCCTGTCCTGCTTAGCAGCCGACGCGTCTCGGGCCCGCAGTGCGCATAGGAATTTGTTCATAGTTTTTTTTTTAAACTATAGTCCGGCCCTCCCACGGTCCGAGGGACAGTGAACTGGCCCCCTGTTTAAAAAGTCTGAGGACCCCTGGCATACAGCCACGTCTTGCACTCTTAGTTTAGAAATGGAAAAGCAAACAGACACACCCAGGTCGAGGGTGAGGTGGCCAGCGATGCTCTCGGCTAGAGCGCTTTCCGAACAGCCCTCGGGCAGGAGGCCCGCTGACCTCTGACCTCGCAGCGCCTGCCTATTTGCCATCTCTAACGAGGCTGGGACGTAGAGACTTGGATACAGGCTTTAGGAGAGCCGATGAGCAGGGTAAGTGGTTTGCTCAGGGCAGGGAGCTGTGCTTCAGGAAACGTCCCAGCTGCGGGAAACGGAGAATTTCCCTGGGGCTCCTCCGTGGAAACAAGACAAGCAGCCAGAGGTGGTCCTGGGCTGCCGCCTCTGCGGGCGCCGTCCTGCAGGCAGGCTGGCCGTCGGGACATGCTTCCTGCCGCCTTGTTCCCCGTCTCACGCCTGCTTTCCACAGTGTCTGGCTGGGTTTTGGGAAAACGTTCAGTTTCTTTCACTGGGTTGCCCCGGACTGGCCACCGTCCCCCATGGAGTTCTCCTGGCTCTGAAGGAGACACCCGGATCTCACGTGAGGATCGTCTTTCAAAACCTGCGCGTTGGGCCTCAGAGGGTCTCTCCTGAGGAGTATCGCGCACAGATGACTGACAGGGCCTCGCTTCCCGCCGCCCACGTCCATGTCCCGATGGCTGGTTATGCTGCTTCCTGTCTGCCCCATGGAGGGCCTCTCAGCCCTCATGACAAGGCAAGGCGTTTCGGAAACACACACGAGTGAAAACGGCATGGGTACAGGTCAGGGCGGCTGAAACATGCCTCAGACCTTCCTCTTGAATAACGTGATGGATGAAGCACCCTCCTGTTGTTATTGCATGTGCACACAGGCACACATGTGTCCACACATGCACACATGTGCTTATCTGTTGGTCACATGTTGGCTATGGACACTGGAAGCTCAGAGGGTAAGATGCACCGTTCCATCCTTTACATTCAGACTATGTGGCGCTCATGCATTAACGCCATTAGGAAGTAAGCGTTATTATTGTAAAACTAGAGGCCCGGTGCACGAAATTCTTGCACTCGGGGGGAGGGGGCCTACCGGCAGCCCGGATTGCGAGAGGGTGCAGGCCAGGCCGAGGGACCCCACCGGTGCATGATCAGAGCCAGGGAGGGACATGGGAGGTTGGCCGGCCAGGGTGGGCCCCAGGGCATGTCCAGCCCATCTTGCTCAATCCCAATCGGCTGGACCCCAGCAGCAAGCTAACCTACCAGTCAGAACATCTGCCCCCTGGTGGTCAGTGCATGTCATAGCAACTGGTCAACTGCCTGCCTGCCCCCTGGTGGTCAGTGCACGTCATAGCAAGTGGTTGAGCGGTATTAGCATATCATTAGCATATCACGCTTTGGTTGAATGGCTGACCAGACGACCAGACACGTAGCATATTAGGCTTTTATTATATGGGATCACTGTTGCGTTTATGTCTATAGGAAAAATCAATAATCATTTTCCACAAAATGAGGGCAAATGGAAGAGTCGTTACATTTCAGTTCACCTTAGCGTGTTACAGTTAAGAAGGAAGGTAGAGGCCCCGGAGTCCGGGCCCCTGGCCCACCACAGGCATGAAGAGTGAGACCCCCGTCTGCAAGGGACTCAGGTCTCCTTTCGCTTTACTCCAAGCTCTGAATTAAAGGCCGTAACCCGTTCCCGATAACGTTATTTTCAAAAAACCTTTAAAGACACGTTTCTGACAAGGTAAAAGGAATTAGCTCTGGGGCGGTTCTCCCTGCTTCCTGAGGACAGAACCTTTTTGAAAAACCCCCAACCCCTCCCCTCTGGCGACCATCCGCATGTTCTCCATATCTGTGGGTGTGTTTCTATTTCGTTTATTTGTTTCGTTGGGTTTTTAGATGTCACAAAAGTGGGATCACACGGTATTTGTCTTTCTGTCTGACTCCCTCAGCGTAAGAACCTACGGGTCTGTCCGTGTCGCTGCGAATGGTGAGGTGTCATTTTGAAAGGGTTAATCAAGAAGCGGGGCCCTCATGCAGCGGGGGCTAACAAAAGAAAGGGCGTCCTTCAGCCTGAGCCTTGCATACACGTGCTCCCGGGGAGTGGTTATTTCACAGAAATGCCTGAAGACCACGACCCTGAACAGCCCCAGGAGGAAGGACGTCTGGCGCCAGCAGAAGGACAAAGGGCAAGGCCGTCCAACTGTGACGGGGCACGGTCGTGGTCCCGTGTCAGCCTAGGCCATCTGCAGCTCCTCGCATGAAAAGCCCGCTCCCTGCCGAAACCGGTTTGGCTCAATGGATAGAGCGCCAGCCTGCGGACTCAAGGGTCCCAGGTTCGATTCCGGTCAAGGGCATGTACCTTGGTTGCGGGCACATCCCCAGTAGGAGGTGTGCAGGAGGCAGCTGATCGATGTTTCTCTCTCATTAATGTTTCTGACTCTCTGTCCCTCTCCCTTCCTCTCCGTAAAAAAATCAATAAAATGTATTTTAAAAAAAAAAAAAAGCCCGCTCCCTCCCCACTCGCCACTGACTTCTTTCTTGAACTCAGTCCACTGCACCCAGGGGCCTTGAATAAATACCTTTTTGACTCCACAGCGCCTGGAGTGGGTTCTGTGTGACCCCGGCCCAACTCAGAACCTTTCCATTTTCCTTGTCAAATAAATAACAGTCCGTGGCATGTACATACACCTCATCGTCCTCGTCCGTTGTCCACGGAGGGGCCTTGGGCTGCCTCCAAACCTGGGCTGTGGTGAATGACGCTGCCGTGAGCACAGGGGTGCACCTCCGTTTTCACGTTAATGCTTTTGTTTTCTTGGGGTGAATCCTCGGAAGCAGACTTGCTAGAGCCCACAGCAGCTCTCCTGGTAGTTTTTTGAGGAACCTCCATCCTGTCTTGTAGGGCTGAGCCGATGCCTGGGTCACGGAGGATGTTACCCCGGAACCTTAGGGAGAGCCTGCGTGACCCATGCTTTCCCTGGGTCACTGTGTTACGGCCCTCAGCACGAAACGGCTCCCTACTGTCGGTGACTACCCACCTGCAAGTTGAATTTAAAAGACGCCCACCTGGTGCGCCCACCTGGTGATGGAGTGGAGTGGCTAACACATCCCAGCCTGAAATAGGCCCGGATGACACACAGCTTGGCTCTAAAAATGCTGGGGACACAGGCATGCCGCCGCCCGTGCCGGGGAACTTGCCTTCGCTGCAGATTTCTGTCCCAAATATAGATGATCCTGCCTCCCGATTCAGAACGCTCAGACGGCCCGTCACCTAGGCAACGGTTATTGGAAATGAGAGATCCGCATCCTTGCACATTCCCTTCCCAAATTTCACCTTTTTACGTAGCTTTAGAGTGTGGATTTTAAAGTGGGATGTATAATTTTCAGAGAAATAGGATGATTACGGCAATCTTGAAAGACATCAGCTTGAAATAAATCCTCTAAGTACAGATTAGACCCTCCCGAGCCCAGAAATCTCCACGCGTTTCCCTTTGAATTGTAGGTTGTGTGTTTTTAATAGTTTGTCTCAAGCACAGTGGTCTCATTAGAAACCCGATCATGGAGGCTTCACAAGTGGGACTAGGATAATGGAGTGGCTGTGTGAGTGTGTGTGTGTGAGTGTGTGTGTGAGTGTGTGTGTGTGTGTGTGTGTGTGTGAGAGTGTGTGTGAGTGTGTGAGTGTGTGTGAGTGTGTGTGTATGTGTGTGAGTGTGTGTGTGAGTGTGTGAGTGTGTGTGTGTGTGTGTGTGAGTGTGTGTATGAGTGTGTGTGTGAGTGTGTGTGAGTGTGTGTGTGTGAGTGTGTGTGTGAGAGTGTGTGTGTGTGTGAGTGTGTCAGTGTGTGTGTGAGTGTGTGTGTGTGAGTGTGTGTGAGTGTGTGTGTGAGTGTGTATGTGTGAGTGTGTGAGTGTGTGTGTGAGAGTGTGTGTGTATGTGTGAGTGTGTGTGTGTGTGAGTGTGTGTGTGTGTGCGTGTGTGTGTGTGAGTGTGTGTGTGAGTGTGTGTGAGTGTGTGTGTGAGTGTGTGTGAGTGTGTGTGTGTGTGAGTGTGTGTGTGAGTGTGTGTGTGTGCGTGTGTGTGTGTGAGTGTGTGTGTGAGTGTGTGTGAGTGTGTGTGAGAGTGTGTGTGTGTGTATGTGTGAGTGCGTGTGTGAGTGTGTGTGAGTGTGTGTGTGAGTGTGTGTGAGTGTGTGTGTGTGTGAGTGTGTGTGTGAGTGTTTGTGTGAGTGTGTGTGTGAGTGTGTGTGTGTGAGTGTGTGTGTGTGAGTGTGTGTGTGTGTGTGTGTGTGTGTGTGTGTAGTTTTTCTTTTTTTGTAAGTAACTGTTATTACATTGAGTAACGACCCTCAGATTTAGAACTGACACGGGTAACAGGCAAGCACGGAAGTAGCTGGAGTTTATCCCCAAGATTTTGTTCCCACTTCCCCTCCCAGGGCTCTCAGTTTCCTTCTCCTTCACACCCCCTTTCTGATTAAAGTGCCCAAGGACACCCTGGCCGCCAAGGCTTTGTGGTCCTCTCTCCCCGTTTCTTCTCCATGAAATAGGAGGTGGTTCCACTTCCGCTTGAGACCGGCTGCCTGGGCTGTCAGGGCATCGCCACACAAACCCTCCCCTGGGCTGGGAGGACACATAGGTCAGGAAAAGGCTGAGGAAATGTGCCGGGGTTCTTGTCCCAGCATTCAGAAGGGTTCAGCAATCTGGAGAAAGGCTGTGCGTAGATTAAATAAGAGTCTAGAGACGAAAGATAATTTTGAAAGGCATTGGGGGTCAGAGGAGCTTTAGCTAAAGGAGCTAAAGATCCAAGTTCTTCGTTTTTAGTTCTCCTTGTCGCAGGACCCCTGCCTTTGATTAACACAAGTTGTCCTAAGGCAAGGTGGAGATAATACACTTCAAAGGGTAGGGTACAGAAGCATTGTCAGATTGGGGAATAGCCTATAGCTGTTCAGGTGTTTGGCCAACAGGAGGCAATAACATGTAGATTGAGATGCCCTGAGCTGTCCTGCAGCAAACCATCATCCTATTCAGGTTTGGGGGAAGTGCCTTTTCAGCCGTTCCAACAGGTGATTACATATGTGACTCAGCCCTTGTTGAGCCCCCAAAGGTCATCAACCTTTTGATGAAACTCTTGTAATTAAAACATGCTGGAATTGGCTTCCGGCAGAAATGGAGACTCCGCATGAGTTTGTTTCCGGCCACTGGTGACCAGGAAAGACCTCGACTCAGCTCTACGCTCCCCGGGGGAAAGAGTCCAGTGTCTCTGGGGATGATGACGGATTCTTCATGGCAAAATCCCCAGCGTCATGGTTGGACATGACTTAAGGCATGTTGAATGAATCGGTGGCAACATCGTCCACGAGTAAGTGATTCTGGGCACAGCAAGCCGTGCTGAGTCCCTCCCATGATGCTTCCTGGCAGCTGCTCTGCCCCGAGCCTGGAGGACTCATGCTGAATTACATCGCAGCCGACATGCACACGCTGCTCAGGCTAATGGATCAGCCTGGACATGGACTAAGAGGAACATCATCAACACAAACATCAGCATATTGTGACAAAGTGAGGGTTTATTTGCAAATCTGACAGCCACCAAGGAGCCAGGAGGGTGTGCGTGAGCAGCTAAAAAGATGTTACTATGACAACTTCTTGGTATTTCTAAGTGAAATGCCTTGGGAGAAATGTCTGCTGCTACCGAGGAGTCAGAAAGCCTTTGTTCCACATGCATGGATAATGCATCTTCTCTCCGGGACCCTGCGAGCCACGCCAGTGATCCTATTCCTCTTTTGACTCTGGCCCCTTGAGGCCCAAGTTCTATTTGTTTTGGAAGAATCAGGAAAGACACCCCTCTCCCCGCCATGCTCCTTCCCCTTCGGTCCCTCCTTTCTCATTTCCTATACCAGGGGTGGGCAAACTTTTTGACTCGAGGGCCACCATGGGTTCTTAAACTGGACCGGAGGGCCGGAACAAAAGCATGGATGGAGTGTTTGTGTGAACTAATATAAATTCAAAGTCAAGGAGCGGAGGGGAGAGCAAGAGAACCAGATAGAACAGCTGGATCCGGCCAGCGGGTCGTCGTTTGCCCATGGCTGTCCTATACCCTCACCTCTGCTTGTGTTCTCTCAACCACTCGCCCCCCAAAACCTGGTTGCCACCGCGCATGACCTATCGAGGACGCGATGCATGTTTTCCTACCTGGGCTGGGAGTCACTGGCCAAGATTCCCAACCTGTTCTGGGCTCTACAGTGAAACCACCAACGTTAGTGAAGGAGTGGAACCGAGGACCCAGGGGTCCAGCTGCCTGTCACTGCTTCAGCTGACTCCGCAGCGACAGGGTTGGACCCTCTATGAGCGTTCATTCCAATCCTGCCAGCAGCAGGGGGAGCAGCAGGTCATCACACACATCTGCCCTGTCCGCCCGCCCCCGCCCCCCCTAAGCCAGCTGCTAACATGGGGTAGGACAAAGGTTACCTGGGAAGGAGGCAGAAGGGCGTGCCCAATGGGCAGATTACAGGTAATTCTGGCTGAGCATTTGCAAAGTCTTTGCAGGAATACAAAGGCTGGGGGTCTTCAAAGGCCTTATGCTATGCAAAGGGGTGGGATCTTCCAAGGGCTGGCTATTCTCGTTCCCACAACAAGGTTATTAATCTTTCCATGTGTTGTAGTAAAATATAGAAATGTTTAAAAATGCTTTAAAAATGCCTAAAAACATTAGGAAGGTTTTAAAACATTTGAGTTAACTTTCTTTGAAACGTTAAGTGTGATATTAAGGACACATGCCTGAAGCATGTGTACCCCAGAGATAAGGATTTGAACTTCAATTGCTGACTCAAAGTGAATTGTACTCGCCCTCGATAACCACATGTAGCCCCTCGCCCTGTTTGAGATGAACACGTGTGCACTGACCTGAACTACTACGGGTATGGTACAGGCTTTACAAATAAATCCCAGCCAGCAATGGTCCTTGCCTGTCGAGACCACCACAAAGGCACGACCTTTTGCCAGTCCGGCAAGCGACACCGCTCCACGCCCCGCTTCCTGCCAGACAGAGAACGGCTAGTTCCTCCCGATCGAGACGTGACTGAGCTCTTGGGTGAGGAACGCCGGCCCCCTGCATCTGCACCGGACCAGCCCAGCTGCCGGACCCCAGAGGACAGCACCACCGGGACCCCCAATAGGCCTGTACCCGCAGCACCAGGAACGTGTGTGAGTAATAAAGTGCTGTGTGATCTACCACTGCATATGTGTCACGTGGTGTCATTCCTCCGGCAGTTGATTGAATTACTGTGCGTTCGCTTAAAATTTAAAGTAAAGCTTCTGGTCTTTTCGGTCCTAGGCCTGCCCTTGGTCCTGCTGGCGTAGAGTAGCCTCTTCGCCAGCAACTACTTGAATGTCCCAACTCCTGCACGGTTCACGTTTATCTCCAGGGACGCCTTAGATAACATTCCAGATCCTTTCCCAGCATCTACTTGGGACAAAATGAAAATAGCTCCCTGGTGGGGAGGATGGGCTGCACTTCCAGGTGAGCATGTGCCTTCTTTAATCATAACCAAACCGTCACAGCTAGCAGAGCAGGGTTACTATTTCTTATGATTAGCTGGTCCCCAATATTCTATTCCTGCCTCCATGGGAAGTAGGCTCCGTGCTTAGAGATGCAGGGCTGAAGGTGACATCCTGTGCATTAAAACTCAGCTGTCACTCAGCTCTGGTCCCCACAGCTGCTGGCCCTGCAGCTGACTCCACAGGCTCTCATTTGCATGAGAGAGAGCCTGGCTTAGACCAGCCCAGGGCAGGGCAGGGAAAAAATAGATTCATTATCTAACCAGCGGAGGAGTCTGCCAGGAGGGCTTGTGAATGTAAATCACAAAAAGGGGAGAATGGGAAGGGTTTGAGGTAGTTACCACTGGCTACTTTTGTCTGGAGGCAGGGCCATCGCTCAGTTATTTCCTATAGATGACTGCCCTTGGCATTCTTGCAGATCTCACTGCCGGGACATAAAGCCTGGCTCCAAAACTCATTCCTATGCTGATAACATCCAATCTCCCCGCTGGGGAGGGAGAGGGGCTCTCTGGAGAGAAGTGGAGACCCTGGCTCCCCTCCCAGGAAGAATCCCCCAGAGGGATGCTCCTTTAACGGAGGTCCCCTTTTCTTTTCACGCAGCCTCAGAGCATTTTAGAACACCCAGACTGATGTTGAGATGGATGTTTACTTTGTACTTTTTAAATATATATATATATTGATTTCAGACAGGAAGGGAGAGGGAGAGAGAGAGAGAGAAACATCCGTGATGAGAGAGAAGCATGGATAGGCTGCCTCCTGCACGCCCCACACTGGGGATGGAGCCCGCAACCCGGGCATGTGCCCTGACCCCGAATTGAACCGTGACCTCCTGGTTCATAGGTCGACACTCAACCCCTGAGCCACACAGATCGGACTACTTTTCACTTTTAATCACACTGGAGTTTTCAGGGCAGAAAACCGGTGTCACCAAATTTACCCGGCGACCGAAGAACACACAGGAGGACTTGGAGACCCAGGAAAAACCCATTTATTTCCCGATGTTTCCCATGTACTGGCACCGTGACTCAGGGCAGCCTCTTTCTCTCCCAATCCAGAGCAAACCGATAGGGAGGAAGCTCTCCCTGTATACCCTTTGGTTCCTTTGTCCCCCAAATATGGGTGGGACTTCCTGACCTTTCGCGGGCTTTGCGAAATGCCCCGTGTTGGGATGGGGGCCGTGAGACCACACCTAAAGGCCTGGCCTGGCGCCAGCGCTGATAACCCCCCTGGGGGTTGTGTATGGTTCATGGTTTATGGCCTCTGTCACATGGGAGTGTTTAGGTAAACTGGTCTTGCAAGACCAGATTGTGGGGAAAGGAGCGGTGACTTAATCATAGGCTATCAAGAATGCACATTAGGCCCTGACTGGTGTGGCTCAGTGGATAGAGCGTCGGCCTGCGGACTAAAGGGTCCCAGGTTCGATTCTGGTCAAGGGCATGTACCTTGGTGGTGGGCCCATCCCCAGTAGGAGATGTGCAGGAGGCAGCTGAATTGGTGTCTCTCTCATCGATGTTTCTGACTCTCGATCCCTCTCCCTTCCTCTCTGTAAAAAAATCAATAAAGTATATTAAAAAAATTTTAAAAAAAGAATGCACATTAGGTTACTGGCACAGATTCAGATTGCTAACCCCCCCAAAACGTCTTATT
This sequence comes from Plecotus auritus, assembly GCF_963455305.1. Classification (NCBI taxonomy): domain Eukaryota; kingdom Metazoa; phylum Chordata; class Mammalia; order Chiroptera; family Vespertilionidae; genus Plecotus; species Plecotus auritus. The sequence continues at coordinate 1,431,571 of NC_137772.1, forward strand.
TTCCCATCACCTACACATTGAAACACTGCGAGAGGCACCCCAGAGCATGAAAATAATGTAACTGTGATTAGCTGGTCCCTCTCTCCTTTCTCTCTTATTCTCTCTCTCTCTTATCATTAGGACAATGACTTCTATGTCATTGTTTCTCTATATTTCTCTATTCGTTTGGTCTTGGGAGGGTTAACATTTGGTTGTGGACTCGCGGGGAAGAGACCTGAGTCATGAGCTGTGTCTGGGCCTACGGGCCAGGAGCCGTCATTCCCGGTTCTGGCTTGGTCACTGGCCATCGGTGAAAGCCGGATTCATGAGCCTCGTGACACTGGTCTTTAGTTTCTGTCGTTCCCATTGTAAGTTCCTCCGTTGACTTACCAAACCCAGAAGTCCGCTGGGGCTGGGAGAGACTCAAAGCAAGGAGAGAACGCGGGAGATACTGACCCGTTATTCGCTGGACCCCGCCAGAGGCCAAGGACCCGCACACACAGCGCCTGTGTCTGTGTAACGTGCAAATGTCAGGTGTCTCTGTATCCTTCCTCTTTCGGTTTGCTGACTACTCCCGGAGCCAGATGAATGTATGCGTAACTCCACTCAGCTGCTGCATCCAAGTCTCACTGGCCTTCAACCGAGGGATATTGCAACTATTCCTATTGTACACGGAGACATTCAGGAATCGCAGTGGTATACATACATGTGCATGTGTGTGAAGGTTCCTGCCGTGGCACGTAGCACTAGTACCTACATTAATGTCATCCGTTGCTACCCGGCATTGGGACGGAAACAAGAGCAGCTTCTCAGAGTCATCGTAGACCCAGAGGACGCATGGGTGTGCACATATGGGAGGAAGCTCAGCCGTGGGCAAACTACAGCCCGCGGGCCGGATCCGGCCCGTTCGGCTGTTCTATCCGGCCCGCGGAGCCCAAAGAGCGGAGGGTTCTCTTGCTCTCCCCTCCGCTCCTTCACCAGCAGCAGTGTTAACATGGCAACGGCGGGAAACACGGCCGCAGCTCCTTCTTCTGAGGGGGCGGATTTATATCCCCATTCAGTAGAAGGAACAGCCTCTCCATCTTCCAGAGGCTCCTTGTAATGCCCGCGGATGGTCCCCCGACATCACCCTGGGAATGCGGAGACACGTTATCGTGGTGATGTAGGGAGACACGCCCCTGGAGAGCACAGGATCAGAGCATTAGCTAAAAAGGAGACCAACAACACTGTTCCCACTGAAGTGGATGTTTTAAAGACCAAAAACCTTTCAACCCAGTCTACATGGCCATCTACATCTACGTCCCGGGCATAATTTGGAAGTTGCACTAAAGAAAATGTTTAATTTGCTGTTTACACATTTTGTTCTTTTCTATTTGTTTAGTTTTAAATTATTTTATTATATTTAAGTTTAATTTGAAAGGCTTTTGTACCTTGGTATGTTATTGTGCTATGATTCCTCCATTTTTTGAAGTTTCAAATTATAATAATTAGTGTTTACATTCTTCTTGTTAAAATGTTTGAAATGAATAAAACTATTGAAATAAAAAAAAAAGACCATACCCTTTTATGTAATGATGTTTACTTTGAATTTATATTAGTTCACACAAACACTCTATCCATGCTTTTGTTCCGGCTCTCCGGTCCAGTTTAAGAACCCATTGTGGCCCTCGAGTCTAAAAGTTTGCCCACCCCTGGAACAGCTCTTCACTGGAGCCAATGCGTCCCCTGAGTTTTCTCATTTAAAACTCAGGAAGTCTGGGGCGAGCGGGGATGGAGCCCTGAAAAGCGGAGACACCTGCTGTTGAGCAGCTGAGGAAATTAGTGGGAGAGGGTCACGCAGTCAGCTGTCCGTCGGGGGTCCGGTCACTGTGCGGTGAGGGTCCAGAGCGGACTCACACTAGCGGCCCTGTCAGAGCTCTCTAGGTGTGGGGTCCCTCCTTGGTTACTGGCGAGGGAGGGTCAGCGCTGTGCTCCCCTCCCTTCCGCATCAGTGCCCAGCCAGGGTCCCCCACGGCAACGCTGGGCTCACCTAGGGAAAAGCTTCCGGAACCATCTGCCCTCCATCAGCCGTGTGGGGTGACGGTGAGGTCTCTGCCAGACCCACCGTGTGGGTCTCTGGCTGTGAAATTCAAGCGAGACGCTGGGGTTTGAACCTGTGCGCAGGGAGTCACACCCTCGCATGACCGAACTGACCCGAGGAGACGGCAGGTCAGAGGGACGGTGCTCCAGGGTCACATTCAGGTTGAGATGGTGCAGTCTCCCGCCGACCACTCGCCGCCGGGATGTGGGGTGACTAGGACGTTAACTGAAGGAATGAAGGCACTTAGGGAACCTGGACAGTCTTTTCCAGGGATAACCTCGCAGGAAGGATGAGTTAAGCAGAAATGGGGGGTGAGGGGTAAGGGGTGAGGGAGGAACCCCTTACAGGGGTGGGCAAACTTTTTGACTCGAGGGCCACAATGGGTTCTTAAACTGGACCGGAGGGCCGGAACAAAAGCATGGATGGAGTGTTTGTGTGAACTAATATAAATTCAAAGTAAAGGAGCGGAGGGGAGAGCAAGAGAACCGGATAGAACAGCCGGATCCGGCCCGCGGGCCGTAGTTTGCCCACGGCTGCCTTAGGAAGACCATGCCCATGCATCCCTCATTCCCTCTGGGACAGCAGGGGGGCGCCTCACGCTTCTCATTTGAAGTTCAGTTGGTCCTCAGAGCCCATCCAGCGGGGGACTGAACACACACTCCTGTAGTTTCCTACACGGACTCGTCTATGAAGGTTTTACCTCCTCAAGGAAATAGACATTTCTCCCTTGGAAAGACCTGCTCTTCTTCTCCCACAAAAAAACAAAACAAAACAAACCCACGCTTGTCAGCACAGGGACGTGGTTGTGGACAAAACTCCTAGAAATGTCACCTCTGCCTCTCAAGGTCATGGCCAGGAAGGACTTCAGTTCAGAAACCCTGAGCTCCCCGGTCCTTCTTTACAAGGAGCTGGTCTCCTCTGCTCTGGGTTGGGAGGGTTCTGTGTGGTGATGTTTGAAAAGTATCGGTCATGCCTGGCCGGTGTGGCTCAGTGGTTGAGCACCAACCTATGAACCAGGAGGTCACAGTTCAGTTCTGGGTCAGGGCACATGCCTGGATTGCGGGCTCGATCTCCAGTGGGGGGCGTGCAGGAGGCAGCCAATCAATGATTCTCTCTCATCATTGATGTTTCTCTCTCTCTCCCTTCCTCTCTGAAATCAATAAAAAACATTATATATATATATATATATATATATTTATAAAGGAACTATATGTCCATGCCTGTAAAAAGTGTCTATGCAAATGTCAAGCAATGATTTTTCTTTGAACTTGCCTAAGAAACACTTGTGTGAATCGAGTTTCAGAAGCAGCTGGGCGCACCTTATACTTTTGTTTGTATGCAGGCTCTGGCAGTTCGATTCTGCTTTTTACTTTATTTTCTGGAGGAGGACGATTTCCCCTCCCTAAGGATGATTGGGTAACAACAAAACTTCCACCAGAACAGAAGTGACCCGTGGCTTTGTACTCACCAAGTGCAGGTTGGTCTGCGCCTATTAGTGAGGATGTATTAAACACTGGAGGGACAGCTGCGTGCTCTTTCTATAAATACGGATCCTGTAAGGACTCGTGTCTCCTGGGGAGAGATACATGGAAAACATGTGCAATCACAGCACATTGAAAAACATGCTTGTAACTAGACAATTGATAATTCTATTTAAACAAATTATTAGAACACGGCTTATGGAACTTATTTGTCAGCTAAAAGTGACAAATTTTAATAGACCGTAAGACTTTAATGGAAATGCATTTCTTTCCACCTAGTCTCTGGTTGAAATAAGCAAAGGGAAGATTTGCTATTAATTTCTTCCTTTTGTTTGGCAGGGAACAGATGGGATTGAGTTTGCCAAGCACCACCCACCTTCTCCCTGGTATTAACGTTCACATTTGTTTCATTTTCTATGTTTATTATGACTTTTTCCATTGCAACCAAATTTTATAGATGTACTCCAGTACCGTGTAGCGTTGTATCTTTTCCAAACACCCCATGTTCATTTACTATCATTGAGAACTACATAAAGTCTCAGAAATTTAAATGAGATACATTCTTGAGATTTTCATTCTCTCTTAACAAGGACATTTAATTTCATGTGGAAGAAGAAAGTCTCAAATTAGTGAATGTTAGGTATGAGTTAAGGTGATTCTTCCTTCATACATATGCACACACTTTCTGGAGCTTTCCCAAATACCGAAATGTTGGAATTATTGGGCGTGAGATGCTTGTGTGTGAACATGACGGCTTAAACCCTTTTACAGGGAGAGTCCGTACCAGTGCAGAGGGCATTCCTTTTCTATGTCCACCTGTAAACGGTCCAGCTATAACAGCAGCAGTGTCTTTCAGGGTGATACTTTGAGCGACAGTCCCTCCATCCTCCCTGATACAAAGGCCATCAATTATCATTGTTTCTCTATGGTTGATTCAGGATAGGGGAGGGAATAAACATACAGCAATGTTAGTAGTAGTGGAGAGATGGATGGATGGATGGATAGGTGGATGGGTGGATGGGTGTATAGATGGGCAGATGAACAGATAGACGATAGATGGATGGATGGATGGATGGATGGATGGATTGGATGGATTGGATGGATGCATGCATGGATGCATGGATGGGTGTATAGATGGGTGGATGGATAGATAGATGGATAGATGGATGGATGCATGGATGGATGCGTGGGTGTATAGATGGGATGGATGGATGGGTGGATGGATGGATGGATGGATTGGATGGATGGATGCATGGATGCATGGATGGGTGTATAGATGGGTGGATGGATAGATAGACGGATGGATGGATCGATGCATGGATGGATGCGTGGGTGTATAGATGGGGGGATGGATAGATGAATGGATGGGTGGATGGATGGATGGATGGATGAAGGGGTGAGTGAAAGAGTGAGTGAGAGAGTCTCATCTCTGAGAGGAGATCATCTCAGATCTCACCTGTCTTGATTACCTGTCTTTTTCATCACACTTTACCTTCTAAGGCTTCTCACACCCTATATAGCACTTTCTGAACTTCTTAATTTGCTGTAAAAAAAAAAAAAAGGAATGTGGAATATGATATAAACTATTCATGGACATGGGCATAATTTTAGAACTTTTGTCACTCTTTTCCTGGGGCACCCTGCCCTTCCCACTTTCCTGCCACCATGTGGGCCTCATGTCCTCATAGCCTCCTTATCCTGACGTGGACCCCACACTCGCGCTCCCATGTCATTTCCTGCATTCAGTCAGTTGAGCGTATTTTATGAATTCTGTAACCACATTTTTGCTCTCCTTCAAAATTCAGCTTTTAGAGCAGACTTTTGGTTCATTTATTTGCTTGCATTTTGTTTTGTTCTCTCTTACGCATCTGAAAAGCACAGCTTGGGAAATAAATTGTGCCTGATTATATAAAGAATGGGGTGAATTAAAACATGAGGAAAATGGCTGTGTCCCGCACTCTGTGAGTCTGTGGAAAAGAAGTTTTACTCAGGAAAAAAAGTGTCCTTCAGAGGCAGGGCAGAGCGGTTTTCTCTGTAGTGAGGAGTAAACGAGGTGAAGGAACAGGGTGTGTAGGTGTTAGGTGAACAGGAGAGGCCATGGGGGTGTCGGTCGGGGAGGCCATTGGGGATGTGGATTGGGGAGGCCATTGGGGATGTGGATTGGGGAGGCCATTGGGGACGTGGATCGGGGAGGCCATGGGGGATGTGGGTCTGAGGGGCCATGGGGATGTGGATCGGGGAGGCCATGGGGACGTGGGTCTGGGAGTCCATGGGGATGTGGATTGGGGAGGCCATGGGGATATGGGTTGGGGAGGCCATGGGGACGTGGATCGGGGAGGCCATGGGGACGTGGATCGGGGAGGCCATGGGGATGTGGGTCAGGGAGTCCATGGGGATGTGGATTGGGGAGGCCATGGGGATGTGGTTTGGGGAGGCCATGGGGACGTGGATCGGGGAAGCCATGGGGATGTGGGTCGGGGAGGCCGTGGGGACGTGGGTCAGGGAGTCCATGGGGGATGTGGGTCTGGGGGGCCATGGGGATGTGGGTCTGGGGGGCCATGGGGATGTGGGTCTGAGGGGCCATGGGGATGTGGGTCTGAGGGGCCATGGGGATGTGGGTCGGGGAGGCCATGGGGGACGTGGGTCAGGGAGTCCATGGGGATGTGGATCAGGGAGGCCATGGGGGATGTGGGTCAGGGAGGCCATGGGGGATGTGGGTCAGGGAGGCCATGGGGGATGTGGGTCGGGGAGGCCATGGGGGATGTGGGTCTGGGGGGCCATGGGGATGTGGGTCTGAGGGGCCATGGGGATGTGGGTCGGGGAGGCCATGGGGGACGTGGGTCGGGGAGGCCATGGGGGATGTGGGTTGGGGAGGCCATGGGGGATGTGGGTTGGGGAGGCCATGGGGGACGTAGGTCGGGGAGACCATGGTGGACGTGGGTCAGGGAGGCCATGGGGGATGTGGGTCTGGGGGGCCATGGGGGACGTGAGTCGGGGAGGCCATGGGGATGTGGGTCAGGGAGTCCATGGGGATATGGATTGGGGAGGCCATGGGGGATGTGGGTCTGGGGGGCCATGGGGGACGTGAGTCAGGGAGGCCATGGGGATGTGGGTCGGGGAGTCCATGGGGATGTGGGTCGGGGAGGCCATGGGGATGTGGATTGGGGAGGCCATGGGGATGTGGGTCTGGGGGGCCATGGGGATGTGGGTCAGGGAGTCCATGGGGATGTGGGTCGGGGAGGCCATGGGGATGTGGGTCAGGGAGGTCATGGGGATGTGGATTGGGGAGGCCATGGGGGATGTGGGTCAGGGAGGCCATGGGGGACGTGGGTCAGGGAGGCCATGGGGATGTGGGTCAGGGAGGCCATGGGGATGTGGGTCTGGGGGGCCATGGGAGATGTGGGTCGGGGAGGCCATGGGGATGTGGGTCGGGGAGGCCATGGGGATGTGGATTGGGGAGGCCATGGGGATGTGGGTCTGGGGGGCCATGGGGATGTGGGTCAGGGAGTCCATGGGGATGTGGGTCGGGGAGGCCATGGGGATGTGGGTCAGGGAGGCCATGGGGATGTGGGTCGGGGAGGCCATGGGGATGTGGGTCAGGGAGGCCATGGGGATGTGGGTCGGGGAGGCCATGGGGATGTGGGTCAGGGAGGCCATGGGGATGTGGGTCTGGGGGGCCATGGGAGATGTGGGTCGGGGAGGCCATGGGGATGTGGATTGGGGAGGCCATGGGGGATGTGGGTCGGGGAGGCCATGAGGACGTGGGTCGGGGAAGTCATCCCTCGTTTAGCTACTCTCTGCCCAGGAGGAGCAGCTGCGGCTCAGGCTGAGGGTGGGCCTGGTTACGTGGACCTGGTGGAGGGGACACCGGTGCTGGGTTAACATGTAATTCGTGCTGACTGGTCAGTGGGGACAAGCAGTTCATCGGATCATGAATGAGACGAAGAATGAGGATGTGGAGGGGCTGCCTCCAGCCCGGTCCTAGGCACTCAGTGGACTGGTGAGCTGTGTTGAGCTCAGATAGGAGGGTGTTGCTTTGTCCTAAGCCATTTCTAGACACGGAGGCGATGTGGGGTCGGGGGGCTACTTACCTTCCCACTGTTTCCAGGACCACGGGGCCCTGGTACAGGTCAACATGACCAGCAGGGCCTCGGGGACCTATGGGCTGTAACAAGAGTTCACATTCACGTCCGCAGGGCAGTGGGCAAGACAGAGGCAGAGACCAAGAGACAGACACATAGAAACAGACAGACACACACACACAGCAAGACAGACACAGAGGACTGAGATGTAGGACAAGGGCTCAGAGAAATGACGGAAACATTCCCACATTTTATGACAAACATAAGCCTACAGACCCAAGAAATAGAGGGGACTCCAAATAGCATAATCTCCCCAAAATCACATAAAAACATCCTAACTTGCCATCTATAATAATAAAAGTGTAATATGCTTATTAGACCGGATGTCCTTCCGGATGACCTTCCAGACGAAGCTGGGGCTGTGAGGGAAGCCGGTGCTGGCAGCCAGGGGAAGGAAGGCCGACTCTTGCATGAATTCCATGCACCGGGCCTCTAGTGTGAATAGAGAAGGCAGGGAAACAACCTTGAAATCAGCCAGGGAGAAGCGCCGCCTTCCCTGTAGGGAGAGCAGGTCACGGCAGGGGTCAGTTGCCTGACCTTGGCCAGAGGGGCGTGGCACCGCGTTGCTCACTCACACCTGCAGGGCTCACGCTGCAGGGCTCACACGCTGAAGGGAAAGCTGCCCCAGCCCCGTCTCTATCGGCTAGGATGTGTCCAGGAATGAATGGGACGTAAGTGGATGCTCCTTTTAGAGTAGCTCAGAGGACCTGTGAGCAGATGCCCCACACGGTGACTGAAGGGAGGACCCTAGCCCTGATGGGGGTTCCTTGGTTGAGCATTATCCTGGGCACCAAAAGGCCGCTGGTTCTATTCCCGATCGGTCAGGGCACATGCCCAGGGAGTGGTCAGTCCCTGGGTGGGAGTGAAAGCCATCAGTGTTTCTCACCTCTCTCTCTCTCTTTCTCTCTCTCTCTCTCTCTCTCTCTCTCTCTCTCTCTCTCTTATTCTCTCTCTCTCTTATTCTCTCTCTCCCTCTCTTATTCTCTCTCTCTCTTATTCTCTCTCTCTCTCTCATTTTCTCTCTCTCCCCTTCTCCTTTCCTCTGTCTCTAAAATCAATCTTAAAAAAATATTTAAAAATTAAACAAATGGAGTTCTCCGGACAAAAAGGAAATTGTAATGGAAGCTGGACATTTCGGAAGGAAAGATGGCCGTCAGAGCGGCTGGACGTGGTGAGTGCCGTGGGCTGTCCCACTGCCCGTGCGTTCCCTACATCCCAGGTCATGGTTGAAACACACATCAGGCCTCGCTGCGGCGCTGTGGGCGCGGACGGAATGCTGAAGACGACTGCCGCCAAAATGTGGGGGAGCAAAGGGCGTGAACGAGGCGAGCTTTCTCCGCCGCCCTTGGGGAGGGCAGGCCCCGGCCTCCACCGCGGGGGGTTCGCGGCCACCCCGCAGCAGTCCTGGAAAGAAACCACACCGCCCGCACCACCCACACCAGGCCGCTGATCTCGCAGAAGTGGGTGCGGGATGGGGCCCTGGGGGGGTTTCGCGGTACCTGCGATGTGGCTTGTGGATGGCCAGCATGACTCATTCTTTCCACGTGGGGTCCTGTGATCCCTATTTTAGCTTGGGCGTTTCAATAACAAGAACATAGCAATGTTTTCATTTCTTGTCGGCTGTAAACGCAAATGCAGGCCTCACACACGCTATTGCACAGCCGCCCACTGCTACTCAGAGCTGTCGGAGCTTTCACCTCCAACACAAGCCCCTGGCTCACCACCTGTCCCAGTGCCAAGCCACACGCGGGCCTTTTCCACACCCCCGAGCCCCCACCCACAGTGGCGGGGCGTTTCCCTAAGGGTTTCCCTGTCCCTCGGTGGGACAATCTGCCAACCGGGTCACGGACCTGTCCCACCCCAAGAAGCGGAATGCATCGTGCGTGGGTGAGCCGGTGAGGGCGCCACCAGGACGTTAAACTGACGCTGAGACCTGAACTCCCTCCCAGACGCCCAGGCGCCCCGAGGCGCTGTGTCATCTGCTGTGCGTCCTCGGGGCGGAGTCAGTCAGCAGGAGGCCCGATCGCAGGAGAATCAATCACTGTTCAGTGTTTACTCCTTTACTTTAGGATTCCTTCCACATGTGTCCGTGGTTACAGGACATGCATGAACATGTATGACATTCCTCCAGAAAGGAAACGAGGAGGGAATGGCCTTTGGAGAGCTCTGAGGGGTTGTAGCTGTGTGCCCTCCCGCTGTGGTGTACCCCAGCATAGCCTTGCTGGGAACATGACTGCCTTACACGGGGGGGGGGGTACCCCTGACACGGGGGGCGGGGGGCGGGGTTCCCCTCCCGTTTGTGAAGGGTCTGCGGTCAGCACACGCACCAAACCAGACTCAGCGCACCGCGTTTTGTATGGGGACTTCTCCCTCCCAGTCACACATCCCAACACACATCATACACACCCCCACGCTACACACAGACACCCCCGCATCCCCCACACCAGGGGTCCTCAAACTACGGCCTGCGGGCCACAAGTGGCCCGCTGAGGACATGGATCCAGCCCGCTGGGTGCCGCTGCCTGTCCTGCTTAGCAGCCGACACGTCCCGGGCCCGCAGTGCGCATAGGAATTTGTTCATAGTTTTTTTTTAAACTATAGTCCGGCCCTCCAGCGGTCTGAGGGACAGTGAACTGGCCCCTGTTTAAATAGTTTGAGGACCCCTGCCCCGCACACTAGCCTGAAATGGCCCACCTCACGGGGCAGAGCGCTGCGCTGGGGCAGGGGGGCTGTCCCTGTCTCTCCCTGCAGGTCCCAGGCACCCACTCGCCTGCTGGCCTGTCCTGTCCGCTGACGCTGCTCTCCGCAGGGACCACCTTATGGACCGCGGCTGAGAGGGGACGTCCCGCGGGCCCCTGCGCACAGAGCCCCTCACTCTCCAGGCGCCAGCACAGTGGCCGCCGTTACGCCCCCTCTCTCGGCTGGAGCCCCTCGCTAAGGTCCCTGGACATTGTAATACATTTCTTCAGCCCTGGTCCTGGCTCCGACGCGTGGAGCTTCGTCCTGTGCACCCAAAGGGTGTGAGTCCGATCCCCTGTCGTGTGCTCCCGGGAGGCAGCCAATGGATGCTGCTCGCTCTCTCTCCTCCTCCCACTAAAACCAGTCCACGTATCCTGGGGTGAGGATTGAAAGTTAACAATAAGAAGAGGAAGTGTAAGCGATGTATGTGGCCAGTAGTGTGGACGGTTAAGTAATTACGGTAAATCCACTGAATGTGCTGTTAGGAGACCGTTAAGGTAACCCTATGAGCATCAGGCCGCCGTGTGAGCATGATCCCCGTGCTATTTTATTTAGCAAGACCCGCGGTGAGCCGGTCAGCTTCTGGCCGCGCCTGGAAGTGTGTGCCGGCGCGCACCTAACACGAGACCGGGAGGGGCCCCACGGGGCCGGCTGGTCAGGTGGGTGTGCCCGGCGCTCTTTCTCCGGATCGGGAATTCCTCCTCTTATTTCTGTGATGCAGCTTTGAATTTCTAGGCCAATATCAGTTTCCAGAGCTCGCTTGAGCCCTACGTGAGGGGAGTGGTCCTCGCTTGCAGGAGAGCCATTGGGCTTAGACGCGTCTGCTCTGTGGCTGTAGAACAGGGGTGGGCAAACTTTCTGACTCGAGGGCCACCATGGGTTCTTAAACTGGACCGGAGGGCCGGAACAAAAGCATGGATGGAGTGTTTGTGTGAACTAATATAAATTCAAAGTAAAGGAGCGGAGGGGAGAGCAAGAGAACCGGATAGAACAGCCGGATCCGGCCGGCGGGCCGTAGTTTGCCCACGGCTGCTGTAGGAGGTCCTCTTTCATCTCCGCGGGTCACTCACATCCGAGTGGGTTCTGTGCCGAGAGCCCACGGTTTACCTCTTGCTGGCGTACTCTCCCCTTTCCTCCTAGTGACCGGGACAGTGTGGGAAGCACGCCAGCGTCCCCTGATGGTCAAGGCCCGTGGGAGCACAGAGGCCTTGTTGGCAATACGCCGGAATGGCCAAGGCCGCCCTGAGCCTGGGCATCGGCACCAGCCTCCGAGCCGGGGGTTCTGCCGAGTGGGTGGGTGGCCAGGCTGCACCATCAGCGTCACAAACACGCTTCAGCTGTGGTTCCCGGAGGGCAGCCTCGGGCCTTCTGCTCCCGGAGGGGTGGGTGAGGCGGGCAGTGTGTGTCCAGGGTCCGGTCCTGGGACAGAGACGGGACGTGGGTGAAAATGACGGGCCGCCGTGGGGCCGGGAGCTGAGAGGACAGTCATGTGTCCGCGTGGGCTTCTCGGGTTCGAGGAGCTCAGCACAGTCACAGGAGACGTGGCCTCAGGGGACGCAGGCGAGGGGCACAGCCGGGCCCTTCCTATCATTGCAACTTGACTGCAAATGTAAAAGTCCCCAGAGTGAAAGGTGTTGTAAGCATGATTGACGCTGCCAATGAGCTTTCATCTGGGGGCGGGTGGGGGGGGGGACTTGATCAGTATTTATCACATTAGAATTTACAGCCCATGCCCACCTGGCATGGCTCAGTGGTTGAGTGTGACCTATGAACCAGGAGGTCGCGGTTCGATTCCCAGCTGGGGCACAGGCCCGGGTGGCGGGCTCCATCCCCAGTAGGGGGCGTGCAGGAGGCAGCCGGTCCAGGATTCTCTCTCATCATGGATGTTTCTCTCTCTTTCCCCTTTCCCTTCCTCTCTCTCTAAAAAACATCAATTAAAAATCATTTAAAAAATGTCCCCATCTAAACAGTTTGTTAAAGGTTTACCTTCAAACTCAACGTAGGGAAAAAAAAGCATTGTTTACAAATAATTTAAATATAATGTTTTTAAAAGACTCTCATTATCCCTTGCACTAAGCCAGCGATTTAGAATTTCCATCCCTAATGTCCGGTAGCAATTTTAAACGTCTGCTAGCAACAGGATATGCGCCTGGGATACCCTGTTTTCAGCCGGCAGGTGATTTGAATGTGGAAATGTTAGCCGAAGAGGGAGTGAGTCCGTGGCAGGAGAAAGAGTCGGGTCACCCCGTCTGAAACGTCACCCCGCCTGAAACATCACCCCGTCTGAAACGGCAGGTCCGTTTCTGAAATTAAAACGTTTAAAGAGCAACCAAGCAACTGCCCATGAAATATAATCATGATCTTTAGAAACAGAACACGCGTGTCAGCTGCTGAGGGACGTTTCCCTGAATCTGACGCAGACCTGACCCTGTTATGAAGCGTACTCAGCACAGAAAGCTCTCAAAATGTTGCCCTTTGAGCAAATGACCGTCCCAAGTCATGAAGGTGCTTCCTCTACCCAGGTGACAGGTGAGTTGTACTGAAGCATCGTAACCTCCATCTTGTGTAAAAACCGCTGTTTGAAATTTAACCCTGCTATTCTGGCTTCTGTAAACGCTTGCTTGCTTAAATAATAGGAAAAGTAAGACTACCCCCATTCCAGAGAGGCCATAAACTATGCCCCAGACAGAGCTGTCCGTGCTGGCGCCAGGCCAGGCCTTGAGAGATGGTCTCATGACCCCTTCTCAACACACAGGACTTCTTTCACAGAAGGTCCGGGGGTCTCATTCCAAATTTGGAAGACAAAGAACTAGAAAAAGTATAAATAGGAAAGACGTCCTCCGTGTGGGGCCCAGAATTTGACAGAGATATTCTACTCTGAGCCCGCTAGCGCTAGCGTAATAAAAGACTCCAAATTTAATTTGGCTTATTGATTAAGGCGTCTCATGTCGGCTCGCTGACTTGCAATATAACAGTTCTGCCGCTGTCACATTCACCTCGATTGTCACACGGCGTTCAGATCACCAAGACAGAAAGGATGACAGCCTGCCCGCCGAGGGGGGTGCATCTCTCTCCGTGACTGTGGCCAACCAAGACCGGCCCACTTAATAGTAGCGTTACTGCAGCTTGCTCTGCAGGAAAAGATGCATCGGTTTTGTTAACGTAAAAAAAAACCAACACATTGAAACCTGTAAAGAATTTTTGTGAGTTTATTTGAGCCAAACTGTGGACATATATCGGGAAGCAGAACCTCAACGAATTGAGATAATGCTCCGGAGAATGGCGGGTTACATCTGTATTTATACATTGCCATCAAAGGAGGGACGTAGGTGGGTTCCATGAAATTCATTGGTGATGGATTAAGGAGGGGGGATAAAGCAAAGTGGGGAAACCCCTGGGATTGGATAAAAAGTGAAATGATGGACACATACTTAGGTGGGTGCAGGAACAATTAACATGATAATGAAGGGATCTGTGGCATCTGTCCTGGCCCCCACCACATCTGGTTGTGCCCCAGGGGGTCCAGAGAAAGGGACGTTACAAGTTACCCAGATATTTCAAGGGTGTGTTATCATAGATGCAAAAAGACAGACTCAGTGAAGGTAAAGGTTGACCTTGTCAGTGAAGATACCGGCCTAGGACGTAACTGCCCACCATCACTGCCTTTAGTCAAAGTGTAACTTCAGACCATCCTTTGTGGTGACTTTAGGTCTCTGAGTTTGCAAGACTGCCATGCAGGCCTTCCCTGAGCTGTCAGGTTAGCATGTGGCCCCTTTTGTCCACAGTTTCTTTCCTGACACAAAACTCAAAGTAGGGAGAGTACTGTCTCAAACGAAATCAAACAGCCAGCGGTGAGGTTGTTGGCCTCCTGGAAGTAAGAACGTTCTAGAAAAGAGGGCGTTCCTGGAACATCCCTGGGCTAAACCAGATGGCCGTGCTGACTGCCCCTGAGCTTCCCGCTCAGCTTGTGAAGGACACGTCCAGTCAGTGGCCTCAGCATGTCTGAGCAGGTCTGAGTCTCCCTCTCCTGCTTCCATCGCAGAAGCAAAGCATTGCCAGGGCTCTATTGATCCAAGCAAATAATTTCCAAAAAAACCCAAACATCTATTTTATTTTACCTTTTGGTTTTGTTTGAATCTGTATTGTTGCCAGTATTACAGAGGTCCCTTCCCCCTCACCCCATCCCTTCCAGCCCAGCCCCACCCTCCAGCCCAGGCCTTCCCCACCCCATTGTCTGTGTCCATGGGTGATGCAGATCTGCATACAAGGTCTTTGGTTGATCTCTTTCCGCTCACTCCCCACCCCCCCACCTTCCCTCTGAGATTCATCCTCTGTTCCATGTTTCTATGTCTCTGCATCTATTTCATGCATCAGTTTATGTTGTTCATTAGATTCCACATGTGAGTGAGATCCTGTGGTGCTTGTCTTTCTCCGGCTGGCTTCTTCCCCTTAGCCTGATGCTATTGTGAAATGGTTTTCAAACGCTGACCTTTAAAAGCTTGTCACATTACAGGGGACGTAAGGTCACCTGGCTGTGGCCGCTGGGTTTGCCCTGGGAGCCTGGGTCTGGCTCCGAGCACCACCCTTTCTAGCTGCTGTGCCATCAACAGGGCACTTCACCTCCGGCACTTCACCTGCCTCCTCTTCCTCTCCTGCCTCCGCCTCCTCTCCTGCCTCCTCTCCTGCCTCCGCCTCCTCTCCTGCCTCCTCCTCCTCTCCTGCCTCCTCCTCCTCTCCTGCCTCCTCTCCTGCCTCCTCCTCCTCTCCTGCCTCCTCCTCCTCTCCTGCCTCAGCCTCCTCTCCTGCCTCCTCCTCCTCTCCTGCCTCCTCCTCCTCTCCTGCCTCCTCCTCCTCTCCTGCCTCCGCCTCCTCTCCTGCCTCCCCCTCCTCTCCTGCCTCCTCCTCCTCTCCTGCCTCCCCCTCCTCTCCTGCCTCCTCCTCCTCTCCTGCCTCCTCCTCCTCTCCTGCCTCCTCCTCCTCTCCTGCCTCCTCCTCCTCTCCTGCCTCCGCCTCCTCTCCTGCCTCCCCCTCCTCTCCTGCCTCCTCCTCCTCTCCTGCCTCCCCCTCCTCTCCTGCCTCCTCCTCCTCTCCTGCCTCCTCCTCCTCTCCTGCCTCCTCCTCCTCTCCTGCCTCCTCCTCCTCTCCTGCCTCCGCCTCCTCTCCTGCCTCCTCCTCCTCTCCTGCCTCCTCCTCCTCTCCTGCCTCCTCCTCCTCTCCTGCCTCCTCCTCCTCTCCTGCCTCCTCCTCCTCTCCTGCCTCCGCCTCCTCTCCTGCCTCCTCCTCCTCTCCTGCCTCTGCCTCCTCTCCTGCCTCCTCCTGCTCTCCTGCCTCCGCCTCCTCACCTGCAGGACCAGGACCTGTGGGCGCTCACTGGGCCTGCAGATGAGGCAGAGACAGCAAACGAACATTTCATCGTGTTAATGAGGTCCATTGAGCTTCAATAAGGTGTCACCTCATTTTTGCCATGATGCATTTTTAAGACAAAAGAGGGACGTTAACGTTGTCACGTTTGAAGTTCATACGTAGCCATTACATATATGTGCACATACTCTATATTCACACGTAGATGTCATTATACGTAACTAGGGGCCCGGCGCATGAAATCCATACGTGGGTCCGGTCCCTAGGCCTGGCCTGCAATCAGGGCCATCTTCCCCGCTGCCCGCAGCCAGCCCCACCCCCCTCCGCCACCCACCCCAGTTGCCCATTGGCCATTAGACGATCGGAGCCTGCCGGCCGGGGAAAGGGACCAAGAGGTCGAGAGGTCGGCCATTCCCACTTGCTCACCGGCCCCGCCCCTGCCGTGGGTCGCCCTCTGTGTGTGGAGCACCTGGCAGGCAGGGGCCTTGGCCTGGCACCCCCCCCACAGCCCTCGCCACCCACCCCCGGTTCCCCGTTCGCCATCGGGCGATGGGAGCCTGCCGGCCGGGGAAAGGGACCGAGAGGTGGTCCATGCGCTCATAATGACTGGTCGAGTGGCCGTTCTAGTCATTTTGCTGTTGGGGTCCATTTGCATATTACCCTCTTATTATATAGGATTACGTACAAGAAAGAAAGTCCAGTATATAAATTATAGGCTCTAACTTCTTGTGTAAACCTCTTATTCCGATTATGAAATACTACCCCAAATCAATGCTCACATTTACCTAATGAAACATCTTAACATTCCCTCAGAGGAGCCTTAATGTGACGAATCTTTTAGTAAAATACATGCTAAAGCCCAGCGAAGGAACACACCCTTCCCAAATTCCCCCCCGCCCGCCCAGACTGACGTGGCAGCGGGGCAGCGAGACATTCCCAGGCACTTCTTCGTAGGTGTCTCTGGCGGGACCCCACCCCACGTGCGGTGGTCAGGGCCCGGGTGAAGTTTCCGTCCTGTAACGTGTCCGTTGGCCCCTGTGCCTGTCCCCGCCTTCAGGCCGCTGTGTGCTGTGTCTGACAACTGCCTTTTTGCACCGACTTGGGGGAGCGTTTAAAGCAGGTTCTGTGCACGGGCAGCATTGGGGTGTGCGTGTGTACGCGCGTGTGTGTGCGTGTGTGTGCGTGTGTGTGTGTGTGTGTGTGCATGCACTTCTCCGTGTTTGTATTGTGTGGAGAGAGATGGAAAGAGGCCGCTCTGACATGTCAGGTCATCTTTCCATGCCTGTACGGAGACACACGGACGTTGGATGGCATGGGTGCTGTTCTGTGAAGAACTGATCACGAGGATGTTCACACATACCGACAGAGAGCGGGGCCTGTGGGGAGGAATCTGTCTGTAACGTAGCTTCAGCAGCTCCCCGCAGAGGGGAACGTGACTGTACCATCAGGCTCTGTATGTCAGCTGAGCTTCAGCACAGACCCGGACACACGGCCCCACGTGAGTGCACGTGCAGGCGCTGACGGAGAAGCCCAGTAGGAAGTCTGTTCCGTCTGATCATGCTGAATTTAATCATGTGATTTAAGCCCAGCGGGTGTGGCTCAGTGATTGATCATCAGCCTGTGAACCAGGAGGTCATGGTTTGATTCCCAGTCAGGGCACACGCCTGGTTTGTGGGATCCATCCCTAGTCGGGGGCGTGCAGGAGGCAGCTGATCCATGGTTCTCTCCCCTCACTGATGTTTCTATCTCTCTCCCTCTCCCTTCCTCTCTGACATCAATAAAACTATATTTAACCAAAAAGGATGTGATTTGAAACCATGTCTGCTATAAGCAGGCTGGTGGCCAGTTTGTGAATTCAGAAGACCACCTGTTACATGACCGTCCCACTGTATGCCTTTCCCGACATCTAATCACATGTCCTGGTCACAGTGGCACACTGTTACCCCGTGGACTTAGGCTAGTCTCCTGGGTGGTCAGTGACTCAACAGTTAATAAAAGTGACTCAACTTATGTTAAATTTATACATCATTTTGTGATTCCTCATTCATGACTTCATCTTTTTTAAAAAATAGCCATAATTACCTAATATCACCTTTTACAACACATTTCTTACTACTCTACTGCTTTTATTTCTCAGAAAATAAGATTTTATATAGATCTACAGTTGCCTCACATTTAATTCCATTTTGTGAGCCAATATGTATTCATCTTTTATATGGATTATAATTGCATAAGTCAATTTACTTATTAATTTTGAGTCACCTATTCATCACATGGTATATTATTAGAAAATATCACTATATTTTTTACACTCTTGAAACTTTAAGCTCCGCTCATTGAAGATAAACCTGAATTTTAATTGTTATATATCACCAACCATGTACCAAGCCGAGAGTCTATTAATCACCAGGATGATATGGATATTATGAGGTGCCCTCTGAAATTCACAAACAAAGTAGATCATTTGGGGAAGCTATACGAACATAAAGATAAATAGAACCATCAAGGAATAGGTAGAGGCAAGATTTAAATGATTATAGTTAGTGAGGAATGCTAACGTTGTAATTAACTAAGCTAGCATTTTCTGTATAAAGCTTTCCTCGGGCTCACTCGTGTTTAAATAAATGTGTGTTACAGATGAGCGAGCTCATTCTGCAGATCCTCGGAATGAGGTGTAAGAAAAGAGATGATTGGCTGGCCCGTGTGGCTCAGTGGTTGAGCACCCACCTATGAACCAGGAGGTCACTGTTAGATTGCAGATCAGGGCACATGCCCAGGTTGCGGGCTTGATCCCCAGTGTGGGGTGTGCAGGAGGCAGCCAATTCATGACTCCAATCATTTATGTTTCTCTCTCTCTGTCCCTTCCTCTCCAAAATCAATCAATATAAGAAAGAAGATCAGAAGGAAAGAAGGAAAGAAAGGAAACATATGATCACCTGATGAAAAATCTTACGTCTCAGCAAGTAGTAGCATGAGTTTCCTGTCTGTAACTTCAGCTGAATTATCAGGATATAAATGGAAAATGTAACAAAAGAGAAAAGTGAAGACGTGCTTGTTTAAAGAGCACCTTCCCGCCCTGACTGGTTTGGCTCAGTGGATAGAGCGTCGGCCTGCGGACTGAAGGGTCCCGGGTTCGATTCCGGTCAAGGGCATGTACCTTGGTTGTGGGCACATCCCCAGTGGGGAGTGTGCAGGAGGCAGCTGATTGATGTTTCTCTCTCATCGATGTTTCTGACTCTCTATCCTTCTCCCTTCCTCTCTGTAAAAATTCAATAAAATATATTTAAAATAAAATAAAATAAAATAAAATAAAAGAGCACCTTCCAGTTGAGATGTGCTGAGAGGGTGATTGAAGGTGAGGGGCATGCTCTCTGCTGGGAGGGGCCCTGGCAGGCGTGCAAGTGCAGATGGAGAAAGAACACAAGTTTCAGTTCCGGATGGAGGCAACACTCTTCCCACAATCATGCAGGTACATTCCCCTGTCTGTGTCATATTCCTTTCTTAGGAAAACCTTTCTCCTTTTTTATTATGTTTTAAATTAAATCTATTGGGCTGCCCTAGCTGGTTTGGCTGAGTAGATAGAGCGTCAGCCTGCAGACTGAAGGGTCCCAGGTTCGATTCTGGTCAAGGGCATGTACCTTGGTTGCGGGCGCATCCCCAGTAGGAGGTGTGCAGGTGGCAGCTGATCGATGTTTCTCTCTCATCGATGTTTCTAACTCTCTTCCTCTCCCTTCCTCTCTGTAAAAAAATCAATAAAATATATTTAAAGAAAAATAAATCTATTGGGCTGGCATCCTATCTAATAAAATAGTAATATGCAAATTGACCATCACTCCAACACACAAGATGGCTGCCTCCATGTGGTCAAAGATGGCCGCCACAAGATGGCCAGCAGAGGAGGGCAGTTGGGAGGGATCAGGCCTACAGGGAGGGCAGTTGGGCGCAATCAAGCCTGCAGGGGAGGGCAGTTAGGGGTGACCAGGCCAGCAGAGGAGGGAAGTTGGGAGTGACTACAGGGAAGGGCAGTTGGGTGGGACACAGGCCTGCAGGGGAGGGCAGTTGGGGGGGACACAGGCCTGCAGGGGAGGGTAGTTGGGAGGGACCAGGCCTGCAGGGAAGGGCAGTTAGGGGTAACCAGGCCTGCAGGGGAGGGCAGTTGGGAGGGACCAGGCCTGCAGGGAAGGGCAGTTAGGGGTAACCAGGCCTGCAGGGGAGGACAGTTAGGAGCAAACAGGCTGGCAGGGGAGTGGTTAGGGGGTGATCAGGCTGGCAGGCAGAAGCGGTTAGGGGCAATCAGGAAGGCAGGCAGGCAGGTGAGCAGTTGGGATCCAGCAGTCCTGGATTGTGAGAGGGCTGTCCTACCAATCGGGCCTAAACAGGCAGTTGGACATCCCTCGAGGGGTCCTAGATTGGAGAGGGTGCAGGCTGGGCTGAGGGACACACCCCCCATGCACGAATTTTGTGCACCGGGCCTCTAGTTGGTTAATAAGATTACATAGGTTTCAAATGTACACTTATATGGTACTAGCAGCCCTGCACATGAATCCGTGTGCCAGTAGCTCACCAGTAGCTTGCCGCCACCCTCTAGTAGCTCTCTGCCTGCTGCCCCGCCTCCCCGTAGCTTCCTCTGGCCCCCCAACCCCCCTCACAGCTTGCTGCCCTGCCCCCTCGGTAGCTCTCTGCCGCCGCTTGTAGCTCGCTGCCCCACCCTCATAGCTGATCTGTGATCCGGTCGTTACGCTTCATGGCGTAGCGCCCATTTGCATAGGACCTCTTTATTAGATAGGATATGATCTGCATATGGCATGGTGTGTCCATGACCCAAAGCCACGTCTCCTTCCAACACCAAATGTTTGACCCCCTTTATCCTGTACCCTCCCCGGCCGCCTTCCCTCTGGTGACACCACCCTGTGGTCTGTGTCTGAGCTTTTGTGTGCTTTTCTTGTTTCTCCACTTGTTGTTCTCAGTGTCTACCCCACAGGAGGGAGGTCACCTGGTTCTTAGCTTTGTCTGCCTGACACATTTCGCTTAGCATGATACTCTCAGGATCCACGCATGTTGTCACCAGTGGCAGCATTCCCTTATGGCCGAGTCGTATTCCATTGGGTGTACGAGCCCCCTCTTCTTTATCCCTCGTCTATGGAAGGACTCTACAGTTGTGTCCAGGGCTTGGCCACCATGAATAATGTTGCAATGAATATTGAGGTGCATATAGTTTTATAAATAAATGTTTTTGTTTTGGGGGGTAGATACCCAGAAGAGGGGTTGCTGAGTCACATGTAATTTATTCAGAATACCACTGGCTAGCATTTTGGAGACATTGACACAGACATATACATGTACAGAGAGATTGGATATAGATATAGATAATGTTAAACTAAACTATAACTTTTGTGGTACGTGTTAATCGGGAAACCATTTTTTTTAAGTAATGCCAGTATTACCAATACCATGGTATAGAATGGGTATTCTGAAGGCATCTTGGTAATATTTTGAACTTTCTTCAACATGTACATTTATCTACATTTATGTGTCTTTAAAACTAGTTTTTACTTTCATTTTCATTAGATGAAAATACAGGCTATTTTCAAATGGATTCTGATACTCTGATACCTATTCTTAATTATTGACGCTAATGATTTAAATTGAATGATTTTCTGATTATGGAAGTAAAAGGTATTGATGTTACTTTTGGACAGAGATTTAGTTCTTAGAGAAACCACTGTCCTTTCCTTTGAAAGGTTATTTCTTCTGCAGTTATTTTTCCCTGTACATGCTGACACAAACACATACACCTCCCGGTCTTCTTTTAAAAATTGGCATAGCACTGTACATACACTTTGTCTTGCTATTGTTATTTAAAATTATAGCAAGAGCATTTCCTTATTTTATTACAAATTCATGAACTTATTTTAACCAAGTAAAGTTTGATTTTACGTGAATTGTTATTTAAATAATCCTCTGCTTTTGTGCATGTTGATTTGTGTCTTCCCGGTTACATTTGATGCTTTGAGGACAAAATATCTACAGTATTAACAAGGCCTGCCTGCTGGCCTGTGTTGCTTAGTGGTTGGGTGTCCACCCATGAACCAGGAGGTCAAGGTTCTACTCCTGGTCAGGCACATACCTGGGTTGCTGGCTTGATCCCCAGCAGGGGGCGTGCAGGAGGCAGATGATCAATGATTCACTCTCATCATTGATGTTTCTATCTCTCTCCCTCTCACCTGAAACCAATAAAACGTGTTTTAAAATATATAACAAGACCTGATTTCATCAGTATAGATTTTTTTTAATGTCTACCAGGGGTCCTCAAACTACGGCCCATGGGCCACCTGCGGCCCGCCGAGGACATTGATCCAGCCCGCCGGGTGCCGCTGCCTGTCCTGCTTAGCAGCCGATTCATCCTGGGCCCGCAGTGCGCATAGGAATTTGTTCATAGTTTTTTTTTTAAACTATAGTCCAGCCCTCTAACGGTCTGAGGGACGGTGAACTGGCCCCCTGTTTAAAAAGTTTGAGGACCCCTGGTCTAAACCATAGCTTTTCGGGGTTCTTGGTTTTGTGGCTCAAGCAGCTCCCACACAGTTGTGCAGGCCCATCCTTTCCCAGCAGGGAACGAAAGCACCCCGAATATCGTCCTAGGAAAAGCTTTGCACATTCACACCAAAATGTTTGTCAAGTCCCTGTAACTAGCCTTCTTGGACAGTGGTCTGTGCACTGAGGTGCACCAAGCACGTCACTCTCCCGCCGGGGGACTGTGTACACTCGGGAGGGGTGAGCGCGGACCACCGTGTACCAGCTGTGACGCCAGTGTGGGAGCTGGTCTCAGCCGCGCCCTTCCGCCCTCCCCGTGGCCGTTTTAAGCGCTGAAGAAAGGCCATTCTATTCTGCGAAAATCAATATGTGCATCTGGTTTGTCCTTCATGTGCACGGGGAAAGACGATTCCTTTCATCTCCGCATAGAGTTTCTTTTAACCACACACAACACACGCCCACGTCTTCTGATCTTTCTCCTTCTGTGTTTTTTTTAAATAAAGTATAAAAGAGAGGTTATAAGTCTTTAATTCCTTTCATCCTCCCGTGTTTACTTACCAGCCGCATCAATAAAAAGTCAGGCGGACAAGGATTCAACATGAAACCTGAGGGGGGGATCCCCAGAGCACAGGGCTGCACCCAACACCCCGCCTTCCACTGAGTTTCCCATGTCACTCCCAGGC
This sequence comes from Plecotus auritus, assembly GCF_963455305.1. Taxonomy (NCBI): domain Eukaryota; kingdom Metazoa; phylum Chordata; class Mammalia; order Chiroptera; family Vespertilionidae; genus Plecotus; species Plecotus auritus. The sequence continues at coordinate 1,454,567 of NC_137772.1, forward strand.
CCGGGACCCTGGACGGACTGACCTCACGGATCTCCTGGTGCTGGGGTTGTTCCGGCCCAGCAGCTTCAGAACCCCCTTCGGTAGGTGAATGGTGAAGCCTGCTGCCCTACTGTGTGGCCTGCGTTGTGCACTATGCAGTGTGACCTGCTGTCCTGGAGGCTGCGTGGGACCCGGGCCTGGGGAGCCCGCTCTAGGGAAGTCTGTGTACAGACCTTTCAGGCGCTGACTCTGGGCCAGGGGTGGGCAAACTTTTTGACGCGAGAGCCACCATGGGTTCTTAACCTGGACCGGAGGGCCGGAACAAAAGCATGGATGGAGTGTTTGTGTGAACTAATATAAATTCAAAGTAAAGGTGCGGAGGGGAGAGCAAGAGAACCGGATAGAACAGCCGGATCCGGCCCACGGGCCGTAGTTTGCCCACGGCTGCTCTGGGCACAGGGCGGCGGGCGGGCAGTTTCAGGCGTGGCAGGTGCAAAGTCTGGCGGCGGCAGCATTTCTCCACGTGGTAAGACTTCCTGTAACCTCCAGTGTCCTGCTAAGGAGACGGGTCAGCGACAGGCGAGGGTCTGGGACTCTGATGCATATGACAGAGAGAGAGAGAGGCGGGGGGAGGGAGAGCCTAATGGGTGAGAGGTCTGGGAGCCACACAGACAAATGTTTGGAGATCAGTTACCCGCCTGGGTGATTCGCGAATGCCATGTGCTTACGCCGATCAATAACGCTTCTGCAGTTCTGGGCACCAGGAAACACGTGTGCATTAGGAATGCTTAACGTCCTGGCTTTCCGAGCAGCGTTTAAAGGACTGAAACGTGAAAAGATACGCTTGTTATTCCCACGTGTGCTGGGTGGGTGGTAAGAATGATAGGCCTAGAAGAGTATTATCCTTCTCTTGTGGCGTTGTCAGTAGCAGCGTGACCGACGATTCCAGGCGCCCATTGGACATCGCCCGCCTACAACTTGGCAGCATTTAATTAGAACCCACATATTAAGACCGAAACCTCTCCTGGTTAGTGCATGAACTCAAACCTAATTGATAAGCTTGCTTCTGTGTGTGTGTGTTTTTAAGTACTTAGAAAATTGATTACTTCAGAGCTTGAAATGCTTACTACGCTTTCTATTTTGGTGCATAATTTAACTTTGCAGAAGATACACTAGTTTATACTAGAATCACTTACAATGCAGTGATGGAAGGAGTACTAGTTAATATGTTCAATATATTAATCAAGTATATATGCTGGGCCCTGACGGCGTGGCTCTGTGGTTGAGCATCGACCTAGGAAGCAGGAGGTCACGGTTCGATTCTGGTCAAGGGCACAGGCCCGGGTTGCAGGCTCCATCCCCAGTGTGGGGCGTGCAGGGGGCAGCCGATCCATGATTCCCTCTCATCATTGATGCTTCTCTCTCTCTCCCTCTCGGTTCCTGAAATCAATAAAAAAATATTTTTTTAAAAGTTGTGTATGCTGGGATGAAGCCATGGTTTTATATTCCACCCTGTGTTTAAAGTGACAAGTAGAGGCCGTAATGGGGGAATGTATTCAGTTGTCACTAACAGCATAGTCATATCATTCTATGACCCCCAGTGCCATTGAAGAACCTTCTGGAACAGGGAAGCCATGATCATGACAACAGCCTACACTTGCTGGCACTGCACTCCGCTCAGCACCCCGCGTGAGTTACCCGCGCAGCCTCACAGCACCCTTGGGCGGAGGTGGTGGTCCGAGCGCCACCTCCCACCTGAGCAAACTGGAGCTCAGGGAGACCCTCACCTGGCCGGCCCCCATCCCGCCTCCTGACCGAAGACGCACACGGCCTGTTCCGGGGAAGCCACTGCCCGGGGATCACCTGTTGCCTAGAGTTGCGGTGAAACCCAGGTCAACATGAATCTTAGGCAAACAATTAACAGGAAATACACATCTGAAAAGTCTGTCACTCATGTGGACATTAAACTTAATTTCTTTTTATATATATATATATTTTATTGATATTTTACAGAGAGGAAGGGAGAGGGATAGAGAGCTAGAAACATCGATGAGAGAGAAACATCGATCAGCTGCCTCCTGCACACCTCCCACTGGGGATGTGCCCGCAACCAAGGTACATGCCCTTGACCGGAATCGAACCCGGGACCCTTCAGTCCACAGGCCGACGCTCTATCCACTGAGCCACACCGGTTTCGGCTAAACGTAATTTCTTAGCTGCTGTTTAATTTTCAAAACAAATGAGGCATTTATTACAACTCCCTACTAAAGATAAGGAAGTTGAAGGGGGCTTGTCTCCTGTGGAACCCAGCACGTACCCACGTCTCCGTCATCCGTAACAACCATCACCGGAAAAGTGCACTTTCAGGCCTCCTGGTATTCCAGGGGGAAACGTGGGCTAATGTAGTCATACGTGTTTGTGGACTAACACGAATGCTATCACTGCATTTTTACAGACGGGGTGTGTGCGTGTGCGTGTGTGTGTGTGTGTGTGTGTGTGTGTGTGTGTGTGTGAAGGACGGCCATAATTTCAAGGTTACGTTGTTACAGTGTTATTCCAGTCTCTGTTTTGAGATGTGAAGGAACGAGAACAGGGTGTTCTCTCTGTCAGTTTGTGCTTCCGATGCGCTTGTCTGTTTCATACGGACCCCGCCGGCACAATAAAACGATGGCGGCTCTGCGGCCACCAGCTGGTGGGCAGGTAGTGATGTTTCGGGTCTAGCCGCGTTAGACTTGTGGTGCTTCGTAGCGTGTGATGCAAACCAGCCTCAGCTGCTAGCTTTATTCCTCACAAACTACGTACCTTTCATTGGGTCTCTGAATATATAAGACTTCAACCTCTTAAGACAATTTTATCTGTCAGTCATCTATCATCCACCTATCTTTAGGTGAGACTAATTCACCACCAGCGTTGATGCCAACAGCAACAGGCGATATTGAATTGTGGTCATGGCCGTCGTGTACCAACCTCATTTCGTCTACGGAGAGTTTATGGGGGATTATAGGCGACAAACTTGATTTCACCCAATACATATGAATCAACGATGGTTTTGAAGGGCTATAAAGAGTGCAGGTAGTCGAAACCGGTTTGGCTCAGTGGATAGAGCGTCTGCCTGCGGACTGAAAGGTCCCAGGTTCGATTCCGGTCAAGGGCATGTACCTTGGTTGCCGGCACATCCCCAGTAGGAGGTGTGCAGGAGGCAGCTGATCGATGTTTCTCTCTCATCGATGTTTCTAACTCTCTATCCCTCTCCCTTCCTCTCTGTAAAATATCAATAAAATATATTTAAAAAAAAAAAAAAGAGTGCAGGTATCTCTGACTTAATTTAGTGAAAACACAGTAGAGAATCCTGACACCATAAAGGCGTGCTATCGGTGAATCACCGGTATTACCAATTTGAAGCTAAGCATTTCAGAGGCATGGGGTTTCTGTGCCTTATTTAAAGAGGTAATACTGGGTTACTTGGATCTGTGCTGTGTGCTCACAGGAGCCTGGTGGTGGCTTGATTTTCCCTGATGTAGAATAAGACACAGTTCCCGGGCTGAGGCCCGGGTGCGAGGCTGTGTACATTCTCGCTGTGACTGCCTGTGCGTGGGGATCGCAGCCTTGGACCCAGATCACGTGCAAGCTTACCCCTAGAAGGGCAACAGTAATCCTATACAATAAAGAGGTAATATGCAAATTAACCCTCACGCCCTCACAAGATGGCTGCCTACTACCAGGCCGGCAGGGGGGTTAGTGAGGGACGACCAAACGACTGAACTGCAGGCTGCGTGGGGCCACCAGGCAGGCAGGCAGGCAGGCAGGTGAGCGATTAGGAGCCAGTGGTCCAGGATTGTGAGAGGGATGTCTGACTGCCAGCTTAGGCCCGATCCAAAAGCTGAAACTTGGGTGTGAGGATACAACTGAGCTCCAGGGTGAAGAATGCAAAAATGGCAGCTGTGCCAAATGAAATAAAAGTGGGAACTGCATTCCTACGAGAACCGGGAGGGAGACGCGTGACGTGGTTCCAGCAGACAGCCTGATGCTTCCGTACCCCTCGCGCTTCTTCCTCCCTCGGTCTCTCTGCCCGCGTCTGCCCCTCCACCCCCATCACAACTGCAGACAGATGCTTCTGAAATCCTGCAGGGGAGAAAAACGTTTCCCTTCTTCCCCTCCAGGCTCCGTGGGGTCTAATAATTCAGTCGGCACCAGGCTGATTAAGAAGAGAAGAACACGTGTTGTACATCTGGGACTTCATAGAAATATGAGACTTAAAGCAGCTTTTGTACCTTCTAGGCAAGGAAGCAAACTTGCAAAGACTCCATGGGACAGAGGGTTCGAGGAGTACATCAGGGGGAAAGTGACAAGGTTTGTGTATACAGCCTTGTGGCCCGGTTCCTGCCTCTGGTGATGAGGGTGCCTTCTCCTGGGGCACAGGGAGGGCGCCTTCTCCTGGGGTGCAGGGAAGGTGCCTCTCACAGGGGACATTAATTTCCTGTCTCAGGAGGACAGCAGAGGTCAGAGTGTCCTTGAACTGGCTGAGTCTTAAGTAACTTCAGTTCAAAATACTCAGCCTCCCTGAGTGGCATGTCTTGGGGAGTATAGTCTGCTCGCCCTCAGTATGAACCTGATCTGGTCACTCACCCCACAAAATTCTCAGCAGTTCCTTGTTGATGATAAAAGAACACCCATTGCACTGTGGGGTTCAAGTCCGTTGTCCTTCGTTGGTGCTGAGCCCTGCCTTCTCCCTTCCGCGGTGCCTGCTGCTCCCCACCCCCGACCCCGAGGAGAGCAACGTTGAGGTTCTCCCACTTGGGCCTGAGTGTTTCCACATCTTGGCCTGACCTGTCATGTCATCCCTCTGTGATAAAACCCCGCGACATAGACCCAGTAAGGATGGAAGGTCAGCCCCCCGGGGTGGGTGGGCAGGCTCAACAGCCGTCTCAGATGGTGGATAAAGAAAAACGGAATTTAAGGGAAGGGGTGGGGGTGGGATATGCAAGGGAAGGGCTGCCCAGCACCAGCCACGGGGATGGAGGTTGGCGGGGGGCGTGATGGGACAGCCCCGGGAGCTGGGGCTCCATCCTCATGTGCAGTCCCGGGCCGAAGCTCATCAGGGTGGATCTGGGGCTGAGCTGAGCTGGGCTGGGCCGGGGGGAGGGGGGGGAGGGGAAATGAGGGGCGGGGGGTGCACTCAGGTGCCTTCAGGGCGGTTCAGTTCCTTGTGTGGCCTGATGCCTGGTGTCCAGAGAGCTTTTCCTGGTCCTTGTCCTCCTGTGGGGGGAGCTTGCATGTGGCCCTTCAGGGCTGAATTGCCCTACAGGCCTAACAAAGGAAGCAGCGATGTTGGCAGCGTGCTGAGGGGAAGGTGGGTCGGCGTTACTGACAATTCTAGAGACCCCGTTGGCCATCACCCGCCTACAAATTTGCGGTATTTGATTAGAATATGCATGTTAGGCCTGAAACCTCTCCTGGTTGGTGCACAAACTCAATCTTAATTGATAAGCTTGCTTGTGTGTGTGTGTGTGTTTAAGAACTTAGAAAATCAGCCAAAACTGGTTTGGCTCAGTGGATAGAGCGTCGGCCTTCGATGAGAGAGAAACATTGATCAGCCGCCTCCTGCACACCTCCTACTGGGGATGTGCCCGCAACCAAGGTACATGCCCTTGACCGGAATCGAACCTGGGACCCTTCAGTCCGCAGGCCGACGCTCTATCCACTGAGCCATACCGGTCAGGGCAGTTCCGTCGTTTCAACGTCTATACACATGTGCTTTATGTTTTTTATTATTTATTTCCCACAAGTAAAGGTCAGGAATTGTTCTCTTTCTTTTATATTTTTTTACTGTGTCACGTCATCACTGCTGTGTCTGTGCTCCCTGTGAGCGACCCAGGTGCTTAGGGAGGTGGGTTCCGACATACGGCGAAAATCGCTTATGTCGCCGTGGGAACGGATCTCCGACGTGACCCGAGGACTGCCTGTGTTTGGAATCAGGACATTCATTAGGAAAACGTCCCGTTCATATAATGAATGAATGAATAAAATGAGCGGCAGAATGAGAAACCCGCTCCTGTTCTTCAAAAGGCAAGTGTCTTGCGGGCAGGACGCCAGTTAACGTGCATGCGGGGGCGTTTCCCGAAAGTCTCTGACCTCGAGGCTACCGGTGGGCCCCCCACCAGCACCAGCACGCACTTCCTGCCTGGAGGTGGTGCATTTTGCAGACATTCTCTTCTTGGCCACTGAACTCAGCGTGGCCCTTTGCTGAGGCCACTTTAAAACACTCTCCTCCGTGTGGGTGAATCCCCTTGTGAGTGTCGTTGGGTTTGGAGTTTCTGTTCAGGTTCCCGGAACGTGGGCGGGCTCCTAGCTGCTCCTCGGAAGACGCCTGTTGAAAGGAGGATAATGGCCTTCAATCTCTCGAGTAAATGAAATATAATATGAAAATCGCTTGGGCTGACTGCATGTTTCTCCAAATAGCACCAGACACCTCCACACGTAGGCGCAGCCCCACCTGCGGGTCCCTGAGACCCCGCGGCCGTTCACGTCACAGTGGCCGGGACAGTGCTCCCTTCCCCTGGAGAGCACGCCCAGGTGCGTTGACCAGGAGGAAAACATCAGCCCCGGAGACGCTAATGGACGTCACGCCGTAACGGCGTTACCTGGAGCTGGGCCCGTCCACGGCTCCCGTGAAGGAGCTCAGCGCCGTGTCCGAGAACGTGTTGTCCGCTGCCCGTCGTTCTTGTCTATACAGCGACGGTCTCTGATGACGTCAGGCAGAGCATCCCAACCACATCTGTGTAAGAAGCTGCGGGCGGGATAGACCTCTACGCAGCAGCGTCGCCGTCCTTGGTTTAGACCAGCCTTGGGCAAACTACAGCCCGCGGGCCGGATCCGGCTGTTCTATCCGGTTCTCTTGCTCTCCCCTCCGCTCCTTCACTTTGAATTTATATTAGTTCACACAAACACTCCATCCATGCTTTTGTTCCGGCCCTCCGGTCCAGTTTAAGAACCCATGGTGGCCCTCGAGTCAAAAAGTTTGCCCAACCCTGGTTTAAACCTTTTCGGTCACAGCGTCCCTGTGTCCGAGTCACGTGGGCTCTGAGACAATGGGCGTCTGCGGCTTCGTCTCTGCTCCTCTCCGTCACGCCCAGGCAGCGCCCGCTCCAGACGACACGCCGCACACCGAGTGTGAACACGTATCGGGCATGAACGAGCGGTTCCTCTTTGTGTCAGGTATTAACATTCTGAAAATGTTCTCATCTTAATAGTTCACGGGGAGGCGTATAATAACCACAATGAGTGTGGGCTGTTTGCAAAAACACAACAACCAAACACAGTATATTCCATGCCCATTATTGTGAACATGCTGTACATTTAATGTAGCTACAGGGTACCGTAAGTGCACATACCAGGCACCACCATCTAATTAAAAACATGCTCAGAGGATCTCCTAATAGTCTGCAATGTCTCCAGGAGCTGGAGGGGGCCCACAAAGGCAGGACCATAAGGAGGGGGAACTGAGGCTGGAACGGAAGCCACAATGCCAAGCATGCGGGAACACGTATGGCTTCACTGATTTTTAGAGAGAGAGGAAGGGAGAGGGAGAGAGACATCATCCATGGGCTGCCTCCTGCACTCACGCTCCCTCCAGGTGACAAGCAAGCCCGCAATCCGCCATGGGCCCTGAGCGGGAATCCCACCGGTGACCTCTGAGTTCCTGGGTCAGTGCTCGAGCACTGAGCCACACCGGCTGGGCCAGGTGTAACTTTTCATTTTGGGTGTGAAAACACACTCTGCTCACCAAGCAAGGCTGCTGCCTCCCGCTGCCACGCGGGAGCGATCGCTGGATCTGCACGGTCGGAGGCACGGAGCCGCAGGAACCAGTGCCTTCAGCAGGAAAGATCCTGAAACTCCAGGTCCCCTAATCCTGGAGGCTCCCCCTTTTCTTCAGGGCCCCTCAGTTCTCCAGGTTACCTGCCCCGAGGCGGGCTTTAGATCCCCATCGCTTCTTCTCGATCTCATGGCTGCTGCATGCGATGTGTTTGTGTTGTTTTCTGAATGGCTTTGGCTAATACACGTTAAAATACGACTTGGGTTCTTCCTAGCCACTTTGCAGACACCATTTGTAGCTGATCATTGTCAGCCGTTGATTCTTTTGTTTTGCCTGCTGGGATGAATGACTATTTTGTGTTTGTTTGTTTTTTTCAAATACTTATGGCTTGAAATACTGAATGAAATAAGCACTTCTTCTTTCCTTTCCTTATCTAATTGCATCAGAAAGCACTTTCTGAGCCCTGGCTGGTTTGGCTCAGTGGATAGAGCGTCGGCCGGCCTGCGGACCAAAGGGTCCCAGGTTCGATTCCAGTCAAGGGCACATGTTCGGGTTGTGGGTGCGATCCCCAGTAGGGGGTGTGGAGGAGGCAGCCAATCAATGATTCTCTCTCATCATTGATGTTTCACTTTCTTTCTCTCTCCCTTCCTCTCTGCAAACAATAAAAATATATTTTTAGAGAAAAAGAAAGCACTTTCCGAAAAGCCAGAAGTGAAATGGCTTTCGTGGAAATAGCTTTCTGTTTCATGGTGAAGTTTGACACTGACTTTTGTTTTATAAAATTCACATACAATGGCATTTTCTTATATCCCCATGTTTGTGGATTTTAATCAAGAATCAAGAATGGATATTAAATTTTACTAGATGTCTTTGATTGCCACTTACTAAATAATTTCATTTTTTATCCTCCATATTAAAGTGTTGAATTAAAATATTTCCAAATATTGACTCATAGTTTCAATATTGGAATAAATGCAATGTCGTCATGATATATGGTTTCAAGTTTTGTCTGGAGTCTATCTGTTAACATGTAAATGACTTTTAAATTATTCATCTAGTTTATAAGGAAAATAGTTTTCTATAATTTTTGATAATGCTTCTTTTAGATATAGTATCATGTTAGTTCATAAAATGATGAACAAATAGACTCAAATGGAGTTCAGGTCATTTTAGGCTCCTAATGGTAACATGGTATGTTTGTTTAAAATTATTTTTCTAAGTAAAATATATATTTTAAAATAAAATTACTTTTCTAAAGGATGATTATGAAGATAAAAATTATCTATTTTTAAATTTAGTGGACTCTTTATCAGAATTACAAATTTTATATGTAGCTTCTATCTAATTGGTCATTAATATAGCACTACCTACTATAATAAAATCAAAATGAATTTATATCAATATTTCCAAGTTGTTAGCCCATTATATAAAACGTAGTGTTTTTTCCCTAAGTAAAGTGTTCCTCAGACCTAGGTGGTTTTTTTCAGTAGAATAAGAACCTTATGAAGCTTCCCTGTGGCGTTACATTTCTATGTCCATTTTGTAGAAATAGGTTCCCACTCTATTCATAAAGTGTGAGGTTAAAAGCTTTCACTTCACTGAGTAGCCCTGGATGTTTGGTACCTGAAGTAGCTTAAATAAAAAGTCACTTAAGCCAGCGCTGAATGGTCCCTCCCGGGGGTACTGGGGTCCGCCTGGCTCCCAGAAGGGGGAGGACTGACTAATGACCCCTCGCCCAGGCGCGGGATCTGTGAGGAACCGGTGCCGCCGTCCTCCACCCTCTGAGCACTGGGGGAGGGATTTATTGCCTCAAACCTCATTTTGAATTTTCCTGCAGATCTTCACCTGTGGGGTCATGAATGGATATAAATAGCTGACTTTTACAGTAGCCCACAGCCGGCGTAAGGCTATGTATGGGCTTATAGAGGTCATTGTCACATTAGGAGACCTCTAAGTACACATTTCAGCCCGGCTGGCTTGGCTCAGTGGTTGAGCATCTACCTATGAACCAGGAGCTCAGGGTTTGATTCCCAGTCAGGGCACATGCCTGGGTTGTGGGCTCGATCCCAGTAGGGGGCGTGCAGGAGGCAGCCGATCCATGACTCTCTCATCATTGATGTTTCTCTTCCTCCTTCTCCCTTCCTCTCTGAAATCAATAAAATATACATATATCTTTTAAAAAGAGACCTCTGAGCTCTGACTTAAGTTATTTAAAAGTATTAACACACGCCCTAACCGGTTTGGCTCAGTGGATAGAGCGTCGGCCTGTGGACTCAAGGGACCCAGGTTCGATTCCAGTCAAGGGCATGTACCTTGGTTGCGGGCACATCCCCAGTAGGAGGTGTGCAGGAGGCAGCTGATCGATGTTTCGCTCTCATCGATGTTTCTAACTCTCTATCTCTCTCCCTTCCTCTCTGTAAAAAATCAATAAAATATAGTAAAAAAAAAAAAATAACTCTCTATCTCTCTCCCTTTCTCTCTGTAAAAAATCAATAAAATAAAAAAAATAAAAATACAAAAATGAAAGTATTAACACAGTTACATGATCATTGGCTGTTTCTAATCTAACCTGCGGGCTCATACACTCCAGGCGCTGGACAGTCATCGCAAAGCTGATCGGTGCTTGGGTATTCCCGAAAACATTCATATTTCTCTTAGTCCTTTAAAGAATTTCTATGTTTCCTCTAATATAAACGTATGTGTATATAACTCATAAAGAAACACATATAATTTTGGAATTTTACTCCAGTTTTTGAAACAGGCTACATCTGATTTTTAACTGAGAATAATGGTGGTTAAATCAAGTGAGAGACTGGTTTTTCATTTGACACCTATGAGCTCTAAATGGTATATAATCTTACATAATAAAAGGCTACTATGCAAATTGACCAAATGGCGGAACGACTGGTTGCTATGATGCACACTGACCACCAGGGGGCAGACACACAACCCAGGAGCTGCCCCCTGGTGGTCAGTATGCTCCCACAGGGGGAGCGCCACTTAGCCAGAAGCCCTGAGCTGGGGGGAGCGGGCCTCAGCTGTCAGTCAGACATCCCTCAGGCCTCCTGGACTGAGGGAGGGCGCAGTCTGGGCTGAGGGGTCCCCCCACCCCCGAATGCACAAATTTATGCACTGGGCCTCTAGTTCTAGATAAGAAGCAACTTTTGATCCCACACATGTTTGAAAGAACACTTATCTCCCAGAGCATGCCAAAATGAACGAATCGACATTAGTCCATGGTTTAGCCCTTTCTTTCCTCGACGCATAGATAAGTGTTCATTATGAATAGTGATTGTTGTTACGCATACATTACGAGTGAGAGTTGCCGCCGATTCAGCTGCATATTTGCCCTGTTCCATAGTTTTGTTTTTTTTAAAATATATTTTATTGATTTTTTACAGAGAGGAAAGGAGAGGGATAGAAAGCTAGAAACATCGATGAGAGAGAAACATCGATCAGCTGCCTCCTACACACCTCCTACTGGGGATGTGCCCGCAACCAAGGGACATGCCCTTGACCGGAATCGAACCCGGGACCCTTCAGTCCGCAGGCCAATGCACTATCCACTGAGCCAAACCGGTTTCAGCGCCTGTTCCATAGTTTTGATTCACCCAGTGAGCTTGTCAGTGGGACTCGTCCCCAGTTCGTGTGCACATGCTCTGTTCATCAACCTATGCATGCACTTTATTCTTGTACTAGAGGCCCGATGCACGAAGATTCGTGCAAGAATAGGCCTTCCTTCCCTGGCTGCCAGCACCGCCTTCACTCAGGCCAGAGCCGCCTTCCGCCTCTCGCCTTGTTGCATCAATTTCCATATTCCCTCCTTATTGACTGTGGGCGCCGCCATCTTTGTCGCGGAGTTACGGTCAATTTGCATATCCCATCTTTATTAGATAGGATGCTGGATATTATCTTTAGTTTCTAGAGGAGTTCATGAAGGGGTGTTGGCCCCAGAAAGTTCCAGGTATGACGGAAAATATCACCTACTCCTGGACTATGAATTGGTATTAATTTTAAGACCGTGGCTGCCTCATTTGGGGGAAGACCAGCCTGGGCAGAGATGGCTGTCAGATGCCAGGGTAGCAAAGCAAAGATAGGACGTCTCGATGGTCAGCTCTCCAAGTCCTTGAAGTCACCAGCTTCAGAAGTAAAATAAATGCTCCGTCAGCTTGGGAAGCAAAGAGCTTTAAACCATAGAAACTCTCACCCTGGTCAGTGTGGCTCTGCTGTTTGAGCAGCACCCCATGGACCAAAGTTTGCCCCTTGGGTTCCTGGTCAGGGCACCTGCCGGGTTGCTCTATCGCCAGGAGGGGGCGAGCAGGAGGCAGCAGGTAGATGTCTCTCTCTCTCTCTCTCTCTCTCTCCCTCTCCCCGCCCTTCTTTTCTCTCTAAAACCAATACAAACATACCTAAAAAAGATAATTCTCAGATCTAGGGGACCACCTATTAGTGGATGAATAAGATCCATGAGAGGGGAATTTTGAACCAGTCATTATTTTTGTGCCCTGGATTGAGACACACAACCTTCAGAAACGTCTCATGTCATTTTATCAAAGGCAGCAAGGCAGGGCTAGCGCCTCTCTAAGGAATATCATTCATAAAAAAATATGGAATATTTGAGGGTAAACACTGAGCCCTAGAGGGTTCTTCCCCACGTCCGCTGTCTCCACACCCACACATGCGCCTCCAGGCTGCGCTTTTAAACAGTGGGACGCGTTTGCCACCTGACGTTTTTATTCACCAGGACCGGTTTTTTTATAAGCCTCTAATCCCTAATTTTTTTAAAAAAAAAACACCCATAGTTGAAAGCATTTTGTGCATAAGTATATTCCGAAAGGGCTAAGAAATATTAAAATTGCCTGAAAAGTGTGCCTCCTTAAAACTATTTTTTAAAAAAAGGAATTCTTAATCAACGTAAAGAGAGGGAAAAAAGTACAAATCCATGATTATACAGAAGATGAAGAAAAACGGTTATCTTTAATTTTCTAAGAGGGAAAATTATTCAACCCTTGAATGGGTGGCTAAAAATAGTTACTTAAAATTGCATGGTGAAATAATAAGCCATAACAGAAAGGGTGCGGGAAGACTGGCGTAATAAAATTAAAATACGTGGCAGGATGATATTAGTCTCTTTCAATAAAACTCCTCATGCTTAAAAACGTGGCCCCATCATTTATAGCTCAAGGTCAAACTTTTAGCGATTTGCCCTTAAGTCCCAAGTGGAGTGCGTGTGACTCACGGGGAGGATGGGGAACACGGTGTTACCAAGTTCTAAGAAGAGGCCATCAATTTTAAAACGAGGACACAGGCAAGCTTCCTCGATGGCCGGGCACCAGGAGCTGCCACAGTGGAAAAAGGCATCCCTCTCCCAGATGGAGAGCCGCAGCCCGCGGTCAGAGGTCAGAGGATGGGGCGGGGCTGGGGGGCTGGGGTGGGGGGACCGGAGGGGGCGGGCGATTCTGTGCTCTTTCCCAACTGTCCTATCCCTGGGCGACCCTCCTCTACATCTGACCTCATCCTCCGCCCTCAGTGCTGTCCTTGCTTCACTGTCCTGTTTGTTATTGAGGATCCTCACTTCTCCCTCCTGCTGCAAATTCTTCCTCGGCAGCAGCGTCTGCCACTCCCCTCCTTAGCATCCACGCCTGAATCTCACTCTGGAGGCCCAGCCGGGGTGGGCCCTGCCTGTGGCCACAGCAGCAGGCGTGACGTCCAGGGGCCTCCTGAAACGCAGGGGCCCTCTCTCTGCAGCGAGGGCGACCCCATCCACAGGCTCTTGAAGATGAAAGTAAATATGTTTCATCTATTTGTGTTACTCTTTCCTTTTTCTCATCTATAGTGTTGAAAGTACCGTATTTTTCCGTGTGGAAGATGCCCCCCCGCCCACTTTCCAACACCACATTAAGAATTCAGTATTTTAAATATATATATATATATATTTTTTTAAATATATTTTATTGATTTTTTTTTGCAGAGAGGAAGGGAGAAGGATAGAGAGTTAGAAACATCGATGAGAGAGACACATCGATCAGCTGCCTCCTGCACACCCCCTACTGGGGATGTGCCCGCAACCAAGGTACATGCCCTTGAACGGAATCAAACCTGGGACCCCCCAGTCCCCAGGCTGACACTCTATCCACTGAGCCAAACCGGTCAGGGCAAGAATTCAGTATTTTAAACGTAAAGCAGGACACGTTTTTATTTAGTGATCGCCGCAGGTCATGTTCGCAGACCAGCGCTAGGCTGCGACGCGGCATCCCTCTGTCCAGCCTCCGCTGCATCCCTGCCGGCCTTCGTCACTTCAGTTCCAGACACATCACCCTCTCCAGCTGCCGTCGTGTCACTGCCGTCTCCCGAGCCACGGTCCATCCACGCGAGACCCTCCTCACAAACTGGTGGCGTTTTCCCAGCGAACCTGTGGGTGTTCCCATGGCCCGCCCTTCCCCCCCATGAAACGGAAGCACCGTTTCGCCTTTCCTGTGAAGTCAACCATGTCCCTTTCGCTTGCAGACACCCTTGCCTGCCACGGAGGGAGCGTGGCTGACACACGGAAGCCACCTGGCGCTGCTCCATGATCCAAGTCTGGAGCCTCTGCTCCACGTTTGCCCGTGTTGCCGGTTCTCCTCTCCGGCCTCCTTCTTTTCTGGCATCTTCAGGAGCTGTTCTTCCTGTTTTCTCCACTGTCTGCTCACACCCTCTGCGGGAGGAGGTCCACGTGGTCTCTCTGCAGCTCGGGTTCCATGCTCTTTTGCAGAGCGGATGACATTCGGTGTGAATTTTGCGGAGTAAGACCATCGCTTACCGGTATTTGTCTTTTTATTTCTGACATCTTTATGGGCTCAGAACGCTCCCGTCCCTGTTGCATCTACGCACTCTCCACCTCCGCCTCCGATTACGGCATCAGCTGACCTCAGTAACAATAAGGCTGGTGATTGGAGGAAGCCTGTTTGACAAGGTATGGGCAGCTACACACCTGCCCCCTCAGGGCTCCCTCCTTGGCTGACTTCCCTGTATTAGACGCCCCTCGATTTTCAGTCTACGGATTTTAGAAAAAAATAGTGTCTTATACACGGAAAGATACGGTATTACATATGTCCCCTTCCCCCCCCCTCCATTGGCCACTTCTAGCCTGTCCCCGCCCTCCACCAGACCCTCACCGCCCTATTGTCTGTGTCCATGGGTTATGCACATATGCATACAAGTTCTTTGGTTGGTCACTTCCCACCTGCCCACCCTCCTCCTTCCCTCTGAGATTCCAGTCTGTTCCATGCTTCCCTGCCTCTGGATCTATTTTGTTGATCAGTTTATTTTGTTCATGAGATCCCACACATGAGTGAGATCCTGTGATACTTGTCTCTCTCTGACGGGCTTATGTCACTCAACATGGGGCTCTCCAGGTCCCTCCATGCTGTCTCAGAGGGCCAGAGACCCCCCTTTTTTACGGCTGCGTAGTATTCCCTGGTGTAACTGAGCCACGGCTTTTTTATCCACTCATCTGCTGATGGGCACTTGGGCTGTGTCCAGATCTTGGCTATGGTGAATTGTGCTGCTGTGAACATAGGGGTGCATATGTCCTTTCTGATGGGTGTTTCTGGTGTCTTAGGCTGTATTCCTAGAAGTGGGATCACTGGGTCAAATGGGAGTTCCACATTTATTTATTTATTTATTTATTTATTTTTAAAACAATGACATTTTTTAAAATATTTTATTGATTTTTTACAGAGAGGAAGGGAGAGGGATAGAGAGTTAGAAACATCGATGAGAGAGAAACATCGATCAGCTGCCTCCTGCACACCCCCTACTGGGGATGTGCCCGCAATGAAGGTACATGCCCTTGACCGGAATCGAACCTGGGACCCTTCAGTCCGCAGGCCGACGCTCTATCCGCTGAGCCACACCGGTTAGGGCGGGAGTTCCATATTTAATTTTTTGAGGAAACTCCATACTGTTTTCCATTTAATGGACATGTTCACTCCCATTTGTTGTTACTCTCATGGGCCCTCCCCTTCGCCAGCAGGGAGCTAAGACATTTGCACACGGGGTGTTTGAGCCTCACACTCCCGTCCTTCTCTGAGGAGGAAACGGAGACTATGGTGCTTAGCAATTTGAGCAAATTGTACTCCTAGGCTGAAACGGGAGCTAGTGATTTAGACGCAAGTCCGTCTGCCTCATGTATGTTTCACCCCAAAATGCCCTGGCAGCCAAGCACAGGGCGTGGGCGAAAAGCCGACGTGGAGCGGGGGCAGTGCCAGCCCTTGGGCCCGCCCAGCGGGGCATCAGAAAAAAAACAGTAACCTTGCCCAGAAGCACCACGGCCGCACGTGGCTGTGCCAGTGATTGGTGCTCAGAAAGCGCTTGGCAGAGAAGGAAGGACCATCTGTACCGTGTGGGTGGTCCGATTGGCAAGGGCCACACCGGCCAGGCCCTTGGAGGCGCGGACACCGTGCTCAGGTGCTGTCCCACTCCGTGGTTATAAAACCTCCGTGTTAACTCTCTGCGCAGGGTATGCATGACCATGTGTTTGTACAAATCGCTTACAGTGTCTAAGCCTTGCAGGGGTCCTCAAACTTTTTAAACAGGGGGCCAGTTCCCTGTCCCTCAGACCGTGGGAGGGCTGGACTATAGTTTAAAAAAAAAAAACTATGAACAAATTCCTATGCGCACTGCGGGCCCAGGACGCGTCAGCTGCTAAGCAGGACAGGCAGCGGCACCCGGCGGGCCGGATCCATGTCCTCGGCGGGCCGCAGGTGGCCCGCGGGCCGTCGTGTGAGGACGCCTGGTCAGGCCATTCCATTTTTTTACACGTAATGTCTCCACTCACAGTAACTGCAAAGTCCAATGCAGGGCGAGTGCGTTGTTGCTAAAATCAGATGTAGCCAACGCCACACGCAGCCCATCCCGCAGACCGGAGGGGTGGAGTCGGTGGCTTTGCCAGGTTACAGTTAACAGGGGGTTTTCTATGAGCGAAGCCGCAGCCCATCATCGATGCCATTACTCCAAATTAAGTGGAAAACGGTCCATTGGTCCCCCCTGCATCCCGCGTCCTCTCCGCATCCTTGCTCACATCGGGCTCCGGGCTGAGGGACGAGGACTGCGTATGCCAATAGTGCGTTCTCTGCAAGCCTTACCAACGTGCTGGGTGTTGGATGGTTAAGATGCAATCAAGAACTTATTCACAGGAATAAAAACTAACACAATGTCCGCCAGGAAAACAGGCCTGTGAAGATCATGGGACGCCCACCGTGGCCCTCCCAGCAGCGCCTCTGAGGCGCGAGAGGAGGAGATGGAGGCCTCCCCCAGGGTCCCCGGTGTCCGGGGCCACAGAGTCCAATGCTTTGGGGTAAATATTCAGTCTGGTTGGCTGGACGTTGCCAGGCATTGCACTCTGCTCTGTGTTCCGAGGGAAGGGGCTCGCCCAGCGGGGGGGGGGGGGCTGACTGCTCTGGGCCGGAAGGGAACGGGGAAGGTGTGAGAGCGGAAGGTCGTGGCGCGGGGCCTGAGGTTGAGGGTCCCGTGAGAGAGAAGACCTGAAGGAAACCCTCTCTTGCCAGGTCCTTCGGGAGGTGCTGACGATGGAGAGGGTGATGGTGAGGAGGATGGTCTGGCACACAGAGGCGATGTTTCCATGTACTTCTTCTTACTTGGGTTTCATCCGTATGATTTTATGAATCACAACACGGATGTGTACGGAGTTAGGAATCACCGATGGTGCCTCGGAGAACCAAAGAATGTGTCCAACACTCGTGTGCCTATTGCGTGAACTTGGCCACCCGCCCCCCTGCCTCCAACATGCCACACCCCGATTCCAATTCTCTTTCTAATTCTGCTCCCCTTCTCCATCTCGCCTCCCCTCTGGGTGGGACAGTCTCTCTTCTTCAGAACTTCACACAGTCCTGCTCGTCCACTACCATTTCCCTGCAGCTATTTCTCACCGTCTCATCCCACTGCTTTGCATGATCCCAACCCGTGTTTTCCCAGATTAAATATCCTCTCTCCTTCCTCTATATTCCAGAGCCTACCCAGCGTTTGGTTCATAGTAAGCACTGTCCTTCATTCAACCAACGTTTATTACATGTTGACGATTACATCTCAGCCATGTAGGTGCTGAGATACAAAGACCTGTCAATTCTAGTCAATGACTCAAGGCACTAATGAAGGAGACATAGATATATATTTATACACACATGTAATTACAAGAGAAGATGACAAATTCTATGGAAGAAAAAATGGGAAACCATGCATGAATAAAGAAGCAAGAATGACTAACTCTGTCTCAGGTATTGAGGACAGAAATTGTTTAGGGCCGTCAGCACATCTGCGTCTTGAATAAGCAGGAGTGTGCGGGGATTGGGGAGGGGAGGGGTAGACAAACGAGGCCCATGGAGCATTCCCTAATGGTTTTGTCGTTTTATAAAATACTAGAGGCCCGGTGCATGAAATTCGTGCACGGGGGTGTGTGTCCCTCAGCCCAGCCTGCACCCTCTCCAATCTGGGACCCCTCGAGGGATGTCGGACTGCCCTCTCACAATCCAGGACTGCTGGCTCCCAACGGCTCGCCTGCCTGCCTTCCTGATTGCTCCTAATCACTTCTGTCTGCCAGCCTGATCACCCCCTAACCACTCACCTGCGAGCCTGATAGATGCCTAACCGCTCCCCTGCCAGCCTGTTTGCCCCTAACTGCCCTCCCCTGCAGGCCTGATCACCTCTAACTGCCCTCCCCTGCAGGCCTGGTCCCCCCCCGCCCGCAACTGCCCTTCCCTGCAGGCCCGGTCACCCCCAACTTCCCTCCTCTGCCTGCCTGGTCACCCCTAACTGCCCTACCCTGCAGGCTTGATTGCCCCCAACTGGCCTCCTTTGCAGGCCTGGTCCTTCCCAACTGCTCTGCCCTGCTGGCCATCTTGTGGTGGCCATCTTGTGTCCACATGGGGGCAGCCATCTTTGACTACATAGGGGCAGCCATCTTGTGTGTTAGAGTGATGGTCAATTTGCATATTATTCTTTTATTATATAGGATTAGATAGGATAGAGGCCTGGTGCACAGGTGGGGGCCAGCTGGTTTCCTTGAAGGGTGTCCTGGATCAGGGTGGGGGTTCCCTTGGGGCGTGGGGCGGCCTGGGTGAGGGGCCTGTGGTGGTTTGCAGGCCGGCCACGCCCCCCGGCGACCCAAGCGGAGGCCCTGGTATCTGGGGTTTATTTATCTTCTACAATTGAAACTTTGTAGCCTGGAGCGGAGCCAAGCCTCCTGCTCACTCAGTGTCCACAGCCATTTCTGTTGGGATTTATGTATCTTCTATAATTGAAACTTTATAGCCTTGAGCGGAGGCCAAGGCAGGCCAGGGCAGGCGGAAAACTTGGCTTCCTCCATCGCCGGGGGCAACTCAAGCCTCCTGCTCTTTCCATGGCTACAGCCATCTTGGTTGGGTTAATTTGCATAATTGCTCCTGATTGGCTGGTGGGTGTGGCTTGTGGGCGTAGCGGAAGTGTGGTCAATTTGCATATTACTCTTTTATTAGATAGGATGTACTCGATATCTATGTGCTATCAGGCACGATGCTAGGCTGTTTCACAAGTCTCTTTCTTCTAAGGGTTTGGACGTTATGTTAGTTTTTATTCCTGTGAATAGGCTCCTTATTGCATCTTAATTATCATTGTAAGACCTGGGTTCCTGCAAAGCTCTTCCGCTGTGGCAGCGGGAACCTACCAGGGGCCTAAACCCGGGAGGACTCATCTGCCTGCCGCTAACCATGAGGTCCAGACGGCGCCCATTGCTGCTGTTGGTTCAGAGACTCAAGCTGGTCTGCAGTCTCTTTGCCTTCCTCTCATGGTGCAGAGCTGGCTGCCCCGTCTCCAGGCACCCTTGAGGTAGCCTTGCCTGCAGGCATGGCAAAGAGGAAAGGTGTCAGTGTCCTCTGGTGTCTGCAGGTCCTGGCAGTCCCCCTGGCAGTGCTTCCCTGCCCTCCTCCAACCATGGAGACCTTCGATAATGCCTCACTGGCTGGCCCCCTCCCCTTGGAAGTCGGTTTAGACTTTAAGCTGGGGATTGTATCCCCAAACCATAATCGGGGCCTGTTTTTAATAAAGACCTTTAAGACTGGGTATTGCGTCGACAGCTATCACTTTGTGACACGTGCTTAAACGACTGGGCGCATGTTATGGTGTGAGACGGACCAGGACATGCTTCTGGCGTGTAAAAGCGATGCGTTAGCCTCCCGTGCCCTTTCGCACTCGGATCCTCTGGAGTTTCTCTCTTTCTTGATCCCAGTTTTTGCTTTAGTAACTGGGAAAGGAAAATATATAATTTAAGCATCTATCGCTTAAATATACCAGCTATAGGCCAGCTGGCACGGCTCAGTGTGGTTGAGTGTTCACCTATGAACCAGGAGGTCACGGTTCGATTCTCCGTCAGGGCACATGCCCACGTTGCGGGCTCCATCCCCAGTGGGGGGCGTGCAGGAGGCAGCTGATCCATGATTCTCCCTCATCACTGATGTGTCTCTCTCCCTCTCCCTTCCTCTCTGACATCAATAAATATATAGATTTAAAAAGAGATGCTGTGTTGCATACATGTGTGAGAACCTTTTGCAGTGAGACTCAAGGAAGGCTGATGCCCAGAAAGAACAGGGCACAGTCTGTGTACCCCTGTGTCTCATGCTAAGCTTGGGCATGCTCCCCCCTCTCCCCGCCCCCCGGTTTCTCCTGACGCTGGAGAAACAGCACAAAGTAAAATTGTACTTTTTGGCGACTCTCTGTCTTCTGGATTGTTCCCACATCCATCCATTCCAGTTGTAATTGCTGATGACAATCTTCTATTCTTGCAACTTCACACAAACGTGACTCATATTTCAGTAAGTTCTCTCTGCCGGAAATCTCTTCCCCCACCTGCTCACCTCTGTGAAAAGGTGCCTGCCTTTCCCCCTCCTCCGCCCTCCCCCCTCCTACTCAGCCTCTCCCCTCCCTCACCCCGCCCCATCCCTCTCACAGAGGCCCTTGTAGTTTCAAAGCCCACCAGGGCAAGCTACACATACATTTAACCATCCGCGTTCCTCACTCCCTGCAGATCCGGAACATCACGTGCTAAAAGCATCATGCTACCCAGAGAAAGAACACCGGTGCACTCACCTTGGCGTTGGGATAAAGAGTTGACTTGGGAACACGCCCCTGATGAAATCCGCTAGAGACCATTGGGCTGTTCATTTAACACAGGGGTGGGCAAACTTTTTGACTCCAGGGCCACCATGGGTTCTTAAACTGGACCGGAGGGCTGGAACAAAAGCATGGATGGAGTGTTTGTGTGAACTAATATAAATTCAAAGTAAAGGAGCGGAAGGGAGATCAAGAGAACCCTCCGCTCTTTCGGCCGGATCCAGCCCGCGGGCCGTAGTTTGCCCACGGCTGATTTAACACAACCGCTGTGTCCCGCGTGTGGCTACGTGGGCCCCTTGGTGCTGAGGGAGGTGAGGGCCTCATTCT
This sequence comes from Plecotus auritus, assembly GCF_963455305.1. Lineage (NCBI taxonomy): Eukaryota > Metazoa > Chordata > Mammalia > Chiroptera > Vespertilionidae > Plecotus > Plecotus auritus. Next base: position 1,475,826 of record NC_137772.1, read on the forward strand.
CTACTGTGTTCTGGCTCTGACATCTTCACAGGAGGCCCTCCGAGCTCTTAAAGGAGCCTTTTAAATTCTTACGGGATGCGCACTCGATACGTATTAGGTTATGCTGTCCCAAAACAGGGCACCCTGAGGAACCGATACCTTTACCATCATATTTCTAGGAAAATAAGCACTTCGTCTCCCCAGTGGTTGGAGGGCAGAATCCCCCTAGCTGGCACATTTCCCATTGATTGTAGATGCATAGTCCTTTTTTTTTTTTTTTTCTATGACACGTTCTCTCTTCTGTTGGCCTTTCAGACCACAGTTCTGTCCTTTTCCTGTGAAATTGATGTGCAGGTGCCTCAGACATTGGCAGGGAGATGGCGAGCACAGCTTTCCAGCACCTGCGTGTGACTGGCTTGCATTTGTGTCCAAAGCTAAAAATACGCTTGTCATTAGCTGGGACTTAGGGACGATCAGTGTCCACTCACTTCCGCCGCCAGCACCCAGGAAGGAGGGGGTCGGAAGGGAGGCGGCGCCTGATTACGGCATCGTTGTCTGCGAGGCTGGCTTTTCCTCAGGGTGGGGGAGCAGCAACGTGTGGGCACAGGCTAAGAAAAGTGTCCGCCCCGTGCAATCACGTCTTTTAGCAGAGAAACAGGATTTTGGCATTCACATGTTTACACTTTTATCTTCCCAGACTTCCTTTCGAGTTGCTCAAGGAAGGGGCCCTGTTGAGGAGGAAATATTTACCGAGACCTAACATTAGACGCAATCGTTGGGATAGCATCTGACACACAAGTGCGGAAGGGACAGTTTCACCATTGGGGTGAATCATCCTATATAATAAAAACCCAGTGGTCGTGACGCCGTAACGACCAAAGACCGGTCACCAGGAGGCTGCGTATGTGGCGAGGTGTGCACAGGTGGACGGGCCGTACAATTTCACGCACTGGGCTTCTAGTCCAATGTAATAAAGTGCTAATATGCTAATTAGACCGAACGGCAGAACGACCTTCCGGAATGACCTTCTGGAACGATCAGTGGGCAGGGCTGCGAGGCAGCCGGGGCTGCGAGGGCCGAGTCCCTTACACGAATTTTGTGTATCGAGCCTCTAGTGAATTATAAATCAGCTGTAGTTTTTAAAAGAAAATTGGTTTTCCAGCCTACAATTTTGAGGGTTGACATTTTACAAGGTGTCTGCAATTCTTCAAAGTAGTCATTTCATCCACCACCCAGATATGGCCCATGCATCACCCATGTTTCCAAGGAGCAGGTGGCTACCATCTTGGATGTCAATCAGCTTTCTCCCATGGTGTGTGTACAAGTTCCTGTTAAGAAATGCCTTTCCTTCCTTTTTCCCTCCCTCCTTCCCTCCTCCCCTCCTATCCCCCTTCCTTCTTTCTCTTGCCTGCCTGGCTACCTGCCTGCCATTAACCCTGCCATTCTCCTTTTAAAAAATTATTTATGTTTTAATTAGAGCTCTTTTTATAGAGCAATGTACGCTTCAAAGCACCATCGAAGGGGCAGATACAGCGGGTTCCCACACACCTCCGCTCCTCCATATACACGCAGCCCCCCCTCTCCCCATTATCAACAGCCCAGAGGAGTCCATTGGTTCCAATTGCTGACCCTTCTCCTAGGGTCACTGCCCTGAAATCACCGGTGCTTTCCCCACGCATGCCCACCCGGCCGGCCCTGGCCACCCTCGGTGTTTGCCCTGTCCCCACAGTCTTGCCTTTCCCGGGGTGGCATTGGGTTGGAATCACATCTATATATCTATATCTATATCTATATCTATATCTATATATCTATATCTATATCTATATCTATATCTATATCTATATCTAATCTATATCTACATCTACATCTATATCTATATCTACATCTATATCTGTACCTATACCTATATATGTTTGTCTATTTCTATGTCTCTATCTATGTCTATATCATATCTATACCTATACCTATGTCTATGTCTGTCTATGTCTATGTCTATGTCTATGTCCACATCTAATCTATACCTACACAGTGCGTGGCCTTGTCAGCTTGGCTGTGGCACTTAGTCGCATGCACTGAAGGTTTCTCTGCGCCTTCACGTGGTTCGAGAGCTGGTGTGGTTTCCGTGCTGAGGCTGTGTCACTGGCTGGACCACAGCTCAGTCATCCGTCAGCAACAGAAGGCATCTGGTGCCGTGGGCTCAGTGTGCAGGTCTCGGTGTGGACCTGTCTCAGTGCCTTTGGGCAACACCCAAAAGTGCAGTTGCCGGACCTTTTGGTAAAAATACGTTGCGTTTTGTAAGAAAACGCCAGACGGCCTTCCCAAGCAGCTGGAACGTGCTCCCTTAGGATCTTGGAGAGCTGTTCCCATTCCTCCGGACTCTCGGGCCGGGCATTCCCGGTGCCAGACGGACGCTTTGTGTAGCACCGCACCAAAGGAGTGCTGAGCTGATGCCGAGTCCTTCAGCTCCTGAGTCACTCCCTCCGTTTCCCCCGTCCCTGCGCCCCGGTTCCGCCCTGCAGGCGGCGTCTGCGGAACAGCGGACGCTCCCTCTCCCTCCGTCTTTCTGTCTCCTTCCTCTCTCCGTTTCTTATATGAAGCACACATTGGAGGTTCTGATCGTCATACTTCATTCCGGTCAGATGGGGAGAGACGTGTAATACAAGCTGTCTGGCGTGAGGAAGGGCGGTTTTATAGTTAAATATGTATGTCACTGCATCATGGGCTCCCTCTCCAGCCTTTCATTTTAAGTGTATCTGCTTTTAGTCAATGGTACCAGCAAAATGGAAGAGAGAACTTTTCATCCATCTATCATCTATCTATCTATCTATCTATCTATCTATCTATCTATCTATCAATACATAGCCTGTCAATTAGACATGTGGGCTGTTGGGGCACCTGCTTACAGCCCCCCAGAAGGGAAAGTTGAGAATGCCCCGCACCTCCCTGGCATCCTGGGGAGGGCGTGGTGGTGAGAAATGCCTGTCCTCCCTCTTTCTGCTTGGCTAGTGAAACTCCTTCGTGTTAAAGGCGTGTCCTTGCAGGCCTGAAAGGAAAGAGGTGTCTCCTGCAGAGGGCGCTGCGAGGGTCCATCTGAGCCTGTTCTTTCACACCCGGGTAGGAGCCGTGGCCCTCTCTCCGTCATTCTCCTGAAACCTATGGGCATAAACCCCAACTGCCCTGGTCCCTCCTGGCGCTTGAGACTCAGCCCTGCAGCTGAGCGCCCCCCAGAGGCTGGCGTGTGCTCCACACACTGAATGGGGAGCCCGGGGTGGGCTCTGTCCCCTGGACCTGGGGTGTCTACTTCCAATCACACAAAGGTGCCATGAGGACTAGCAGCAGGCTGGAGGCAGGTTTATCAGTGTCTCTGTCTCTGTCTAGCTATGTCTATCTCTATCTCTACATCTATGCCTATGTCTGTGTCCGTGTCTGCTTCTCTCTCTCTCTCTCTCTCTCTCTCTCTCTCTCTATCTCTATCTCTATCTCTATCTAATACCTATATCTATATCTAATCCATATCTAATCTATACCTATATCTATATCTAATCTATATCTACATCTACATCTACATCTACACCTATACCTATACATATACCTATACCTATATCTCTATCTCTACATCTATACCTATGTCTGTGTCCGTGTCTGCTTCTCTCTCTCTCTCTATCTCTCTCTCTCTCTATCTAATACCTATATCTATATCTATATCTAATCAATATCTAATCTATACCTATATCTATATCTAATCTATATCTACATCTACATCTACATCTACACCTACACCTATACCTATACCTATATATGTCTGTATGTCTGTATCTATGTCTATATCTAATCTATACCAACATCGATATCTATGTCTATATATCTATGTCATGTCTATGTCTATGTCTATATCTATACCTATACCTATACCTATACCTATACCTATACCTATATCTACATCTACATCTACATCTAATCTATATCTATATCTACATCTATATATATATCTAATCTATATCTACATCTATATATATATCTACATCTACATCTATATCTATATCTACATCTATATCTATACCTATACCTATATATGTCTGTCTATTTCTATGTCTCTATCTATGTCTATATCATATCTATACATATACCTATGTCTATGTCTGTCTATGTCTATGTCTATGTCCACTTCTAATCTATACCTACATCAATATCTATGTCTATGTATCTATGTCATGTCTATGTCTATATCTGTGTCTACATCTATGTCTGTATGTCTATCTATATCTATCAGCCAGGCATCTCTGCTCAGGTTTTTGAGTCTTTCTAAGACAACTTATTAGGACAAAAGGGGGAGATGCTGGTTTAAGTTACTTAATAATTGGAAAGTTGCTTCGCAGATGTCAGTATGAATTGATACGCTCACTGCAATGTCCTATTATAGCTTGGAACATTGTTTGTGATACATTTTATTCTTTCTCATCTGCTAGGGGTTGAAGTATTTTCCTGGTGAATTTACAGCCCTTTGATTAGGAGGGAGGGCACGCTTTCGTGTCTGCGAATCGTAATCACAGTATTCTCAATGCTCTCTTCTGCCCCCGCCCCCGGCACCCGCATGTCGTGCCTCGCTCGGTGTTTCTAAAGTCCAGCAATTTTCTTATCTAATTTCCTTGAAACACTGTGATTCTTTCCTGTCAAGATTTTCAACCTGTCATTTTCAGAAGCGCATCCAGTGTGGTGGGCGCATTAGTCACGGCCCTGGCATTCTGAGAGCTCAAGTCACCTGGTCCTGTGAGGGGACGTGTCCCCTGTACTTCCTTCCCGCAGGCAGAGGGCAGTGGCGCCGCTGGCTTGTGTAGGACTCTCTGCATTCAGCCCCTTTGACGCCTGCAACCTTATCCAGCCAACGGGCCAGGGGATCCACACCCGCCTCCCTGAGGCATGGCCCTCGCTTCGTCCACGCGCCCTCCATCTCTCTCCCCATTTCTCTCTGAAAAATCACCCGAGTCCTTGGCTCAGCTGGGTGAAGATGCTGCACCCACTCCTTGTGCGAGTCTTTAAACATTAAGAACAAAGCTCTGATATTAAAACAATTGCAATCGATGCCAATGCAAAAACCAAACTACTTACATGGTATCATGTTAAAACTTGAACGTCAAAAGCCAAACTCTGGCTATTAAAACAATAAAACAATGCCAATGCAACACGGCAATAAGAGAGAAATCAAAACTACAGACAAGTTAACATTTTTAGCTACTAAATGAAAGAAAGGTTCTTTTGCCGCGGGTGTATATTTACTCAGAGTCCTCGGACTTGGCTGTGTAAGACTTTGCAGAAGACTGGCAGCGAACCATTGCCAGCATGAGCAGGAACATGGTTGAAGAAGTAGCTTCCGCTTCTTGCTTTTCTACTTATCAGCTGGGCTTCAGTCATTAACTTCTTCAGCTGAACCCATGTTGGCACCTCGGTCCCTTGCGTAGCTTTCAGTTTTCTTCTTCTTCCCTTTTGCCGTCATGGGGGCAACTCCCAGTCTTTTGAACGAAGGGACAAGGAGCTTCTGTGGGTCCATTGTGGTGACGCACGTAACGCTCTGGCACCCAAATGGGCTGCACGGCTCCTTCTGGAAAGATACAAAACACACCCTCTTCCCCACATCATTACTGGATCTGATAAAACGCTCGTCTGGCTTGTGCTTCCTTCCACCTAGCTAACTCGGCGGAGGCTATTGCACAGGAGGCCCGATGGCTTTCGGCTGCTGTACGACCCTGTGCATCGCGATTCAAAAAATTTAAAGTATAAAGAGCATGACTGAGTTTGTCTTCAGGTGACACATAACATCCGCCTGCCCCTTTTTGTTTTAGTGTTTGCATCTTAGGAGTACATGCCAGCAATGATATTCCACTTCTTGGTGGTGGACAAGTGGTGGCAATGCAGGTCCCACCCTCTCTGGTTTGGTGCTGGGCAACCTGCAGCGACGCACAGCTGCTGACTGCTAGCATGGCAAGGCGTCTTCACCATCTCCATCTCTGGACTGTTTCTCCTCTTGTCTTGGGCTGTTTCTCTGCTTTTCTGTGGCTGGAGCAGTCTGGTCAGTTCCTCTCCGGGATCCGTTGTTGCAGGAATCCACAGGGGCTTGGAGGAGTTTTCTGGAAATATATAAACATATTCTCGACCAAAGGTTAATAAAAGAATCTTTTCTATAAATTAGACTTGGGATCCTTTTGATTTTTGTCCAAACGATTTTCCTTTGGCTTATTTTGACACCATAAGATTTTATGGGTGTCTTGTTATCAGCATTATAAATGAAAAATAATTTTTAAAGTAAAAAATTGTAAAGCAATTAAGGCTTGATGTAATTTAATTACAGGATATGTCTTACAGGATGTTATTCTACTATCTCCCCTTTTTTATTTAATTATTAGGAGGCTTTTGTAAATTTTATAATGTAGTCTTGATAACTTTTTATTTTTAATTTTTGCACAGAAATATGACTGCTTTGGATTCATTGCATGTTTAGCGATTTTACTATGAGATGAACCATCAATAAAAATTTTACTTAATACTTCAGGAACAGGTTTTGTCCAGTACAATTAAGTTTTTATGAATATTCACTTATTTCAATTAGCCAATTTAAGTTAGTCTGAAAAAAGGTTAATTTATTTATTAATTTACTTTAACTTTATTTGTCCTAGGTTATGGACAGTAAATGACATTAATTAAGTTTCTGCTATTAATCTTTAACTTTACATAAATTTTCTCAGAGAGGCAAAAACACAAATTATTTACTTTAGTTTAAGAGGCCAAATATATACATTTAATTACAGTTCTTAAGGTGTTTGAAGGAAACCTGTCTTTATTTTCTTCCAAAATAATTTTCAGGCTACAGAGAGTTTCACTTAAAAGTCTTTTTCTTTACACCAAACAACCTACAGTACAGAGCTGCTGCTCCATAAGGACTGATACGGCCGAATAGCCATATCACAAGTCACTTTACAGTCAAGTTGACTACTATTTTACTGCCAGATTTAATACTTTCACAACAATTCTCAGTTTACACTGTAAACATTAGTGGAAGAAATTTCAAAATTTTAAAATTTCTCCTTTTTATTAAGTTTAGAATTATGTTTTTAAAGAGTATCCCCTTAGGCTTATTTGCATATACAGAGGGATGATGGGAGGTCTCAGTAACTTTCTTAGAAGACTTAATCAAATTGCTTACAAAGACATTGGCTTATTCCAAGGGAGGGGTTGGCCTTTGCTGTTTCAAGATAGCGGCTCCCATGGGAGCAGCAAGCCATGAGGTCAACATGGCAGCTGCCAAGTCAGACAGTCCTCATGGTGGCTTCTAAACTGTTCTGTGACAGAAAAGATGGTTTGCTTCATCTCACAATAAACAAGGGAAGAGCAAACCAAAATTCCTAAAAGATAGACAGCCACAGTTATATCGCAGACACACAGAAATCTCACTAGCTGTTTCTGGTGGCTTTATTAGAATTTAATTGTTTATAAAAATATTGGCTTCTTATATAACTTATAAATTATGAGACCTTGATTATATTTTAAAAAGCTAATTTACAAAGTAATTTAAGTAGGTATTTTTATTAAAAAAGCAAAGCAAGCAAATTTAGTAAACTTACAGGTCTGATTCACAAAGCACAGACACTGCCCCACCCCCAGCCCATTCAAAATGCAGGCTGCTTGGGGCTTTTGTCTTTCTTGAAATTCTACTGCTCTTGAAAAATTTGGCTGTGTTTAAGAAACATATTGTTACTTTATTTTGCCCTTCTAAGAGGCAAAAACCATAACATTTAATGTATGTATATAAGTAAAATACAATTATCAATTTTTATTTGATAAAGCTTTCCATGCGATTTCAAGTATCAATCGGTTTAATTAAAAAATATTTAAGAGAGAACAGACTTTTGAAAACATTTCAGGGCTTGTGAAATGTCTGAAAGTTATTCTCGGTCAAAGTCTTGAAATAAACTTGGAATATATATATATATATATATATATATATATATATATATATATATATTTGATCTTTCCAAGTTTATTTCAAGACTTTGACCGAGAATAACTTTATATATGTATGTATTTATATATATGATTTAAAGATTATATACTTAAATTATCTTAAAGAATATCAATTAAATTTAAACTGAATCACAGAATTAATCCTCTTTTTTAATTAGACCAATAAGTAACATATTTTGAATTCCTAATTATTTCAGAGAAAACACAAAAATTATTTTCTCAAGAATAAATTTCTATACTCTAGGCGTTTAGTTACCACAATTATATAATTTCTCCCAATTTAATTTGAACCTTAAACTTTTTTTTTTTAATATATTTTATTGATTTTTTACAGAGAGGAAAGGAGAGGGATAGAGAGTTAGAAACATCGATGAGAGAGAAACATCAATCAGCCGCCTCCTGCACACCTCCTACTGGGGATGTGCCCGCAACCAAGGTATGTGCCTTTGACCGTAATCCTTTGACCGGAATCGAACCCGGGACCTTTCAGTCCACAGGCTGACGCTCTATCCACGGAGCCAAACCGGTTTCGGCTTGAACCTTAAACTTTTAGAGCTTCAAATTTTAGGTGGCAAGTTAAATACTTAGCATTTCTCAAATCAATAATACTTTTACATTTTTTAAGGATACATTTCAAATAAAATACAAGGCATATTCAATTACTAAATTAAATTCTATCCTCTAGACTTCACACGAGGCACACTCAGATCAACATTTCAGTATTACAACATTTCAATATATTTAGATATAAGTTTTTATCATTTGATTTAGTAAACTTCACAAAGTTTTTAAGTTTCTAGTGGACAGGCCTGGCCCAGCTGCTTGACTTTTAAAAGGACCATAATTTTTTCTGCTCCTGGTGAGGGCAGCTAGCAAACTTGTAGTCATTCAAATGCAAATTGTCCTTAAAGATGGATATTGGCGGGAAACTCGCCTACCTGATCTGCTGGGGGAAGGGCGACAGCCCCCCCTTCCTCCATTAACAAAGGGCAGAGCCAGTCCTTACCTGGGCTACTTAGATCTTTATAATTAATACATTATTTATCTATATTTCAACTATTTCTTTGAGATTCTAGAGTCAATTATAATTATTTTAAAGCATTTTCTTTGGCAAATTTTTGGTAACAATTAATTTACTGATTTTCTTGAAAGCCTTAAAAGTTAACTTTTGAACACCCTTCATTAGCATCTTAAAAACTACTCTTTATTATGGAAATGCCAATGTCTCTGCTAGAACCTGGCCTGAATATTTTTCCCTGGGTCACATCCTCCATCCTTCTGAGGCTAAAAGCAGTCTTGGGTTTTCCATTCCTGTAGCTTTCGTAAAGAGCGTCTAGTTCAAAACCAATGTCCGGAATTGGACTGTGCGCACATTTTGTTTTAAGCTAGCTTTGCTCTTCACACGTGCACAGAAATCCCAGATGCGTTTCTAAATTCTGTAAAACTTTTAAGTCACTAGCCAGAAAAAAGCATGGCGAAGATGAGACCTTTTAAAATGGCTTTCTCGGGGAGTGGGTGTCCATATTGGATCGCCTCCTGTCTCCCTTCCCCCACATCCTTCTTGTTTTGGGGGGAAATTCAGTGGTGGTCTGGCGTCTACTGTTTTTACTTTTATTTTATTTTATTTTATTTTATTTTATTTTATTTTATTTTATTTTATTTTATTTTATATTTTTTAGGGAAAGAAAAGGATTTTTTAAGATAAAGAATCATTGGCAGTTGCTGAGAAATCCCTTTAATCCTTTCTACTTGGTTCAGCCTGACACAAGTCCTTTGAGCCTCCAACAAAATGAAGTATGAAGTCACTTTCGGCCGAGCGCCTGCATCCAGCCCTAAAGGCTGGGCAGCTGCGAGCAAAACCTTTCTTACCCGCTCACAGGGACGCTTGTCCGGCTCCGCCTCAAACTCTAGCTCCTGCTCATAATTACGAGATAAATCTTTATCAGGGGGCTCCTGACTGCGGTCACAGGAGTGACACGTGGAGGCCTCGGAGGCACAGAGGGGGCAAGTGGTGTTTTTAGAGATTCGCACCCCTCCACTGTAGGCTGTAAGGCCGTGGCCACATCCCGCTTAGACATTCTTAAACTCTCCTGCGCTGGATCAAGGTCATCACGAATCAAAGTAGGAATAGGAATCTTCTCTGGACCTTCTGCTGTGTACTGGTCACGCAACTGCTTTCCGACCTTTTCCCACGTTTCATCAACAAAACTTAAGAAATCAAGAATCTGACTACGCTTACCAGAGCATCCTTGAGCTTTGAGCATAGTTTTAAGCAATTGAGAGTAGAGATCTCTTTCCCGAGACCCTGAATTACCCATGTTTTACACCCAGTTAATACAATTCACAACAATCCGCTCCTTACCTTCTTCAATCTGTGGCGTGTGCACTTCTTGGGGCGATCCCCTCGCCTAACGTTTACTTTTGTGAGTACCCCTGTACACATTCCTTGGCCCCATGTTGGGCGCCAGATGTAAATATTTCTCTCTTTTCCGCATCCAGCGTGGCTAGAGAGTGGGTCCCGTTCCTGAGTAGGGCTGGCTGGGGATTGAGAAATAAAAGAAAAGGACAAGACACAGAGATAGAAGGAAAAAGCTGGGACCGGGTGGGACCACCGTCCTCTTCTGATGGAGAGACGGGGACCCAGAGCTGATGCAGCGTGTTTATTTTATACCCCAAAGACCAGGAAGCTTTCCTATTCGTTCCCGGTGCTTGGCTGGATTTACATAATAAAACCCACCCCCTGGCACCTGGGCTGAAATGAAGGTCAAGCTGACAACACCTCTGCCTTTTGGCAGAATGTGTCCCCAGGGCGTGGCCTTGCCGACCGCCCTGGATTCAGCTGACAATTTAAAGAAATGCCCATGTGTCTTCCAAGGCGCTCTCTACACGAGTCCATCACTGAATTCCTTCTCCTCCACATACAACTCCTCTAGGATCCTGCCGGCATTGCTTTAGGGCCTGCCTGGGGCCCCCACTGAGCTGAGCAGGAGGCAAGCAGGGGTGAAAGGGACCCGCCACTCCGGGGGGGCTGAGCAGGAGGCAAGCAGTGGTGAAGGGGACCCTGCCCCTCCCAGGGGTCAATGGGGGACACATGCATCTCAGCTGTATGAGGAGACTCTCAAGCGGGGCGTTGGGGGGCGCTTTGCCCAGAAGTCCAGGGGACTGTGAGGAGGTAGCCCATCCGCCACGCCAGCTGGCTGATAGGGTGTGCAGGGAGCGTCTCCTCCAGACCCACACTGAGAGAAGGAGGGGAGACGCAGGGCCCTGAAAAACAGACCAGGAGGCAAGGCTTATGGCTGACCTGGTTCCTCAAGCCCCTTCCCGCCCAGCCCGTGGCCCTGGAGGGCTCGCCCTGATGGGTGCATTATCCCGGGGGGAGGGGGGTCTTAATGCGCCAGTTTCACCAGATGTAGACTTTCCTGTGGAAGTGGTTCACGGGGACCCCCCTAAGGCTCTGCCTGAAGTTGGCCAGGACTCAGCAACAGAGAACCGTGCCATGGGCCGGCCTAGTGAGGGAGGTCGCAGGGAGCTAAGGTAGCTCTGGCTCCTGCAGGCACTCCCTGGCCTGTCCACAGAGAGCCTACAGACACGTGGTCTGCATCGCTGGGACCCAGGGGTGGCCTCCAAAGCGCAGGGAAAGCCAGGACACGGCTCCTGACGTGGCCCAGAAGGAAGCCACGAGACCGATGTTTCCATGGGAACACGGAGCTTCTCCTGTTGAGGTGCCTCCTGGTTCCCAGCTGCTCTCTGTGGCGGAGCCTGTGTTCTCCGGGAGTGAGTGCCGTCCCAGAGCCAGGAGCTTCCACAACCCTGACCAGCCAGGTGCCTCCTTCTTCTCAGGGAGGCCCCATCCGCTGCCCGCTGGGAACTTCTCCCACAAAACCTCCCTGAGACCCTCACCCCTTTCTCCTTCCGCACTCACCCAGGACCCCCGCCTGAGCAGAAAGGAAGAAGGAAAGGGAGTGAGGGGTGCTGGTCTCTGAGATGCCAGGCCCCTGGCCTTGGGGTCAGCGGCAGCCACACACCTGCTCCCACCTGCTGGCGAGGCTGACATGTGCTGCTCCCGTGCGAGGCCTTCCAGCCCTCCCAGCCTCTGCACCAGGAGCTCCCCCCCCTCCAGCCCTCCCACCTCTGCACCAGGACCTCCCTCCCCTCCAGCCCCCCCACCCTCTGTACCAGGAGCTCCCTCCCCTCCAGCCCCCCCACCCTCTGCACCAGGACCTCCCTCCCCTCCAGCCCTCCCAGCCTCTGCACCAGGACCTCCCTCCCCTCCAGCCCCCCCACCCTCTGCACCAGGACCTCCCTCCCCTCCAGCCTTCCCACCCTCTGCACCAGGAGCTCCCCCCCCTCCAGCCCTCCCACCTCTGCACCAGGACCTCCCTCCCCTCCAGCCCTCCCACCCTCTGCACCAGGACCTCCCTCCCCTCCAGCCCCCCCACCCTCTGCACCAGGACCTCCCCCCCCTCCAGCCCTCCCACCCTCTGCACCAGGACCTCCCCCCCCTCCAGCCCTCCCACCCTCTGCACCAGGAGCTCCCTCCCCTCCAGCCCTCTCCCACCCTCTGCACCAGGACCTCCCTCCCCTCCAGCCCCCCCACCCTCTGCACCAGGGCCTCCCTCCCCTCCAGCCCCCCCACCCTCTGCACCAGGAGCTCCCCCCTCCAGCCCTCCCACCCTCTGCACCAGGAGCTCCCCCCCCTCCAGACCTCCCACCCTCTGCACCAGGAGCTCCCTCCCCTCCAGCCCCCCCACCCTGTGCACCAGGACCTCCCTCCCCTCCAGCCCTCCCACCCTCTGCACCAGGACACTCCCCTCCAGCCCTCCCAGCCTCTGCACCAGGAGCTCCCTCCCCTCCAGCCCTCCCACCCTCTGCACCAGGACACTCCCCTCCAGCCCTCCCACCCTCTGCACCAGGACCTCCCTCCCCTCCAGCCCTCCCACCCTCTGCACCAGGACCTCCCTCCCCTCCAGCCCTCCCACCCTCTGCACCAGGACCTCCCTCCCCTCCAGCCCTCCCACCCTCTGCACCAGGACACTCCCCTCCAGCCCTCCCAGCCTCTGCACCAGGAGCTCCCTCCCCTCCAGCCCCCCCCACCCTCTGCACCAGGACACTCCCTCCCCTCCAGCCCTCCCACTCTCTGCACCAGGAGCTCCCTCCCCTCCAGCCCCCCCCCCCTCTGCACCAGGAGCTCCCCCCCTCCAGCCCCCCCACCCTCTGCACCAGGACCTCCCTCCCCTCCACCACCCTCTGCACCAGGACCTCCCTCCCCTCCAGCCCTCCCACCTCTGCACCAGGAGCTCCCTCCCCTCCACCACCCTCTGCACCAGGACCTCCCTCCCCTCCAGCCCTCCCACCCTCTGCACCAGGACCTCCCTCCCCTCCACCACCCTCTTCACCAGGAGCTCCCCCCCCTCCAGCCCTCCCACCCTCTGCACCAGGGCACTCCCCCAGGCTTGCCTCCTTCGCTGTGAGGGGGTTGCTAGTAGCAACAGGAGACTCAGTGACTGGACACCCTTCTGCTCATTCATTCAGCTTCGCACTGTGATGAGGACCCCAGGAGTCGCCTGGGTCTCCCGTCCTGAGTGGGAAATCCAAGCCTGCGATTCCCTGTGGACTGTGCATTGTTTAGAGGACAGGCATTCTCAGTACAAGTGGATTCGGAAGTGCAGGGGGAAATAAGCTCAGAGAGTAAGAGGACCATCCGATGGGAGGGAACGTGGGAATCTTAAAGGGATCAGAAGCTGAGCAAAGAGCATGGGCATAGCCACCCCCCCCCCCCTTCTTCTCTTCCAAGACTCAGCCTGAGGCCAGGAGCTGCTCCACACCAAAGCTCTGTGGACACTCCCCTCCAAAAGTCCTTAGCCCTGAAGCACAGTGAAGAGTTCATTTCAGTTAGACCACTTCCAAAGCACCAAGCAGATGGAAAGGGCATTTGGAGATGGGAGGGAAGGAGGGAGGGAGGAAGGAAAGGAGGAAGGAAGGGAGGGAGGGAGGGAGAAAGGAAGGGAGGGAGGGAAGAGAGAGGGAGGGAGGAGGAAGGAGTGCATATGACGCCTGCATCACCGTCAGGAATGTCAGTAGAGCACAGATATTTAGAACTCAGTTGGGTCCTTTATCACATGTTCCTTAGCTGTGCTGGGCGCTTCCCTGACCTCTGCTCCACTAGCTGGCCTGGTCTGGGCGGAGGCCCTGTGTGTGGGCGGAGGCCCTGTGTGTGGGCGGGGGCCCTGTGTGTGGGCGGGGGCCCTGTGTGTGGGCGGAGGCCCTGTCTATGGGTGGAGGCCCTGTCTGGGTGGAGGCCCTGTGGGTCTGCAGGGCTATTTCCCTGGCTCTGACATCACACAGGCCCATTCCTGAGCCTGGGCTGCAGACACTGGGCTGCAGGTGTGGGTCCTAAGACCCCAGCGGAAGGGTGGGCCACAGGGAGGAAGCTGGGTCGGCACTGGGAGGGAGCTGGTGTAATAGTGTCCCCAGAAGGTCCCACTTACCCAGCCTTCACCCAAGATACAGACTCTACTTCTGGTTTCAACTACTAGTGAAGGAGAGAGCTAGAGCTAGAGCTAGAGTTAGAGTTAGAGAGGAAGGGGGAGAGGGAGGGGGAGAAGGAGGGGGAGGGAGCAGGAGAAGGGGAGTGGGAGTGGGAGGGGGTGCTGACCTGGCAGGAGTGCTGTTGGACGGGGTCCCTGGGGGTGGTCTCCATGGCAGCGCAGTGAGCGCATTGAGCCAGATGCCATCCCCCACTTCAGGGCAGACATCTAGTCCGCAGGCAGGTGACTGACAAAGGTCAAAGGTGAAGGTGGACCAGGATTCTGAACCTCAGAGTGCTGGCAGCATGGCTGCCCTGGGGAAGGCGGCCCCTCATGGTCCTGAGGGAGCACCTCCTGGGGGAGGATCTCCTGGGGCAGTGATCTGCAAACTGTGGCTCGCGAGCCAAGGTTTGCCGCTGTGTTAACTAATGAGTTTGCCAACCACTGGACTAGGGGATAATCCCTGCTCATGGTATAAGACAGTGGTCAGCAAACTCATTAGTCAACAGAGCGGCAAACCACGGCTCACGAGCCGCAGTTTGCTGACCACTGTCCTGGGGGAACATCTCCTGGGGGAACATCTCCTGGGGGAGGATCTCCTGGGGGAACATCTCCTGGGGGAACATCTCCTGGGGGAGCATCTAGGGGGGAGGCTGCACTCAGACCCAGCAGCTGGGCTTGCAGGCCTGGGGCAGTTCGCATAGGGAGCCACCTGCCCCTGCGGCTTCCAGGGCGCCCTCCTCCAGCGCTAGTCCATCCTGGCGCCGTTTCCTGGAGGGGGAGCGCCAGCAGCAGGCTTCCTCTCCTGCTTTGTTCCCGAGGCAGCAGGTCATGGTGCGTGGTGTGTGCGTGAGTGAGGAAAGCTGAGTGCTCCTGTGATGTGGGACCCAGTGCAGGCGCCTCGGAGACAGCTGACAACCTGAAGAACCCGCGGTGCAGTGTGGAATCGGGCGGCGGCTCACGTGATGCTGTGAATGAAACATAAGCTGTTTTCACTAAACGTAAGAAATAGGGCCAATGGCTGAAACCGGTTTGGCTCAGTGGATAGAGCGTCGGCCTGCGGGCTGAGAGGTCCCGGGTTCGATTCCGATCAAGGGCACGTACCTTGGTTGCGGGCACATCCCCGGTAGGAGGTGTGCAGGAGGCAGCTGATCGATGTTTCTCTCTCATTGATGTTTCTAACTCTCTATCCCTCTCCCTTCCTCTCTGTAAAATATCAATAAAATATATTTTTTAAAAAAAAAGAAATAGGGCCAATGCAAGCATGTGCAAGTGAGAGGCAGCAAATAAGTCAAAGTTAAAAAATAATAGCATGGCCCAGCCAGCATGGCTCAGTGGTTGAGCATTGACCCATGAACCAGAAGGTCATGGTTTGATTCCCGGTCAGGGCACATGCCCAGGTTGCAGGCTTGATAACCTGTAGGGGGCGTGCCGGAGGCCGCCGATCAGTGAGTCTCTCTCATTGTCGATGTTTCTCTCTCTCCATCTCTCTCCCTTCCTCTCTGAATAAAATAAAAATATATTTTAGAACATAATAAAGGAATGTAGGCCAATCAATAGCTCCTCCACTGGCTGTACTTCTGTACTTGGTCATTAGTGGTCTGGAAAAGCCACTCCATGTTTCCAATGATACGTTCATACGTTTATGGAGAAAACCGTAAGCTACTTGGGAATCACAGATGCGGGGATTTAAAACCTGTTAAAGTGCAGGCGTTATTGTTGAGCAAATAGTCTAATTAATCACCTGTCTAAAAAGTGCCCGATGATTGTGTTGCTCTGAGCACAGCTTGATCCTAAGTCGCTTGTTAGGAGATAAGTGAATAGAGATTTGGAGCCACAGGCGTCAGCTGGGGGGGCCCTGGGCTGCGCGCAGGACCTGGTTAGGAGTTATCTGAACGGGGCCGTCACCTCCATGGCTGCCCGCAGCCCTCCTGGTTAGGAGTTATCTGAACGGGGCCGTCACCTCCATGGCTGCCCGCAGCCCTCCTGAGCTTGTCCAGGTGGGTTCTGTGGACCTCATCCCAGGCCTGCTGCAGGAACAGGTAGATCCCACTTCCACGGCAACCTGCACACCCATGACAGTCAGGAGGAACTCCTGAATCTTAAAATAGCTGGCCAAGAACGTTCATTCAGAAAGACCCAGCATTATCATTTTCACTCACTGACCTAGATGCTTGAAAAAGTAGGGAGGGAGGGAAGGAAGAATGAGAGGAGGGAGGGAAGGAGGGAGGAAAGGAGGGAGGGAGGGAGGGAGGGAGGGAGGGAGGGAGGGAGGGAAGAATAAAAGAAGGGAAGAAAGGAGGGAGGGGGAGGGAGGGAGGGAGGGAGGGAAGAATAAAAGAAGGGAAGAAAGGAGGGAGGGGGAGGGAGGGAGGGAGGGAGGGAAGAATAAAAGAAGAGAGGGAAGGAGGGGAGGTGGGAAGGAGGGAAGGTGGGAAGGAGGGGGGGAGAGAGGAAGTTAGGGAGGAATAAAAGAAGAGAGGGAAGGGGAGGGAGGCCAGAGAGCCAGCCGGAGTGGCCATTCGGGGTGGGCTTCTGGGATTAGATGGGCGCTCGGTGCTACACACACTCTTCCTGGGGGAGATTCTTCCCGCACAGACACCCGGCTCTGGAGTGAGCGGCATTGCCTGTGGGCCCTCAGTCCAAGGGTCACCCAGACACCCCTGGGCGGCGTAAGGAGCTGAGCGGTGCCTGCCATCTTCAGACTCTGCTTTGCCGAAGGGAAGTGAGCGTTTCGCCTCAATAAGAAGCGAAAACATGAAATCTCACTAACCCTTTATTCCGTGTGCAAATGAGGGCGGTAGGAGCGCAGGGCACGGAGGCCGCAGCCAGCACCTGGCACCTCTGTCAGCGCTCAAAGCACAGACCCTCCCTACCTCAGTGTCATGGCCCTCGGAGGCCAGCGCCGTGGCGGTCAAGCACAGACTCCACAGAGTCAGAGGAAGGCGTTTTCTGCTTTCCGTAACTATGGTGTCCCTCTCCTCTTTAATGAAGCAGTGGAGGACAGAAGGGAATGGATGCAGAAATCACAGCCATTCTAAAGAGTTGATGGTTTCATTTTATTTATGGGATCAGCGATAAAGCAGCACACACTGTGGGTTCGGCTATCAGAATGCCCCATAGTATTTCTAGATTACAAGTATTTCTGTCCTTTGGTGTGCTTGCATCCAGAATTAATTATGTACATGCTTATTATATTTTGGCGTCTCCTTAGAAAGGAAAGGAATTGAATGTATATACAACGGTCTGTCCGAGAGGGATACGTTTTTAGAACACTATTGAGTGGGCTGATTCTCTTTCGAAAGTTGATGACTGTTTTACCCCAATACTTACCTACATGTAAAGGTGTTAATTTACTAATATTGTTTCATTATTGTT
The DNA here is from genome assembly GCF_963455305.1 of Plecotus auritus. Taxonomy (NCBI): domain Eukaryota; kingdom Metazoa; phylum Chordata; class Mammalia; order Chiroptera; family Vespertilionidae; genus Plecotus; species Plecotus auritus. The sequence continues at coordinate 1,493,723 of NC_137772.1, forward strand.
GTTGTTTTTGTTCTTTGATGAGATTTGCAAGCGGGGGGTGGGGGTGGGGGTGGGGGTGGTAAGCAGCTATGGAATTATCGCCTTAAAGTGCGAAGACGTGGCTCAGTGGTTTGAGCGTCCACCTCTGAACCAGGAGGGTAAAGGTTCGATTCCTGGTCCGGGCACAGGCCTGGGTTGTGGCTCGGTCCCCAGTGGGGGGCGTGCAGGAGGCAGCTGATCCATGATTCTCATCATGGATGTTTCCATCTCTTTCTTCCTTTCCCTTCCTCTCAAAAATCAATGAAAATATATTTTTAAAAAATAAAGGGCTAATGCCAAAACCGGTTTGGCTCAGTGGATAGAGCGTCGGCCTGCGGACTGAAAGGTCCCAGGTTCGATTCCGGTCAAGGGCATGTACCTTGGTTGCGGGCACATTCCCAGTAGGAGGTGTGCAGGAGGCAGCTGATCGATGTTTCTCTCTCATCGATGTTTCTAACTCTCTATCCCTCTTCCTTCCTCTCTGTAAAAAATCAATAAAATACATTTAAAAAAAATAAAAAAATAAAGGGCTAAGACTAAGATATCAAGTGATGGGGAAATTGTGGGCGTGTCCTCGTGTCCTTCAGCTCTGACTCTGGAGGACCTGAGCAGGTGGAAAATAAAAGTCCATAAAGAATGTCTCCGGAGCGTGAACCCAGGAAATGATCCAGTCTGGAGTTCAGCTTTACGTGAACTCTCCCGAAAGAGAGATTCTGACGCGGGCAGACCGCGATGATTCCCATCAAAAAAGCAAGCGTGTGAGCAGGCGGTTTTTGTTTAGGCTGCTCACACCGAGCCTTCTTACCTGTAAGAATGCTTCCAATCACAGCCCAGCTTGCCCAGCCGGTGTGGCTCAGTGGTGGAACCTCAAACCCATCAGGGCACATGCCTGGGTGGCGGGCTCCGTCCCCAGTGGGGGCGGCAGGAGGCAGCCGGTCCATGACCCTCTCATCACTGATGTTTCCATCTCTCCCTTCCTTTCTGAAATCAATAGAAACGTATTTTTAAAAAACATTCCTCTGCTCAGTACCCTGCGTCTGAGCAGCTGCCGGCCTGTGGCTGTTTGTCTTACTGTCCCTTCCCTGTGACACCCTCTCCTAGGACGTCCTTACCACTGTCCCCTTTTTAAGTTCCCTGAGCACTCGGAGCAGAAGGGAGAGTGGCGGTAGCGTCGCGTTCCCCAGCGTGACGGACTGGTGCCAGGATGGGGCCTGGGCTGTGGCCTAAATGAGACAGGACGGAGTGAGCTGCAGCCGGAGCAGCTGCCCTGTGGCCATTCATGCAGGCTTTAGGCATTTGTACTTTACCGTTATCTTTGAACAGACATCCATCCCAGCAGGTGCCTGTTTGCCCTGTCTGTGGCAGCACCCCCCCCCCGGCCCCCGTTCACCTTCAGAGCCTGGGGTTCAGGGTCCTGAGGGACGGGAAGAGCCTGCACTCTGGAAGCAGTGGCCTTCCTCAGCCTCCCCCGTGGACGTGCTTCCCGGTGAAAACCGCAGGCCAGGCCAGCACGTCCTTCCGTGGACAGAGCTGCGTGTCCGTCAGGAGGCAGAGGCTGGGAGAAGCTGGGTCGTGGTTGTTCCTGGGGTAGAGGTCAGTTTCCTGCCCCACAGAAGCTCCTCCGGGGGCGGTGGCCTCCTAACTCAGCCCCTGCGCTGGCCTCCTCACCGGCAGCTCTTCCCCTCCCAGGGGACAGCCGCTCTGTGGCCCTCTCTGTGGCCCTCTCTGTGGCCCTCTCTGTGGCCCTCTCTGTGGCCCTCTCTGTGGCCCTCTCTGTGGCCCTCTCTGTGACCCTCTCTGTGGCCCTCTCTGTGGCCCTCTCTGTGACCCTCTCTGTGGCCCTCTCTGTGACCCTCTCTGTGACCCTCTCTGTGACCCTCTCTGTGGCCCTCTCTGTGGCCCTCTCTGTGACCCTCTCTGTGACCCTCTCTGTGGCCCTCTCTGTGGCCCTCTCTGTGACCCTCTCTGTGGCCCTCTCTGTGGCCCTCTCTGTGACCCTCTCTGTGACCCTCTCTGTGGCCCTCTCTGTGGCCCTCTCTGTGGCCCTCTCTGTGACCCTCTCTGTGGCCCTCTCTGTGACCCTCTCTGTGGCCCTCTCTGTGACCCTCTCTGTGACCCTCTCTGTGACCCTCTCTGTGACCCTCTCGGTGACCCTCTCTGTGACCCTCTCTGTGGCCCTCTCTGTGACCCTCTCGGTGACCCTCTCTGTGACCCTCTCTGTGACCCTCTCTGTGGCCCTCTCTGTGACCCTCTCGGTGACCCTCTCTGTGACCCTCTCTGTGGCCCTCTCTGTGACCCTCTCTGTGACCCTCTCGGTGACCCTCTCTGTGACCCGCTGCACAAGGGCAGCTGCCCGCAGCCCCGAGGCATGGAGTGTGCCAGGGCTCCTGCTGTCCACGCATTTGCTTCAGTTTAACTCACCTTCTGGACAGCACATCAGAGAAGGAAAGAGGAGGAGAGGGGAGGGGAGGGGAGGGGAGAGGGAGGGAGGGGGGAGGGAGGGGGGGAGGGAGGCAAGGAAGGAAGGAAAGAAGGAAGGAAGGAAGGAAGGAAGGAAGGAAGGAAGGAAGGAAGGAAGGAAGGAAAGAAGGAAGGAGGATGGGGAGAAGGAAGGAGGGAGGGAAGGAAGGAAGGAAGGAAGGAAGGAAGGAAGGAAGGAAGGAAGGAAGATGGAGAGAAGGAAGGCGGGAGGGAAGGAAGGAAGGAAGGAAGGAAGGAGGGAAGGAAGGAAGGAAGATGGGGAGAAGGAAGGTGGGAGGGAAGGAAGGAAGGAAGATGGAGAGAAGGAAGGCGGGAGGGAAGGAAGGAAGGAAGGAAGGTAGGAAGGAAGGAAGATGGAGAGAAGGAAGGAAGGAGGAAGGAAGGCAGGAGGGAAGGAAGGAAGGAAGGAAGGAAGGAAGGAAGGAAGGAAGGAAGGAAGGAAGGAAGGAAGATGGAGAGAAGGAAGGCGGGAGGGAAGGAAGGCGGGAGGGAAGGAAGGAAGAAAGGAAGGAAGGAAGGAAGGAAGGAAGGAAGGAAGGAAGGAAGGAAGGAAGATGGAGAGAAGGAAGGCGGGAGGGAGGGAAGGAAAAAGTCTCTTAGGACTTGGACCCTGGACCGCCTGCATGCATTTGACGGCCCGTGGCTTGAGGGCTATGCCTGTGGAGCAGAAGAACGTGCCCGGTGGCATTTTCCGTGCCAACCAGCCGGGTCAAGCTGCTGCCCCAGTTCGAGCAGCTGGAGGCGTGGGGCCCCCGGGAGCCTGAACTGTGACTGCTCTTGGAGCGGAACGAGTGTCTGTGCCCTCGCTCCTCACCTGGGGCCTCGACAGGACAGCGCAGAGCCCGCTGCTGAGCCCGCAGCTGCCTCCTCGGGGGTTTGTGCTTCCCGCTCACCTCCCTGGAGTGAGCGTCCCTCAGCTTTGCAGGCTCCGAAAATGCAGTCTTTCCAGAACCTCCTGCCCGTCTTCCTCCAGGGCTGCCGGGAAGGCTGCCGGGAATGCTCTCCCTCCCATCGGGACGAGCCCCTTTGCACAAGGCGTGCGCTTCCTGCTCGTCTCTCTGACGTGTTTGCCAGTTAGAACAATTGGTTGTCACACGGTTGTCAATAATATTTGGTAACAAACAAGTCACTAATGAGGAGATAATGGCTCCGGTGACATGGAAAGTATTAGATTCACCCCAGGAAAAGGAACCACCCACGTAAGTGGGTGTTCGTGGCCCAGGCAGGGCCCAGGGGTGCGTGTTAAACTCGCGACTGCACGCGGCGACCCTCTCCAGGGGCCTGGGTCGTAGGCGTGAACCCCAAATCGCTTCCAGGCGCAGGGTGTCTGGTGGCTCGGAGCCAACCGCAGAGAGGGTGACCGATGTTTTTATTTGTGTTTTCACAATAGCGTGAGCGTTCACATCGCATGCGCGGTGCTTGTGAGACGTGCAGACAGAAATGGCGGGGACAGGCTGGGGGCGGGGGGGTGGAGGCCGGGAATGAATCGGGATCAAGAAGCTCTTCCTAAGATGGCCCTTCGCGTTGCTCCTTTTAGAAATGTTTATGGAACAGCGCTGTGTGCCAGGTCCTAGAGGAAGTCATGAGCAGGAGTGACATTCCTGAGAAACTTGTATTACACACGAGCACGCGGAGCAGCCCGCGCTGGTGCTGGGAGGGAGAAGCTCTTGGTGGAAAAGGGAAATCCAGCAGAGGGGAGACCTGTCAAAAGAGGGTGAGGGGGGGGGGGTTACAGCAAAGGAAACAGCGAGAACCGGCTGGGTGCGGACACAGCTCAAGGGGGCCAGCGGGTCTGCTCGCGCCCGAGATGAAAAGGGTGCCCTCTGGACTGGAGGCCGCTGGCTGAGACCCGTTCCCTGGGAGCCGCGGAGTGAAGTCCTGGGGAATCGTTTTGTTAGCAGCTGTGCACGTGGATGGCCGAGCAGGTCAGGCGTCTGGTGGAAAAGGGAACCGAACCCGGTGGTTAAGGCTCAGGCACCAGGAGGAGGGAGTCTGCTGCTCGCTAAGAGGCCAGAAAGGACGTGGGGCCTCCGGGATCTCTTGGGGGAAATAGTCCTCAGAGCACAAGGTTGACTCTGAGAAGGAAGAGACAGTCCAGGCGATGGGGGCGCAGGGGGAAGGCGATGGGGAGGCAGGGAGAAGGCGATGGGGAGGCAGGGAGAAGGCGATGGGGAGGCAGGGAGAAGGCGATGGGGAGGCAGGGGGAAGGCGATGGGGGCGCAGGGGGAAGGCGATGGGGAGGCAGGGAGAAGGCTATGGTGAGGCAGGGAGAAGGCGATGGGGCCGCAGGGAGAAGGATGGGGCCTCAGGGAGAAGGCGATGGGGAGGCAGGGAGAAGGCGATGGGGAGGCAGGGGGAAAGCGATGGGGCCGCAGGGGGAAGGCAATGGGGAGGCAGGGGGAAGGCGATGGGGCCTCAGGGGGAAGGCGATGGGGGCGCAGGAAGAAGGCGATGGGGAGGCAGGGAGAAGGCGAAGGGGAGGCAGGGAGAAGGCGATGGGGCCGCAGGGAGAAGGCGATGGGGAGGCAGGGGGAAGGCGATGGGGGCGCAGGGGGAAGGCGATGGGGAGGCAGGGAGAAGGCTATGGTGAGGCAGGGAGAAGGCGATGGGGCCGCAGGGAGAAGGATGGGGCCTCAGGGAGAAGGCGATGGGGAGGCAGGGGGAAGGATGGGGGCGCAGGGAGAAGGCGATGGGGAGGCAGGGGGAAGGATGGGGAGGCAGGGGGAAGGCCATGGGGAGGCAGGGAGAAGGTGATGGGGAGGCAGGGAGAAGGCGATGGGGAGGCAGGGAGAAGGCAGGCGATGGGGAGGCAGGGAGAAGGCGATGGGGCCGCAGGGAGAAGGCGATGGGGAGGCAGGGAGAAGGATGGGGCCGCAGGGAGAAGGCGATGGGGAGGCAGGGAGAAGGCGATGGGGAGGCAGGGAGAAGGTGATGGGGAGGCAGGGAGAAGGCGATGGGGCCGCAGGGAGAAGGCGACGGAAACACCCACCCAGCCTGGGAAAAGGCCCGTCCTGTGGCCACATGTGTACGAAAGGACACACACTGGTCGCCACGAGGCCTGAACGCGCGTCCCAGGCCGTCAGGGCCGGAGAGGCGGCGCGCCCGTGACCGTCAATGAGAAGCCAAGCTCAGTGCGTGCAGGTGCTGTTAGCACGACCGAGACCATGGACAGTCTTCCTTGGTTCAGAGAGAAGCCATCTGACCGTCCGTGAGGGCAACAGCTAGTGTTCTTTAGGGGAGTGACACCCTAGAGAGGGAGGTTCCGGGTCTGGAGGAGACTGTGAAACACTCAGCATGGAGCGACGTGTGTGACAGGTCCTCTTAACATGGAGATGGAGGGCGCTCCGACCTGGGTCATCCTTAGGAGTGGCCAAGCGGAACGGAGTGCAGGCATTCTGCCTCCGTGACCGGTCTGACGATTCAGTCGGTGGAAATGAACCTGGTCGTGTTTCTCTCTCCACGGAATTGAGAGAGATGTCAGCAGCCGCCGCAGAGTTATAACTTCTCAGCAAAGTGACTCGAGGGCCAGTCCCTGGGCCCAGAGGAGGCACGGAGACTGTCCCGTCTCCTCTTCTCCGCCTCCACGCAGCCTCACTCGCTCCCCCTCATCCCCTTGTCCTTCCTGGCTCGCCGCCCACAGGCTCTGGCTCCCACGAACCTTAGCCGGAGGGGGAGACAGCCCCTGCGCCCCTCTGCCCTGATTCTCCCTGCAGATGCCCTGTCCTGCGGGACGGGAGCGTGGAGTTTATGAGCCTGCGTTTTCTGAAACTCTAAAAGGGGCATTCCACCTCAGCGTGACAAGCCTGCCACACACACACACACACACACATACTCACACACACACATACTCACACACACACACACTCACACACACACACACTCACACACACACACACACACATACTCACACACACACATACTCACACGCACACATACTCACACGCACACACACAAACACACATGCACACACTCTCACACACCCACCCCATAAACTCATACACACACTCTCTCACACATGCACACACACATGCACACACAGTCACACACATCTGCCCCCATAAAGTCACACACACACACACCCCATAAACTCACACCCACATGCACACACACACCCGCCCCCATAAACTCATACACACTCTCTCACACATGCACACACACACTCACACATGCATACACACACACACATGCACACACACACACCTGCCCCATTAAACTCACACACACACACTCACGCACACACACTCACACATGCACACACTCACACATGCACACACACTCACACACACCCGCCCCATAAACTCACACAGAGAGCAGCTCGTGCTCCAGGGACGACCCATTTCTGCGTTCATCTAGTTGCCAAGCAACAGTCCTCCTCCAAGTTTTAAAACTCGTTAAAAGCAGGGAACGCTGGCATTTGATTTTTCTTTGACGTACAAGCGGGAGGCCAAGGTGTTTTATTTCCAGACTCCGTGGAGGCCGGGCCTGTATCCACGTCGCAATCAGTCTTCCTCCACACGGCCCTCACTCCGCTCCTTGGAGCCCAGACGGGGCCCGAGGGGGCCCGGTTCTCACGGGGAGACGCGGCTTTGGGCAGTAGGTTCCAAACGAAGAGCTTCTTTGCACAGGCCCTGAGGAACTTTCCAGAACCACCCGCCCGGAGCGTGAGGCCCGGGGTGAGAGGGGCCGATGGGCAGGCCTGATGGGACCTGTGTCCGCGCCCGCTGCACTGGAGCGAATCTGGTGCCCAGACGGCAGCCCCTTTAGTGGAATACGAGCCCGCGCTAACTCGGGTTCCCCGCGCGGCTCACATCCCGGAGAGGGTGCCCCGGGGTCACGCTGGCGTCATCTCAGCCCGGCGGGGTGAGGGTCCTGTCTCCCTTTGTAGACAGGAAAGAGCTGAAGAGGCTGCACCCTGAGTCTTAAATGGGCGCGCCCTGCCCAGGACTAAGAAAGCGAGTCTGGGGGACCAGGCCGGGGCCACACCCCCAGGTCTGTAGCTGGACGGGAGGGAGCGCCCGCTGCAAAGAGTGAGCAAGGTCCATTTCTCTCCCCTCCCCTCCCCTCCCCTCCCCTCCCCTCCCCTCCCCTCCCCTCCCCTCCCCTCCCCTCCCCTCCCCTCTCCTCCCCTCCCTTCCCCTTCCCTCCCTTTCTCTTCTTTTTTTTTAATGTATTGATTTTTAGAGAAAGGAAGGGAGAGGGAGGGAGAGAGAGAGAGAGAGAGAAACATGGGTGTGAGAGAGATACACCCATCATTTGCCTCCTGCACGCCCGCTACTGGGGATCTGGACTGTGGCCTCAGCGGGTGCCCTGACCAGGGCCACACCGGCCGGGGCACAGAGGGCCCCATGCTGCCGCAGCTCCTGTGACATGAGAGACGTGGACGCCACGGGCCTGATGCCAGGCCGGGCACTGCCCTGGGGACAGGAAGGTTTCCCTGGCCCGTGAGACCTGGAGGGTAAATGGGGCAATTCTGTGTAATGTCCAATGCACGTTTGTGGTGTCGTATACAACGAAGTGTGCTCCTTCTTAATTTCTTTTTGTTCTTGAATGAGACGATGGCCGTGTGGAGGGTGTCATTGCTTCAAGAACCGCTGCGCGCGGACCCTGTCGGCGCCGGTTTCCTGTCTGTGTTTCGGGAGAAGCTGCGTCTGTGACAGACAGACCTCCCGGGGGGGGGCTCCGTCTCCAGCAGCTGTGAGATCTCCTGCGCCTCCCGGTCCCAAAGGGCAGCCGGTGCCAAGGAGCGTCTTACCGTTTTCCTGAAGCGGCAGCACTGACGTCCAACATGAAAAGGGCCTCCGCATCCCCGGAGAGCCTCTGTGCGGGCCTCTGAACTCCCCGGAACGTTCCAGAAGTGCTTTAACGCCTGCAGCTTGGTGTGCTTGCCCTTCGGGGGGAGGTAACCTGGGCGCAGAGAGGAAAGAGGGGGCGCGGAGAGGGGGGGGGGGGGCTGGCGACGGGGGGGACGGCGAGTGTCATGAGACAGGTGCTGGCCTCCGTGTTCCGTGAAGGCATGTATCGCATGTTCATCAGACTACATGCCTGACCGCTCCTGGGCCCGGAAGGCACCGCATTTATCACCTCGTTGCAACAACTGTGATCGCAAACAAGACACGCTGCGCGCGCTCTCCGGGAATAAGGGGCCGTGTTTCCTCCTCTGTGTTCCAGACCCTATCGGATCCAGCCGTGGGCAAACTACGGCCCGCGGGCCGGATCCGGCTGTTCTATCCGGTTCTCTTGCTCTCCCCTCCGCTCCTTTACTTTGAATTTATATTAGTTCACACAAACACTCCATCCCTGCTTTTGTTCCTGCCCTCCGGTCCAGTTTAAGAACCCATGGTGGCCCTCGCGTCAAAAAGTTTGCCCACCCCTGGGTCAGAGACAGGAGCGAGAGAACAGGTGTAAATAGCCTTTGGGGTTCCCTTTCAACGGATGCACAGCTCTCCGTGCCTCGTCTGTGTGGGCTGAGAGGCGCCGGCTCCGTCCGGGACCCAGTCGGAATTAGAACGTGCCTTCCTGGAGCAATGACAGCGGCGCCTTCCCGGATCTGGGGAGTGGCCACATGGGGAAGGGACGTCACTAAGGGGGTGCGTTTATAGTTGAAAGTGTGTCGGCCTTTTATGGGGTGAGGCCTTGTGTGTGCTGGTAGCCGGTGCTTCCTGTGGGCTGGGTCGCCCAGGAGCGCACGGCGTGTTCCAAAGGCCCCGCAGGAGGGCTGTGTGTGGGGGGGGTGGTGGGCCAAGCACGCAGTCCCCCGGGGACCAGGTCAACGAGATCAGACTTCGTGGACATTCGTATTCTGACATCGTGCTCAATAGATGAGAAATCTGTTTCTAAGTGTGTAGAAAGCTCAGTGGCCCCGACGAGCTACCACATGCTGAACTGTTCCCCCATGGGGTGGGTTTTAGGGTTTACACTGTTCTCCATGTAAATATTTCAGGCGATCGTAAAACCTAAAGACAGGTTTCCGGGGATGGAGAAATTACACTAATTAGGATGAACATCTTATGGTTCTTGCCTCATTCTGGCCTCCTGCTCCCAAATATGAATCGATTGATAAGTAACATCTGTAGGCCTGACATTATAACTACTTCCACTTAATTATTTAGCCTTTAGCAATATCAGTTTTAATGGTTTGTTATTCTAAAAGATTATGAAACATTACATGATCTCTATTGATTTTTACTTATTTATGTAGCCGTAAAAAAACACAAAACAACCCTTTATTTGAAACTTAGATGTGAATGTTTTATAATTGATGTAGCGATACAGACAACATTTCCAGTTCATAAATAAAAGTTATGTTTAAGGATTTTCACTTTAAGAAACGTTAATAGCTTGCTAACAGTTTCAGATGAATAAGTAAAATAAATTAACTTATAGAGAAAGTTCAATTTCTGAAATAACTATAAAAGTTGGTCAAAGAGAAAATGTGATTGACTTTTAAAAATCTTCCTTAAATGTGTGACAAAATAAAAAAAATGGTTATTCTACTTGACTGTTCGATAATTACTCACCCCAGCCGCTAAAATTAATGTCCACATGGTTCTGATCAACCGTAATTGTGCAGTTTAATCCTGTCGTTTGAGAATAATAGTGATGTTTGTTCCTTATGTAACTTTCACCTTACATCATGTCTCTCTTACGTTGTCATCTCCGATCTGCCACTCTGTAGACACGTTCCTTTTAACAATCGCACCAACATCACTGAGAATATCAGAAAATGCTTCTGCTTCTGGGGTTAATAACACGCCTCTTACACATGTGGGAAAACAAGGATATGCATATTTGAAAAAGGGGTACTGTCTATATCAGCCGTGGGCAAACTACGGCCCGCGGGCCGGATCCGGCTGTTCTATCCGGTTCTCTTGCTCTCCCCTCCGCTCCTTTACTTTGAATTTATATTAGTTCACACAAACACTCCATCCATGCTTTTGTTCCGGCCCTCCGGTCCAGTTTAAGAACCCATGGTGGCCCTCGAGTCAAAAAGTTTGCCCACCCTTGGTCTATATACTGTTTACTAAGGCATTTTTAAAGGGTATTAATTTTATGAATTTACTAGATGCCCGGTGCACAACATTTGTGAACTGGCGGGGCGGGGGGGGGGGGGGTGGGCGTTCCTCAGCCCGGCCTGCGCCCTCTCGCCATCCAGGACCCCTCGGGGGATGTCCACTGCGCTCGCCAGCCGTAAGCCCGGCTTCTGGCTGAGCAGCGCTCCCCCTGTGGGGGGCATGCAGGGGGCAGCCAACCAATGATCCTCTCTCCTCATTGATGTTTCCAGCTCTCTCTCCCTTCCTCTCTGAAGTCAACAAAAATGTGTTTTCCAAAAAAGATTTCATTCTTTCTCTGGATTGGCGCTATTCCGTTGTTCCATGGCTTGGTTATTGTAAACAACGCTCCAGGGAACCTAGGGGTGACTATGCCGTTTGGAATTAGCATTTTTCATGTTCTGGGTAAATATATAGGAGGGGAATTGCTGGGTCATTGCCATTCTGTTTGTCATGTTCACGAGCCTCCGTGCTGTTTTGCATACTGGCTGCACCATTTCACATTCTGGCCAACAGTTTGCTCGGGTCCCTTCGCCCCCCCCCCCCCCAAAGCTTGTTTGTTTGGGTTTTTTTGTTATTTTGATCATCGCCATCCAGACAGGAGTGAGGTGACCTGGGCAGGTCGCTTCTCGGTGAGGATCCCTCGGTGAAATGTCCACTCGGTCCCCTGCCGCTGCCACGTGGGTTTTTCATAGGAAGCGGGTGCCTTCCTTGTACATTCTGGATGGTAAACCCTCAGCCGAGAGACACTCGGCGGAGATGTCCAGCGGCTCGGCGTCTGCCCTTTGGTGCTGCTGATGGTCGGCGTCCCTGGGGCAGCTCTGTCGTGGGAGGCCGTCTTGTTTATGTTCCTTTGGTTGCCCTCGCCCGCGGAGACGGGTCCGAGCAAACGTGGCTAAGGGGGCGTTTTGTGGTTTCAGGTCTTCCGTTCAAGCCTTCAGTCATTTCTTGCGTTTGACTGCGCACGTGACGGAAGACAGTGGCCCTGTAGCGTTTGGCCAGAAGGCCTGTTTCTATCCCAGTGACCAACGGATTCAGCTGAAATAATGTGTTTCAGGCTCCTCAGCCACCAAAGGCACTAAAAACAGCTCCCTCAAGGGCAGGGGGCTGTCTGAGCAGCGAAGTTGCATTTGTAAGCCAAGGATCTGGCGCATAATCAACACGTAAAGAATGTGAGTTTGATGAGATGAGAAAGGGATGAGGCATATGCCAAAGCTAAGATAATTTTTAGAACCGTCACCTAATAAAATTTATCTAAATTATTTTATCTTGCCCGGCCAGTGTGGCTCAGGGGTTGAGCATTGACCTAGGAACCAGGAGGTCATGGTTTGGTTCCCGGTCAGGGCACATGCCTGGATTGTGGGCTCGACCCCCAGTAGGGGGCGTGCAGGAGGCAGCTGATTAATGATTCTCTTTCAGCACTGATGTTTCTATCTCCCTCTTCTCCCTCTCCCTTCCTTTCTGAAAGCAATAAAAAAAACATTTAAAATTTTAAATGATTTAATCTTTACTCTAAATTTTTGAGTAAATAAGAATAAACAAAATTCTTTTTTAAAAAAAATATATTTTATTGATTTTTTACAGAGAGGAGGAGAGAGGGATAGAGAGTTAGAAACATCGATGAGAGAGAAAGAGCGATCAGCTGCCTCCTGCACGCCCCCTACTGGGGATGTGCCCGCAACCCAGGTACATGCCCTTGACCGGAATCGAACCTGGGACCCTTGAGTCCGCAGGCTGACGCTCTATCCACTGAGCCACACCGGTTAGGGCAAACAGAATTCTTTTAAAGGGGCTACTTTAAAAACTAAATGACCACAAATATATCAATTACTAGTGGCCCGGTGCACGAAATTTGTGCACATTAAAAGGGGATTAATTAGAGGAAATATTTTAATATGGCTATTTGCCCTTTCTCTATAATAGAAGTGTCAGAGATGAAAGAAAATTAGTAAAATGTATATAAAATCTCCCTCCTGTCAGAGTCTGGGGCGCACCATGGGACCCAGAGTCAAGTCCCCACCCACCTGCAGTGCCTCAAAATTGAGGGAGACCCAGACCCAGCCAGCCCCACCCCCATTGGGCTAGATCCAGACCTGGCCGGCCCCACCCTTGTGAAGCCCTGCTGGGTGGGGGGGCACAGCCTCAGTTCCCCCGTCAAGCCCCGCTGGGTGGGGGGTGCGGCCTAGGGTCCCCCGCCCTGATGCCGGGGCAGGGGGCATGGCCTGAGGTCCCCTGTCAAGCCCCACCAGGCGGAGAGCGCAGGCTCAGGTCCCCTGCCCCGGCCCAGTGCCACGCAGCCTCAGGTCCCTGCTGATTGCTCCTTAAGGCTTCTTACGGGAACTCAGCCTCCGCTGTGGGTGCAGCCATCTTTGTGACGGTGTGACAGTCAATTTGTATACTCCCTCTTTATTAGATAGGATTATAAATAGTATTTTACTTTGTATTTAACCAAGTAGAAATGTGAAGGGAGATTTTTTTTTTTAAACCAAGAAATTTCTTCACCAAATATTCTATTCAAGTCAGCAAATTTTAATTAGGTGTTAAATGCTAGCAGGTACTTAGCTTCCTGATTCTAATTCGCCCGCATGAACATATCTCTGTGTTTGCATGTGAGTATGCATGCATCTACTACCCACCCCCCACCTACCACCCCTGCTTCACACATGACCATGGACGGAACTGACATCTGAATGTGCAGCCGCTACTGATCCCAAGACCCCGTCCCCTCCCCGCACTGATTCTCCTGCACAGACCAGCTGTTTAACCAGAGACACGGACGCACAAAGAGGGCTGTGCCTCCCTGTGCCCACTGCACACGGGTCTCTGGTGGCGGGAAGAGTGTTCGCCTCCCTTCGCTGCTGCGGTGACTGTCCACACGTGGAGCAGCTCCTACATCACAGGAGAGCTGGTCCCCTCGGGGCCGCAGGCTGAGGTCCCACAGGGCCCGGGAGCCAAAGCTGGGTGTCCAGGTCTGCATTCTTTTCTGAAAGAAACACGAAGAACCCCCTGTCTCTCTGGCTTCTCCTCGCTGCCCACATCCACGTGCGCGTGCCCCAACCCCTGTGCCCCACCCCGCCCCCTCCACCTCCAATGCCAGCGAGGTCTCGTCCCCGCAGTCCTTCGTCCAGTGGCGTCTCCCTGTGGCCCTGGCCGGGAGCACGCTCAGGTTTGAGAATCCTGGTAACTGGGCCTCAGACACCAGGACACACCCTCCCTCCACGTCGGGGAAAGAGCTCACGCGTGGGCCACCACGGGGCCAGACCTCCGGCTGTGGGCACCGTGGCGTCTCCGGGGAGGGCGTCGTTCTGCCGAACAGAGGCTGGAAGAGGCCACCCCGGGCCTCGGCTCCTCCAGGCGCCCACACGCCGCCTCTCCATCGCTTCATGCCTGGCCAACCCGTGTTCGAGGGCCGAGCTGCATGCCCGCTGCACTGGTACTTTCTCATGGTTGGGTTCTCACACCAGCCCGGCTTCCTTCTTTTTATGACCATCGTCCCCCCTTCCGTCTCCTCACATCATGAACTGAACGCTCCTCTGGCTGTGTGTGCCGAGGCCGCCCTCCCTCCTGCGCTGCAGCTGCGGGGGGGGGGGGGACCCCTCCTCTTACTTAGCAGCATCTTTAAGTCACTCACGGGACCTCAGGACCCAGTGGGGCGAAGACTCTGCCGTGGAGGGGATGCACCCCTGAGGGGGGGAAGACTAGACGTCGACAAAAATGAGTTTAAATTTAAGTGTAAAAGTAAAACGTTCATTCGTGTTTACTTGTATACATTTTATACATTCCCATGGCCTCTGCATCCTTCCTTCCCTTCTGGTGAGCCAACCTTGAGAAGGAAGCGCACACATGTAAACAGGAGTGCCCGGAGAGAAAGGCTGGGAATGCCACCTTCTCTCTGAGCTCCTGAGACGGACGCTTCCTTCCTAACGCCATCAGGGGAGCGCATGGGACCCAGGAGGCTGCGGAGGGGAGGCCCGTCTCCTTAGGGTCCCCTGGACCACAGCGGCCGCCCAGGGAGGGAGGGAGGGCGGATCGACCACGTTTTCGCAGGTAACACTCCTCCAGGAGCTCCAGAGGCGGCGGGGCGCTCGCCGCGGGCCTGGCACCCGCGTCTCCGCTTCTCCTTGTCCGGAGGACACGCCCTGGCTGCGCAGACAGATGTTCGTCTGCTTCCGAGTCCTGAGGGCTCCAGCCAGTGCCAGTGAGGACAGCGGGGACTCCAGCGTCTCCCGCAGGGTCCCTGCCACCAGGTGCCCTGGGAGCCTCTGTGGGTGTCGCTCACAGACCTGCCCACACCCTCCTGGGAGGCGAGAGGCACCCCCTAGGAATTCCGAATCCGCCCTGCACACGCATGTGTTAGGCCAGGGGTCCTCACACTTTTTAAACAGGGGCCAGGTCACTGTCCCTCAGACCGTGGGAGGGCCGGACTATAGTTTAAAAAAAAAACTATGAACAAATTCCTATGCGCACTGCGGGCCCGGGACGCGTCGGCTGCTAAGCAGGACAGGCAGCGGCACCCGGCGGGCCGGATCCGTGTCCTCGGCGGGCCGCATGTGGCCCGCGGGCCGTCGTGTGAGGACGCCTGCTAGACACTCTTTGTCTTTGCCCTTTACGTCTGGCAATGTGCTGGTACTTGGGTCAAATGTGAGGAATGGAGGGCAGTGAAAGGGGTGGCCGAGGGCTACTGGGGCTCATTGTATAGGTCAGTGGTCGGCAAACTCATTGGTCAACAGAGCCAAATACCAACAGCACAACGATTGAAATTTCTTTGGAGAGCCACATTTTTTAAACTTAAACTTCTTCTAACGCCACTTCTTCAAAACAGACTTGCCCAGGCCGTGGTATTTTGTGGAAGAGCCACACTCAAGGGGCCCAAGAGCTGCCTGTGGCTCTTGAGCCGCGGTTTGCCGACCACTGGTCTAGGTCAAATGCCTGCGCAGGTGCAGCTTATTGCGTTCTGTGTTGTGTGTGTGAGCTTGTTCCACTCCCAGGTGGAAGGAGAATGCACGCCATCTCCCTCTGGCGTCGGGTCTCGGCGACGGCAGTGGTCGGCAAAGCGCGGCTCGCGAGCCCCATGCGGCTCTTTGGCCCCTTGAGCGTGGCTCTTCCACGAAATACCACGTGCGGGCGCGCACGCACAGGGCGACTGAAACTTCGTGGCCCGTGCGCAGACATCGGTGTTCGGCTCTCCAAAGGAATTTCAGTCGTCGTCGTTCTGTTGATAGTTGGCTCTGCTGACTCATGAGTTTGCCGACCACTGGGCTACGGAGTCTGCCCTTGGACCCTTACTCCATCCTGCCCCAGTCCTTTGGGTTGTGAAAGGTCAAGTCACATTTGCTCTGAGGCTCAAGGTCAACTACAGAGAAAGTGGTGGGTGGGGTTTGAATGCCTCTGTGTCTGAGTTTATCTTAATGATTTAGATCCTGAACAGCCACTGGGTCTCCCCAGAGGGTATCGTGTTTCCTTTTGTTCAGGTGGCGAAAGAAGAGGCTGAGCCCTGGCCGGGACCTCAGTGGGTTGAAGCAAGCGTCCTCAAACTACAGCCCGCAGGCCACATGCGGCCCGCCGAGGACATGGATCCGGCCCGCCGGGTGCCGCTGCCTGTCCTGCTTAGCAGCCGACGCGTCCCGGGCCCGCAGTGCGCATAGGAATTTGTTCCTAGTTTTTTTTTTAAACTATAGTCCGGCCCTCCCACGGTCTGAGGGACAGTGACCTGGCCCCCTGTTTAAAAAGTTTGAGGACCCCCTGGGTTGGAGCATCATCCCGATACCCCAAGGTTGCAGGTTGGACCCCCAGTCAGGGCACGTGCTGTCCCCCCAGCCGTCAGTAGGACAATAAGTGGAACAATGCACCGATAAGTGGAACAACAAATGGACGTTCCTCTCTCTCCCCTTCTCTGTTTCTCTCCTTCCCCTCTCTCTAAATCGTAAATAAAAATTTAAAACAAAAGAGGCACCTGGGAAATCTCAGCCTCCTACAACAACAAAGGAAGCAAATCTCAACGGGACGTGCGGACTTCAAATAAATGATTGCCAGAAAAATTGTAATGACGGTGATTTGTAGGTACACAGACTGGATGCTTGTTCAGGATTTCATGGCAAATCAAGGCAATTTTCCAGATATCCAAAACCCTTGAAATTTTAATAGTCACCGTTTTTCATTCCGCTTATTTTTTTTCTCATGTTGCTTGCGAATTACAGTAACCACACATGGGTGGTGAGATCTATGTTTTATCCTGCGATGAGTACTTAAAAATTTGTCAGAGGGAGCCATGGTGGCGGGGAAATTTCTTTTTTTGTTCTCTAGTGAAACCTACCAAAAAAAAAAAAAGAATCATCCAATTTTTCCCCCAATCAGAGTGTCATTCTTGAGTCTTGAATTTGTGGAAATATTTTAAGAGGATCAAAGCCCCTGATCCCTGCGAAATAGCATCAGATTAGCAGCGTTCACCTGGATTCCACTTGAATCCTTGATTTATTCAGAGCGCAGATCAGGGCTTTGGGCAGAAGCGGGGATGAATCGGCGTGTCTGCCTGGCGCGTGCCCCGTGGGAGGAAGGCCCGTAGTGCTGAGGGCAGGCATTTGGATGACAGCTGGCACTTCGGGACATACTCGTCTTTGGCTTTTTAATTGGATACTTTTCCGGGAGCCGAGATGCAGTGGAATCATAGGACTTGACAACTGAAACCGCGGAGCGTCTATTTTTGTCTTTGGCCTATCACGCTCTCCTTCACACGAAATCGTCGATGCATTGGGGAAGCAAACCCCAGACACAGATCTCATCCCCGGAACCATCCCATGGCGGCGACAGGCGCAGGGATTGCGTGTGTGTTCACGCGGGGAGTGGGCACCGCCTTTCCTGTTCTTTCACTCTCCTGTGCCTTCCTGTGCACATGAGCTTGGATCGCCGTGCGCGGGGTTCATGGGGGACGCCCCGCATTCAGGTGTGGGTCAGGCAGGACGCCCGCTCCGGGGACCAGTCCTCCCCCCACCCAGCGCGATATGGGAACAGGTTCAGGACGGACTTTTGACTTTATCTGGTCTGTGCGTAACTGCAGGCGTGGCTCAGCTGCTCCTCTGCGCACGGTTGCTAACATGGTGTAATGAGACCTCCGCGGTTCTGAGGCCAGAGCTGGCCGTGCGGGTGAGCCACTCCGGCCGTTCCGTGACCTCTTCACGCTTCCGTTCTGTTACCATAAGCAGAGTCCATCACCTTGAGTCTCTTCCTTTAATTAACCAATTAATTAATTAATTAATATGTCTATTGTTGGTAGTATGACAGATATCTCCCATTTCCTCCCCCTTAGCCCCTCCGCCCAGCCCCTACCCACCCCAGGTCTTCACCACCCTCGTGCCCGTGTCCATCATAGAACATCCCCTGAGGGCTGCCGGACTGTGAGAGGGGGCAGGCCGGGCTGAGGGGCCTCCCCCACAGTGCACGGATTTTCATGTACTGGGCCTCTAGTCTACATTATAAAAGGCCAGGGTCCGTAACGTCCAAAACAACCAAATGGACGACCGAACACCAAGAAGCGGTTAGGGGCAATCAGGCCAGCAGGCAGAGATGGTTAGGGGTGATCAGGCAGGCAATGGAGCAGTTAGGGACATCAGGCAGGCAGGCAGAGTGGTTAGGGGTGATCAGGCAGGTAGGCAGGTGAGCGGTTAGGATCCAACAGTCCCAGATTGTGAGAGGGATGTCCGACCGCCAATTTAGGGCCTAAACCAGCAGTCAGACATCCCCTGGGGGGTCCTGGATTGGAGAGGGAGCAGGCCGGGCTGAGGGATCCCCCCACCCCATGCATGAATTTTGTGCACCGAGCCTCTAGTAAGTAAATAAGTTCTTCAGTTTATCTCTTCTTGTCCATCGAGTCTCTTCCATTTAAAAAAGCTAATGCTTCTCGATGATTTTAAATGTTAATTTGTATTTCTGATTGTATGGTGTGACTTATTTCACTTATATACTGGTCTATTTGTGCTGGGCTCTGATTACGCTAAGGCAGTGGTCGGCAAACAGCGGCTCGCGAACCACATGCAGCTCTTTGGCTTCTCGAGTGCGGCTCTTCCACAAAATACTACAGCCTGGGCGAGTCTATGTTGAAGAAGTGGCATTAGAAGAAGTTTAAGTTTAAAAAATTTGGCTCTCAAAAGAAATTTCAATCGTTGTCCTGTTGATATTTGGCTCTGTGGACGAAGGAGTTTGCCGACCACTGCGCTAAGGAATCCAGGTAATGAGTATTATGACATCGACTCTGGGAAGGAGCTGTGTTTCACACGTGGGGAACCAAGGCCATGCCCAGGAGCTGAGAGAGTAGATTCTAATTTGAATCAGGTGAGAGGAGCCCAAATCACCTGTTCTGAATCGGGGCCCTGGGCCTCCTGCCTTTTGTTCAGAGGAGAAACATGAATGTATCTCTTGAAATGGCAAAGACTGCATAGTTTAGACTCGATTCAAAGCTACAGCTCCCATACCAGCTAAATGTTCACATTTTCAAAGCTGTGCTCTTCTCATCGATCCCACCGGAATATCTGGCCACGTGGTTACATTTTTCCTGATGGGCCCGTTTAATTTTCATGATTTATCAGGATACTTTCTTCGTGTTAAAAGTATTAATTAGGACACGGACACAAAATCACTTTTGAGCAGTTATGGCATCAGAATCTACAGCATTATAACCCAGACTCGGTTTCAGACTCCAAGGAGCACGGCCATGTCCAATGGCAGCGTCTTCGAGGGAAGTGTGGGGGCCAGTGCCAGGTGGAGGCAGCTGTAATATCCATGTATATGAACGCAGAGGCCCTCTCCGTAGATCTATTGTGATTTTTTGGTAAATCACAGAAACACACTCTGTTACACTATATATTTCCTTTTTGTTGTTGTTCATTCTCACCCGGGGATATTTTTCCCATGGATTTTTAGAGAGTGTGGAAGGGAGGGGAGGAGGGAGGGAGAGAGAGAAAGACAGACATTGATGTGAGAGGGACTGTTGGTTCCCTCCTGCTGGCTCAGAGCGGGGATTGCACCTGCGATCCAGGTATGTGCCCTTGACCAAGAACCATACCCATCACCCTTCAGTGCTCTTGCCTACACTCTAATCACCAAACACACGGGTCGGATGTATGTCCTTGGTTTTTAATGGCTTCGCTAAAGCCACGTGGGGTTTATCATCATCATTATTCCTAACTGGAGGCCTGATGCACAAAATTCTGCAAAAATAGGCCTTCCTTCCCCCTGGCTGCCAGCACCAGCTTCCCTCTGGCACCCGGGACCTGGGCTTCCCTCCAGCCCGGCTTCCTCCGGAAGGACGTCTGGTCTAATTAGTATATTCCCCTTTTATTATTATAGGCAAGTGCCCTTAGCACTGAGCTTCATGTTGAGTTGCTCAAAATCACTTCCTTAAGCAAAGGCATTCGGAGGGTCTCTGCACATCATATGCAGAGGTGGGCTCGCATCACAGTGGCCGCTGGGACATGGGCACAGGTGTGTCTGCAAGGGCCTGTGGTGGGTCGGTCCCTCATCACAGAGAAGTGCCTGCACGTCCCACCAGGGCTCTTGCAATAAATGGAGATGTTAACATCAGGAAGTGTCTTGGCAGGTGATTGACACCAGTGGTAGCCAACCAGAGCTGCAAGGCCAGGCTTTACCCAATCAAACGTCACGTCTGTTCCCACCCAGCCCGCCCTCCCCCGTGGCTGCAGTGTCTGAATGAACTGGACGAGCAGAGGCTCACGGCTGGACGTCACTCCCTCAGTCCATGGGTGTGTCCGTGACAGGGATGTGCCCTCTCTCAGGGCCCCTAGTAAATGCATGGACACTTCATATTTCCTGGCCTCCTCCCCCTTTTCCCCCTAAATCACAGCCCAGGGTCCCTTCCCCTTCCCTCCGAAGGAGACTGTATGTTTTCCTTCTATATGTGATTGAAGTCATTACCCAGTTATATTTCTACTAGAGGCCTGGTGCATGAAATTTGTGCACTTGGAGGGGGGGGGGGTCCCTTGGCCCAGATTGCACCCTCTCCCGTGAGCCTGGCTTCTGGCTAAGTGGTGCTCCCCCTGTGGGAGCACACTGACCACCAGGGGGCAGCTCCTGCATTGAGCGTCTTCTCCCTGGTGGTCAGTGCGTGTCATAGCGACCAGTTGTTCTGCTGTATGGTCGGTTTGCATATTAGCCTTTTATTATATAGGATGTATTTATTTTTCTTCTTTATAAAGCTAGAAAGTTTAAAAACTCTTTTTTAAAGCATGTTATTGTCTTTGTTGGATGAAAGACAGGGATCCTAGCCATGGAATCTCAAGTTTGCGTTGAGCTGTAGAACACACTGGTTGAAGGTGTCTACCTAATTCTGCCTGAATTGCTAAAACCAACCTCAAGCTCTTTGGAAAAATAAAAAAGCCCAAAGTCAGCTGTCACGATTGTAATAATACTTAACCTATGCCAAGAATTACCATCATGCAATGGAGGGAAAGCCACCGAGTGTGAGGGGAAGAGTGAGAGCAGGCACCAACTTCTGAAACCGCATTCGTTCCTGGACCCCAATACCTGATGGCATTCCAGGTTTCCACTGCCTACCGCTTTCTGAAACAGAACTTTAAGTTTTCCTTTATAGGTAACAATATGCCTTCTTGAAGCAATAGGGCACTGTGGTTAAGTAGGGTATGAACTCAGGAGCCAACCTTCAAGTTCAAGTTGTGATCATGCCTTCTATTAGCTCTGTAATATTGGCCACAAATACTAAACATTCTGCCCCTCAATTTGCCCATCTGTGAAACAGGCTACTAATAATACCAGCCTCCGAGAATGTTGTGATGAACATATGGGTTAATACATATTATATACATATAAAGTATGTGGTATGTTCCCAGTACCTTGTAATATATCAAATAAGTGGTAACTATCCTGATGACGATAATGATAAATACGGAAAAAGCACACAATGTCGTGACAGTATTTAACAATAATGAAAGCCGAGACCCTCTTCCTTAGTAAAGTCCCTCTTGCTTTATTTCAAAACTCGTCATTGCAAAGATCACCTAAGCCTTAGGGAATATGGTTCCTGTCCCGGGCGATGAGGACCCAGTTCCTCTGCGTAGAGAAACCCCAACCCCGAATGCCCAGGGCAAGAGCTGCCTCCAAGCATTTGGCTGCCGTGTTCCAGGTCATCAGAGTCAACTTTCAGGTAAAATAAAGTGCCCCTTTCCGCCGGCATCATCTTTAACAGAATTACGTGCCATTTACATATTTGAAGATGAATGTGGTGAAGCCATTCGTGTTTAATTAAGTGCTGTGCACACTGCCAGCAATCCCATCTCCATTCGCTTTAAATTAAAGCACCTGTGTGACTAGGAAGACGTGTGCACACTTTTTTTTTTTTTTTTTTTTTTAGATCTTTCGGCTCAGAGGAGATAAATGCCGGGGGAGTAAAAGCCTCATGGGGTGCTATTGACTGTGTGTGCGTTGAACTGTGTGCGTCCCTGCGGGATCTGAGGTTCAAGTGTGCGCGGCTGGGAGGTGGTGTCTGCAAGCTGAGGCTGCTATGTGGGGGGGTCCTGCCTCCTTGTTTTAAGGTCAGGGACGGGGTTGTATTTCCTGTGGGAACTGAGCTGTGGCTCCTTACGTTGCCCTGACCAGAACACACCTCTGAAAGCCACTGACTGCTGACATCTGCCACTTAAAGGGCCTTGAGTCCCAGCATGTCCTCCAATGGCTGTGGCGGGACACGCACATTCCCTAAGAGGCGCTATACATCCTCTAGCCCAGTGGTCGGCAAACTCATTCGTCCGCAGAGCCAAATATCAACAGGACAACGATGGAAATTTCTTTGGAGAGCCACATTTTTTAAACTTAAACTTCTTCTAACGCCACTTCTTCAACATAGACTCGCCCAGGCCGTGGTATTTTGTGGAAGAGCCACACTCAAGGGGCCAAAGAGCCGCATGTGGCTCGCGAGCCGCAGTTTGCCGACCACTGCTCTAGCGGAAGCACACGTGGGGTTACAGAGCTGTCCCAGAATGCTCCAGGCAACGTATTTTCATCCGAATTGAAAGAACAAAGATACGACTTAGATGGCATCAATAGTCAGCATTAGTCCCGAATAAATCCTTTTCAGTAACTGCAGTTATTCCTGATTTCCTATTGTGGCATTGTTATTATTATTATTATTATTATTGGTTCTCTGTTGTTCCTTTTGTTCTTCTTTAATCTTTTCTTGGTGTATTTGAGCTTTAGAATTGGAAAATGATGGAAATATTTGTAAAATGTACGTGTGCATGTTTATATAGATAGCTATGTCTACATGGCCTGGCTTCCTCCAGAAGGACGTCTGGTCTAATTAGCATATTCCCCTTTTATTATTATAGTCAAGTGCCCTTAGCACTGAGCTTCATGTTGAGTTACTCAAAATCACTTCCTTAAGCAAAGGCATTCGGAGGGTCTCTGCACCTCATATGCAGAGGGGGGCTCGTATCATGGTGGCTGCTGGGACGTGGGCACAGGTGTGTCTGCAAGGGTATGAGATTGGGTGTACTTATAATAAACATCAGCCCCCTACTCCCCCTATCCCCACATCAAACCCAGAATCGCCTATGAACTACTTGTCCCGCCTTTGTGGCTACATCTGTGAAACCCTGTTAACATCCGATGAGGCAAAGTAGAGCGGCCATTTTAATTGTGCCAATGCAAATTGGGAACGGCCTTTGCTAAGTAGTCCGCTCGCCAACAGAACAGCTAATGCTGATCCGTTCACGGAGAGCGCCACTCGGTTCACTCTGCTGTGTAGCCGGCATGCTCTGGGGCAGCCTTACATGGAAACGGCGTAGGAATGAATGGAGTCAATTGCACTCAACTAATCCACGGATTTTCTTACAGCCAATGGGACGGAAAGACAAAGTAACGTAAGAACCACCTTTTAAGCACTCAAAGTAACCATAAGCGGTATCGTTGTGTTTATACTCAGGGACATTCTATAGGATTATTACGAGGAGGGGTTTATGATAAACTAGAGGCCCGACACACGAAATCCGTGCAAGAGTAGGCCTTCCTTCCCCCGGCTGCCCACACCGGCTTCCCTCCGGCACCCGGGACCCGGGACCCGGGCTTCCCTCGCAGCCCCAGCTTCGTCCGGAAGGTTGTCCAGAAGGTCGTCCGGAAGGTCGTCCGGAAGGACATGCGGTCTAATTAGCATATTACGCTTTTATGATTATAGATACGAAGTCAAATGGGCCGTGGTCCATGGGAGTCTGTCCACGTTGCACAGTATCCTCGGCTTTTCACGCAGATCTACCCAAACGCATGGCTCCGCCTCCCCCCACGTGGGTCTGCCCGTCATTCCCGTGCCGGGCTGTTGCCTGCACCTAAGGCTCTGCTCCAGCTTTGGGACCCTCTCGGGCTCGTTGCCCACGTCGGCTTTCAGGGGGCCAGTTGGTGGTGAGGCAGTGAGTCAGTGCTGTGGCCATGCTGAGCCGCTGTCACTGTGTCGTTGCCTGGCCAGACTCAGGCCGGGCAGCTCTGGCCACGTGCCAACGTGGGGATAAATGCACAGAGGCACCGAGATCACAGCTGAGGAGTGAGTGCCCGTGGGCGGTGGAGTGAATCTCTCGGGAAAGACGCAGCGATCAGGTTAAAGCCCCTGGAGGCGAGGAGGACGCCGAGGTAGGATAGCGCCATGTTGCTGCAGAGGCAGGGTTACTGCCATCTCGGCCTTGTCCAAGGTCACCAGCATGGGCAGGACGAGGCCTTCTTCTTCCTTCCTTTCTTTCTTTCTTTCTTTCTTTCTTTCTTTCTTTCTTTCTTTCTTTCTTTCTTTCTTTCTTTCTTTCTTTCTTTCTTCCTTTCTTTCTTTCTTTCTTTCTTTCTTTCTTTCTCTTTCTTTCTTTCTTTCTCTTTCTTTCTTTCTTTCTTTCTTTCTTTCTTTCTTTCTTTCTTTCTTTCTTTCTTTCTTTCTTTCTCTTCCTTCCTTCCTTCCTTCCTTCCTTCCTTCCTTCCTTCCTTCCTTCCTTCCTTCCTTTCTTTCTTTAAAAAAATGTATTTTTATTGATTTCAGAGAAGAAGAGAGAGGGAAAGAGAGAGAAAAACATCAGTGATGAGAGAGAACCATGGATCGGCTGCCTCCTGCACACCCCACACTGGGGAGGGAGCCCACAACCCAGGCCTGTGCCCTGATCAGGACTTGAACCCTGACCTCCTGGTTCATGGGTCGACACTCAACCACTGAGCAACACCGGCCGGGCTAGAACTTCCTCTTCCCCCGTTCCTTCTTCTACTCCACGCCCTGCGGGGACAGTGGGGAACTGGGCGGGAAGGGGAGCGGTGACCGAGCCGCCCCGGCAAGTACAGGGCGACCTTGTGTGCGGAGGTGCGTGCAGCGATGGGTGCGGAGTAGGAAACCAGCCGGGGCAGGGAGCTGCTCGGGCGGAAGCCATGGTGAAGTGGAGGGAATGCGGAGAGGGCTGTCTGTCTGAGCGTGTCATCGATGGTCTCACTGATTTCAACATCCACGGGGACGTCAGGAACCGATATGGGGGACAGGCTGCCGCTCCCTGATAATCGGAGGCACGGGGACTGTGGGCGATGGCAGAGGACGGGTCACCTGCCTGCCTTCAGCAGCAACCCCGCAGCTCCTTCCGTCAGAGGCCCCGACCCCGATGCTGCCTCTGAGCAAATTCCCAGCGGCCGGCCCCCTGCATGTGAGGGTCCGCTTCCCGGGCTGCACCTGGAGTGGAGCGCCATCTCCCCCACACACACTCACACACACACACACACTCACACACTGACACACACTCACACACTCTCACACACACACTCACACATACACACACACTCACACACTCACTCACTCTCACACACACACTCACACACACACACACACACACTCACTCACTCTCACACACACACTCACACACACACACTCACACACACTCACACTCACACACTCACACACACACACTCTCACACACTGACACACACACACTCACACACACTCACACACTGACACACACACACTCACACACACACACTCACACACTCACTCACTCTCACACACACACTCACACACACACACACACACACTCACTCACTCTCACACACACACTCACACACACACACTCACACACACTCACACTCACACACTCACACACACACACTCTCACACACTGACACACACACACACTCACACTCACACACTCACACACACACACTCACACACACACACTCACACACTCACTCACACACTCACACACACTCACACACACTCACACACACACTCACACTCACACACACACACACACTCACACACACACTCACACACACACACTCACACACACACTCACACACACTCACACACACACTCACACACACTCACACTCACACACACACACAATCACACACACGCACTCTCACACACACTCACACACACACACACACACTCACTCACACACTCACACACACTCACTCCATGGCTCCGCCCCAGTGTCCTGAGGAAAGTCACCCTTAGGCCTTTAACAGTCCCTCAGCTCCAAGTCCCTGAGGAATTCGGGAGGGGCCCACCCCTGTCTGCCCGGTAAGGTCTGGGCTGGGTGGGACCTCCTCCAAGCTCTCCCTCAGGCCGCCGGCCGCCCTTGGTCTTGACCACCTGGACCCCCAAAGGGCCGCCTCGGGTCGTGGCCATGGCGCTGGGCTTCTCCAGGGACAATGATCTGAGAGATGGAAACCGCAGTCTTTCTATAAACCGATCGTGAAAGTGATTCACACGTCACATGGCCATATTCTAGTTGGCACAGGAAGGCCCGGGCATCCCACAGTGCAGGGAGGTGGGTTAGACGCAGGGGGTGGGGCCCACAGTGCAGGGAGGGGGGTTAGACGCAGGGGGTGGGGCCCACAGTGCAGGGAGGGGGGTTACACACAGGGGGTGGGGCCCACAGTGCAGGGAGGTGGGTTAGATGCAGGGGGTGGGGCCCACAGTGCAGAGAGGGGGGTTAGACGCAGGGGGTGGGGCCCACAGTGCAGGGAGGGGGGTTACACACAGGGGGTGGGGCCCACAGTGCAGGGAGGTGGGTTAGACGCAGGGGGTGGGGCCCACAGTGCAGGGAGGGAGGTTAGACGCAGGGGCTGGGGCCCCGGGTCACCCTAGGTGCTCACGGCCACACGGGTCCAGTGGGTGGCTCTTCACTGCCGCCGAGTCCCACTGAGCGGGCACTGCCGATCCCGTCTGCCGTTTTGCCAAATGAAGGAGACGGTGTGTGCTGCGCCTGGAGGCTGAGTGAGCTCGACTGGCCAGTCCAGTTTGGAGGCCACGAGGCACCATCCCTATTTAGGCTTAAACTGTATTTAAAAATAAATGGGATCTGCCCGGCTGGTGTGGCTCTGTGGTTGAGCATTGACCTATGAACCAGGAGGTCACAGTTTGATTCCGGGTCAGGGTTGTGGGCTGGATCCCCAGTAGGGGGCGTGCAGGAGGCAGCCGATGGATGTTTCTCATCGATTTTCCATCTCTCTATCCCTCTCCCTTCCTCTCTCTCTGAAAAATCAATAAGAATATGTTTTTTTTTAATTAAATTGAATTTCTGAATGTTCTCAACCGCATTAGCCGTCCTTCACATGCTCCGTAGGTGCCGGTGCCGGGAGCTCCTGTGTCCCAGGCAGCGATGGAGCAGCTGCAGGTTCTTGGGGCCAAGGGGCGGCCTGGCAGGACCTGGGGGCCAGTTCTGGTGCGAGAGTTCACAGGGAGCAGCGTCGTTCTTATAAAGACACGTGCACATCCTCCATGCTCTTCTATTCATACCTCGGGGACCTGCTCACCTGCTAACGGGACTTGCATGATACACTGTCCCTGGTGAACCTGGTCCCCAGAGGGGCCGTTGAACAATGCACGTTGCTTTTCCTTTTATTTGAAAACAGTATCTGTTTTGTTGGTGGTATTAAGCTCCGATATTCAAACGCAGAACGCTGATTATTACATTATGCCGAAAAGAACACAAAATCCAGTGTATGGCATGACACATAATTTATGTAAAAACATGCAGACAATTGCACTCAAGTATTGATGTAAGTAATGAGAGAATCGCACATAATGGGCATTTTTTAATAAACCGAGATTTAGTGGATTTGTCTTATGAATGAAGTTACTCAAGCAAATTGGAATGGGAGCGCACACACACAAAAAAGAAGATAAATTAAAGAGATGGGGATTTCCGAAGCTCAGCACAGATATGCCAGGACAAGCAAACCAACTTGGCTGCAAGTACACCACCCATTTGTCTGCTCGGGAAAGAGTGGGCAGCGTTGGGGAGTTCTTTTAGGTCAGGGTGTACTGATTGGCAACGTGTCACCCCATATCCAAGTGTTATTGGACGTTTTGTAGGTGTCCCCTACAGTGACTGTGGGGTGCAAAGCTTGATCAGATACATGTCTGTTCTTAGGATCCCTCCCTCAGAAGTGGGGGTGAGTCGTGCAGAAAAATGATTGCAGTACATATGAGCCAGATCTTTTTTTTTTTTTAATATATTCTACCGATCTTTCACAGAGAGGAAGAGAGAGGGATAGAGAGCCAGAAACATCGATGAGAGAGAAACATCGATCAGCTGCCTCCTGCACACCTCCCACTGGGGATGTGCCCGCAACCAAGGTACATGCCCTTGACCGGAATCGAACCTGGGACCTTTCAGTCCACAGGCCGACGCTCTATCCACGGAGCCAAACCGGTCAGGGTGAGCCAGATCTTTAGATTATGTAAACTCCAGGAGGGCAAGGAATCTGACCTTTGTGCTGTCATCAGGCCTGCACCTGAAAAGGAGCCAGGCATGGGGTCCGCACGCCATACCTGCGAGGTGAGCTTAGCCGGGGTGGCTCAGGGGTTGCGCATCCACCTGTGAACCAGGAGGTCACGGATCGATTCCTGGTCAGGGCACAGGCCCGGGTTGCTGGCTCCATCCCTAACAGGGGCCATGCAGGAGGCAGCTGATCAATGCTGCTCATCGTTGATGTTTCTATGTCTCTCTCCCTCTGCCTTCCTCTCTGAAATCAATGAAAAATGTATTTGAAAAAATAAATAAATGCCAGGTGAGTGAGAGAGGTGGGGAACCTGCATGGACGGAGGAAGAGGCAAGTGGGCGGTGGGGGTGGACTCGATGGAGCACAGGCCACGCGCACAGGCGTGTGGAAACGGGGGCTGTTTGCAGGGAGGCGAGTGGCGCGGGTAGAGGCAGTGGAGCGTGGAGCGGGACAGCGAGCTGGGGACCGAAAGGTAGGTGGTGTCCGTCACCTGAAAGGGCCGTGTGCACGCTGAAGCGTGTGAGCGTGAACGCAGGTCCGCAGCCTAGCACTGGGATAAGGCCTTTTCTAAAACAGCCCAGCAGACAACGGGAGGCACAGACAGGGGCGATGTGGGTGCACTTTGGGGAAACGATGGAAACAGGCTGGGGGAGGCGAGCTGGCGTCAGAAACAGGAAAAGCGGGGGCAGGCCCCCGTCATTCCAAAGCTGGGAGCTCTGTGTCCCCTGGCTGCTGCACCTACAACACAGCAACATACAGACCATGGAGGTGCTTCTCCTGTGGCCGCCGCCTCTGCCAGCCCCTCCTGGGGGTGCGCTACGCCGTGCTTGCCCCCAAGACCTGTGCCGAGGGCCCACTTGAGAAGGGACCCTTGCGTGGCGTGGACGACCCGTTCCCTCTCGGTTTCTCCTGAGGTTCAGAGATCACATCTGCTCAGAGCAGCGCATTCCCCTTAAGGGGGAGGTGGGGGGGGGGACGTGGGAAGGTGCGGGGGGGCTGATAGATCCAGAAAGGAAGCACCGCGGTAGCGCAAGGTGTAGAGGAATCTTCTTCTCTCGGGTTGGACTTTCGTTAATTTCGTTTCTCACAAATCCTCTGGACAGAGTGAGGTGTGAGCCTTAAGAGGGGACGTGTTTCCCTGTCTGTCACTGAAAGCAATGGCAGAGGCAGCCGAGGGAGGGAGGGGGCTGAGGAGGGGGCTGAGGATGGGGCTGAGGAGGGGGCTGAGGAGGGGGCTGAGGAGGGGGCTGAGGAGGGGGCTGAGGATGGGGCTGAGAAGGGGGC
The DNA here is from genome assembly GCF_963455305.1 of Plecotus auritus. Classification (NCBI taxonomy): domain Eukaryota; kingdom Metazoa; phylum Chordata; class Mammalia; order Chiroptera; family Vespertilionidae; genus Plecotus; species Plecotus auritus. The sequence continues at coordinate 1,523,311 of NC_137772.1, forward strand.
TGAGGAGGGGGCTGAGGATGGGGCTGAGGAGGGGGCTGAGAAGGGGGCTGAGGAGGGGGCTGAGGATGGGGCTGAGAAGGGGGCTGAGGAGGGGGCTGAGGATGGGGCTGAGAAGGGGGCTGAGGAGGGGGCTGAGGATGGGGCTGAGGAGGGGGCTGAGAAGGGGGCTGAGGAGGGGGCTGAGGAGGGGGCTGAGGATGGGGCTGAGGAGGGGGCTGAGGAGGGGGCTGAGGAGGGGGCTGAGGATGGGGCTGAGGAGGGGGCTGAGGAGGGGGCTGAGGATGGGGCTGAGGAGGGGGCTGAGGAGGGGGCTGAGGATGGGGCTGAGGATGGGGCTGAGGAGGGGGCTGAGGAGGGGGCTGAGAAGGGGGCTGAGGAGGGGGCTGAGGATGGGGCTGAGGATGGGGCTGAGGAGGGGGCTGAGGAGGGGGCTGAGGAGGGGGCTGAGGATGGGGCTGAGGAGGGGGCTGAGGATGGGGCTGAGGAGAGGGCTGAGGATGGGGCTGAGGAGGGGGCTGAGGAGGGGGCTGAGGATGGGGCTGAGGATGGGGCTGAGGAGGGGGCTGAGGATGGGGCTGAGGATGGGGCTGAGGAGGGGGCTGAGGATGGGGCTGAGGAGGGGGCTGAGGAGGGGGCTGAGGCTGGGGCTGAGGATGGGGCTGAGGAGGGGGCTGAGGATGGGGCTGAGGATGGGGCTGAGGAGGGGGCTGAGGATGGGGCTGAGGATGGGGCTGAGGAGGGGGCTGAGGATGGGGCTGAGGAGGGGGCTGAGGAGGGGGCTGAGGATGGGGCTGAGGAGGGGGCTGAGGATGGGGCTGAGGATGGGGCTGAGGATGGGGCTGAGGAGGGGGCTGAGGCTGGGGCTGAGGAGGGGGCTGAGGAGGGGGCTGAGGATGGGGCTGAGGATGGGGCTGAGGAGGGGGCTGAGGAGGGGGCTGAGAAGGGGGCTGAGGAGGGGGCTGAGGAGGGGGCTGAGAAGGGGGCTGAGGAGGGGGCTGAGGAGGGGGCTGAGGAGGGGGCTGAGGTTGGGGCTGAGAAGGGGGCTGAGGATGGGGCTGAGGAGGGGGCTGAGGAGGGGGTTGAGGATGGGGCTGAGGAGGGGGCTGAGGAGGGGGCTGAGGAGGGGGCTGAGGAGGGGGCTGAGGAGGGGGCTGAGGATGGGGCTGAGGAGGGGGCTGAGGAGGGGGCTGAGGATGGGGCTGAGGAGGGGGCTGAGAAGGGGGCTGAGGAGGGGGCTGAGGAGGGGGCTGAGGAGGGGGCTGAGGTTGGGGCTGAGAAGGGGGCTGAGGATGGGGCTGAGGAGGGGGCTGAGGAGGGGGTTGAGAAGGGGGCTGAGGATGGGGCTGAGGATGGGGCTGAGGATGAGGCTGAGGATGGGGCTGAGGATGGGGCTGAGGATGGGGCTGAGGATGGGGCTGAGGAGGGGGTTGAGAAGGGGGCTGAGGATGGGGCTGAGGATGGGGCTGAGGATGGGGCTGAGGATGAGGCTGAGGATGGGGCTGAGGATGGGGCTGAGGATGGGGCTGAGGATGGGGCTGAGGATGGGGCTGAGGAGGGGGCTGAGGAGGGGGCTGGGGCTGAGGATGGGGCTGAGGATGGGGCTGAGGATGGGGCTGAGGATGGGGCTGGGGCTGAGGATGGGGCTGAGGATGGGGCTGAGGCTGAGGATGAGGCTGAGGATGGGGCTGAGGATGGGGCTGAGGCTGAGGATGAGGCTGAGGATGGGGCTGAGGATGGGGCTGAGGATGGGGCTGAGGATGAAGCTGAGGATGGGGCTGAGGATGGGGCTGAGGAGAGGGCTGAGGATGAGGCTGAGGATGGGGCTGAGGCTGAGGATGAGGCTGAGGATGGGGCTGAGGAGAGGGCTGAGGATGAGGCTGAGGATGGGGCTGAGGATGGGGCTGAGGCTGAGGATGGGGCTGAGGATGGGGCTGAGGATGGGGCTGAGGATGAGGCTGAGGATGGGGCTGAGGAGAGGGCTGAGGAGGGGGCTGAGGATGGGGCTGAGGATGGGGCTGAGGATGGGGCTGAGGCTGAGGATGAGGCTGAGGATGGGGCTGAGGAGAGGGCTGAGGATGAGGCTGAGGATGGGGCTGAGGATGGGGCTGAGGAGAGGGCTGAGGATGAGGCTGAGGATGGGGCTGAGGATGGGGCTGAGGCTGAGGATGGGGCTGAGGATGGGGCTGAGGATGGGGCTGAGGATGAGGCTGAGGATGGGGCTGAGGAGAGGGCTGAGGAGGGGGCTGAGGATGGGGCTGAGGATGGGGCTGAGGATGGGGCTGAGGATGGGGCTGAGGCTGGGGCTGAGGATGGGGCTGCGGCATCTACGCCCAGGCGGCCCCAGGAGGGAGACAGGAGCACTCCGCTTTCCCCTCAAGGAGGGCCTGGCCATGGTGAGGGTGGGGGAGGCTCCTGGCGGGAGGAGGGGCCAGAAGGACAAAGGGCAGGAAGGTGGACCTTGGCCATGGCCCCAGTCAGGCCGTGGGAGCGGACAGGGCCCAGGCGGCCATGTAGGAGAAAGCCGGAGGACCGGGTTTGCGCTAAAGGGAAGAGGAGGAGGCGTTTTGCTTGAGGAGGGAGTGAGGTCCCAGGGCCTTTCTGTTTACTTTTTGTTGCATTGGCTACACCCATGGGTGCGGTGCCCCGGGACGGGTGTCCTGGAGCCCCAGTCCCGACCCCTGCATCCCCTCAGAGCCCCCCTTCCCTCCCTTCTGATGGGCCCCTGGGCTCTGGGTCTGTAACTGGTGTTAAGCCAGCCTTCCAGGAGCGGCCCTTCGGGGCACTTTCATGTGTCACTATTTAAAAGTCCGTGCTGCCAAAACCGGTTTGACTCAGTGGATAGAGCGTCGGCCTGTGGATTGAAGGGTCCCGGGTTCGATTCCGGTCAAGGGCATGTACCTTGGTTGCGGGCACATCCCCAGTGGGGGGTGTGCAGGAGGCAGCTGATCGATGTCTCTCTCTCATCGATGTTTCTAGCTCTCTATCCCTCTCCCTTCCTCTCTGTGAAATATCAACAAGATATATTTAAAAAAAAATAAAAAAATAAAAGTCCGTGCTTTCTAACCGGTTTGGCTCAGTGGATAGAGCGTCGGCCTGTGGACTGAGGAGTCCCAGGTTCGATTCCGGTCAAAGGCATGTACCTTGGTTGCGGGCACATCCCCAGTGGGAGGTGTGCAGGAGGCAGCTGATCGATGTCTCTCTCTCATCGATGTTTCTCTCTAATCCTCTCCCTTCCTCTCTGTAAGAAAATCAATAAAAAATATACATTTAAAAAATAAATAAATAAAAGGCCGTGCTTTGCCATATGTCACAGGACGTTTAAGAACTGGAATGCCCTCATTCTAAGCTGGCCCCGTACCCGAATAGCCTTCCTACGTGGCCAGCCTACGTCCTCCGGACAGGCTCAGGCCCTCAGCCCCCCGGAATGCTTGCCCTTACGTCCGCGAGCCTTTACGTAGCGGGACATCGGCTGCTACGTCTGGGGAAGCAGCTCTGCCGGAGGCCAGCGGCATCTGAGCGAGCCCAGGGGACCTGTGGATTCAGCAGCCTCTGCCCCCGCAGCCCCGCTGTCACCACGTGGTGCCTTCCAGCATTTGCATCGCATTAATCTTTTGATCTGCGATGCTTTCAGACAGTTTCTTACTGAAATTGGAGTTACCTGGCAACCTGACAAAGCCTTACTTAGAGACCTATGGCTCCCATCAGAGGCTGTTTTCACGGAGACTAGCAAGGTATTAAGTAGAGAGAGAATGTGATTTATGGACCCACGGTTTCCAAGCTGCAACCAGAACCCTGTTTTCTGCCAGGCAAAGAAACCCGTCTCTGAAAATTAGAGATTTGGCCACTCTGAGCGCGGGTCCCCGGGCAAACCTCTCCTCGGCCACCTCCGGAGGAGCTGAAGACAGAATGATGCACGAGCCCCATCGTGGGCTGTGTGCGAACCGAGGGGTTTACAACGATGGCCCCCTGTTTCGAGCGTGAGTTCTCCTCTCTCCTTTATGCTTCCTAACACGCACCTGCCTTCCCATGGGGACACAGAAAACTGCGTCACCCCCACGGGTAGCGGAAGAGATGTCGCTCCTTCCGGAAGGAGGCTGCCCAGTATCAGTGCCACTGACACCTCCGGCAGCCGCCGAGCACTTGAAATGGGACCAGTGTGTCCGAGGAACTAAGTTTTACATGTTATTTCATTTGAATTAAGATTAATTCAAGCCCTAACCGGTGTGGCTCAGTGGATAGAGCGTCGGCTTGCGAACTGAAGGGTCCCAGGTTCGATTCCGGTCAAGGGCATGTACCTTGGTTGCGGGCACATCCCCAGTGGGAGGTGTGCAGGAAGCAGCTGATCGATGTTTGTCTCTCATCAATCAGTTTCTAACTCTCTATCCCTCTCCCTTCCTCTCTGTAAAAAATCAATAAAATATATTTAAAAAAAAAGATTAATTCAAATTTTATGAATATATCTTTGGATGTTGTATCTCTACCATTTTTGTTCCTTTCGCTCAAAATTTCTGTTTTTCTGACTGCTCTCAAACATCAAATATTTTGACTATTAACATATTTTCTTCTAAAATGCTATTATTAATGCATTAAAGTCATAATAATTTTTGAAGCTTAAAGTTTAGAATGTAACTTATGATATAATAAAATTTAAAAATGATTCTTCATAGTTTAGTTTAAATATTTTGGGTTTTTTTTGTTCTGTTTTTGTTTTATTTATGTTTTATTGAAGTTACTCGGGTAACATTGGGTAATAGTTGTATGAAGTTCAGATGGCAGCCTTATAACACACCTCCTTCTACTCCACCGTGCGCTCCCCACCTGAGGTCCTGTCTCCGGCTGTCACCAAAGACTTGACCCCCTTTACCCACTTTTGGCAATTTTGTTAGATTTCAAGAATCAAAACTGTTCATCAACCTGGTTTAAACCTTTTTGTACATATTGAATTCACCTTTCCTGTCACTTATTCATATCTTATCAATTATGCTACATTCTCAAAGGCTGACTATTACGTTAGCACTGAAAACACTTGTAGATCTAAATTTATTTAAGAAAAATAAGAAATAAAATTATATTTGTTTTCATGCCCATCCATTAAACTTGGCCGAGTTTTCTTAAGCAAACTTTATCATTAGAAAATCTCCTACCGTTCATTGAGGGATGGTTCTTAGATGAATACCGCTAAAGTAACAATTAAAAAGCATATATCAGACTCGGGGATGAAAATGTACTCAAAGCAAGCACTGACACTAATTATGATGAGTTCACAGGCTGAGTTTATTTAGATTCATTGTCCATGTATTATTTTAGTATTTCAGTGTTGTCTTAATGCTCGCTTGCTCATCAAGGTTGACATTAAAGACCGTTGCTCAGTTGAGCGGACTCATATGCAGACATAGAATGGAGAATCAATGTCCAGGAAGCCACATAAAGAAGTCACTTCACAGTGACTGGTAAGAAGTCACTTAAGCCACATAAGAAGTCACTTCACAGTTCAATGTCTGGTAAGTGTCCATGCCACACTTACCAGACATTGAACTGCAAGGAATAGAAGCTGGCGAAGTCTTGATGTGGAGAGCCATTGTCAAATCTTCTAAAGTAAAGATCGCAGGAATAAATCTATGAAAAACGCACAGTGACGCATCTCATGAGAAACAGGTAGAACCAAGTAAAACGTGTCTGTTGGACGCAGATCATAGCTGTGATTTGACTGCTTGATGCTCCTGTCGGAATCGGTAAGACACGGTGTCCGTGGTGTTTCTCCTACCCTGCACTACACATCGTGTCTGCAAGATGGGACCCGCTTGTGTGGTGGTGTTTTTGTGGGAAGGAACATACTAAAACGTTGATGTGTTTTCGTTGGAAGGAACATACTAAAACGTTGATGTTTAGAGTCAGGTGTTTTCATTGGAAGGAACATACTAAAACGTTGATGTTTAGAGTCAGGTGTTTTTGTGGGAAGGAACATACTAAAACGTTGATGTTTAGAGTCAGGTGTTTTCATTGGAAGGAACATACTAAAACGTTGATGTTTAGAGTCAGGTGTTTTCGTTGGAAGGAACATACTAAAACGTTGATGTGTTTTCGTTGGAAGGAACATACTTAAATGTTGATGTTTAGAGTCAGGTGTTTTCATTGGAAGGAACATACTAAAACGTTGATGTTTGGAGTCAGGTGTTTTCGTTGGAAGGAACATACTAAAACGTTGATGTTTAGAGTCAGGTGTTTTCATTGGAAGGAACATACTAAAACGTTGATGTTTAGAGTCAGGTGTTTTCATGGGAAGGAACATACTAAAACGTTGATGTTTAGAGTCAGGTGTTTTCATGGGAAGGAACATACTAAAACATTGATGTTTAGAGTCAGGTGTTTTCATGGGAAGGAACATACTAAAACGTTGATGTTTAGAGTCAGGTGTTTTCATGGGAAGGAACATACTAAAACATTGATGTGTTTTCGTTGGAAGGAACATACTAAAACGTTGATGTTTGGAGTCAGGTGTTTTCGTGGGAAGGAACATACTAAAACGTTGATGTGTTTTCATTGGAAGGAACATACTAAAACGTTGATGTGTTTTCGTGGGAAGGAACATACTAAAACGTTGATGTGTTTTCGTTGGAAGGAACATACTAAAACGTTGATGTGTTTTCGTGGGAAGGAACATACTAAAACGTTGATGTGTTTTCGTTGGAAGGAACATACTTAAATGTTGATGTTTGGAGTCAGGTGTTTTCGTGGGAAGGAACATACTAAAACATTGATGTTTGGAGTCAGGTGTTTTCATGGGAAGGAACATACTAAAACATTGATGTTTAGAGTCAGGTGTTTTCATGGGAAGGAACATACTAAAACATTGATGTTTGGAGTCAGGTGTTTTCATGGGAAGGAACATACTAAAACGTTGATGTGTTTTCGTTGGAAGGAACATACTTAAACGTTGATGTTTAGAGTCAGGTGTTTTCGTGGGAAGGAACGTACTAAAACGTTGATGTGTTTTCGTTGGAAGGAACATACTAAAACGTTGATGTTTAGAGTCAGGTGTTTTCGTTGGAAGGAACATACTAAAACGTTGATGTGTTTTCGTTGGAAGGAACATACTAAAACGTTGATGTGTTTTCGTTGGAAGGAACATACTAAAACGTTGATGTGTTTTCATTGGAAGGAACATACTTAAACGTTGATGTTTAGAGTCAGGTGTTTTCGTGGGAAGGAACATACTAAAACGTTGATGTGTTTTCGTTGGAAGGAACATACTTAAATGTTGATGTTTAGAGTCAGGTGTTTTCGTGGGAAGGAACATACTAAAACGTTGATGTGTTTTCGTTGGAAGGAACATACTTAAATGTTGATGTTTAGAGTCAGGTGTTTTCATTGGAAGGAACATACTAAAACGTTGATGTTTAGAGTCAGGTGTTTTCATGGGAAGGAACATACTAAAACATTGATGTGTTTTCATGGGAAGGAACATACTAAAACGTTGATGTGTTTTCGTTGGAAGGAACATACTAAAACGTTGATGTTTCAGAGTCAGGTGTGTCCAGACACGCCCTCTGGGGATGGGTCCCCGCAGGAGACCAGGCCGAGCGGGAGGAGGCCACCGACATGGGAACTCAGCTTGAGGTTTGTTCCCTTTCTTTGGCCTCAACCACTGCAGGGTTCGAGCGAGCCATCCAACGCTCTCTTTCCTCTTCTCCCAAAGTAAGGAGGAATGAATGACAAGGTTACCTTAAGGCTTCCTTCCGATTTGTGGCGAAGAGCCTACAGGCTCACAGCCGGGGAGACTGGGCAGAGTCCTCATTCTGTCACGTAACCTGGAAAGTGATGTCACATGGCTGAGGCTCAGACCAACGGTGGGTGTCCCATAGTGCCGCCCTGCAAGGGGTCCTCAGGCTTAACTCTCGTCACGTGGGTCACAGGTGGTCCTCCACACGGGGGGGGGGCATTCCGTGGAGCCCGGGTGGTCAGTTTCCAAGCGGGGCTGTGGTTTCCTTAAATGGGAAAAGGAAAAGGAGAGAGGCTTTCTAAGGAATGACAAATCTTTTAAATAGAGACATAGAGATCAGAGAGGAAGGGAGAGGGAGAGGGAGAGAGAAAATCAAGGATGAGAGAGTCATGGATTGGCTGCCTCCTGCACGCCCCACACTGGGCATGGAGCCTGCCACCCCGGCCTGTGCCCTGACCGGGAATGGAACCGTGACCTCCTGGCTCATAGGTCGATGCTCAACCGCGGAGCCACGCCAGCCGGGTGGGAATGGCAAATACCTGAGTTGTCATGATATTTGCGCAGAATGGTGTATCTCCCAAATCCATCAGATGATGTATGCGGTCACTTGGAGCAACTCACCGGTTCCTCAGGGGAAAGCCACGGCGCTGGGACCTTTTCAGAGCTTCCGTGCAAGGCAGCTGCTGTCACTGGCCGTCCTGGTCTTTCTTGCCTCTGGGGTCCTGTCTGCACCGCTGGCCACGGTGAAGTAAGCCGTCCACCAACAGGGCACTGGCTGCCTTCACCGTCAGGCTGTGGAACATCCCTGCCCCTCCCCGTCGACGTCGGAACGTCCGGCCTGTGGGGAAGGTTCGTCACAGTTCGCTTGAGCCACACGGGGCACACGCATGTGGGAGCGAGAGCGTGCCCCGCAGAGGAGCAGCTTTGGGAAATGACGGGGTGCGGCTTCTTGTCTGCTTTTGAGATGAGGAGGGAACCGCAGGGAGACGCCAGGAGGAGGAGGCCAGTGGGGAGGGTCCAGGGCAGGTGGGACTCTGTTCCCTCGTGGTGGCTGCGGCTGATTCCAAAGGCGTGTTACCTCCCTGCAGGCACCCGGAGGGCGGGGCTGCTCACTGCCTCTTACTGAATGACCTGCCTGGGCACAGGGCTCCCCAGGACCCGCCCCGCTGGGAATTTCATTGTTGTGACTCCTCCCCCACCGAGGACATTCTTCCACTGATTCTTAGGGAGAGTGGGAGAGAGAGGGAGAGACAGAGAGAAACATCAATGTGGGAGAGACACATGGATTGTTTGCCTCCTGCGCAAGCCCTGGCCAGGTCCTGGGTGGGGAGGAGCCTACAACGTAGGTACGTGCCCATGACCGAATCGAACTCGGCACCCTTTGGTCGCAGGCTGATGCTCTATCCACTGAGCTGCACCGGCCAGGTCCCCATTGAGGACTTATTTTTTTAAAATATATTTTATTGACTTTTTTACAGAGAGAAAGGGAGAGGGATAGAGAGTTAGAAACATCGATGAGAGAGAAACATCGATCAGCTGCCTCCTGCACACTCCCCACCGGGTATGTGCCCGCAACCAAGGTACATGCCCTTGACTGAATCGAACCTGGGACCCTTGAGTCCACAGGCTGATGCTCTATCCACTGAGCCACACCGGCCAGGTCCCCATTGAGGATTTAGGGTCAGATTAGTGCCCTTGTAATTAACTTCGTTACTGATAACAGGAAAGGGGCCAAGGAAAGGCCGCATGTTAGAGCCTGTCACGTGGGCAGATCGCTGGCGGGAGGGACTGGACAGGGAGGAGAGAGGCATCGACATCGCCGCTGTACTGTGAAGTCAGGGGGTGTCAGCAGGCTCCTGTCTGTCAGTCACACCTGGGAACAGGTCAGTGACCAGAAGGGGCGTGGCCACGGCAAGCTGGGGAAGGGCTGGGATCCAGAATGCCCTGCTTTTATTGCTCTCGGTGCTTCTGCTCTGGGACTCGAATCGCTCAGTGCACCCCCTGCTGTGTCCACCCATGGGGCCCCCGCCATGCGGACCCACACGGTGGACGGATGGACCGCAACCAGCCCGATGCCGAACGGGGACAGCTCCCCCCTGTTCCCTGGACGGGACCCGGACACGGGCTGGGCCCTGGCTCTCCCGAGACCCCGGCTGCACGTCTTCCATGGGACGCACACCGCTGGGGCACCGGCCGGGCTGGGAGCCATTTCTGACCTTGGAAATTAGGACGTCAGAGGACACCCCTTTCTCACTGCACCGGGAGGAGACAATCACCAGAGAAAGCCCGGCCGCGCGGCTCCGTGGCTGAGCGTCGGCCTGTGCACCAGAGGTCAGGGTTTGGTTCCGGACAGGGCATGTGCAGGTGATGGGCTCGCCCCCCAGTGTGGGCCTTGCAGGAGGCAGCCGATCCACGATTCTCTCTCGTCACTGATGTTTCTCTCTCTCTTCCTCTCCCCTCCTCTCTGACATCAATAAAATACAGTAAAAACAATTGGAGAGCGAGCATTAAAAAGTGCAAAGGTGCCGAAACCCGTTTGGCTCAGTGGATAGAGCATCGGCCTGCGGACTGAGGGGTCCCAGGTTCGATTCCGGTCAAGGGCATGTACCTTGGTTGCAGGCACATCCCCAGTGGGAGGTGTGCAGGAGGCAGCTGATCGATGTTTCTCTCTCATCGATGTTTCTAGCTCTCTATCCCTCTCCCTTCCTCTCTGTAAAAAATTAATAAAATATATTTTTAAAAAAAGTGCAAAGGATCTTTGGAACATAAAAGTGAGAGGAAGAGGCAGTCTCCAGATCGCATCCCCCAGGGCTGTCTGTGGAGAGCTTTGCGTGAGGGGACGCTCAGGGGAAGCTCAGGAGGAGCTCAGGGGAAGCTCAGGGGAAGCTCAGGGGAAGCTCAGGGGAAGCTCAGGGGAAGCTCAGGGGAAGCTCAGGAGGAGCTCAGGGGAAGCTCAGGGGAAGCTCAGGGGAAGCTCAGGAGGAGCTCAGGGGAAGCTCAGGGGAAGCTCAGGGGAAGCTCAGGGGAAGCTCAGGAGGAGCTCAGGGGAAGCTCAGGAGGAGCTCAGGGGAAGCTCAGGGGAAGCTCAGGGGAAGCTCAGGAGGAGCTCAGGGGAAGCTCAGGGGAAGCTCAGGGGAAGCTCAGGAGGAGCTCAGGGGAAGCTCAGGAGGAGCTCAGGGGAAGCTCAGGGGAAGCTCAGGAGGAGCTCAGGGGAAGCTCAGGAGGAGCTCAGGGGAAGCTCAGGGGAAGCTCAGGAGGAGCTCAGGGGAAGCTCAGGAGGAGCTCAGGGGAAGCTCAGGGGAAGCTCAGGGGAAGCTCAGGAGGAGCTCAGGGGAAGCTCAGGGGAAGCTCAGGGGAAGCTCAGGGGAAGCTCAGGAGGAGCTCAGGGGAAGCTCAGGGGAAGCTCAGGGGAAGCTCAGGAGGAGCTCAGGGGAAGCTCAGGGGAAGCTCAGGGGAAGCTCAGGAGGAGCTCAGGGGAAGCTCAGGAGGAGCTCAGGGGAAGCTCAGGAGGAGCTCAGGGGACACTCAGGGGAAGCTCAGGGGAAGCTCAGGGGAAGCTCAGGGGAAGCTCAGGAGGAGCTCAGGGGAAGCTCAGGAGGAGCTCAGGGGAAGCTCAGGGGAAGCTCAGGGGAAGCTCAGAGGAAGCTCAGGAGGAGCTCAGGGGAAGCTCAGGAGGAGCTCAGGGGAAGCTCAGGGGAAGCTCAGGAGGAGCTCAGGGGAAGCTCAGGAGGAGCTCAGGGGAAGCTCAGGGGAAGCTCAGGGGAAGCTCAGGAGGAGCTCAGGGGAAGCTCAGGGGAAGCTCAGGAGGAGCTCAGGGGAAGCTCAGGAGGAGCTCAGGGGAAGCTCAGGAGGAGCTCAGGGGAAGCTCAGGGGAAGCTCAGGGGAAGCTCAGGAGGAGCTCAGGGGAAGCTCAGGGGAAGCTCAGGGGAAGCTCAGGAGGAGCTCAGGGGAAGCTCAGGAGGAGCTCAGGGGAAGCTCAGGAGGAGCTCAGGGGACGCTCAGGGGAAGCTCAGGGGAAGCTCAGGGGAAGCTCAGGGGAAGCTCAGGGGAAGCTCAGAGGAAGCTCAGGAGGAGCTCAGGGGAAGCTCAGGGGAAGCTCAGGGGAAGCTCAGGAGGAGCTCAGGGGAAGCTCAGGGGAAGTTCAGGAGGAGCTCAGGAGGAGCTCAGGGGAAGCTCAGGAGGAGCTCAGGAGGAGCTCAGGGGAAGCTCAGGGGAAGCTCAGGGGAAGCTCAGGAGGAGCTCAGGGGAAGCTCAGGGGAAGCTCAGGGGAAGCTCAGGAGGAGCTCAGGGGAAGCTCAGGAGGAGCTCAGGGGAAGCTCAGGAGGAGCTCAGGGGACACTCAGGGGAAGCTCAGGGGAAGCTCAGGGGAAGCTCAGGGGAAGCTCAGGAGGAGCTCAGGGGAAGCTCAGGAGGAGCTCAGGGGAAGCTCAGGGGAAGCTCAGGGGAAGCTCAGAGGAAGCTCAGGAGGAGCTCAGGGGAAGCTCAGGAGGAGCTCAGGGGAAGCTCAGGGGAAGCTCAGGAGGAGCTCAGGGGAAGCTCAGGAGGAGCTCAGGGGAAGCTCAGGGGAAGCTCAGGGGAAGCTCAGGAGGAGCTCAGGGGAAGCTCAGGGGAAGCTCAGGAGGAGCTCAGGGGAAGCTCAGGAGGAGCTCAGGGGAAGCTCAGGGGAAGCTCAGGGGAAGCTCAGGAGGAGCTCAGGGGAAGCTCAGGAGGAGCTCAGGGGAAGCTCAGGGGAAGCTCAGGGGAAGCTCAGGAGGAGCTCAGGGGAAGCTCAGGAGGAGCTCAGGGGACGCTCAGGGGAAGCTCAGGGGAAGCTCAGGGGAAGCTCAGGGGAAGCTCAGAGGAAGCTCAGGAGGAGCTCAGGGGAAGCTCAGGGGAAGCTCAGGGGAAGCTCAGGAGGAGCTCAGGGGAAGCTCAGGGGAAGCTCAGGAGGAGCTCAGGAGGAGCTCAGGGGAAGCTCAGGAGGAGCTCAGGAGGAGCTCAGGGGAAGCTCAGGAGGAGCTCAGGGGAAGCTCAGGAGGAGCTCAGGGGAAGCTCAGGGGAAGCTCAGGGGAAGCTCAGGGGAAGCTCAGGAGGAGCTCAGGGGAAGCTCAGGGGAAGCTCAGGAGGAGCTCAGGGGAAGCTCAGGGGAAGCTCAGGGGAAGCTCAGAGGAAGCTCAGGGGAAGCTCAGGGGAAGCTCAGGGGAAGCTCAGAAGGAGCTCAGGGGAAGCTCAGGAGAAGCTCAGGGGAAGCTCAGGGGAAGCTCAGGGGAAGCTCAGGGGAAGCTCAGGAGGAGCTCAGGGGAAGCTCAGGAGGAGCTCAGGGGAAGCTCAGGAGGAGCTCAGGGGAAGCTCAGGGGAAGCTCAGGGTAAGCTCAGGGGAAGCTCAGGGGAAGCTCAGGAGGAGCTCAGGGGAAGCTCAGGGGAAGCTCATGGGAAGCTCAGGAGGAGCTCAGGGGAAGCTCAGGGGAAGCTCAGGGGAAGCTCAGGAGGAGCTCAGGAGGAGCTCAGGGGAAGCTCAGGGGAAGCTCAGGGGAAGCTCAGGAGGAGCTCAGGGGAAGCTCAGGAGGAGCTCAGGGGAAGCTCAGGGGAAGCTCAGGGGAAGCTCAGGGGAAGCTCAGGAGGAGCTCAGGGGAAGCTCAGGGGAAGCTCAGGGGAAGCTCAGGAGGAGCTCAGGGGAAGCTCAGGAGGAGCTCAGGAGGAGCTCAGGAGGAGCTCAGGGGAAGCTCAGGGGAAGCTCAGGAGGAGCTCAGGGGAAGCTCAGGGGAAGCTCAGGAGGAGCTCAGGGGAAGCTCAGGAGGAGCTCAGGGGACGCTCAGGGGAAGCTCAGGGGAAGCTCAGAGGAAGCTCAGGAGGAGCTCAGGGGAAGCTCAGGAGGAGCTCAGGGGAAGCTCAGGGGAAGCTCAGGAGGAGCTCAGGGGAAGCTCAGGAGGAGCTCAGGAGGAGCTCAGGGGAAGCTCAGGGGAAGCTCAGAGGAAGCTCAGAAGGAGCTCAGGGGAAGCTCAGGGGAAGCTCAGGGGAAGCTCAGGGGAAGCTCAGGAGGAGCTCAGGGGAAGCTCAGGAGGAGCTCAGGGGAAGCTCAGGGGAAGCTCAGGGGAAGCTCAGGGGAAGCTCAGGGGAAGCTCAGGAGGAGCTCAGGGGAAGCTCAGGAGGAGCTCAGGGGAAGCTCAGGGGAAGCTCAGGGGAAGCTCAGGGGAAGCTCAGGAGGAGCTCAGGGGAAGCTCAGGAGGAGCTCAGGGGAAGCTCAGGGGAAGCTCAGGGGAAGCTCAGGGGAAGCTCAGGAGGAGCTCAGGGGAAGCTCAGGGGAAGCTCAGGAGGAGCTCAGGGGAAGCTCAGGGGAAGCTCAGGAGGAGCTCAGGAGGAGCTCAGGGGAAGCTCAGGGGAAGCTCAGGGGAAGCTCAGGGGAAGCTCAGGAGGAGCTCAGGGGAAGCTCAGGGGAAGCTCAGGAGGAGCTCAGGGGAAGCTCAGGGGAAGCTCAGGGGAAGCTCAGGGGAAGCTCAGGGGAAGCTCAGGAGGAGCTCAGGGGAAGCTCAGGGGAAGCTCAGGGGAAGCTCAGGAGGAGCTCAGGGGAAGCTCAGGGGAAGCTCAGGAGGAGCTCAGGGGAAGCTCAGGGGAAGCTCAGGGGAAGCTCAGGGGAAGCTCAGGAGGAGCTCAGGGGAAGCTCAGGGGAAGCTCAGGGGAAGCTCAGGAGGAGCTCAGGGGAAGCTCAGGAGGAGCTCAGGGGAAGCTCAGGGGAAGCTCAGGGGAAGCTCAGGGGAAGCTCAGGAGGAGCTCAGGGGAAGCTCAGGAGGAGCTCAGGGGAAGCTCAGGGGAAGCTCAGGGGAAGCTCAGGAGGAGCTCAGGGGAAGCTCAGGAGGAGCTCAGGGGAAGCTCAGGGGAAGCTCAGGGGAAGCTCAGGAGGAGCTCAGGGGAAGCTCAGGGGAAGCTCAGGAGGAGCTCAGGGGAAGCTCAGGAGGAGCTCAGGGGAAGCTCAGGAGGAGCTCAGGGGAAGCTCAGGGGAAGCTCAGGGGAAGCTCAGGAGGAGCTCAGGGGAAGCTCAGGGGAAGCTCAGGGGAAGCTCAGGAGGAGCTCAGGGGAAGCTCAGGAGGAGCTCAGGGGAAGCTCAGGAGGAGCTCAGGGGAAGCTCAGGGGAAGCTCAGAGGAAGCTCAGAGGAAGCTCAGGGGAAGCTCAGGAGGAGCTCAGGGGAAGCTCAGGGGAAGCTCAGGGGAAGCTCAGGAGGAGCTCAGGGGAAGCTCAGGAGGAGCTCAGGGGAAGCTCAGGGGAAGCTCAGGGGAAGCTCAGGGGAAGCTCAGGGGAAGCTCAGAGGAAGCTCAGGAGGAGCTCAGGGGAAGCTCAGGGGAAGCTCAGGGGAAGCTCAGGAGGAGCTCAGGGGAAGCTCAGGGGAAGCTCAGGAGGAGCTCAGGAGGAGCTCAGGGGAAGCTCAGGAGGAGCTCAGGGGAAGCTCAGGAGGAGCTCAGGGGAAGCTCAGGGGAAGCTCAGGGGAAGCTCAGGAGGAGCTCAGGGGAAGCTCAGGGGAAGCTCAGGAGGAGCTCAGGGGAAGCTCAGGGGAAGCTCAGGGGAAGCTCAGAGGAAGCTCAGGGGAAGCTCAGGGGAAGCTCAGGGGAAGCTCAGAAGGAGCTCAGGGGAAGCTCAGGAGAAGCTCAGGGGAAGCTCAGGGGAAGCTCAGGGGAAGCTCAGGGGAAGCTCAGGAGGAGCTCAGGGGAAGCTCAGGAGGAGCTCAGGGGAAGCTCAGGAGGAGCTCAGGGGAAGCTCAGGGGAAGCTCAGGGGAAGCTCAGGAGGAGCTCAGGGGAAGCTCAGGGGAAGCTCAGGGGAAGCTCAGGAGGAGCTCAGGGGAAGCTCAGGAGGAGCTCAGGGGAAGCTCAGGGGAAGCTCAGGGGAAGCTCAGGAGGAGCTCAGGGGAAGCTCAGGGGAAGCTCAGGGGAAGCTCAGGAGGAGCTCAGGAGGAGCTCAGGGGAAGCTCAGGGGAAGCTCAGGAGGAGCTCAGGGGAAGCTCAGGAGGAGCTCAGGGGAAGCTCAGGGGAAGCTCAGGGGAAGCTCAGGGGAAGCTCAGGGGAAGCTCAGGAGGAGCTCAGGGGAAGCTCAGGGGAAGCTCAGGAGGAGCTCAGGGGAAGCTCAGGAGGAGCTCAGGGGAAGCTCAGGGGAAGCTCAGGGGAAGCTCAGGAGGAGCTCAGGAGAAGCTCAGGAGGAGCTCAGGAGGAGCTCAGGGGAAGCTCAGGGGAAGCTCAGGGGAAGCTCAGGGGAAGCTCAGGAGGAGCTCAGGAGGAGCTCAGGAGGAGCTCAGGGGAAGCTCAGGGGAAGCTCAGGGGAAGCTCAGGGGAAGCTCAGGAGGAGCTCAGGGGAAGCTCAGGGGAAGCTCAGGAGGAGCTCAGGGGAAGCTCAGGAGGAGCTCAGGGGAAGCTCAGGGGAAGCTCAGGGGAAGCTCAGGGGAAGCTCAGGGGAAGCTCAGGGGAAGCTCAGGGGAAGCTCAGGAGGAGCTCAGGGGAAGCTCAGGGGAAGCTCAGAGGAAGCTCAGGAGGAGCTCAGGAGGAGCTCAGGAGGAGCTCAGGGGAAGCTCAGGGGAAGCTCAGGGGAAGCTCAGGGGAAGCTCAGGAGGAGCTCAGGGGAAGCTCAGGGGAAGCTCAGGGGAAGTGTGGGTGAGACAGGACCTCCAGCCCCTTGTGGCTGTCAGGGAATCGCTGGCAGAGCCCGTGTCAGCACCGCCTACCTC
Organism: Plecotus auritus; assembly: GCF_963455305.1. Lineage (NCBI taxonomy): Eukaryota > Metazoa > Chordata > Mammalia > Chiroptera > Vespertilionidae > Plecotus > Plecotus auritus. Next base: position 1,539,716 of record NC_137772.1, read on the forward strand.
CCTTCATCCCGTTTTACGGTGAAGGGCAAGCGTGGCCTCGGCAAAGCCCTGCAGAGCCATATCAGGAGGAGCGTCTTCAGTGCCATCCTGGTTTCAGGGCTAATGATGCTGCCAGGAAGCGCAGACACTGTACTGTGGCCATGGGGTCCCGGGCTCCGAGGGCAGACAGGAAGCTTGGCCTCCTCCGCAGCCCAGCCAGCCCCTGCCCCGAGGACCGCCTCTGTGTGTCAGGCCTGAGTCCCAGCCCCCGCCTCTGGGTGTCTGGCCTGAGTCCCAGCCCCCGCCCCCGCCTCTGGGTGTCCTGCCTGAGTCCCAGCCCCCACCTCTGGGTGTCTGGCCTGAGTCCCAGCCCCCGCCCCCGCCTCTGGGTGTCCTGCCTGAGTCCCAGCCTCCGCCCCTGGGTGTCTGGCCTGAGCCCCAGCCCCCGCCTCTGGGTGTCCTGCCTGAGTCCCAGCCCCTGCCCCCGCCTCTGGGTGTCCGCCCTGAGCCCCAGCCCCCGCCTCTGGGTGTCCTGCCTGAGTCCCAGCCCCAGCCCCCGCCTCTGGGTGTCTGGCCTGAGCCCCAGCCCCCACCCCTGGGTGTCCGGCCTGAGTCCCAGCCCCCGCCCCGTGGACCGCCTCTGGGTGTCCGGCCTGAGTCCCAGGCCCGCTGTCATCATGCTCTGATAAGCCGCAGCCCGCGCCGCCCCATTTGTGAGCAATCTCTGGAGCTCATCCCGGCAACTGGGCCGCGGGTGGGTTCCGCCTTCCTGAGGCTCCGTGATGGATGCCCGCAGACCGACCGCACCGCGGGGCTCCGGGAACAAAATGTGCCATTTCGGCACCTGGGGCCGCGTGCTCCTTCCCAGCTCACTCCTGCCGGATCGGGGACACGGAGGGCTCCGGAGCGGCACTTTTTGTTGCCCTATTTTCACAGCTCTCACTTAATTTGCAGCCTTGTCTGTTACCATTTGTGCTTCTTAGGACACATGTGGTGTGGAGAGCAGGGATGGCGGAAGCTGACGGCAGAGGATGTTGTGGGACTTGGTGCGCGGCCGCTCCGGACTGGAAATGAGCTGGAAATCCTGCTGGGGTTGGCCTGTGTGCAGTGAAGGGGCCGGTCAAGAGGGTGACGCAGTCAAAGCTTGTCTTTGTTTGCAAAGTGATATTAAAAGATAGCGCATTCATTAGGAGGCCCGGCGTAAGACTGACTTACTTCTTAACCATTTAAGCTTTGCCACGGAGACTGCTATTTCCTAGCAGAGGAATGAGCAGAACATGAATATCAATCATGTTTTCGTTTCCCGAGCAACATTCCTGCCAGGCAGGGGCAACTTCTCATGTGAAAATGAAGCCATCGGCCGGCTCCGTGGCTCCGTGGTTGAGCGTCAACCTATGAACCAGGAGGTCACGGTTCGATTCCTGGTCAGGGCACATGGCCTGGTTTGCAGGCTCCGTCCCAGTGTGGCATGTGCAGGCCATAGCTGATCCATGATTCTCTCTCATCATGGATGTTTCTCTCTCTCTTCTGCCCTCTCTGAAATAAATAGAAACCTATCTTAAAAAATAAAAATAATAAATAAAACACGAAGCACACGGCCGGATCCATGGCAGGGATCAGAGGGGGTGTGGCCGTGGAACGGAGTGGGACTCCAAGTTGTGAACCATGGGCCCTGGGCGGCCTGGGTCGGGCGAGTCCGCGGCGACAGGTGGGGGACCCAACACCACGTGGGAGTAGCGGAATGTTTACTTCCAGAGGCAGAGCGGGCAGCCCACAACCCGCATGTGCCCTGACCGGGAATCCCCGGCACCCGTCCACGGGCGGTGGGCGTGGAAGATGCCGCGGAAACCTGGGGGCTGCGTGGCCGCCTCGGGGACGTGTGGACTTGGCACATACACGGACGGGCTCGCTGACGCCTATCCTCGTCTTGTTCTCACGGTCGACGTGTGATGTCATAGGGCCACCCTTTAGGGCTTGTTTGCTTTTAATTATGAATTGGAAAGGACAGCATACCCCTTCCGAAGTGACAGTGACATGTTGATAAGTGGCTTTAGTTTTTTTTTATTGCTTTCAGAGAGAGGAAGGGAGAGAGAGAGAGAAACATCCACGATGAGAGAGAATCATGGATCGGCTGCCTCCTGCACGCCCCCTGCTGGGGATGGAGCCTCAATCTGGGCGTGTGCCCTGACTGGGCATTGAACCCTGACCTCCTGGTTCATAGGTCGACGCTCAACCACCGAACCACACCAGCAGGATGATGTCATTTTATTTTTTGTTTCTTGGTAAAGAATTATAAATGGCCCAAACCGGTTTGGCTCAGTGGCTAGAGCGTTGGCCTGGGGACTGAGGGGTCCCGGGTTCGATTCCGGTCAAGGGCATGTACCTTGGTTGCGGGCACATCCCCAGTGGGAGGTGTGCAGGATGCAGCTGATCGATGTTTCTCTCTCATCGATGATTCTAACTCTCTCTCTCTCCCCCTTCCTCTCTGTGAAAAATCAATAAAATATATATTAAAAAAAAGAAGAATTATAAAAGTATTAGATCACCTGGGAACTAAAGTGGAGCCGCGGATCAGTCGCTTGAAGACGGTCAGCAGCGGGATGCATTTGCTAGACCTGTCTTTACGGACGGCATTCCATCCGGAAAGCGGAGAGGAATGCCATTTCGGAGAGGGTGATCAGAGGGTGAAAATGGCCTTTCTTTCTGCGGACACGCAGCATCGCCAAGTGGTTTGCCCTTTAGGGCCGGCCAGTCCTCGGGGTGAGGAGGTCAGTGGCTCCGCAGCTGGGCCCCCTCCTGGCAGGACCCCAGTGGGGCTGCGATGGGGTTTCGGGAGCCTCGGAAGGCAGTCCTGCCACCGGTAGAGCGGGAGCTCGCTGAGGGCTTCAGTCACCGTTCCGCTCCGTCCGAGGAAGCATTCCCAACGGCCTGGGAGCTGTGCGTTCCTGCAGTTGTGTAGAAATAACTGCTAGCCTCCGCCGGGAGCTCTGGAGCTGGTTACCTAATGTTTGTATCAGATCAGCTGTCACCTGTACGTGGAGGGCAGCTGCAGTGGTTTCTCTGTAAAAAGTCAATGAACCCGCCCTGGCCAGGGTGGCTCAGCGGAGAGAGCGTCGGCCTGCGGACTGAAGGGTCCTGGGTTAGAGTCCGGTCAGGGGCTCATGCCTGGGTTGCGGGCTCGGTCCCCAATGGGGGTCATGCAGGAGGCAGCCAACCAATGACTCTCTCTCATCATTGATGTTTCTATCTCTCCCGCTTCCTTCCTCTCTGCAATCAGGAAAAATATATATTTTTTTTAAAAAGTGGATGAACCCGAGCTTTCTCTCCATTTCCCTCTGGAATGATGAAAAGCGACCGCGTGGGTTTTCTGACCCAGGGCAACCGCACAGGGGACGTGGGGGTCGAGCCTCGGTGAACGGTCACATTGGAAGGTGCGGGCACACCATGTGGCCTGGGCGCCAGGCCCGGCCCGAGGGGACTCATAACCGTGACACGCACAGCGCTGCCCGGGCCGTGGAGACGCCGACTAGTGTTCGTCCGGGAGAGGCACACGACCCAGCGCTCACAGGGCTCCCGGTCATGAGGGCACACAGAGGAGGGGCCCGGGCTGCCCCAGGCGCGCACAGAGGCCTGCTTTCAGACGCACCGTCTACGCACGGCTCTGCCGCACCGGGGTTAGAGTGTCCAGAGGAAGGAGCCAGGAGGACGCGTGTCTGTCTGTGTGGACATGTGTCTGTGTGTAAGTGTGTCCGTGTAAGTGTGTGTACGTGTCTGTGTCTACGTGTGTATGCCTGGGTGTAAGTGTCTCTCTCTGTGTGCATGGGTGTGTGCATGGGTGCATGTCCATGTGACTATGTGGAAGTGTGTATGTGTATACATGTATGTGTCTGTGTCTATGTGTGTATGCCTGGGTGTAAGTGTCTCTCTCTGTGTGCATGGGTGTGTGCATGGGTGCATGTCCATGTGTCTATGTGGATGTGTGTATGTGTATACATGTATGTGTCTAAGTGTATACAAATCTATGTGTGTATGTGTGTGTTTGTCTGAAGGCATGAGTGCATCTATGTGTGTGTGTGTCTCTCTGTGTGTGTCTCTGCGTATGTCTCGGTGTACATGTGTCTCTGTGTGTACGTGTGTGTATGTGTCTCTCTGTGTGTATGTGTGTGTATGTGCATGTGTCTGAGTGGAAGTGTGCGTATGTCTGAGTGCACATGTGTGTACGTGTGTGTGTGAAATATGTCTGTGTGTGTGCATGTGCACATGTGCAGAATGAGGACTGGCTCAGGTGACCATGGAGGCTGAGGAGCCCAGGATCGCCCTCCATGAGCTGGGCCAGCAGGGCTGTGCCTGGTTCATTCCAGTCCAAGGCGGGGCCCAGGGAGGTGCTGGCATGCCTGCAGGCGGGGGCAGTGGGGGGGGGGGTGGGAGTCCCGGCTCCGCCACGGCGGGGGAGGGGCGAGCACCCCTCCCTCTGCTTTGGCCCATTCAGAGCCTGGCAGGCCCACGCGCCCCCTCACTGGGAGGGGGTCTGCTTCACCGTGGCCACGGCCCACCACTCACCTCACCCAGAAACGCCCTCCTGACACTCTGAAGTCCTTTGACCTGGGCGCCCCAAGGCCAGGCGGGAGGCCCCACGAATGATCCCTCACACCTGCCACCTGCTCTCCATGCACCAGACACGCCCTTCCCGTGTGTCCCCGGGAGCGGCTCAGCTGGGGCAGAATGACAGCCCCGGTCCCCGCGGCCGGCCAGTGGTCAGTGTCCGGGCGGAGACGGGTGCTGGTGTTCAGTGCACGGATCTACATCCAACTTGCATTGGGCCGCTCAGTAGTAGACCTTCCGGGACCTGCCCACGTCACGACGCTCCGTGACCACCCGTTCTCCACCTGTCAGTGGCCACGCGATGCTAAATATGGTGGAGAAATAATGCGTGCCCACCGAGCCGGCGCTCACGGTGATTCCCGACCCGCCTGCCCGGTGCGGGCTGTGCCGACGACTCAGCCTCGGTTATTACTGTCGCTGCTGCTCCTCAGGAGCCGCTTACACATTCCTAAGAAAATGCCAGAGGAGGTGACCCGGTTTCTTTTTTCCAAGAGGAAAGCGGAGAGGAGGTGTTTCCTTCAGAGAAAGCGAGGACCGCCCATCGGCCAGCCAGGGTGGCCGCCTCTCCCGTTCGCACAGAAGTGGCGTCCAGGCCCCTGAGGCTCCCTCGCTGACGGAGCCCAAGGCCACATGCGCTGCCCCCCCGGAGCGGGGGACCAAGGTCACGCTCCCGCCCACCTGCCCCGGCCCTGTCCCTCCTCCTCCTGCACCCCAGGAGGCTCGGTTGGCAAAGCCCGTCCGTGAGCAGATCTGCGCAGTCCCTCCCGTGTCCACGTCCAGGGAGGCGGGGCTCAGAGGCGCCCGGGACACCCCGGGACAGGAGCCCCCGGAGAGCCAGTCAGGGCTGTCCTCCGTCTCTTCTCACCGTGAGTGACGGGGAGGAGGCGGACGGCGATTCGGAGAATCTAACCCGACGGGAGGGGAGACGGAGGCGAAGGCTGGAGACGCTGTGCCCATCCAAGTCAGAGAAACGCTACTCGCAACTGGAGGCCGTGTTGGCGACACAGGAAAGAGGAATGAAGCCGTGAAGGGCAGGGAACCGACGTGTGAAGGGTTGGGATCCTCAAAGTGCGACAGAACAGGAAGTCAGAAGAACAGCAAGCACCTCCCTCCACGCGGCCGGCTGCCCGCGTCCCAGCGGCAGGCAGACAACTCGCAGGGCGGAGGGCTGCGGGCTCTACCCAGACTCTGGCTGCGCCGTCAGACCGAAGGGGGCCTCCTCTGAACTCTGGGTGGTTTCACCACGTTAACAACGGGCCACGTTCCACTCTTAGAATAAACCCATTGCCGCAGACCTTACGTTTCTGCCTGGCTGCCCCCTGGCCAGCCTCGCCTGTGGCTGAAAGGGCCCACGGTTTCTTTCCAGCAGGTCATGACGCAAATCTGGAAAAAGCTAGAAATACTTGAAGTTCTGCAAAGGGAAGCTGTGACCCAAAGGGCGATGTCACGCAGCCGGCGGGGAGCAGGGCTGAGCACAGCATGGCTTCCGGCTGTTACCCGGAGGGTCTCAGCACCGGGGCTGTGAACCCACTCGGCTTCCTAATCCACCTGCCCGGCCGTCTCTCCTCCCCCGGCCGCCCCAGGAGAGGGCACGGGTATTCCAGGGCTCCGTGTGCTGTAACAGATCCGTTTTATTTGTAATTGAGGCGGAACTGAGCCCTGCGTCTTGATTGGAGAACTCTTTTCATTCAGGCGCTTTGAAAATGCTTAGGCATCTGATGTTCTGTCGCTGATGAAAACACCTCAACAAATGACCTCAAAATCACCGCTGCTCTTCGTTTTTATGCTTCGTCAGCCCCAGATCATATTAGCAAACGATCGAGGGTGAAACAGCATGGCTCTTTAAAAATAACTCATCGACCCACGTTAGACGTTTCATGATGAATACGAGGGGCCCAGTGCATGAATCCGTGCACCTTGAAAGGAACTGTGCCCCTCGAGGCTGCGGTGGGCACAGGGGCAGGTCTCGGCCCATCCTCCACACCCCCATCTGGCCCCTCCCGCCGCGGCCCCCTGTCCCCGTCTGCTGGCAGCCCCGCTTCTGCCGGCCCTGCTCGCACCTGCTGCTGGTGCTGGCCCCAATCGCTCCGCACCATCCGCAGGGGGCATGGCCTGAGGTCCCCCATGCTAGCGCCGGGGTGGGGGTGTGTGGCCTGAAGACCCCATCAAGCCCTGCTGGGCAAGGGGCATGGCCTGAGGTCCCCTGTCAAGCCCTGCCTGGTGGGGGGGCATGGCCTTAGGTTCCCCAGCCTGGCGCTTGGGTGGGGGGCACAGCCTGAGGTCCCCGTCAAGCCCCACAGGCGGGGAGCGCGGCCTGAGGTCCCCTGTTCTGGTGCCAGGGTGGGGGGGCATGGCATAAGGTCCCCCATCAAGCCCTGCTGGGTGGGGGACATGGCCTCAGGTCCCCCATGCCTAGCGCCGGGGTTGGGGGCACAGCCTGAGGTCCCCTGTCAAGCCCCACCAAGTGGGGGGGGTGTGGGGAGCAACCTCAGATCCCTGCCCCAGCCCAGCACCACAGAGTCTCAGGTCCCTGCTGATTGCTCATTAAGGCTTGTTACGGGAACTCAGTCTCTGCTGTGGGCACAGCCATCTTATGTTACAGAACCCCTGCCTCTGCTGTGCGCGCAGCCATCTTGTTACCAGTGTGACGGTCAATTTGCATATTCCCTCTGTAAAGTGAGTATAACAAAAGCCAACAGACACAGTGCTTCGGATGGTCCTGGGGCTGTAGATGGAGATGTGAGTGGAGATGTAGCTGTAGATAGAGACGTACGTTTGGGAAAACAAAGAATCTTTTAAACCGTCAGCCGTAACACGTCCTCTTAAATTTCTCGAAGTCCGTGGTCTGTTCCAGGGAATTCTTTCTCAGGTGAAGGAGCGGTGATTTTCTTAAAATACGTCCCTGAGAGGGTTCCCGTTTCCATGCCAGGGCATGGAAGCTCAGGGGGCGTCTGCTCCTTCAACGTTCGATGTTGTCAGTAGAACACGTCTGTGAGACGCGGATCCCGGAATCGGAGGTGGTGACACAGAGAGGGTCGCCCTGGGCTAGGGCGCTGGGCCCAGGCTTCACTTTGCCACTGGTCCGCTCGACTGTCAGCCCCAAAACTGGTGCCTCTGAATCCGGCTCCTAGTCACTGGCTGTGGCAGAGCCACGAGTACAAGATGCGCCCGTCGTTTGAAGTTTTGAAAATTCAGTAAAGAATGTAGGTCATTGCAGGTGAACTTGCAAAATTAAAGCTTTGGGACACAGTGTGAAGAGGAACGGGACTTGGATTGTAGAGTTTAGATTACCATTGGGAAATTTATAAAATAATGCTTTGATATAGCGCACGAAACCCTGCGTGTCCATATCTTTATCAGTGTGATTAATCACCTAACGGATCTATAAGTAGTTACTCTAACACCAGAATTGACTTAAATTAAGGCGACGTCTAAAAATGTGATTTCTTCCTATTTGCCTCTGTAGTCACTTTTCTTCCTTGTAATTGAACCAATATCGCTGCCCTCCCGGCTGGTCTCCCCGGAGAGACACTAGGACAAAAAAATGTGAAACAGCGCCATCGCACATCTCAAAGGAAACGTGCTAATTTTCCTGGTGATTACTTTTTTAATAACCTTTATGTGACAACGCAGTGTCATCGTTCAACCCAAAGAATAGCTTTTTATCTTTTTCTGTTCTTCACGGATCCATTCAGCGTAAGCGCTCCGGGTCCCCTCCTCCCCACGGCCGAGTCGGCGTGAAGGTAGCCTGAGGGCCTCTTTCCCACCCTCTTGTGGCCGCTAGAGAAGGGGCCTCCCTCAGGAATGGGGAAGGAGGGCTCCAGGGGCACAGCCAGCCCAGCGCCAGGCGGCAGGAGGAAGAGTGCCAGCTATTTCGGCACCTGCTAGGGGTGGACGAGTTTCTGTTGCATTTTTTCAAAATTCTTTTAAAATCAGTGGAGAACCGTGGGAGAGCGTGTGTGTGTCAAAGCCCAGAAGAGCGACCAGTTGCAGTCACATCCTGGCGGAAACAGGGCGGGGCCCACGCCGGACCTGTCATTCGAGTCTCGTTAATCGGGGCAGATGGAAGGGTCTGGATTTGGGTTGTGCTTCCTGTTGCGGTCGGACTGAGGGGAACAGCGGCCCCGTGTGCTCCTTGCTCCTCTCTCTCCCGATAACTCATCCCACACCAAACCAAGCGAGCGTTTAGCAAGCGACTGGGTGTAAGGCCCCTTTAAGATCATAACAATTCCTACAGACTGATAACGATAAGACTCAAGGAATCTGCACCCACACGCAGCCTTAAAGTGACGGGGATGTATATAGTAGGTGTTATGTCGTCTGGAAAAGGGCCTCCGAACACACGTGGGGGGGGGGGCGAGAGGAAAACCCCATCTCAGGAGCTCTATGGAAATGGTTGAATTTTTGTTAATATATTTTATTGATTTTCTACAGAGAGGAAGGGAGAGGGATAGAGAGCTAGAAACATCGATGAGAGAGAAACATCGATCAGCCGCCTCCTGCACACCCCCTACTGGGGATAGTGCCCGCAACCAAGGTACATGCCCTTGACTGGAATCGAACCTGGGACCCTTCAGTCCGCAGGCCGACGCTCTATCCACTGAGCCAAACCGGTTTCGGCGGTTGAATTTTTTAAAAAAATGTTGTTATTGATATCAGAGAGGAAGGGAGAGGGAAAGAGAGAGAAACATCAATGAGGAGAGATGATCATGGATCCACTGCCTCCTGCACGCCCTCTACTGGGGATCGAGCCTGAAACCTGGGCATGTGTCCGGACCAGGAATTGAAGCATGACCTCCTGGTTCGTAGGTCAACGCTCAACCACGGAGCCACGCCCGTGGGTCTGGAAATGGTTGATCGTGCGCAACGCTCTGCCCGCGACGTCCTCTGAAATCTTGTGACTGAAAGGCACTTCAGGTTACCTGCCAGCGTCCTTTAGGACCGGCGTTACTCTCGCTGCCGGGACGCTCCTGCCATAACCTCTCCCGACCTGGTTGGCTAATATGTGGAGACCCGAGTTAAAGGGGGTGCTAGCTGGTTCAGACGCCTCTCCAGTCAGCGTACAGGTGGTCAGCTTCTCCCTCCTCACGATGAATATTTTAGAATAACTAACATCAAGGTACTGGGAAGATCGGGAAACTGAAAATATGGTCTTTATCTGTCTCTGAAATTTTCCAAACTGTACCGAGCACCATCCACAGGTTCAGCTCTGTGCTTCGACCAGTGTTTGCGCTCACGTAACTTTGTGTGCGTATCCTATCTTTTCTAGGAGAACAGACCCTTTGGGGGGCTCCTGGGAAAAGTTTCATGTTACATTTCCTGAGACGATCCAGTGTTCCCACAAAGTGCCCTTTACCATTCTGCGTCGGTTGTGACCGAGAATTGAAAAGAATAGGCAGTGAATAGTTGATGTAAATGTCCATAACTTTCAAAAGAATTGACTTAGAACCACTGGCTTAAGAAGTCTAATGTACAGCATAGGAAATACAGTCAGTAATAAAAGGATCTTACCTAATAATAGACAAATGTAAATTGACCGTACCTCCGCTACGCCGCCAGCCAATCAGGAGTGATATGCAAATCAACCCAACAAAGATGGTGGTTAATTTGCATTACACAGGCACCACGTGATGGGGCGGGATGCTTGTGTCATTGCCATGGTGATGATGCAGGCGTTCTGCCCCACCCCCATCTCTCAGGGCCTCTGGGCAGAGTGGGAAGGCGGGGCTGGAGCAGAAAGAGGCGGCTCCTGGAGCAGAAAGAGGTGGCTCCAGGGCCTGAGCGGAACGGGGCTGGGCCAGAGTGGAAAGGCAGTGCCGTCAGCCAGGGAAAGGAAAGCCCATTCTAGCACAGATCTTCCTGCATTAGGCTTCTAGTAATATAATAATGGGCTAATATGCAAATGGACCCTAATGGCGGAATGACCGGGAATGACTGGTCTCTATGATGTGCACTGGCCACCAGGGGGCAGACGCTCAATGCAGGAGGATGCTCAAGACCACAGGGGGAGCTTTGCTGAGCCAGAACCAGGCTCACGGCTGGCGAGCTCACAAAGGTGGTGGCGGGAGCCTTTCCCGCCTCCTCGGCAGCACTAAGGATGTCTGACTGACGGCTTAGGCCCGGGAGCCTTTGGGGGATGTCCACCTGCCAGGGTAGGCACCCCTCCCAGAGAGCTCCTGGGCTGCCAGAGGGATGTCTGACTGCCAGCTTAGGCCCTCTCCCTGAGGGCTCCTGGGCTGCCAGAGGGATGTCTGACTGCCAGCTTAGGCCCTCTCCCTGAGGGCTCCTGGGCTGCCAGAGGGATGTCTGACTGCCAGCTTAGGCTGATCCCCAAGAGCTCCTGGGCTGCCAGAGGGATGTCTGACTGCCAGCTTAGGTCCCCCTCCCTGAGGGCTCCTGGGCTGCCAGAGGGATGTCTGACTGCCAGCTTAGGCCCGATCCCCGGGGAGCTCCTGGGCTGCCAGAGGGATGTCTGACTGCCAGCTTAGGCCCTCTCCCTGAGGGCTCCTGGGCTGCCAGAGGGATGTCTGACTGCCAGCTTAGGCCCTCTCCCTGAGGGCTCCTGGGCTGCCAGAGGGATGTCTGACTGCCAGCTTAGGCTGATCCCCAAGAGCTCCTGGGCTGCCAGAGGGATGTCTGACTGCCAGCTTAGGTCCCCCTCCCTGAGGGCTCCTGGGCTGCCAGAGGGATGTCTGACTGCCAGCTTAGGCCCGATCCCTGGGGAGCTCCTGGGCTGCCAGAGGGATGTCTGACTGCCAGCTTAGGCCTAACCCCCGGGGAGCGGGCCTAAGCTGGCAGGTGGACATCCCCCAAGGGGTCTCAGACTGTGAGAGGTCGCAGGCTGGGCTGAGGGACCCCCCTCCGAGTGCACAAATTTCATGCACCAGGCCTCTAGTCCTTCAATAATTATGCACGGTGCCAGGTGGGCACTGGAAATATCTGGGGAGCACTGAGTAAAGTACATGATTGTCTAACCACCATGCTCTACCCCGAAACTAATGCAAAATAACATTGAATGAAAACTGTGATTGAAAATATTGAAATAAACTAACTTTAAAAGCTGAATGCACCAGAGACACATATACTTTGAAGTTCTCCTTCTGAAACTTCCAAAATAGTTTTGATTTCTATGAAGACTTTGTCAGATAAATGACAGGATATGCTAACCTCTAGTGATGAGCATCGTCTACGATATTGATATTGACTATATTGGCACCACTCTCATCGACTGGCTCCCTCGTTCTAGCAGAAGCAGCTGTTCGCTCACACCCTGCCGAGGCAAGGAAGTGATCATCCGTCTAATAAGCCAAGTCCTTGGACTTCTTCCTCCTGCATCGCCCCACCCCCGGCCATTGCCAGGGCCCCACTGCTTCTTGTCCTCCCCAGAACCAAGCTCCTCCCTTCCTACCCCATGCTTGTTCCTCATCTCCAGAGCATCGTCAGCTCTTCTTCCTTGGCCTCTTCTACACGCTTGGTTTCATATTTTTGGGAAATGTTGTTGGAAGTCCATTTCTTTTGCTCATATAATTCTCCTTCCTCCCTCCCCCACTTCTCTCCTTAGTTACTCCCTTTATTCTATTTATTAACCTTTAGCTCAGGAACTCTGATGAGAAAAATATTCCCGGGGAGCAGCCTACTTCTCCACAAGGCTGGTCCGGAGGTTAGATAGCCGCTGTGTGCTGAGCATGCCTGTCCCTCGAATTCTGGTCAGACTTACAGCATCACTGTGCCTTTATGTGCGATATTATGTGTGGCTCAGACATGTTCACGCAAGGCTTCCTTACAGAGACATCGTTTCGGGGGCAGTAGGTGAAGGCGCTGTGTTGACACTTTCAGAATGGCCCTGCCCCTCCCCAGCAGGGTCCCAGTGCATTCTGACCACGTGGCCAGGGGGCGTTTGCAGATTCTAACTTGAGCTCCTCTAGACCCGCCCGTGGGAGGCTGGTGTTGAGAAATAAGACACAGATGTTCACAGGGGCCGCCCATTAAGACGGCCAGGGCATCTGAGCGACTGTCTTGAGAGTAATTGGAAGCTGTCGGTCGATTTGGAACCATCCAGTTCAAGGGTTCGCTTGATGGTAAATACATCCCTCTGACCCCATGCTGAGTGGCTCAGAGGCACAGCCAGAGACAGGGGGACCGCTGAGGAGGCCCCGCACCCTCCAGGGAGCAGGGTGGCGGGCAGGGAATGAAGGCGACAGGGCTGGAACATCCTTCAAAGGGGTAGCCAAAGAGCCAGGTAGCACGTGGAGGTGTATGGGTGGGAGGGTGGCTGCGGTGGCTGGACTGTCGGAACGGAATCTCACGGCAGTGTGTTGCCTCGTGGTCTGGAGGCTGGTGTCTGCGATCCGGGGCCTCGGGGGCTGCTCCCTCCGCCCCGGGGCCTCTCTCCTTGGCTTGTCCACAGCCATCTTCTTGCTGTGACATCACATGGCCTTCCCTCTGTGTACACGCATGTCTGTGTCCAACTTTGCTCCGATGTTAAGGGCACCAGTCCTTGGACCAGGCCCATCCCAAAGGCGTCTCTTTAACTAATTACCTTTCATAAATCCTGAGTCACTTTTCTGGGCCCTGAATGTTAGGGCTTCAGCATGTGACTGGGGGCGGGGCCACACTTCATCCGTGGCCATGGGGCCTCAGCCTCTGTGGAAAGAAAGCGGAACGAATGCGCATTTAGTCAGTGTGTAAATTAACTCCGCCATAAATCCAGGGTGGATGCTCTCCCATCACCAGTGATAAGGCTGACAATCCAGTGACTTTATTATGCTATTTGCAATCGTCCTTTATGAATGGATCATCTTCTTTAAGTGTTTTTAAAGGTCACGATAAGGTAGCCTGGCCCTCACCTGGTGCGTGAGGCACTGACGCTGGAAAGAGTGGCTCGGCCGTGCCTGGCTGGAAAGTGGAAAGTCAGCTTTTCCCTGGTTTCCCTGGAGAGCTCTTAGCTGCGATTTCTTATAAAAATGTCGCTCCCTGCAGGCCGTACTGGCCGTCAGCGTGACATGGATTTCTGTCACGTTCGGCGAGATGGCTTCTGAATGTATGAAAACCATGTGCTATGGCACCGCCGGGGAGCGCGCTGCGGCAGGGAGAGGGGGGCGGGGGGGACCAGTGCTCTGCACACTGACTCCTCAGTGGCTCCCTGGACAGTTTGGGGCGGTTTTCTCGGTCGGCACCGAGCTCGGCACCAGGAATGCATCTGTTACCCACGTGGACACCGACCCTGGCTTCCCGTCACCGTGGCGCGTGGAAGGGAGGGCAGAGGAAGGCGCCAGCAGGGCGGAATCTCCCTCCCTGGCCGAGATGGTGCCAAGAAACTTCGTTCCTAGAACATTTCCATCAATTCCTGTGGGGAACCTGCCAGCGAAGGGAGGGTGATCTGTGCTGTGAGGTGCTCCTGCCATGGGTTACAGGGAGGCTCACCGTGCCAGGCAGGGGCATTACAGGAGGCTCACCGTGCCAGGCAGGGGCATTACAGGGAGGCTCACCGTGCCAGGCAGGGGCATTACAGGGAGGCTCACCGTGCCAGGCAGCGGGCATTACAGGAGGCTCACCATGCCAGGCAGGGGCATTACAGGGAGGCTCACCGTGCCAGGCAGGGGCATTACAGGGAGGCTCACCGTGCCAGGCAGCGGGCATTACAGGAGGCTCACCATGCCAGGCAGGGGCATTACAGGGAGGCTCACCGTGCCAGGCAGGGGCATTACAGGAGGCTCACCATGCCAGGCAGGGGCATTACAGGGAGGCTCACCGTGCCAGGCAGGGGCATTACAGGGAGGCTCACCGTGCCAGGCAGCGGGCATTACAGGAGGCTCACCATGCCAGGCAGGGGCATTACAGGGAGGCTCACCGTGCCAGGCAGCGGGCATTACAGGAGGTTCACCGTGCCAGGCAGGGGCATTACAGGGAGGCTCACCGTGCCAGGCAGTGGGCATTACAGGAGGCTCACCGTGCCAGGCAGGGGCATTACAGGGAGGCTCACCGTGCCAGGCAGTGGGCATTACAGGAGGCTCACCGTGCCAGGCAGGGGCATTACAGGGAGGCTCACCGTGCCAGGCAGTGGGCATTACAGGAGGCTCACCGTGCCAGGCAGGGGCATTACAGGGAGGCTCACCGTGCCAGGCAGTGGGCATTACAGGGAGGCTCACCGTGCCAGGCAGGGGCATTACAGGGGCTCACCGTGCCAGGCAGGGGCATTACAGGGGCTCACCGTGCCAGGCAGGGGCATTACAGGGGCTCACCGTGCCAGGCAGGGGCATTACAGGGGCTCACCGTGCCAGGCAGGGGGCATTACAGGGAGGCTCACCGTGCCAGGCAGGGGCATTACAGGGGCTCACCGTGCCAGGCAGGGGCATTACAGAGGCTCACCGTGCCAGGCAGGGGCATTACAGGAGGCTCACCGTGCCAGGCAGGGGCATTACAGGAGGCTCACCGTGCCAGGCAGGGGCATTACAGGAGGCTCACCGTGCCAGGCAGGGGCATTACAGGGGCTCACCGTGCCAGGCAGGGGCATTACAGGGGCTCACCATGCCAGGCAGGGGCATGGCTGGTCCGCAGTCCGGGGTAAGCTGAGCTTTGGGACCAAAGGGATGTCCGTCAAAACCCTAATAGCACCGTCTCCCATCAGCATGTTCTGCGGTTTTCATGAACAACCTGTAATTTTATAGAAATGTAGTATTTCCATTATTTCCTATACTTCAGTTATATGTCTATGGATTTTATATCTAAGTCAATATCTATATCTGTCATCTATCTATCTTCTATTTAGGTCTATCACCTATCTATTTATAGCTATCATCTGCCATCTACCTATATGTACCTGTCATCTATCTGTCACCTATCAATACTTTACTTCTTTGTCCTCAGACATACTGTGCCTTTGTGAACCAGCCAGCCAGCATCTACTCGTATCTGTGTTAATATTATGACTCGGGGCCGAGGACACCGGGATATGGCAGGTCCAGCTCTAGTTGACATGCGCGCCAGGTCGTCGCGAAGTGTGAAAATGAAATATGTATTTGGCTCAGGGATAAATGCCAACATCTCTGCTACAATACATTATAAGCTGCTGCTAATGTATGCCAGATCAGAGAGGGTCTTGTTTACCGCCACCTTTACATTTTTAAACTATCCCCAGCGATGGGAAAATGCATAATAAGGTCTATCAGATCACCCAAGTTCTTGTGGAATGTGAAAATTAATCAATTTCGCTTTTTTAAACCACAGTTTCTATAAATAGGCACCCTCTTCAGACACCATGCTGGAGAACAGCATGGAGAACAGGCCCGTCGGATAAGAACTAGAGAAAGGTAATTGCCATTCTCCTCAGCGTCTCCCTCTGATTTTACCTCCAAAGAATGAACGGTGCCTGGGATGAGGTTTCCCTGGTCCCGTCGTAGTCGATGTCGGACCCCAAGGTGGTGGAAAGTTGGGGGTGAAGGGAGAGTGAGCCCCCTGACATTTTTAACCACAATGTTTGTATCCCTTTATATGGATGTTTTAAGGGATAAAGTCTAAAGCTTTCATGTAATTTGCCCTAATCGGTTTGGCTCAGTGGATAGAGCGTGGGCCTGCAGACTGAAAGGTTGAAAGGTCCCAGGTTCGATTCCGGTCAAGGGCATGTACCTTGGTTGCGGGCACATCCCCAGTAGGAGGTGTGCAGGAGGCAGCTGATCGATGTGTCTCTCTCATCGATGTTTCTAACTCTCTGTCCCTCTCCCTTCCTCTCTGTAAAAAATCAGTAAAATATATTTTTAAAAAATAAATAAAGCTTTCATGTAATTAAAAAAGAGTTTTGCGACTAGAAAAACAAATTAAAAATAGACACACATGGAGAACAGTAAGTAGCAAACGCGGAGAGGAACGGCAGATGGTGGGAAGGTTAGCGTTTCTCCGTGTGAGTGTGAAGACGTGAGGCTGCGAAGAACGCGATCCGCAGGTCCAGCTCCAGGTGGTGAGCGCGCCCCTACCTACCGGTTACAAGGAGGCAGTCATTTCCAGGGGCTGGAATCAGAGCGAAACCCATACGTTTGGGGGAAATCATAGCTTTGTCAGTTAAATACGCGTCTGGGTAGCCAATTGAGTCTCATTCTCTTTTACTGCCATCCCCTCTGGGTTCCGAGCTGCATTCTTTGGCTGAGTGAGCTGGGAGAAACTGCCTATTTGCATATTTAGGTCCTGTTATTCTCCAGCGCGTCTCCATCATCGCTGGGGGGGATCGTTCCCTGTGACCATCAGAAAAGCTCACATTTCAGCGTGGCCGCGCGCATTTTCCTCTCCCCCATTTCCCTCGGCACAGCTCGGCTCTCCAGCAGCCCCTGATGGACCAGGGGTCCTCAAACTACGGCCCGCGGGCCACATGCAGCCCGCCGAGGACATTTATCCGGCCCGCCGGGTGCCGCTGCCTGTCCTGCTTAGCAGCCGACGCGTCCCGGGCCCGCAGTGCGCACAGGAATATGTTCATAGTTTTTTTTAACTATAGTCTGGCCCTCCAACGGTCTGAGGGACAGTGAACTGGCCCCCTGTTTAAAAAGTTTGAGGACCCCTGTAGATGGACTTTGCGATCGAGTATTAGTCCCCAAATTGTTTTCTTGATTTCTTTATGTGTGTGTGATTCATATTGCCCAGAATTCGATTTTTTTTTATTTTTATTGATCCTCACTGGAGGATGTTTCTCCATTGGTGGTTGTTAGAGTGGAAGGGAGGGGGAGAGACAGAAAGAAACATCTAGGTGAGAGAGAGAGAGAGAGAGAGAGAGAGACATCTCGATTGGTGGCCTTCTGCATGCTTACCGGGATCAAGCCTGCAACCAAGGCATGTGTCCTTGACCGGAATTGAACCCGGGTCCCTTCAGTGTATAAGCTGATGCTCCAGCCACTGAGCCAGCCTGGCTAGGGTATGGCAATGAGATTTTATTTTTATTTTATTTTATTTTTTTTTAATTGTTTGAAGTATTACAAATAGTATTACATATGTCTCCTTTTTTTTTTCCCCATTGACCTCCCCCCGACCTCCCCTTCCCCCCAGTACATGCCTTTACCTGCCCCCCCCCCAGTGTCTTTTATCCATTGGTTATGCTTATATGCATGCGTACAAGTCCTTCGGTTGATCTCTTACAGTGCCCCCCCCCAACCTCCTCTGCCTTCCCGCTGTAGTTTGACAGTCTGTTCAATGCTTCTTTGCCTCTGTATCTATTTTTTCCCCATTTCTTTCCTTTAAAAAATCTTGCCTCTGCAGACTAGAAATAAACATATAATAACAAAAAACGTTTGAGTCCCAATTTCCATGTCCAACAGTTCTGAGTCCCCGTTTCAATGTCAAACAGTTCCTTATGTGTACATGTCAGCAATGATATCTGGATGGCGGGCACATGGTGGCAATGCAGGTCCGACCCTCTCTGGTTTGGTCCTAGGCAACCTGCTGCGACGCACAGCTGCTGACTGCTAGCGTGGCAAGGCGTCATCAGCGTCTTCCATCTCTGGACTGTTTCTCCTCTTGTCTTCGTGGTTGGAGCAGACCTGTCCATTCCTCTCTGTGGCAGGAATCCACATGGTCTTGGAGTTGTTTTCTGAAAATATACAAACCTATTCTCGACCAAAAGTTAATAAAGGAATCTTTTCTATATAATTGATTTGGGATCCTTTTTATTTTGCCCAAATGGTTCTCCTTTGTCTTATTTAGACACCACGTGTGTTTTTCGTGGGTGTCTTGCTGTAATGATCCCTGCCCTTCCTCCTCCTCTTTTTGTGTGTTCTCTCTCTTTTTTGTTAAAGTAGCTCTATTAAACCCTGCATGGTTTAGCCCATCCATCCGGGAACACAGAATCCAACCTGTCTCACGTTCTACCGCACTTTAAGAGTAACAGACAGCAATCACTTGAAGACGTTTCACAGCATTTTCTGCTTGGGCGCCTTGTGAGAAACAGTGATGGCCCGGAAAAACAGAAACGTACGTTGGGTGGTGTCTAGAGCTTTTCCTCCTAACAGCTTGGAGGTCAGAGGTTTCTGGGTGGCCCCTGGCGGTGGTGGGAGACGCGGGGTGGGCGAGGCTGATGACGGACTGGAAGGCCCCACAGCCTTCCCACCGAGTAGAGTAGCGGGCACGTGCAGGGCATCCGCAAGGCGAGTCGCGTAGTGAGGGCGCATGACGACGTTCTCAGGACTCTGAGACTTGGATCGAAACTGGGATTTTCTTCGAATGCGTCATTATAGAATGTGTCCAGTAAAGCTATCAGACATTGCCTTCACGACCACGATACCTTAGCCTGTGGGGTTTATACAAAGTGGCTTCTAAATTATACATAAATGGGCAATTTCTAAAGGGGATGGGATTCCTTCTGTCGCTGTTTCTTACGATTTTAGGCTATTTTCGTTAAAGGGACAGATTTTCCCAAATAGGCTGGCGTCATGGGCTATTCCGACCTGGACTTCTGCTGGTTCTTCCACGTCACGTAAAGGCTTTAAGCCTTGGGTTCAGGTCGCCCAGATCTTACGCGGCGGCCTGGAAACCGAATGGCAGGAGTGCATGCACACACTGCATTCTCCAGCGAGCATCTCTAACGGGGAAACCAGGATCTGGCAAAAACATGGCCGGCGACACTGGCAAGGGTTCCTCTGAGGCTCCCAGCCGATTCCCGAGGGTCCCCTGGGCAGGAGCTGGAGAGGGGACGTGCATGTCGGTGAGGAGCCGTGGGAAACACAGTCCGGGTCCAACACGGGTGACCCCCTCCTGGCAGCAATGACCTGCCACTCCTTCCGCTCCCCAGGGGCCTCCCCGGTGAGGGCCGGACGCTCCGGGATCAGGTGCCCTGCACGGCACACGGTCAGCAGCCTGGGATCAACCACAGCCACACAAACCATCCGCAACCACCGGGCCCTCTGGAACCCGGACAGAGTCCCGGAGACAACGCGGGAGCGTCTGAAGCAACGCATGAATGTGCCACAGCAGAGCTTCCGCAGCTTGAAATGGCCTTGAGTGCTTCACCGAGAACATGACCCGACGGGACAGAGACTCTCCTGGTCCTGCCCTCTCACCCCCACTGTCTCCGCACTTCTTCTCTCATTCCCCCACGTGGGGCTACTTGTATGCGATGCTCAGACCCCAGGAGGCGGAAATTTGATGAGAATGTTGTTTCAAATATATTTTTATGGATTTCAGAGAGGAAGGGAGAGGGAGAGAGAGAGAGAGAAACATCAGTGATGACAGAGAATCATCAATCGGCTGCCGCCTGCACGCTCCACACTGGGGATCAAGCCTGCAACCGGGCATGTGCCCTGACCTGGAACTGAACCCGGGACCCCTCAGTCCACAGGCCGGTGCTCTATCCATTGAGCCACACCAGCCAGGGCAGGCTGTTGTTGTAATTTAAATCTGGCATTGAGGACGAGGGATAATGGCTTATATCTCCATGTGAGGGCGTGGGCGTCCGACCTCATCTTATGAGCGCTATCAGATTGCGGGGCGGTTCTGACAGGGGGACGGGAGCCACGTGCACCCACGTGACAGCCACGTGTCCCGTCTCCCTAATCACAGCATCCGACACGGGGCGTGTCTGCCGCGTGGTCTCCCCGTCACGCCGGACGGATGGCGGATGGGCGCTTGCCATGAGCTTGGGGTGCTCCCCGGGGCAGTGTGCGTCTTAGATGCGGCCAGATGTCCACTGACCTGTGCTGACGGCCCACGCGGCGCCCCTCTGCACGCCTGTTGGCTGACGCTCGGAGACAGAATCCACACAAAGACCTCCCGTCCGCAGGCCCACGCTCTCTCCCCGGAGCCACCCCCGCCGGGGCCGGCAGGTGCCTTCGGAAGGGCCAGCGGTTGGTTCCCAAGTAGTCACTCGCTTCGCTCTGGGGGCGGCCATGCGGGGGGCGTCCGAGGCGGGCGGTTACGTTGGACGGAGCTCCCGTTGTGGGAGAAGGAACACGGACTCCGTGTCTTTACGGTCAATAGAAAGGCCGAGGCTCCACGTGCCCCCCTGTCTGTAGGCAGAGACGCGCACACATCTGGAAACAGAGGCGTTTGGACGGCGAGGATCACGGGTCCCACATGTGAGGAGGAGCAGTGCGGGCGACACAGGAAGGGACACCGGCCCGTGTCCCGACTCGCAGGCTCTGTTCGCTCGCTGGTGTGGGGGATCCCGCACGCGGGAGAAATGTCGTGGGGTGAGACATTCTCTGATCGGGGGCTGGCTCGGGAGTCCTGCATCCCAGGGCCAGCAGCCACAGCCGGTGCCGGCGGAATCCTGGCAAAGGCTGACGGCCCATCCCGAAATGAGGGGATTGAAGAGTGCCCCCCTCCCGCCCCCGGCCACACGGAGCACCCTAACAGAGGAGTCACTGGGAAATGGGGTGTCATATGAGGGAACCCCAGCCATGCTGAGCATGCTCACAGAGGGGTCACTGGGAAAGCGGGGCGTGGTATGAGGGAAGAAGGTGGCTGTGGATAGAGGATGGGTAAGGACATCTGAGTGCTCACGTCCTGACCTGGAGCCTTGCAGAGCGAGTCCACTAAAGTCACTGCTGGTGTGGCCGCGGTGCCCACAGCCACTGCCCATGGTGCCCACGGTGCCCACAGCCACTGCCCATGGTGCCCACAGCCTCTGCCCATGGAGCCCACGGTGCCCACAGCCACTGC
This sequence comes from Plecotus auritus, assembly GCF_963455305.1. Lineage (NCBI taxonomy): Eukaryota > Metazoa > Chordata > Mammalia > Chiroptera > Vespertilionidae > Plecotus > Plecotus auritus. The sequence goes on from NC_137772.1 coordinate 1,560,929, forward strand.
CCATGGTGCCCACGGTGCCCACAGCCATGGCCCTGCCGGGCGTCAGGCCTCCCTGGCTCAGGCCGCTCCTCTGGGCCCTGTTTCCCTGACGCCGCCTGGCCCCGTGTCCTGTGAACATGCAGTCACACGGGAGAGACATGTAAGTGACCCAGTGCCTGAGCAGGATCCCTGCCCCGGGCGGATAGCTGTGACGCTCGGGTGAGCGAAGAAAGGGCCGCTCTCCCGTGCACCTGTCACCTCCCCACGCCGTGGATTAGGGCCTGATACTCTCGGGGCGTCACACGGTTGAGATAACTGTGTTCCCACCTGACAGGCCCCAACAGAATGGAGACCCCGGCCCCAGGCCAGGCGGGCCATGAGGTCCCCCCTGGCCCCCTGTCTGTCCTGATCGCACAGGGAGGCCCTCTGACATGGAACATCGGGGCAGCACCAATGCGATGGGCGGGGCGGGCAGGCTTCTAAGAATTAGAGAAAACCAAGGTCACACCCGGGTCTGTAGGCACCCAGATGTGCAGGCTGACTTACAGGGAGCGCGCTGGCTCACAGGCCACCATCACGTCCTGTAAGACAGTGCATGCCGGCACACGCGTCGGTCCGTCACAGGTGGCCATGGCGCTGCCTCGGGCCCCGGGCCCCCTCGCCGTCCTCAGCCTCTGCGCCCCCTACTGCTCTGCACTCCACTTGGGGCCAGAGGACGCCCCAGAGACCGGGAACCCTGCTGATGCCTGGACTGTGCCCCCGGGGAGTGCAGGACCCTCTGTGCACCTTGCCTTTCCTTCTTCAAACGTGTGACCTTGTGTTCTGAGGTGCAGATGGGAGTGAAATGGGACTGTCTCGGTCCGTTTCAATCTCTGAGACCCTTGCTCTTACAGTGTGTACTTGTGCTGGCGTCCTTTTACTCTATTTTACGTTATTTTATTTTATTTTACTTTATTTTATTTATTTCATTTTATTTATTTTATTTTATTTATTTTATTTTATTTTACTTTATTTTATTTTTTTATTTTATTTTATTTTACTTTACATTTTTTATTTTATTTTATTTATTTAATTTAATTTATCTTATTTTATTTTATTTATTTTATTTCATTTCATTTATTTTATTTTATTTTATTTTATTTTATTTTATTTTATTTTAATTTTATTTTATTTGCACCGTGCTCTAAAATTCAAGATCCGAGGACTTGATGCGGGAGTCTGCCGGTCTCCTCAGGACAGCAGGGGGGTTTGTTGGTGAGAAACAAGGATCTGGGCCTGAAGGACAATTGCAGGCATTGTTTTCTCTCATCAGACTCATGATTACCCTCATCGCCGTCCTCTTGGCGGGAGCTGTGCGTTTGGGGCTTTTATGATCTTCAGGCGCTGCTAACTCTTCAGACAATTTCCCATTTGCTCCCTCCACGAGGCTGTGAAAGGGACGTTTGTCATCATCCCCGGGTTGGTGAGCCTGTGGCCGGGCAGGGAGAAGCCGGTGCCGGCGGCTCCGGGCTGGTGACTTGCTGCTTCCCACGGGGGCTGGGCGGGCGCCTGGAAGGGAGAGGGCAGAGGGTGGAAGAGCGATCGTGAAATAGAGGCGTCCTGAGGTCTTCCTTTAGGGACCGCCCCGTGGGTCCGAGAAACGAGGAAGTGAGAGAGCACAGGTGACCGTCTGTGGAGCGCCCTCCCCGGCCCCTCAGCCTGCCGGGTCCTCGTTATGGGACCTGGGGACCTCCCCGCGTGCCAGCTGGTATTGCTGTGTCTCTCTGCACACCGAGGGGTGGACTGAGGCCTGATTCCCTGAGTCAGACCCCAGCGAGCAGGGAAGGTGGGGTAACCCCTCCAGCTCCCCCCGCCGGGCACACGCTCACTCTGTCTCGGGTTCTTTAGTTTAGCACCAGGCGCCCTCCAGTGATGCTCCCCGGACCCGAACCAGACCCCCTGCACGTTTCCGTCTTGACTGCGTTCTGTTTGTGTCGCTTTATTTTCTGTGTGGGACGCGCACTCGGCCTGAGGCCCGCCCCCTCACCCACAGGGGTGTGCAGCGCCCTGTGATGCCGGGGTGCCACGTGGACGGGCCTGGAACCCATCGCGGGGTGAAGCCGCCAGGACAGGACCCTGTGGGCGGTTGCCAGGGCCGCGACAGGCACGGGGTTGCCAAACAACAAGGCTCCTGAGGCTGAGGGCTCTGGGGAGGTCTGCCACGGGGCCCCTGCAGTCAGGGCCGTTGTGTCATGTCCCTACAGGTGTCCTAAGGAGACGGCCCCGGGCTCAGGGTCTGACCACGCGCTGCCCTGAGAAGTGAGCGGGCAGAAACGCGGGCGGCGCGGCCTGTGTGCGGGTGCGCGGACTCTGGGGGAGCTCCCGCGGGTCTCCTCGGAAAAGCCTGGGCAGGACCAGGCGCGCGGTCCTCCAGGGATGCGGAGACGGACAGAAGGACGTGCGGGCAGCGAGCTGGGAGGACAAGGACTCTGGGAGGACCTCAGGGAAGCCCTGTGCCGGGAAAGGCCGAGGGGGCAGCTGTGGGGGAGTTCCCCTCTTCGGAGCAGAGGCCCCCGAGGTCTGGGAGGGAAATCACAGGGTGTGTGTGTGTGTGTGTGTGTGTGTGCATGTGTGTGTGTGTGTGTGTGTGTGTGTGTGTGTGCGTGCTTTGTTTTTTATTGATGTCAGAGAGGAAGGGAGAGCAAGAGAGAGAAACACCAATGATGAGAGAATGATTGATCAGCTGCCTCCCGCACACCCCCACCCCCCGCCCCTGGGGTTCAAGCCCATAACACAGGCATGTGCCCTGGCCGGGAATCAAACCCTGACCTCCTGGTCACAGGTCAAACCCCTGAGCCACGCTGGCCAGGCGGATTGTGTTGTTTTATCTGTGTTTTTACTCAGATGCAGTGGTTTATTCCAAACCCAGGGAAGGAAGTGTTTCCCGAACATGACCGGGGGTGGGTTTGAAGGACAAATGAACTCGCTGATGGATCGATCGATCGATCAATGCCTTATTTTATTCCAAATGTATTCACCTCTATTACCAAAGGGGCTCTCTATGCCTCAGAGAATAGTGGACGCGCTGAAGGCTCAGAGCGATGGGGCGGGTGTGAGGTCGGGGGAGAGAGATGGGGTCAGAGGTCAGGCCTGAGTTGGAGATTGGTTCTTGGGTTTAATGACGGAGCAGGCGTTGAAGGACGGAGGAAGTGAGTCCAGATTCTTCAGGAAGTTTGACAGGAAGTAGACACGGGGGCCGATTTTGAGATTGTGTGTGTGTGTGTGTGTGTGCACGCGTGTGTGTGCGCGTGTAAACAAGACTGGTGCTGATGTGAGGGTTAAAGAGAGGAGCCAGCATTTGGGAGACTGAGGGCAGGGAAAGGTGATGAGGAAACCCTGGAGGACAGATGATGGGCTCCAGAGCCCCTCTCCCTGCTTGCGCTGCTCCGTCTGCGAAGAGAGCTGCTCGCTCTTGGAAACCTTCACTCACTACAGATACACGGGTGTGGGGTCCCCCACGCAGCCCCGCAGGGCCCGCCTCCCCGCTGCTGTCCCTCCCACGTGGTGGGCCCGGCCTGCTTCTCATTTTGCACGTAGACGTCAGCACAGCGCCCAGCCGAACACCCGTCTGGTCCACGCGGTGCCCCTGGTGGACACCGGGGCGGCCGCATCCACCCCCGTGTCCCCAGCCAGATTCGGAGCGCGTGCTCACCAGCTGTGTAAGGAGTCCATGGAGTCGGCGTGAGTTCTCGTCTCATCGAAGACACCGAGGCTGGTTTAACTTCTCTCTGTGCCAGGCCGGCTCCCAGCACGGGCTCTGTCTCCTGGTCAGTTCCTAAGGCAGGGGTGGGCAAACTTTTTGACTCGAGGGCCACAATGGGTTCTTAAACTGGACCGGAGGGCCGGAACAAAAGCATGGATGGAGTGTTTGTGTGAACTAATATAAATTCAAAGTAAAGGAGCGGAGGGGAGAGCAAGAGAACCGGATAGAACAGCCGGATCCGGCCCGTGGGCCGTAGTTTGCCCACGGCTGTCCTAAGGCCTTCCTGGGTAGGAATGAAAGACTGGAAGGGCGGGCCCGATCCTGTGGCTTAGACCTCAGAAGAGCCTATTTGTCACGACGTCCTCCTCCTAGAAGGAAGGGTTGGTGTTGTCAGAGAGTCTGAGGCCGAGCCTTGGAGGCTACATGCTGATGAGGGGACAGATTTAGGGGACTGCCTAGCAGGGGTCCTCAAACTTTTTAAACAGGGGGCCAGTTCACTGTCCCTCAGACCGTTGGAGGGCCGGACTATCGTTTAAAAAAACAAACTATGAACAAATTCCTATGCGCACTGCGGGCCCGGGACGCGTCGGCTGCTCAGCAGGACAGGCAGCGGCCCCCGGCGGGCCGGATCCATGTCCTCGGCGGGCCGCCTGTGGCCCGCGGGCCGTAGTGTGAGGACTCCTGGCCTACAGGGAGGAAGCCTGCTCACGACCGTTACCTCTTCCACCCTTTCTCACGTCTTGGCGCCCCAATCAGTTGACTTCGGGGTCCAGGTTCTCAGGTGGTTGACTTCAGAGGTGAGCACCTGCCTACAAATCAAACACGGAGGAACCTCGAGACGTTCACAGCCCCCAAGACACAGCGCAAGCCCCACACTTCAGTCTGTGACCCTGAGCAAGGGATGCAGGAGTTGATGAAAAACTAAATTCTGTAGGAAATTTAAAAAAAAAAAAAAAAAAAAAGAGTGAAGATGAGGAGTACTGGGCGCTGTGTCACTTCTTGGTCTGATTCTTTATGAAAAGCTTTGTGGTTTCACAATTTCTTGCCTTTGTGCTGAAATGCCATCGCATCTGAAACTCATTGTGTGCATTTTAATATAATTAGGTTCTATTCAAAGCACGTGGACGGAATTGTGTTGAAATTAGCTTCATTCTGCAGCGGCAAGACGCGTCCTCCTAATCTGTGAGCGTTTGTGTGCGGTCTGACTGGTGGAGGGCCTCTCAGCCCCGCCTCTGTCGTGGGGGTCTTCCATCTGACAGCAACCTCGGCCGGCGGCGGGCGTGGTGTGCCCGAGCAAGCAGTACCTGGGCACCTAGGGGCGCTGCTCCGTGGCGCGTGGTCCCATCCGATGGGCAGTTGTCCCAAACTGCCATTAAAGTTTACCTTCGAGTTTTGCCTCTTTCTTTCCAAATTTCAACCGGTGAACTCCCCCGGGAGGGGACGCAGCTCCAAGCCGTTGGAACAGCACATTGTGCAAAGCAACACACCGGGCGTGAGTCAGGCTGAAGGGAAGGCTGGCCTTTCCCCGGAGTTGGGCAATGCCTTTGAATTTTTTTCCCCCCATATTTTAATCTTGTGTCCAATGGCCTTGCTTCCTTCTAAGGGCCCGGGGCTCCCTATATAAAGCGCCGCTGCTCCCGAAGGTAAGTTCACCAACGTGTGTGTTACCGGGATCAGATTGTACTGGATACTCTCCTCATTCACTCTGTCTGTGGCTGTGAATGGGACTCACCGGGAGCAATGATTACAACCTGGGCGTGTAACTCTTTCTGAGTCAGCAGTAGTCATGGCAACCACTTCTCAGAAGAACGAGGGTGCTGAGCATCCATTCACACATCTTTCCATGGGTGCCTTGCCCACGCTTGGACCTGCACGCGACGTGGGCATCGCTCCCTGTCTCGTTACGTAAATGAGGCAAGTAGAAATGAGGGGCTCAGCGCCCCTGGGTCTTAGGACACAGGCTGGTGGACCCCGTGCTCGGCCCCAGGCTGCCTGCTCCGAGAGCGCACAGAGGAGGGACGTGTCCTGCCCCGGGAATTTCCCACGGGAGCCCGTTTACCCAATCAGCACGGACTTGCTGAGCGGACACTGTGCCCCGAGAGACGGTGACGAGCACAGGAGAAAGAAACCAGCGAACGGGCCTTCGTAGCGTGGGGCTCGGTGAGGGAACGGCGTAGCTTCAGTTCTGTATCTTTTTATTTATTTTTAAATATATTTTATTGATATTTCACAGAGAGGAAGGGAGAGGGAGAGAGAGCTAGAGACATCGATGAGAGAGAAACATCGATCAGCTGCCTCCTGCACACCTCCCACTGGGGATGTGCCCGCAACCAAGGTACATGCCCTTGACCGGAATCGAACCTGGGACCCTTCAGTCCGCAGGCCGACGCTCTATCCACTGAGCCAAACCGGTTAGGGCTTATATCTTTTTAAATATATTGGACAGACTTTAGATTTCATATCAGTGTTAGGTTCACCACAAAGCTGAGAGGAAGGTACAGAGATTGCCCTGATAGCCTCCTCCCCCATGTATGGCTTTCCTCACAGTCAGCACCCCCAGCAGAAGGGACATCTGTGACAGTCACTGCACCTGCAGGAAGACGGCAGCAGAGCCCAGGTCTGTATTTCCCTCAAGTGGACTCGTGATGCTGTACATTCTAACCCAGCGGTCGGCAAACTCATCAGTCCACAGAGCCAAATAGCAACAGGACGACGATTGAAATGTCTTTGGAGAGCCACATTTAAACTTAAACTTCTTCTAACGCCACTTCTTCACAATAGACTCGCCCAGGCCGTGGTATTTTGTGGAAGAGCCACCCTCCAGGGGCCCCAGAGCCGCCTGTGGCTCGCGAGCCGCAGTGTGCCGACCACGGTTCTGTACGATTGAAAATGCCTGAGACATGTGTCCCTCACGGAGTATCACATGGAGGGTTGCACTGCCTACCTGTTCCCTGGGACCTGCCTCTGTAGTCCACCCCCATCCGACCCCAGGCAACCCCTGACCTGTCACTGTCACCGTTTGCCTTGGCTGGGGTCACAGAGCGGGAATCACAGTGTGTCGCTTCTCAGATTGCCTCTGTCCCTTGGCCACATGCACGTAAGGGTCCTCCCTGTCTTTACGCCGCTAGAGACCTCATTTCCTTTTAGCTGGATAATGGCTTTGTCTGGACCGGTTGGCTAACGAAGGGCATCGGGGCGCTTCCAGGGCCCGCACTATGAGGCAGCTGATGCCACGCTCCGTGGCCGGGCGTTTGCGTGGATACAGGTTTTCGCCTCCTTTGCTAACTACCAAGGAGGTGATGAGTGACTGACAGCTCGCTTCCTGATGGGGTAAGGAGGGAATGCACACTTATGAACAACGAATTTATCATTTCAACTCAATTAATTAAAGGTAAAGATGGAGGATGGACAAATGATCTCCAGATATGCCATCTCTGTCCATTTCTCTGGATCAACGTATTGACTCCCGCATATAAATTTTCAACGGAGAGGCCTTTTCTCTGCAATTATGGAAGAAAGTGAAATAACTCCACACTCTCCGGCCTGCCGGGCGACACTGGATGGACTGCTCACCGGCGACACCGGGCACCACGGAGTCTGTTACAGAGGATGGGTCAGGAGGTCACGCCTCCTCGGTGCAGTAAACCCCCTCAATGTGCGATCTTGTACCCAGAAGGGCGCGTGTGGGATGGGACTGCGTCTTAGGGCCTTGGTTTGCGTTACGCCCTTTTCTGAATAACTATCTGAGCGCAGTCTGTAAAAGCATCTGACAACTGTGTATTGTCCCCCCCATACACGAGAAAGTTACTTTTTCATGATATACCAGGCGTCCTCAAACTACGGCCCGTGGGCCACATGCGGCCCGCCGAGGACATGGATCCGGCCCGCCGGGTGCCGCTGCCTGTCCTGCTTAGCAGCCGACGCGTCCCGGGCCCGCAGTGCGCATAGGAATTTGTTCATAGTTTTTTTTTTTAAACTATAGTCCGGCCCTCCCACGGTCTGAGGGACAGTGAACTGGCCCTCCGTTTAAAAAGTTTGAGGACCCCTGAGATGATCCAGCCTTAACATAGGATTGTGAAAGTCTAACGCAGGGGTGGGCAAACTTTTTGACTCGAGGGCCACAATGGGTTCTTAAACTGGACCGGAGGGCCGGAACAAAAGCATGGATGGAGTGTTTGTGTGAACTAATATAAATTCAAAGTAAAGGAGCGGAGGGGAGAGCAAGAGAACCCTCCGCTCTTTCGGCTCCGCGGGCCAGATAGAACAGCCGAACGGGCCGGATCCGGCCCGCGGGCCGTAGTTTGCCCACGGCTGGTCTAACGTGTTGCTCAGCGCTGTTCTGAAAGGTGTCGTCTGTCTCCTGCCTCAGTGATGTCCGCGTCCTGGATGGGCTTGCTGCGCTTCTGTCCTTCCTGCTTGGCCGTGAGCTGGCCCGGGGCCACGGGCAACCACAGGGCCAGTGCGGACGCTCCACAGTGGAAGCCGAAACCAGAAACCCCACCGCCTCCTGCTTAGGGGGACCCCTCCTTGGGCAAAGGGGATGGCGCTGCCTCATCCCAGCCCCCCACGGCCTGTCTCCCTCCCGCTGAGGCCTGGGAAAGGCTGGGCCTCCTGCAATTCGGGCTTAACCAGGGGCTCCAGCCGCAGAGAAGCCTTGCGTGAGCCCGCGGCCTCCAGGGGCCGTAGGAGAGCCAGGACCATGGGCATCCTTGGGGCCAACCGATGGTTTGTCCTCGTTCCTTTGGTCCCTGACGGCCTCCCTGTCTCGGTGCAGAAATGCTTCTTCTCCAAGGAGCGCCTTTTGAGCAATCACACATTTAAGTCTGGAGGCCAGGAGCCTGAGTCCCCTGGTGCGCTCCCTGCCCCCCCCGCCCGCGCCTCTGCTCTGGGCACTTGTACTCCTGAGGCATGGGCAGGGGGCAGCAGGCAAGCAGGGCCCCCCAGCAGCGGCTTCCGTGGGCCCCGCCCGGGACTCCCGCAGACGCTCCGGCCTGGGAGACAAGGACGGATGCGCTCCCTGAGGGTTCTGGGGAGTTTCATTCCCCACCTGCTCCACCCGAATGCACACGTCATTGGGGAGCCCTGCTGGCCGCTCCCCCCGCAAACCCATCAGGCCATCTGTCCTCCAACACGGCCTCAAACCTGTGACGCCCCTCCACTCGCCTGTTCCTGGGGGGACGGGGACCCCAGCCAGGTCCCCTGGGTCACTGCAGGGCTCCTGCCTCATCACCCCACCTCCCAGTGTCATCTGACTCCCAAGGTCACCTTGTCCCAGCGAGAAGGGCTGGTGATGCAGTGCGGACACCAAGGTGACAGGCCACCCCGCATGGAGGCCACCACGCCACCTTCCCAGGCGCCCTTTGCTTTGGGGCCCTCATCGGTGCTGCCTTCCCGACCTCCTTCCCTCCCCTCTCACCGCCTGACCCTCCCCTCTCACCTCCTGACCCTCCCCTCTCACCTCCTTCCCTCCCCTCTCACCTCCTGACCCTCCTTCCCTCCCCCTCTCACCTCTTGACCCTCCTTCCCTCCCCCTCTCCCCTCCTGACTCTCCCCTCTTACCTCCTTCCCTCTGCCTCTCACCTCCTGACCCTCCCCCTCTCACCTCCTGACCCTCCCCCTCTCACCTCCTGACCCTCCTTCCCTCCCCCTCTCACCTCCTGACCCTCCTTCCCTCCCTCTCTCACCTCCTGACACATCTTCACTCTCCCTCTCAGAACCAGCCAAGACTCCATTTTTAAATACAAAAGAGGAACTTTCCTGGCGGGCTTTCTCAGTGGTTAGAGCATCAGCCCAGGGACCAAAGGGTCAGGTGTTCGATTCCCTGTCAAGGGCACACACCTAGGTTACAGGCTCCACCCCTGGCTTAGGTCAGGCCTTGTGTGAGAGGCAACTAATGGATGTGTCTCTCTCACATTGATGTTTCTCTCCCCCCCACCCCTCCCTTCCACTCTCTCTAAAAATCAATGGAAAACTTTCCTCAGGTGAGGGTTAACAAAAAAGAACCCCCATATCCATCCATATATATTTTTTCAATTGATCTTTTTACTATGAACTAGTAAACTCCAGTAACATGAAAACTTTTTTCTGTATAATCCTATGTCATTTCTATTTAATTTCTCCATTCAAATTCAAGGACATTCCATAAAAATTGCATGCATTTGTTGGCCTTAAATAACTAATTTACCTTTCTAGGCATCACGTTAAATATAAAACTTAACTCTCACTACTACATTTGTGTTTACCTCGGGGAAATTAAAAGCTCATTAATTTATATTGTGTAGGATAAAGAATCACTTTTATGTAAATATGGCTTAATTTAATTAGTAACATATTATGTAAATATATGCAGATTATACTTTACCTATTTACATAATGGGAAAGTTAAAGTTTTCTGTTTATTTGTTAATGTAAGCCTGGGAACAGTCAATACGGCTTGCATAATTTATGGCTGGGGGTTGCAGAGGCAAGGGCAAGTTAATTATAGGGTTAAACTATTCACAGGGAACCCTTAGGGCAAGTGACATACACGGGACATTGTCCACGGCATTTCCAGTGGTCTCTTCTGAGAGGCAGGCTCGCCCGCTCTCCACATGGACCCCACCCGGAGAAGGGGCGAGAAGGAGAGCCAGGAGTTGAAGGAACGTCGGCAGAGAAAACCCCTGTCTGGAGAGGCCCGGGTGATGGTGCCAAGTTCACTGAGGAAGAGCATCCGCCCCCAGAGGGCTGGGAGCAGCACACACCTGGACACGTGGCTGTTAGAGAGGGCTTCGCGGCCTCGCAGGAGGGGCTGAGGAGCCGGCTGAGGGGCAGAGGCGTGGACTCTGAGGGGCGGGTCAAAGTAAGAGCCCCCGGAGAAGGTACCCAGGCGATTATCATTGGCCTTTAAACACGATGGGATAACGGCCATTTTATGGTGGTTCCCAACCCATTCTTCTTCTCATCTCTGAAGGTTTTATGCTAATGAGGAGCAGCGTCGAGAAAGAGAATCGCATTTAAAAGATAATTTCCCAGCATCCTTCTCCTCATTTGATTGACATACTGTACGTACCAAACCTTCAAGAACTCTGTGTCTCATGCCCTAACCGGTGTGGCTCAGTGGATAGAGCGTCGGCCTGCGGACTCATCGATGTTCCTAACTCTCTGTCCCTTTCTCTCTCATCGATGTTCCTAACTCTCTTTGTCCCTCTCCTTTCCTCTCTGTAAAATATCAATAATATATAAACAAAGAACTCTGTGTCTGATGCAGAGTCCTACAAGAGGGACTACCCACCCAAGCAAACACTCATTCTCCCCGCTCTTCATTGTAATTGTCCGTTCTTTTGTTTTTTTCGGTTCTCTCTAATCGTCCATCACCTTCCCTTAGACACTTCCCTTAGACTCGCGGAGGAAGGGGCTGGTTCCCCTCGGAGATCTGTTTCCATAGCACATACGCTCAGTGACAGTCCACTGCGTTCTTCTAGGTAAGAGCCTTTCATGGGAAGAGCAGGTTTTTGCGTGGACATGGACCTGAATTTGAGGTCCACTCCCTTTCCACGTGACCGGATGCATGCTTTCAGGCATCTTGTCCTTCGGTTGCTGTCTCAGTCCATTGGTGCTGCTGTAACCAGTATCGGGGGCGGAGTTTTGCTGGTATTTATGAATGTTACCGGGAACCCCCAGGTGGGTTCAGACTGCCCGATGCTGTGTCCAATCAGGAGGGCAGGATTGAATCCTATAAGGTTCAGAAGGCCAGCCCACCAAGAGGAAAGGGCGCTTACAGGCATCAAGTCCTGTCTTCCAGCAGGTGCAGCGGGCAGGACTATGAAGGGGAAGGGGCAGGAGTGAGGCTGGGAATGGAATACAGCTACGTGCAGGCCTGGGGTCCAAAGACGTCAGCTATTGTCCTCAGGCATCAGGTGAGGAGATGATGTTAATGAGATGATGGTGAGGAGATGATGTTGACGAGATAATGTGTATGTGATGATGGTGAGGAGATGATGTGGATGAGATGATGGTGAGGAGATGATGTGGATGAGATGATGGTGAGGAGATGATGAGGATGAGATGATGTTGAGGAGATGATGTGGATGAGATGATGGTGAGGAGATGATGTGGATGAGATGATGGTGAGGAGATGATGAGGATGAGATGATGTTGAGGAGATGATGTGGATGAGATGATGGTGAGGAGATGATGTGGATGAGATGATGGTGAGGAGATGATGTGGATGAGATGATGGTGAGGAGATGATGTGGATGAGATGATGGTGAGGAGATGATGAGGATGAGATGATGTTGAGGAGATGATGTGGATGAGATGATGGTGAGGAGATGATGTGGATGAGATGATGTTGAGGAGATGATGTGGATGAGATGATGGTGAGGAGATGATGTGGATGAGATGATGTTGAGGAGATGATGTGGATGAGATGATGGTGAGGAGATGATGTGGATGAGATGATGTGGATGAGATGACAGTGATGAGATGATGTGGATGAGATGATGGTGAGGAGATGATATGGATGAGATGATGGTGAGGAGATGATGGTGAGGAGATGATGTGGATGAGATGATGTGGATGAGATGATGGTGAGGAGATGATGTGGATGAGATGATGTTTTGACTCCTGGTGGGTCGGCCTGACCCTGCATATCGGTTCTGCTTGCTGGATTCACAGCTGTGTCACCTCCTCAAACGCTTCGCACAGGCCTTGCAACGGAAACTTAAGAAAAACTTAAGGCCCCATTCACATAAGTACATGTTCTAAGATTTAAAATAATATGACTACTTTTGAGATTAAGTCAGGTGCTCCGTCTATCTGGTTTTAGGTCCCCCCATCATGAACAAATTCACTTCCATAGTCTGCCGCCCAGGTGCCGGCATGGCCAGGTTTGGGTGAGGGTTCTCTCAGGTGTGGACAAGCCACTTTCTTGTTGTGTCTTCATATGGTAAAAAGAGAGAGATTTCTCGTAGGGACTGTTCATAAGGGCACTAGTCACTTCCCCAGGACTCCATCCTCATGACCTAACCACCCTCCCAGCTCCCCATACAGTGTTATCTACCGATTTTACTTCACAAAATGAATACATACATACATACATACATACAAACATACATACAAACATACAACCCCAAAAGCAAAACAAAAATCCCTAAATTGGTCCTGGCCTCCCCTTACCCTGGTCATGCTGCTGCCTGCCATTGAGCTGACAGAAAGAGAACCCGGGCTTTTGATTGCATTCGCTTCTTTTCACCACTCACAGGAAATCCCTGGTGTTACCAGCGCTGTGCAAAGCAAGGGTAGGATGGGCTCCCTTCATGGCAACCCACAAGACAGAGAAAGCAGTTGCCTCTGTGTACCAGCTCGGCTATTTCACCACGAGGAAACCTGTCAAGCTTTCCCTGATAGAGAGTCTTTAATTAAAGTAAAACACACCCACAGACACCTTCAGGGCCTGTGGCCTCAGACTGGCCGGTGGCCTCATTGCTTCGATAGCCACGAGGACAATTTGTTGACAGTCGGCCTGTCGGGAAGACAGAACTCGCAGGCACAGCCCCTCCTCGTGGCGTTCCGCATCCTGTTTGGAGCCAGCGTTAAAACAGACATCACCAGGCCGAACAGAGAGGCTGATTACATAAATCACGTACATCGCCGGCAACGGCTTTGAACCAGGGACGGGGCACTGCCTGTGCACATTCCGTCTGCCTGCTCATGGAACAGCACGGAACAGACTCCCCCACATCACGCCCCCAAACCATGTCCATCATCGGGCAGTGTCCCACCAGGGAGGGAGGGTGTCCCGTGCCGGGTGGCCGTCCCCCTATCTCAGGGTCAGTGGCCGCATGGAAATGGCCTGGGACTCCACACTGTCCGAAAGTGAACGGCCACCCCTGGCGGGTGTGCGGGATGTGCTCCGAGCGATGTGGCCCCAGCAATGAGACCAGATGCGTGACACAGCGACAGTGTGGACACACCTTTGGGGAGAAACTGAAATGGAAGCGTTCGTATCGCACCCAAGCAAGACAGCAAACATGAGTCGTTTAAGAATATGACCTCCAAGCAGGAGGTATTGCACCTTATTTTCCTAAAGTACAGGTAGGAAGAAATACCCCTGAAATACGGAAAAACTAAAAGTACTCTATTTCACATGTAAGATTCTATGTTAAAAAAATTATTATCCACCTCTCTGATTATGACAGTTAGATATAGGTTGTTAATTTATGGCTCAATTACATGATAAATGGAAACGTGTAGGAAAATAATTAAGAGAATAAGGCGAAGGTAACATGCCAACTAATGGAGGGTGGGGAATATGAAACTGAACTGCCCTTGAAACGTGTGAGCTGATTTTAAAGTCATTATAGCGTTTTCCATGTCAATTACCTGCATGCTCCTTTTCTGGGCAGACCGTCATTTATTACAAACTTACTTTTTCCTCCTCCCTCCTGGCGGACAGCATTTCTTGAAATAGCACTATATTTTTTCCGACTGAGGAATCGAGGAGACGGGAGACAGGCAGGGTGACGGCGGCCAGGGAGCGACGTGGCACCGAAGGTCATCGGCAAGGACGCGCTATATTAGGAGTCAGGTGCCAGTCAGAATGGCAAGCGCACAGCTGGGCCCAATTAGGTGCATGCCTGAGGCCTCCCAGGAGACAGGCTGGGGGCTCCGGGAGGGTCACAGCCCTGGGGGCAGAGAAGGAAGAGCAGCACACTCGAGAGTCATGAGGCATAAGCATTAAACTCGGTGACAGGAAACGAAGACGCGGGAGCTCAGACACACCCCGTCCCGTTGTGCGGGTGCCCCCAGAATCCGCAGTCCAAAGACAAATACCCCTGAAATAGGGAACCGCTGGAAATACTGTACTTCACGTCTAAGATTCCATGTTAAAAATGAATATCCGGCTCCTTTTCAGGACAGAGTTAGACATAGGTTGTTCATTTACGGTCCGAGTACATAATACACTGAAGTGTGTAGGGACATAATGAAGAGAATAAGGTGAAGGTAACCTGCAAACTTCCTGAGGGTGGAGAATATGAAACCTAACTGCCCTTGAAACGTGTCCACGGACTTTAAAAATCATTGTAGCATTTTGGGGATGTTTGTTTTGTTTTCAGCTGTTGACTTTGGTTGATGGTGGGTACCCATATACACCCAGTAATAAGAGTGGAAACTCAAGTTAAACGGTTCCAGCCGTGGGCAAACTACGGCCCGCGGGCCGGATCCGGCTGTTCTATCCGGTTCTCTTGCTCTCCCCTCCGCTCCTTTACTTTGAATTTATATTCGTTCACACAAACACTCCATCCATGCTTTTGTTCCGGCCCTCCGGTCCAGTTTAAGAACCCATGGTGGCCCTCGAGTCAGAAAGTTTGCCCACCCCTGGGTTAGATGCTAGTTACTGTTAAGAGTCAGGCGTCGCTGAGGGCCACCTGTGATGATGATGTAAATCACGGCGGTGCACCTGGCACGGGCTGATGGGCTTTTACGAAGGGGGATGCCTACCTAGGGTCCTGCCCAGAGCAGATGTGACCTGAGCGCCCGCCCAGATCCCCAGACATTCCTCCTGGGACAGGTGTCACCTACTACGTGCAGCTGGACACCTTGGTGAGCTTTCTGGGTGTCACTGGGCTCCTCCCTAAGGTGAGGTGGTGGCTTACACCACTGATTGTCTTCTTCGACCGATTTATATAGAGAGGGAGGGCTGCGTGCTGCTGAGCGAGGGGTGGTCCGGACTGCAGTGGGTGCGGGGTTGTCGCCGCGGGAGTCCCTGGCTTGGTCCTCACCAGGGAAGCCACTGTGCATGTGGGAGATGTCCCAGTCACTGCGGCAGGCTCAGAGTGCAACAGATCGCTCCTAGCGTTTACCTGTCTCAGGAGGCAGAGTTAGGGAGCTGACACCTCATCGATCTTCCGATCTTCGTAAGCAGGCGGAGAGCTTGTGTGAGGACTTAAAGCAAAGCAGGTGCCCTCAACAGGCTGCATTCTCCCACGTGGCCTGGGTGGAGAGCAGGGTGGGCGTGGCCTGGATGGAGAGCAGGGCAGGCGTGGCCTGGGTGGAGAGCAGGGTGGGCGTGGCCTGGGTGGAGAGCAGGGTGGGCGTGGCCAGGATGGAGCACAGGGTGGGCGTGGCCTGGGTGGAGTGCAGGGTGGGCGTGGCCTGGATGGAGAGCAGGGTGGGCGTGGCCTGGGTGGAGAGCAGGGTGGGCGTGGCCTGGGTGGAGAGCAGGGTGGGTGTGGCCTGGGTGGAGAGCAGGGTGGGCGTGGCCTGGGTGGAGAGCAGGGTGGGCGTGGCCTGGGTGGAGAGCAGGGTGGGAGTGGCCTGGGTGGAGAGCAGGGTGGGCGTGGCCTGGGTGGAGAGCAGGGTGGGCGTGGCCTGGGTGGAGAGCAGGGTGGGCGTGGCCTGGGTGGAGAGCAGGGTGGGTGTGGCCTGGGTGGAGTGCAGGGTGGGCGTGGCCTGGATGGAGAGCAGGGTGGGCGTGGCCTGGATGGAGAGCAGGGTGGGCGTGGCCTGGGTGGAGAGCAGGGTGGGTGTGGCCAGGATGGAGCACAGGGTGGGCGTGGCCTGGGTGGAGTGCAGGGTCGGCGTGGCCTGGATGGAGAGCAGGGTGGGCGTGGCCTGGGTGGAGAGCAGGGTGGGCGTGGCCTGGGTGGAGAGCAGGGTGGGTGTGGCCTGGATGGAGAGCAGGGTGGGCGTGGCCTGGGTGGAGAGCAGGGTGGGCGTGGCCTGGGTGGAGAGCAGGGTGGGAGTGGCCTGGGTGGAGAGCAGGGTGGGCGTGGCCTGGATGGAGAGCAGGGTGGGCGTGGCCTGGGTGGAGAGCAGGGTGGGCGTGGCCTGGGTGGAGAGCAGGGTGGGTGTGGCCTGGATGGAGTGCAGGGTGGGCGTGGCCTGGATGGAGAGCAGGGTGGGCGTGGCCTGGATGGAGAGCAGGGTGGGCGTGGCCTGGGTGGAGAGCAGGGTGGGCATGGTCTGGGTGGAGCGCAGGGTGGGTGTGGCCTGGATGGAGTGCAGGGTGGGCGTGGCCTGGGTGGAGAGCAGGGTGGGCGTGGCCTGGGTGGAGAGCAGGGTGGGCGTGGCCTGGATGGAGAGCAGGGTGGGTGTGGCCTGGGTGGAGAGCAGGGTGGGCATGGTCTGGGTGGAGCGCAGGGTGGGTGTGGCCTGGATGGAGTGCAGGGTGGGCGTGGCCTGGGTGGAGAGCAGGGTGGGCGTGGCCTGGGTGGAGAGCAGGGTGGGCGTGGCCTGGGTGGAGAGCAGGGTGGGTGTGGCCTGGATGGAGAGCAGGGTGGGCGTGGACAGGGTGGAGCACAGGGTGGGGTGGTGCACTAAGTAGCTGAAGGCAGTGTCCCACAGGCTGAATAGAGTCTGATTAGGAAATGTGATCTTTATAATCAGGCATCAGGGGACCAGCAAATCATAAGCACGGGCAGATGGTACCTCTCTTCATTTACTTCTTAGCTCATTGTGTGTTGGGGGTTTCTTTTTGACTCTGCTCATTCCTCCGTACTTCTATGTTTAATAAGATTTAAAAGCCTCATCCTTTGCTGTTATTAAAGCCAGGGTACCTGAATCGGGGTGAGTCACTATAATTAACCCCTCATGCTGGGGGCTTGCAAAGGCAGATGTTAATTTCTCATGGTCTGGAGGCCGGCAGTCCAGGGGGAGGGGCCACAGGGGCAGGTTCTGGTGGGGTCCTCGTCCACACGGGGACTGTGGGGGCCATGCATGCTCACGGGGGGGAGCACCGTCGGGGAGCAAGCCCTCTCACGACCCTTGTGAGGACACTGACCTCCTTCAGGGATGCTCAGACCTCATCTCATCCTAAGCCCCTTCCCACGGCCCCACCTCCTAGCACGGTCACGCTGAGGAGTGGGCTTTCCACATACGAATGTTGGAAGGACCCAAACGTTCATGTCGTAACAGGCGTCAGTAAACCAGAGAATGTCTAGGCCTATTTCTCCGTTATATTGTTGGACTTGAAATAGCCCCCCCGCCCCCATAGAAGAAACAGTCACACATTTTATGTGTTTGTTTGTTTCTGTGGGTTTTTAGACAGAGAGGAAGGGAGAGGGAGAGGGAGAGCAATATCAACGATGAGAGAGAATAATGGATCCACTCTCATGGGAGAGATCGGAAGATGGATGAGATGCCTCCTGCACGCCCCCTACTGGGGACCGAGTCTGAAAACCCAGGCATGTGCCCTGACTGGGAATCAAACCGGTGACCTCTGGGTGCAGGGGACAGGGCCCATCCCACTGGCCAGGGTGCAGGTGCACAGTTTAGTGAGAGAATGCCGTCTTATTTTCTTCCAAGTACATACACTGGGAGATAAAGAATCCAAATTTACATTTCTGAACGAGAGCAGGTAGGCACTGGGTGACTGGCTTTGGGCATCTGGGGAGAGCCGCCCGCCCTGATGATTGGTCCTGGGGAGGAAGGGCCAGGGTCACCACAGGTTCCTGAGAGAACCAGACATGCTGGGGACACTCAAAACCGTGAGGAGCCGCAGGGCCAGGAGGCCGCTCGGCACTGACCACTTCACACCCATAAAACAGACCGAGTGCTTTCACACGTCCCACAAATCGAGCTAATGTCCCCAGTGCAGTGGGAGGTACGCTATAAAGGAAGATTAACTTCACTCTAGATGGGGACTAAATGAGTCGCTGTTTCATATTTTACCAATTACCAACATTCTCCGAGGGGACACATGACATTTTGAGTCATCAACTCCTGTGTAATTCCAGAGTCACTTTATTTGACCTGTAACAGACGTTTTGCTCCAATAATTTGCATCAGTAAATGTTAGTAGCTATGAAACTTATTTGAGTATTAGAACTAATGAAGACTTTACCTTCCGTCAGTTTGTTTTAGAAAAAAACACACAAAGGTGATTTCGGTACTTTAGCCATTAAGAACTCCCATAACTGGACTGCATATGTACATGCCTTTTTCTTCAGACACAGATTCATATCTATGCGTAGTCTTCATCTTCTTTTTTTTAATATATTTTATTGATTTTTTTACAGAGAGGAAAGGAGAGGTATAGAGAGTTAGAAACATCGATGAGAGAGAAACATCCATCAGCTGCCTCCTGCACACCCCCCACTGGGGATGTGCCCGCAACCAAGGTACATGCCCTTGACCGGAATCGAACCTGGGACCCTTCAGTCCGCAGGCCGACGCTCTATCCACTGAGCCACGCCGGTTAGGGCCGCAATCTTCATCTTGTGGTGGTATCATAACACTGTGTTTTTGTTAGATCATTCTAAATCCTTACACTATAAATACCAGAAGTAAGCGTCATGCACATTTATTTAATGGTCTCTGGGAAGGATTTTCAGCATAGCAACATGCTATCCTGGCCCATGTCCTCTCCCCTCTTCCCTGCGTGGAGTTTGCAAATGCATTGTGGGTCTGATCCTGCTGAAACCCCTTTCAGCTCACTGTGGCGGCATTGTTCTCACAACAGCGGCACGGGGGTTACCCCAATGAGTCCAAACAAGCGTGTCTCCTTCTGTGGAGTTAGTCTGGTAGGAAAGGAAGAGGCAAATTGTCACACCAGAAATCTCTCTCTATAAAAGGCTAATACGCTAAGCGCCCCCTCAGGAGTTTGATCAGGAGAAGGGAGTTCAGTCCGATCGCTTGCTATGACACGCGGAGTTTGATCACTCACTATGACGTGCGCTGACCACCAGGGGGCGGTGCGGAACACGGTGGGCGACCAGCAGCAGTGGCGGGGCGCTGAGGGGGTGAGGGAAGGAGGAGGCGGGGAGGTGGGGAGGCCCGGAACCTGATGGGCCCTGAGGGCCCTGATCGCCGGCCAGGCCTAGGGACCCTACCCGTGCGCGGATTTCGTGCACCGGGCCTCTGGTCTGCATATGAAGAGTGTGATCCCTCCAACCTGGCGGGGGAAGGAAAGCTGGGAAACTCTGCCCAGAAGAGGCAGGCAGCTGTTCCCAACGGTCAGCGCCGAGAACTGCGGTGCAAACGATGCCCCTTTTCAGACCAACCAACCATCTGGGATCGCGAGGTCTCCTTTCCTACCACGTCTAACCCGGAAGGGGCTCACGTTATCCTGGTAACATGGAGCTCTCCTCCTGGGTGGGACAGCAGTTTGCAATCATTTTTAGCTGAGCCATTCCTTCTGATCCCTGAGCCTCTCCAGGGAAGATTTATTTTTTCTGTCCTCAAATCGCGTGTTTTATGAAGTACCGGGTTTCAGATTCCTGTAATGGACACAAACAGGTTTTTGGACAAATGCCTTCACGAAGGTAAATAATCATATGAAAAACGTACACAGCCTGGACAGACGGCCCTGGAAAAGTAAGCTGAGTTCAGCACTTTCTGACCAGATGTCAAGCTTTGTCAATCCGCGTGCTTTCCTGTCTTAGGTAGTGTGGAGGGCCCAGTCACGGCTTTCTTTATAAAGTCACTTGTTTTCGCCGAAACCGGTGTGGCTCAGTGGATAGAGCGTCAGCCTGCGGACTCAAGGGTCCCAGGTTCGATTCCGGTCAAGGGCATGTACCTTGGTTGCGGGCACATCCCCAGTAGGGCGTGTGCAGGAGGCAGCTGATCGGTGTTTCTCTCTCATCGATGTTTCTAGCTCTCTATCCCTCTCCCTTCCTCTCTGTAAAATATCAATAAAATATATTTTTTTAAAAAGTCACTTGTTTTCGCTTGTCATGGGTCCCCAAAGTCCCTAGTCTCCTGCAGGAGGGAGATGTAGCTGCTCCTGCACCACCCGCTTCCAGTCCCAGGAGCAGAGCCAGGGGCCAGGCCCGGGGTGGGCTCCAGGCTCACCAACCTCCACCTCGCAGGCTGTCCTTCTCAACAGCGAAGGGAAAGGAGGGGTTTTAAGAAGAACCACGTGGTGGGGGCGGGGGGGGGGGGCGGACATTGCCTCAGCCACCTGGGCACCGTGCTGCCTTTCCTCATTTTATAAGATTCAATTCTGTTTTGGTTTTTGCTTTTTCATAGTTTTAATATATTTTTATTGTTGACTGGAGGCCCGGTGCACACAATTCATGCACGGGTAGGGTCCCTAGGCCTGGCCAGTGATCAGGGCTGATTTGTGGGGTGACTAGTGGGGCGATTGGTTGAGAGGGGGGGGGAGCCCGCTGGCATTCGCCTTGGCTGGCCTGGGGCCTGCGGGCTGGGGGCAGCTCCTGTGCTGAGCGTCTGCCCCCTGGTGGTCAGTGCATGTCATAGCGACCCGTCGTTCCACCGGGCGTTTGCTGTTCAGTCGATTTGCATATGAGGCTTTTATTAGATGGGATAGTATTACAGATGTCTCCCATTTTCCCCCTCCCGCCTCCTCCCCCCGCCCCCAGGTCTTTAACACCCTATTTATTGCCCGTGTCCATGGGTTCGCATACAAGCATAGACGTTCTTTGGTTTATCTCTTCTCGTTCCCCCAGCCTCACATCGAGGTGTGTCGGTCTGTTCCATGGCTCCTTGCTTTGGGTCTTATTTTGTGGGTCCGTTTATGTTGTTCATGAGATTCCACAGGTAAGTGAGATCCTGTGATAATGTCTCTCTCTGACGGGCTTGTTTCACTTAGCACAATGCTCTCCAGGTCCCTCCACGCTGTCTCAAAGGGTGAGAGATCCTTCTTTCTACGGCTGCATCAGATTCCATGGTGTAGATGTCGCACAGCTTTTTATCCCCTCGTCTATGATGGGCACTGGGGCGTTTCTGGATCTTAGCTATGGTGAATAGCGCTGCTATGAACACAGGGGTGCATCCCTTCTCTCTGGCTGGCGTTTGGGGTTTTGAGGATATACTCTCAGAAGTGGGCTCGCTGGGTCAAACGGGAGCGCGTATGCAGTGGCTCTGGTCAGCATTGCACTCACTTTACAGACACGTCCTGACCCTGTGTCCCTGTCCCTGCTCCTGCTCCTGCTCCTGCTCCGCGGCGGCCTCCCTGAGTGGCTGTGCTGACCTGCACGGTGACCCGCACTGTGGGACCTTGGGACACAGAGTCAGTTCCCTCACGGGGCTCCTGGGAGAGAGGCCTCCCAGCACCCTCAGGTCAGAGGTCGGAGCTCTGAGCCCAGGACTTCCTTTAGGAGGAAGTGGTCGGGATCACAGGAGCCTGCTTGTTCCCAGCAGCCGTGAGCTGTCCGCTCCCATGGACTCGAAGCTGCCCCAGCCCCAGGCGGCAGGGAGGGAATGGGGAGGAGAGGGAGAAAGGATCTGGAGCTGGTCCCACAGGTGGGCGGCAGCCGAAGGAAGGTGCTGGTCTGAGAGAAAAGGTCACAGTTTCCTCCCAGGCCCGGTTAGTCCCCTGGCAGGAAAAAAAAAAGAAGGAAAAAGAGTTTTAGACAAGCAATTTATATTAAAAATTAAGTATGGCTATATAGAGATGTTCAAAAAGAAAAGAGATGTATTATACCTGTCCTCGTTAACACTAATTAGAATTATCTGCAGCTGATTTCATGCTTAATATGAGGGGATGTGGTATGTAAGTTGATGTAATACATAGCATAATTTTACAGTTCGTTGATCGGTAATCTACGCGATGTATATACTACATGTTATATAATGTAGAGCGGATTTTTTCTCAGAAAAGGCCTCTGAAATTGGACTTGCTGTGATAAAACACAGTTGCTTTAGAAAATTTAATTCTTTGTCTTTATAATTTAAATGAACGACATGAAGAAAGCACTGTCCCAGGGGGAATAGTTCCTGCCATCCCTCCCTGTCTTTTCTTTTTTAGAGAGAGAATAAGGGAGAGAGAGAGAGAGAGAGAAACAGCACTGATGAGGGAAAATCATGGATCGGCTGCCTCCTGCACGCCCCCACCCGGGATCCAGCCCGCAACCCGGGCCTGTGCCCCGACCGGGAATGGAACCCTGACCGCCTGGTTCATGCGTCTCTGCTGGTCACTGAGCCACGCTGGCTGGGCCGTTGTGGCCTTTAATGCATGGAGCCGGGTTCTCTCTCATCATGGATGTTTCTCTCTCTCCCTTCCTCTCTAAATCTATCATATATATATAATAAAGGACAGAAAGGAGACCGCAATCCGTGATTCTCTCTCATCATGGATGTTTCTCTCTCTCCCTTCCTCTCTAAATCTATTTTATATATATATATATAATAAAGGACAGAAAGGAGACCACCATCCGTGATTCTCTCTCATCATGGATGTTTCTCTCCCTCCCTTCCTCTCTAAATCTATCATATATATATAATAAAGGACAGAAAGGAGACCGCCATCCGTGATTCTCTCTCATCATGGATGTTTCTCTCTCTCCCTTCCTCTCTAAATCTATCATATATATATAATAAAGGACAGAAAGGAGACCGCAATCCGTGATTCTCTCTCATCATGGATGTTTCTCTCTCTCCCTTCCTCTCTAAATCTATTTTATATATATATATAATAAAGGACAGAAAGGAGACCACCATCCATGATTCTCTCTCATCATGGATGTTTCTCTCCCTCCCTTCCTCTCTAAATCTATCATATATATATAATAAAGGACAGAAAGGAGACCGCAATCCGTGATTCTCTCTCATCATGGATGTTTCTCTCTCTCCCTTCCTCTCTAAATCTATTTTATATATATATATATAATAAAGGACAGAAAGGAGACCACCATCCGTGATTCTCTCTCATCATGGATGTTTCTCTCCCTCCCTTCCTCTCTAAATCTATCATATATATATAATAAAGGACAGAAAGGAGGCCGCCGATCCGTGATTCTCTCTCATCATGGATGTTTCTCTCTCTCTCCCTTCCTCTCTAAATCTATCATATATATATAATAAAGGACAGAAAGGAGGCCGCCGATCCGTGATTCTCTCTCATCATGGATGTTTCTCTCCCTCCCTTCCTCTCTAAATCTATCATATATATATAATAAAGGACAGAAAGGAGACTGCCATCCGTGATTCTCTCTCATCATGGATGTTTCTCTCTCTCTCCCTTCCTCTCTAAATCTATCATATATATATAATAAAGGACAGAAAGGAGGCCACCGATCCGTGATTCTCTCTTATCATGGATGTTTCTCTCCCTACCTTCCTCTCTAAATCTATCATATATATAATAAAGGACAGAAAGGAGACCGCCATCCGTGATTCTCTCTCATCATGGATGTTTCTCTCCCTCCCTTCCTCTCTAAATCTATCATATATATATATAATAAAGGACAGAAAGGAGACCACCATCCGTGATTCTCTCATCATGGATGTTTCTCTCCCTCCCTTCCTCTCTAAATCTATCATATATATATAATAAAGGACAGAAAGGAGACCGCCACCCGTGATTCTCTCTCATCATGGATGTTTCTCTCTCTCCCTTCCTCTCTAAATCTATCATATATATATAATAAAGGACAGAAAGGAGACCGCCACCCGTGATTCTCTCTCATCATGGATGTCTCTCTCTCTCCCTTCCTCTCTAAATCTATCATATATATATAATAAAGGACAGAAAGGAGACCGCCATCCGTGATTCTCTCTCATCATGGATGTTTCTCTCCCTCCCTTCCTCTCTAAATCTATCATATATATATATAATAAAGGACAGAAAGGAGACCACCATCCGTGATTCTCTCTCATCATGGATGTTTCTCTCTCTCCCTTCCTCTCTAAATCTATCATATATATATATAATAAAGGACAGAAAGAAGACCACCATCCGTGATTCTCTCTTATCATGGATGTTTCTCTCCCTCCCTTCCTCTCTAAATCTATCATATATATAATAAAGGACAGAAAGGAGACCACCATCCGTGATTCTCTCTCATCATGGATGTTTCTCTCTCTCCCTTCCTCTCTAAATCTATTATATATATAATAAAGGACAGAAAGGAGACCGCCATTCGTGATTCTCTCTCATCATGGATGTTTCTCTCTCTCTCCCTTCCTCTCTAAATCTATCATATATATAATAAAGGACAGAAAGGAGACCACCATCCGTGATTCTCTCTCATCATGGATGTTTCTCTCCCTCCCTTCCTCTCTAAATCTATTATATATATATAATAAAGGACAGAAAGGAGACCGCCATCCGTGATTCTCTCTCATCATGGATGTTTCTCTCCCTCCCTTCCTCTCTAAATCTATTATATATATATATAATAAAGGACAGAAAGGAGACCACCATCCGTGATTCTCTCTCATCATGGATGTTTCTCTCCCTCCCTTCCTCTCTAAATCTATCATATATATATATAATAAAGGACAGAAAGGAGACCACCATCCGTGATTCTCTCTCATCATGGATGTTTCTCTCTCTCCCTTCCTCTCTAAATCTATTATATATATATAATAAAGGACAGAAAGAAGACCACCATCCGTGATTCTCTCTCATCATGGATGTTTCTCTCTCCCTCCCTTCCTCTCTAAATCTATCATATATATAATAAAGGACAGAAAGGAGACCACCATCCGTGATTCTCTCTCATCATGGATGTTTCTCTCTCTCCCTTCCTCTCTAAATCTATTATATATATATAATAAAGGACAGAAAGGAGACCGCTGATCCGTGATTCTCTCTCATCATGGATGTTTCTCTCTCCCTCCCTTCCTCTCTAAATCTATTATATATATAATAAAGGACAGAAAGGAGACCACCATCCGTGATTCTCTCTCATCATGGATGTTTCTCTCTCCCTCCCTTCCTCTCTAAATCTATCATATATATATAATAAAGGACAGAAAGGAGACCGCCATCCGTGATTCTCTCTCATCATGGATGTTTCTCTCCCTCCCTTCCTCTCTAAATCTATTATATATATATATATATATATATATATATATATATAATAAAGGACAGAAAGGAGACCGCCGACCCGTGATTCTCTCTCATCATGGATGTTTCTCTCTCTCCCTTCCTCTCTAAATCTATCATATATATAATAAAGGACAGAAAGGAGACCGTGTGCTGGCCCAGGAGTCCAGGGGACGCTTTGCCGAGGAGCAGGGGGAGGCAGAGGTGGCCCCAGGCCTGGGGACACGTCACTAAGACGGCTCCGGGCCATGAATGCTGCTCCCCGTGACCTGCACCGGCCCCGGGAAGGGGTTCCTGCAGCCTCAGCCATGACCCGCGCATCCATGTGACTCACGGTGCCGGGCGCCCGCCATGCCTCCGTGCAGCAGAGACTTGCCCCCAGGCCGTCACTCATTTGACCGCCCCCCTTGTCTCCCAGCTCGATGACACGGAGCGGAAGGACGTCCTTCGCCTTCTGCGTTTCCAGTTGTCCCTCTTCCCAGATCCCACATCGACGTCGGTCCAAGGTTGGAAGACGTGGCTGTTTTCTTCCCAAGAGGCCTTGCCTTGTCAGGGAGACCCCAGTGTTCAGGGGTGATGGGGTTTGGTTTGGTTTGAAGTTAATACAGTTCCGCACTGTACTAACTGTTCTGGGACATCACCGCACGGCCGGGCCTTGCAGATGGCCTGTCCGTCCCTCTGGTCTGTGGTCGGCAAACGGCGGCTCGCGAGCCACATGCGGCTCTTGGGTCCCTGGAGGGTGGCTCTTCCACAAAACACCACGGCCTGGGCGAGTCTATGTTGAAGAAGTGGTGTTAGAAGAAGTTTGAGTTTAAAAAATGTGGCTCTCCAAAGAAATGTCCATCGCTGTCCTGTTGATGTTTTGCTCTGTTGACTGATGAGTTTGCCGACCGCTGCCTCTGGTTGAAGTGCATGGAGCAGGCGGAGGTTAACCAGCGGCACTGGCCCACGTCCCACCGATCCCTTGTTGGCAGTGCGTGGCGTTTCTGGTGTGGCCACCTTCCTGTCCGTGGGTCCGCGCTGAGACCCTGTGAGAAAGCCCCTCCTTGCATCTTCAGGACAAACGTGGGTGCAGACGTCCTGCAGCCACATTCAGGGTGAGGAAGGCCCCTGTGTCCCGGGCCTGAGGGCAGCGGCGTGGGGTGTCTGTAGCGGGCTGTGAGGCGGCGTCCAGGTTCATGCTGACCACGCCTGGCGTAGGGAACAGCGGTGTGGACACTGCAGAGCGCTGCCTGCCCTCCGGAGGGGCATCCCTGGGCCTGGATGAGAAGAATGAAGGCCCTTAGAAAAGGGACGGGTTTGTTCATTCTGCGTGTTCCCGGGCCAGGACGGAAAGCACCAAAGCGTCCTCCCTCCGCCTCGCTCCCAGGGGTGGGAAGCCAGGTCGGCATCGATCCCAATGTCAGCAGCGAACGCCTGGCCTCTGGGGCCCGGGGACCCGAAGGCCCCGCTGCGCCCTACCCTCCAGGGCTCCTCCAGGCAGAACCGAATGCCCCCCTCCCTGAGGGACCCCGGCGGTCCAGGCCGAAGCACTTAAAGGTGCTGTCAACATCCTTTTGAAAGACTCACGGGCTTAGAAATGGGGACTGTGATTCTGAACGAAGAATGGCCTTTCTGTAAGAGAAGCGAAGGTGATTGCAGAACAGGGATGGGCAACGCCTTTCATGTCGCGGCACACAAAGCAAGGACTGGGATTCTGGGCACGCGGGAAAGTGCATTCTATTTTTTTTTTTTTTTGCCGATCTGACAAAAACAGAATCGGTTTTATTTTGATTCACGCACACCAGACGGCTATTGTGTGGGCTGTTTTCATCTTGTATTTGACTGTCGAAGGGAAGGGAGGTCGGTGCCCCTGACTAGAGAGTTTTAAAACGTCTTGTCACCTCCTGGTTGGAAAATCTCTTTTCTAGACCCAAATTAACTGTTTTCTATTATGTCTCAAACAGGTGTGGTTTTTTTACTGTTTTTGGAAACTATTATTTTTTTATTGATTTTTTTTTTTAGAGAGAGAAAGGGAGAGGGATAGAGAGTTAGAAACATCCATGAGAGAGAAACATCGATCAGCTGCCTCCTGCACACCTCCTACTGGGGATGTGCCTGCAACCGAGGTACATGCCCTTGACCAGAATCGAACCTGGGACCCTTCAGTCCACAGGCCGATGCTCTATCCACTGAGCCAAACCGGTTAGGGCGAAAACTATTATTTTTTTTTTAACTAGAATTGAATACACTTTGCTATGCAAATAGTGATTTTATAAACCTATCAATTACATTAAGTATCTAAACGGTAGTATTTTTTCCTTAGTGTTTCTACATAGCTTATGTTGTCCATATTTAATGTTGTAATAAAATAATTTTAGAAATACTGACATTCCCTTTCATTCAGTGAACAAGATCTTTTTCTGAACATATAAAAGACCAAAACAGAAAATGTCACTCTCTTACACCAACATGTCAGCCTGTCCTCTGCACCCAGCGACACAGCTGGATACAGTTATCAGATAATGGCCCTGGCTGGGGAGCCAGGTTGGGTAGGGTGTCGTCTCCCCAAATCAGACTTGCAGTTCACGCTCCGTTCAGGGCACGTACCAGGAGCAATGAGCGAAGGCATACAGAAGTGGAACAACAGATCAGTGTTCCTCACTCTCTCCCTAAGATCAATCAATCATATTTTAAAAGAAGATAAAACAATGTAATGTCACTCACTTAGAAATACTTTTTTTAAAAAATATATTTTATTGATATTTTACAGAGAGGAAGGGAGAGGGATAGAGAGTTAGAAACATCGATGAGAGAGAAACATCGATCAGCTGCCTCCTGCACACCCCCCACTGGGGCTGTGCCCGCAACCAAGGTACATGCCCTTGACCGGAATCGAACCTGGGACCCCTCAGTCCGCAGGCCGACGCTCTATCCACTGAGCCACACCGGTTTTGGCAGAAAAAGAAATACTTTTGTTGGAAACCATTCCTTTTTACACAGAAGGACCCTTGGCTTAGGGAGTGCTACAGGAGGGCAGGTGACTGACGGATGCCAGGCTGACTTTACAACGGAAGGGCAGAGACTTTCTCTAGTCAGCGCACGGGCACACGGACGAGGTTGAGAATGATCTCTGGGTGGGATGGCTTCATCTCGAGGTGTCAGGGCAGCTGCGTGAGGCAGAGAGTCATATTGGCCCAGAGGGAGCCGGGCAGGAAGGCACAGCGTCAGGCGCCGAACTGCAAGCAAGCGGACGCAGCACTTGCGTTGGGAAAGCCCGTAGCTGTCCCTTTGTGGTGAGTCAGACACGGTGTCCACGCAGGCCATAGACCCCAACAGCTGGCTCGAATGAAATAATGGAACAGTTTTATTAAAATCCGATAGACGCACAGGTGATCTTTAATTTTTCAAGTTGCTTGTCCATCAGCCATGGATTGAGCATTGATGAGGGGTGTGTACCCGGCAGTGCTGGCCACCCAGTACATTGGCATGAATATTCATGTATGCTAATCGCTTGGTCAGAAACCCGAGTCCCAGGTGCTTTCCGGTTGCTGCCTGTAGGAGAGGGTAGAACCTGGCGATGAAAAACGTCTAGGACGGACACTCTCTTCCCTCGAACAAAGCGCGGTCATTTGAACTAAAACGATGTGTACGGAGCACTGGGTGGCGGGTAGGACCCACGGATGCACGTCTCTGCCCACGTTCAGGCTGCGTGAGACGGCGGCTGTGCTCGCTGTCATACTCCCAGGAGGGGCATGCGTTGAGCCACAGACCGACCTGAATCCAAGGCCGTCCTTCAACTGTCCTTTCCTTTCTCCTCCCCCAGTGCTGCCCAGCCACACGTGCGGGAACCCCGGGGACATCCTGAAAGGGGTGCTGCATGGATCCAGATTCAACATCGGAGACAAGATCCGGTACAGCTGCCTGGCCGGCTACGTCCTGGAGGGCCACGCGACGCTCACCTGCATCGTCAGCCCCGGGAGCGGCGCCACCTGGGACTTCCCGGCCCCGTTCTGCAGAGGTAGGTCACCGGTGCCAGGGAAGGGTCAGGGGCTGACCTTGTCCGTTTCCCGCCGATGACAGAGGACTCGCCTGCTGGCCCTTCCAGGTCATCCATTCTGTCCCCCCAAGTCGTGCTCCGTGCCCTACGAAACGGTGGGTAAAGTCAGGAACACATTTCGCGGTGTTCCTCACATCCCCGGATCTGCCTTCCTCCTC
Organism: Plecotus auritus; assembly: GCF_963455305.1. NCBI lineage: Eukaryota > Metazoa > Chordata > Mammalia > Chiroptera > Vespertilionidae > Plecotus > Plecotus auritus. The sequence continues at coordinate 1,590,562 of NC_137772.1, forward strand.
CTCCTCGGACCCTCTCACCCTCTTCACCACTTATCACCTTTGAAGGTTGCATTTTCTAAGCTTTAAAACACACCTCTATGTCCACTGTGATGTGGCCGTTCCTTTTTAAAAATAGATATTTGTATGGATTTCAGAGAAAAAGGGAGAGGGAGAGAGACAGAGAAACATCAATGATGAGACAGAATCATGGACCGGCTGCCTCCTGCTTGCCCTGCACTAGGGATCGAGCCTGCCACCTGGGCATGTGCCCTGACCAGGGATCGAACCGTGACCTCCTGGTTCATAGGTTGACACTCAACCGCCGAGCCACGCTGGCTGGGCAATACATCCTTCTTTCTATTTTTCTAATTAAAAATTACAGATAGCCCTGAGAGTTCACGGTGAGGGCTCTTTCAGCACTCAGAGTAAAGCCCCGTCATTCCAGTGCCCATCGTGGGACTGGCCGTGAGGGGAGAGTCACTGTCGTGAGCCTGAGACGCTTGGCCCCGTGGGTAACGTTCCTGTCCCTGACCCAGCAGCTCTAGGGAAGAGCAGACTTTGATTCGTGGCCTTGGACTTTACTAAGAACAACTCACCTCACGGTTTCAACAAGAAAAGCATTGCTAACGCTGGTCCAGGTCTTGATGGAAGGCCCGGGAACGCGCTAACGGCTTTCTTAAATCCTATCTTCTAGTTCTCACAGGGCCTGCTGAAATAAAAACATCGACACTCATTTCTCAGATAAAGAAACACTGCATTAGCATTGAAAGGTTCCAGAGGTCCTGTGAATGAAGGCTCAAATCCATGTCTGACTTTTTAATACTTTTCCCTTTTCAATTAGGGTTGACATTCAATATATTAGTCTGTATTCGTTTCAAGGGTACAGCATGGGGGTTAGACAATCCTGTACCTTACAGGGTGGTTCGCTGTTCCCCACCTCTTTACACCACACACAAGAACGCGCTCAGATCGGGTTAACGTCATGCCTGTAAGACTGGAAATCATGACGCTCCTGGAAGGAAACGTAGGTGGTAAAATCTCGGACATGACTTGCCGCGGTATTTTTTCTGCCCTGTCTCCTCGGGCGAGGGAAACAAATAAAAATAAACGGGATGACACCAAACTCAGAAGTGTTTGCACAGCAAAGGAAACATCAACAATGAAAAGACAGCCCTCTACAGGGGAGGACATTCACCAACGACACATTGATAAAGGGCTAACACCCAAAATTCGTGCAGAACGCAGACAGCGTCACCCCAGAGAAGCAGGCAGCCCAAGTGCACAGCGGGGGCCCTGAGCAGAGCTTCGCCACCCCTGAGGGACCCTGCTCGCTCGCAGGCCAGCACAGCCCAGCTGTCGGGGACTGTAGGACTGGGGACTGGTTTCATCAATATCTGGTTTTTATATATGTTGTTATTGATTTCACAGAGGAAGAAAGAGGGGGGGGGGGAGAGAGAGAAACATCAGTGATGAGAGAGAGTCATCATTGGCAGCACTTTATTTATTTTTAATATATTTTATTGATTTTTTTACAGAGAGGAAGGGAGAGGGATAGAGAGTTAGAAACATCGATGAGAGAGAAACATCGATCAGCTGCCTCCTGAACACCTCCTACTGGGGATGTGCCCGCAACCAAGTTACATGCCCTTGTCCGGAATCGAACCTGGGACCCTTCAGTCCGCAGGCTGATGCTCTATCCACTGAGCCACACCGGTTAGGGTGGCAGCACCTTATTTAGTGGAGGTCCCTGTGTGGGGTGTGTATAAACCTAACTTACCTTGTTTATACTTCTCTGCCCCAAATTCAAAATTCATAGTAATATTCAGAGTTTGCGGACAGGGGGTCTAATCCTGTGGCTGTGAGGGGTGCCCCTCGAGGCTACGGAGAGGTGGCAAAGCAGGGGCTCAGGGCTCCTCACGCCCCCCGCCCCAGGGCCTCCCAGGACGGGGGGAGGGGCAAGCTCTGCCCCTGTGGTTGTGCAGAAGCTGGATCTGCGGGCCACGGACAACCAACAGCAAACAGATCCTGACGGGCGACCCCAGCTGCTGCTCACCCCCCTGCTGCTCACCCTCCTGCTGCTCACCGCCTGCTGCTCACCCCCCTGCTGCTCACCCCGTCTGCTGCTCACCCCCTGCTGCTCTCCCTGTCTGCTGCTCACCCCCCTGCTGCTCACCCCCCTGCTGCTCACCCCCTGCTGCTCACCCCCTGCTGCTCACCCCCCTGCTGCTCACCCCCTGCTGCTCACCCCGTCTGCTGCTCACCCCCTGCTGCTCAACCGTCTGCTCACCCCGTTTGCTGCTCACCCCCTGCTGCTCAACCGTCTGCTGCTCACCCCGTCTGCTGCTCACCCCGTCTGCTGCTCACCCCCTGCTGCTCACCCCCTGCTGCTCACCCCCTGCTGCTCACCCCCTGCTGCTCTCCCCGTCTGCTGCTCACCCCCTGCTGCTCACCCCGTCTGCTGCTCACCCCCTGCTGCTCACCCCGTCTGCTGCTCACCCCGTCTGCTGCTCTCCCCGTCTGCTGCTCAACCCGTCTGCTGCTCACCCCCTGCTGCTCACCCCGTCTGCTGCTCACCCCCTGCTGCTCACCCCGTCTGCTGCTCACCCCGTCTGCTGCTCACCCCCTGCTGCTCTCCCTGTCTGCTGCTCACCCCCTGCTGCTCTCCCTGTTTGCTGCTCAACCCCTGCTGCTCACCCCGTCTGCTGCTCACCCCTGCTGCTCACCCCGTCTGCTGCTCACCCCCTGCTGCTCTCCCTGTCTGCTGCTCACCCCCTGCTGCTCTCCCCATCTGCTGCTCACCCCGTCTGCTGCTCTCCCCGTCTGCTGCTCTCCCTGTCTGCTGCTCTCCCCATCTGCTGCTCTCCCTGTCTGCTGCTCACCCCCTGCTGCTCACCCCCTGCTGCTCACCCCCTGCTGCTCACCCCCTGCTGCTCACCCCCCTGCTGCTCACCCCCTGCTGCTCACCCCCTGCTGCTCACCCCCCTGCTGCTCACCCCCCTGCTGCTCACCCCGTCTGCTGCTCACCCCCTGCTGCTCACCCCGTCTGCTGCTCTCCCCGTCTGCTGCTCACCCCCTGCTGCTCACCCCCTGCTGCTCACCCCGTCTGCTGCTCTCCCCGTCTGCTGCTCACCCCCTGCTGCTCACCCCCCTGCTGCTCACCCCCTGCTGCTCACCCCCCTGCTGCTCACCCCCCTGCTGCTCACCCCGTCTGCTGCTCACCCCCTGCTGCTCACCCCGTCTGCTGCTCACCCCCTGCTGCTCTCCCCGTCTGCTGCTCACCCCCTGCTGCTCTCCCTGTCTGCTGCTCACCCCCCTGCTGCTCACCCCCCTGCTGCTCACCCCGTCTGCTGCTCACCCCCTGCTGCTCACCCCGTCTGCTGCTCACCCCCTGCTGCTCTCCCCATCTGCTGCTCACCCCGTCTGCTGCTCTCCCCGTCTGCTGCTCTCCCTGTCTGCTGCTCTCCCCATCTGCTGCTCTCCCTGTCTGCTGCTCACCCCCTGCTGCTCACCCCCTGCTGCTCACCCCCTGCTGCTCACCCCCCTGCTGCTCACCCCCTGCTGCTCACCCCCTGCTGCTCACCCCCCTGCTGCTCACCCCCCTGCTGCTCACCCCGTCTGCTGCTCACCCCCTGCTGCTCACCCCGTCTGCTGCTCTCCCCGTCTGCTGCTCACCCCCTGCTGCTCACCCCCTGCTGCTCACCCCGTCTGCTGCTCTCCCCGTCTGCTGCTCACCCCCTGCTGCTCACCCCCCTGCTGCTCACCCCCTGCTGCTCACCCCCCTGCTGCTCACCCCCCTGCTGCTCACCCCGTCTGCTGCTCACCCCCTGCTGCTCACCCCGTCTGCTGCTCACCCCCTGCTGCTCTCCCCGTCTGCTGCTCACCCCCTGCTGCTCTCCCTGTCTGCTGCTCACCCCCCTGCTGCTCACCCCCCTGCTGCTCACCCCGTCTGCTGCTCACCCCCTGCTGCTCACCCCGTCTGCTGCTCACCCCCTGCTGCTCTCCCTGTCTGCTGCTCACCCCCTGCTGCTCTCCCCGTCTGCTGCTCACCCCCTGCTGCTCACCCTGTCTGCTGCTCACCCCCTGCTGCTCACCCCGTCTGCTGCTCACCCCCTGCTGCTCACCCCCCTGCTGCTCACCTCCTGCTGCTCACCCCGTCTGCTGCTCACCCCGTCTGCTCACCCCCCTGCTGCTCACCCCCGCTGCACCCGGGGTCTAAACACACGCCTTTCGGTTAAGGAGCCACTGAAACGTGCACAAACATGCTGTCCCTGTTCGGGGACATTTGTCTGTTTCAAGACGATTGTGAGTTCTTGGAAGAATCCGCCATGGCTGGCGCAGAGGTGAAGAGCCAATGAGAGCCCGTGGGGCTCCGTCATCCTTGTAATGAAGCACACAGAGGGTGCCGCCTTTCACTGGGGCTCCCTCCGCCCACGTTTCTCTGACCCACGAGCCTCCCGTGACGGGCTGGGACTGACAGTGCGCCTCACCAATGCCTCCTGAGCTGGCCCCCGGGGTTTCATTGCAGACGATCCCGTGACGAGGGAAGACAAAGCCTGCACAGTGAGCAGTGGGGGGGGGAGGAGGAGCAGCTCTGTGCGGGTGCCTTGGTGCTCCCCCCCAGCCAGGCTCCCTCCGTGCGGACGGGATGCTGTGAAAGGAAGTGCAAAGCACCATCATGTCTGGGCGGCGTGGGGGGCACCGTGGACTGGGCGGGCTCCGTGCAGGTCTCCATCCGGTCAGTGTCTTCCCCCCATTGAGCTCCCAGCACGTTGCTCCCTGGCTGCGCAGTGAACAAGTTCACGCAAATCCTGGCAAAATGGAGAAAGGGCTGCGAACAGGCGACCTTGGCGTTAGCTGGCAGGCATCTCAAGGGGGAAGGGGTGAGGTTCTGTGGAGCAGAGGTGACCAGCTGGGAGGGTTTAGGGAGAAAGAACAAACATCCTGGGAAGTGGGTGCCTGGGCGTGTGGTCCAGCTTCAGGACCGGGGCCCCCTGGGCGATGGAAGCAGAATGTTGACCGCTTGGGAGGACTTCCTGGCTCCATCTCTTCAGGAGACATGGGGTTTCCACGGGGAAAGGGCAGGGGATAGCACGGACATGGTTGTGATGTGGGACGTGCTGCTTATGGTTTGCCCTTGAGTGTTGGGGACCTCATGGAGGGTTTCAGGAGCTCAGGAGGGGGAGGGGTCCGACACCTCAGATGTGCGAGGGGTGGGTGGGGCAACCTAGGGAATGGGGGCAACCTAGGGCCGTGGTCGGCAAACTGCAGCTCGCGAGCCACATGCGGCTCTTTGGCCCCTTGAGTGTGGCTCTTCCACAAAATACCACGGCCTGGGCGAGTCTATTTTGAAGAAGGGGGGTTAGAAGAAGTTTAAGTTTAAAAAATGTGGCTCTCCAAAGAAATGTCAATCGTTGTCCTGTTGATATTTGGCTCTGTTGAGTTTGCCGACCACTGACTAGGGGATGGGGGCAACCTAGGATACTAGTGCTTCTCACAGAGACTTCAGGTACCGGGGAGAGTGTCAGCACCCCGTGGTCGCAGCACACACATGGTGGTGAGCCCAGCCCCTGGAGGAGTGGCAGCCTGACCCCACCCCAGCTCTTTGTCACCCTCTCCTCCCTCAGAGCGGCACCCGCTCCTGGTGCAAACACTGTTTAGACCCAGGAAGGCGCGTCTTACCCGAAGCAGCAAAACCTTTAAACGCTGTGATGAAAAATGCGTATCAATAATTTATTCACTAAGCTATCATTGCGTGATCACTGCATGCCAAGTGGTTGGAAACAATAATAGCTATTTTGATCACATACTATTTGCCTGCCTTGTTCTAAGGCTTCCCCCGTATCAATTCACTTCACCTCACACCAGCCCTGGGCATCAATACCGTTATTCTCACCAGTTATAGGGAAGCACACTGAGGCGCAAGATGGGGCCGAAAGCTGGTTACACACAGCGGGTGACTTGTCCAAACCCAGAGAGTCTGGCTTCTGGGTTTTCACCGACTCTGATATTCCATACAGCCTGGGGGGGGGGGGTCAGCGCGTTAGACCAGGGGTCCTCAAACTTTTTAAACAGGGGCCAGTTCACTGTCCTTCAGACCGTTGGAGGGCCGGACTATAGTTTAAAAAAAAACTATGAACAAATTCCTATGTGCACTGCAGGCCCTGGACAAGTCGGCTGCTAAGCAGGACAGGCAGCGGCACCCGGCGGGCCGGATAAATGTCCTCGGCGGGCCGCATGTGGCCCGCAGGCCGTAGTTTGAGGACATCTGCTCCTCCCAGGTTAGAAAAGGAATGTTTGGCTCAGCGGATAGAGCGTCGGCCTGCGGACTGAAGGGTCCCAGGTTCGATTCCGGTCAAGGGCATGGACCTTGGTTGCGGGCACATCCCCGGTGGGAGGTGTGCAGGAGGCAGCTGATCGATGTTTCTCTCTCATTGATGTTTCTAACTCTCTCTCCCTCTCTCTTCCTCTCTGTAAAAAATCAATAAAATATATTGAAAAAAAAAAGAAAAGGGATGTGATGGGTGTGTGTCTATGTGTGTGCATGTGTGTGTGCGTGTGGGCATGTGTGTGTTTCTTTCCTGGATACTTGCCCACACAGTCGTGAACCCTGCGGAGAGACTGCATTCGGTTGTCCATCCTCCGTGTGGTAGATTTAACGCACTAACACAGGAGCTACCGGAGCCATGTTGAAACCCTCGGATGGCTGTGTGATTCAGACACATCATACTTTAATGATTTACAGCTTATGAAACATTTAGTTGCTTTCCATTTTTCCTTATAATGAATGTGCAAAGGATGTCTCTAAACAATGTTTTATTCTGAATTTTGCATTATGCCCTCAAGTTATATTCCTAGCAACGTGTAAGCCCAGGCGAGGCCTGTGATACTTTCAGAGTTTAGAACAAAGCTTCTGAAAGTTCCTCGGTTCCTCGGGAGAAATGGTGAGCCGTGAGTTCTGCTGATATTTAGAATATTTCCCCACTTACAGGAATCAGTAGATCCAAATGCATCTTTTATTAAAAACCTTATCTTCTTGGATTAACAAGATGACTTTCACACCTTTTTTTTAGCTGTAGAATCTTTTTTTTTTCCCAAGTGCAAGATTTTGTGAAAACTCAGGATAGGAAACCGAGTTAAAGAAATAATTGCTCTGAGGGAAACCGGGTGTCGGAGCCAAAGCCCGGCCACTTGGCAACCTCTAACTCCTTCCCTCAGAAGTCCTAGGGGCACGGTTTTTAAAACGCTCAAGTGACTCCGTACTGATCTTCATCATCTCGTTGAAAAATATTTGTTGTGTGCTAATTCTCATGGGTGCACGACAGCTTGACCTAACTTCACTTTCTTTCTGCATAATGTGTAAAAAATATGGGGGGGGAGGGATTCTAAATAGCATTAATTAGCCCCCCCCAATTCCTCAGCTTTCAAATGTAAACATTACTCTGGATATAGCAAAATTAATATAAAATTGATACATTTTAGTTGCTTATTAACAAGTGTGGGTTTAAAAGAGCTTACGTTATATTAATACTAGAGCCCCTGTGCATGGATTCATGCCCTGGTGGGGGGGCGTGGCCTGCAGGAATCTGCCGCTGTGGGAGCACACTGACCACCTGGGGGCAGCTCCTACATTGAGCGTCTGCCCCCTGGTGGTCAGTGTATGTCATAGCGACTGGTTGACGGGTCATTCTGCCATTGGGTCACTGGGCTTTTATTATATAGGATAGCTGTATTATTTAAATATTGGACAGGATTGGTTTATTTTTAATAGTTACTTATTTGTTTTAATACATTTTACTTTTTCTATGTTATTTCTGTGTTTACATGCTAAACTGTGGAATTTGAAATAATTCTTCCAGGCCCAGCCCGTGTGGCTCAGTGGTTGAGTATCAACTCAGGAACCGGGAGGTCACCGGTTTGACTCCTGCCAGGGCACATGCCAGGGTTGTGGGCTCCATCCCCATTGGAGGGCGTGCAGGAGGCAGCCGATCCATGATTCTCTCTCATCGTGGATGTTTCTATCTCTCTTTCCCTCTCCCTTCCTCTCCGAAATCAATAAAAATATATTTAAAAAATAATAATAATTCTTCCGGGTGCCAGGAAGCTGGCTCATAATCTCATTTTCTTAATGTTTTCCTTTGATTACTTCGCTTTCTCTGCCTGCCTGACTTTATCTCTTCTAGAAATTTCCCTGCTGCTCTGCTGAGTATAAAGGAAAATTCCCAGGTGGCAGCTTAGCTACTTGTTGGAACAAACAAAGCCGCACACAGGGGCCCTCTCACCCCTGGGGATTGCTACAAGGACCCAGCTTCTTTCTCCACAATTAGCTTTGGTCTGACATATTGCTCCACGCCTTGCTGCAGTTTTTCTAGAATATCCTTTCTTAAACCTTGTATTTGAAGATGCCTCTCTATTTCCATGACTCAGTGAACTTACCTTCTGACGTCTTCCCTTGGAAATAGTATAGTTTGATGCCGTGCACAAGCTCAGAGACGTATTTTGTTAAAAGCCCACTTCGCATACTGAGGGTGCGGGGTAGAGGCGCGTCGCAGGTGATAGAACCTCGGGAACGCTGCAGGAGCCCACCCAAGGAGGAAAAGCAAACAGGAGGAAGGGGGCTGGGTCCGGGCTGCCTCCTAGGGTGCAGGGCACAAGCACCCGGCCGAGTCCCTGAAACGTACGGTCCAGGACTTCGCACGTCAGGAACCGCTGAGAAGCAAAGCAACGTGAGGGGGCGGTGACGGAAAGTGGGTGCCTGTTTGTCCGTGGTGGCCCCAGAAGGCGGCCCAGGAGGACGACTTACGCAGACGCCAAGGGCAGCAGGCAGGCTGTGGGCAGCGTGAGGCGTGCAAAGGCCCTGGGGCAGGAACATGCAGGTGCTGGTCGCAGAGGCAGGGTGGCCCCAGAGAGCAGGGGAGGGAGGGAGAGGGAACAAGGTGAGGTGGGGGGGGGGGGGCAGGGGCGCTGGAGAGGCAGGCAGGGGTCCGCACACAGCACATGCCTCAGGGCTTGGCCACCTTTGACTTCAGTCTCAGGGGTGACATGGGAAGTTTTAACAGTTTGGGACAGAAAATGTTAAGATTCAAGTTCACGTTTAAAAGGATCAGTGTTGCTGATGTAGGTGGACATAGTACAGAGGAAGAATGAAAGTGAGAATATCCGTTAGTTTTAGGTGCCCGTGCGGTGTGTTGTGTGCTTGTGTGTGCACACGTGTGTGTGTGTGTGTGTGTGTGTGTGTGTGTGAACAGTGTAAGGAATGATTGCTGAAGGTCTGTGGCTCTGATTGTCCTACTTCTGACTGATGAGCTCCCATTTTCAAAAGCTTATGTGTGTTTTTTTAGTAGAGCATTTGTTTTTAGTACAATATTTATGAATAACTGGAATGAAATGTTTAATAAAAACATGTTACTGTCTTTTTGTATTATTAGTTTTTACAAAATGAGTGAAGCCAGGGTGGTGAAAACACATCTCAGAAACTATAAAGTTAGGAATTTCAGAATATAATCTCTAATAAGAAAAGCGTAATATGCAAGTCGACCAGACGGCCAAACAGCAGAATAACCACCGGGATGACCTTCTGGACGACGCTGGGGCTGCGAGGGCTGAGACAGTGCGGCTGCGAGGGCTTCTCTTGCACAAAGTTCGTGTACCAGGCCTCTCGTTTGTCTTATAAAAGAGTTCCATACATCAAATCCGCTTTCCACCCAAATGGGCTTAGAGGTATATTAAATAAAAACAACCACCATGAATCTATTATATCTAGACTGATTTTTAGGTTTTCCTAAAGAGATAAAAATATTTTATTTTATTATTTTTATTTTTTTTAAAATATATTTTATTGATATTTCACAGAGAGGAAGGGAGAGGGATAGAGAGCTAGAAACATCGACGAGAGAGAAACATCGATCAGCTGCCTCCTGCACACCTCCCACTGAGGATGTGCCCGCAACCAAGGTACATGCCCCCGACCAAGGTACATGCCCTTGACCGGAATCGAACCCGGGACCTTTCAGTCCGCAGGCCGACGCTCTATCCGCTGAGCCAAACCGGTTTCGGCGAGATAAAAATATTTTAATTTGGAAAATGTAACAGTTGTTTCCTAATGAACTTCATTTATCTGGGCTTCTTCTTTATGGGAGAATTGTGTAATGTCTGTCAAAAGCGACACCATTTCCAAAGGCAGTGACTCTCATCCTTTTAAGTTATTGAACAGAAACAGGTTACTTAAGGGGAAACGCCATGTACGTCTCTCTCTGTTTTAATACATTTACATAAGCCAAATTCCTAATAAATTACTAACCTCGACTCAGAGAAAGAGAAGTGCAGGCATGTTCATCTGGCTCAAGGCCTCCCGTCCCGAAGGCGCTGGGTAAACCTCCACGGGAGCCGGGAGAGCACTGTCTAGTTACCGTCATCGAAGTCAGCGGTGCTCAGCCGGGACCGTGTGCCGGGGAGGATGGCAGGGTCCGGGCATCGTTGGTCAGCACGCGGCGGGGGTATTTTTGGCCGTTAGTGGGCAGAGGCTGGGATGCCGCGGAACTTCCCACACTGCACGGGCAGCCTCCCTCACAGAGAATGACAGGCCCCACGGGTCAGAGGTCAAAGGCGAGAAGCCAGGATCTCAGAGTCATCTGTTAATGATCATCTGTTACTGTGGGGGGCGTGCAGGAGGCCGCCACGGGATTCTCTCTCGTCGTTGATGTTTCCATCCCTTTCCCTCTCCCTTCCTCCCTGAAGTCAATATAAACATGGAAAACACCCCTGGCCGGTGTGGCTCAGTGGATAGAGTGTCGGTCTGCGGACCGAAGTGTCCTGGGTTCGATTCCGGTCAAGGACACGTACCTCGGTTGCAGGCTCCTCCTTGGCCCAGGCCCTGGTCAGAGGCTCATGCAGAAGGCAACCAGCCAATGTTCCTCTCACATCGATGTTCCTCTCTTTCCCTCTCTCCTCCGCTCTCTCTAAAAATGAAGGGGAAAATATTCGTGGGTGAGGATTAACACACAAACAAATAAAAACACAAAAACAAACAAGGAAATAGCTCCTCCGTTTTCAGAGGAGATTCCCACAGTCTGTGTCCATAGGAAACCCGGCCTGGCTCCTGCACACGCCTGGCAGGGGGCGGGGCAAAGAGATCTACGAGAATCCCCCAGGCCCTGGGCGTCTCCATGTTCACATGGTCCCTGGACGTTGGCGCTGCAATGAACTCGGGAAGGAGGTGTGGAGGCTGGGTCTCCCGGATCCTCAGAGCCTTTAGATCAGGGGTGGGGAACCTGTTTCCTCCCCATTCCCTCCCTCCCCCCTCCCTCCCTCCTTCCCTCCCCCCCTCCCTCCCTCCCTCCTTCCCTCCTTCCTCCCTCCCTCCCTCCTCTCTCCCTCCTTCCCTTCCCTCTCTCCTTTTCTTCTTTCTTCTCTTCCTCCCTCCCTCCCTTCCCTCCCTCCTTCTCTCTCTCCCTTCCTCTTTTCTCCCTTCCCTCCCTCCTTCTCTCCCTCCCTCCCTCCTTCCCTCCCTCCCTCCCTCTTTCCCTCCCTCCTCCCTCCTCCTTCCCTCCTTCCCTCCCTCCCTCCCTCTTTCCCTCCCTCCTCCCTCCTCCTTCCCTCCTTCCCTCCTTCCCTCCCTCTCTCCTTTTCTTCCTACCTCCCTTCCCCCCTCCCTCCCTCCTTCCCTCTTTCTCTTTCTCTCTCCCTCCCTCCTCCCTCCCGCCCTCCTTCCCTTCCTTCCTTCCACTACTTGGCGCCATATCATTTACATCTTCTATGTGTTTCATCTTTATTGACTTTACTTGGCATCTGGGAAGGAGAGGTGGGGGTGCCCCCTTAAGAGCACGGCCTCTGCAAGCCGAGCGTCGAAGCGCAAAGGACAGCGGCCACGGGCACTTAGGTCTGAAATGTGCCGCTTATCTCCGTCCTCCAGGACCCGGAGAACATCCTGGAAAATGCTGTGCACCTGCCTGTGACTGTGGCCGGCGGCAGCAGCCCAGGTCTCAGCCGATGGCACCCTCTCTGAGGGTGGTGGTTCCTTAGCAACGCGCTGTGGCCCTAGACCCTGTCCCTTCCCATGGCACCGCATGCGCGGACTCGCAGAGACCCGCAGAGGGGCTCGGTCTCTGGTGAGGAAACGCCGTCACTGACCCCAGTGGCTTTGCAGACGCCTTTGTGCCTGAGGTCATACTGAACAGCATCTTCCCTCCTCTGTCCCTGCAGCTGAGGGAGCCTGCGGGGGGACCCTCCGGGGCACCAGCAGCAGCATCTCCAGCCCCCACTTCCCGTCCGAGTACGAGAACAACGCCGACTGCACATGGACCGTCCTGGCCGAGCCCGGGGACACCATCGCGCTGGTCTTCACCGACTTCCAGCTGGAGGAGGGCTATGACTTCCTGGAGATCAGCGGGACGGAGGCACCATCTGTGTGGTGAGTGCGGGAGGGGGCGTCCCATTGCCACACCAGGCTTCCGCAGTGCTGTGCTGGAGGTCATTGGAGGTCGCTGGAGGTGGTTGGAGGTGGCTAGAGGTCATTGGAGGTGGTTGGAGGTCATTGGAGGTCATTGGAGGTGGTTGGAGGTCATTGGCAGTGGTTGGAGGTCATTGGAGGTCATTGGCAGTGGCTGGAGGTCATTGGAGGTGATTGGAGGTCATTGGCGGTGGTTGGAGGTCATTGGAGGTCATTGGCGGTGGCTGGAGGTCATTGGAGGTGGTTGGAGGTCATTGGAGGTGGTTGGAGGTGATTGGAGGTCATTGGAGGTGGTTGGAGGTCATTGGCGGTGGCTGGAGGTCATTGGAGGTGGTTGGAGGTCATTGGAGGCCTCTGGAGGTCGTGGGAGGCCATGTGTGTTCTTTCTGTGCCTTGCTCTGTGGGCTACTGAAATGTCATCTATATCGCGGCTGATTTCAAAGTCTCTAAGATGTCTTTCTAAGATGTGGTGGCATCGGGGACTGGGAGGTCTCTGGGCGTCACTGGAACTCACTGTGCCCTCATTCTGGACTGGACTCTCAGAAAGTCACACAGAAGACGGCTGAGCGAGGTAAGTTTGGGACTTGATCCAGAGCTGATTCAAATCGATCAGATATTGTGAGACCGTGGACATGCCCTGTCCCTGACCTACTGGCTGCAGGCACACGATTGCAGGATGCACACTTGACTCCTCCCTGGAGATGCCGCACCAAGTCATGTGACCACTGTGGGGGCCACGGGAAAATGGTGTACATGGATCCAACATGGTACAGAGTCGGGCCCTGGTGCGCCAGGCGTGGAGTCACTGCCTCCAGCCGATGGTGCTGGATTTAGGTTCATGGTGTTGGTTGCAAGAAAGGGTAGCTGGTCTCTGAGCGTGGCGGAAAAGGGAGAATTTAGAGAACAGATCCTGGAAGGCCTGCGGTGCGTCTTGGTTGAAGTCATTTGTAGGTTGAACTGCTTCCTTTGTTCTAATTATTTAATTTCTTAGCTTTTTAACAATGGCACCAGAAATCTAGTTCAGATGTTGAAGTAAGAGCTAACTTGGATACGTGTACATTCAAATTTAGGCAGAGCACACGGGAGGTGGGCGTTGTGTGCGCGGGTGGGAGAGAACGTGAAATGAGTGGTGCGGATATTTCTATGCATTTCAACACAAAGACTCAAGGACAAAGGTATCAAACCTAAAGCATGTCATCAATTAGCCGCCCGCTTAAACCAATTATTGAAATTGGATTTTACTTTCTTTCCTGAGACTCGTGGCTCAAAGCAGAGGGTTCCCGTTCACGGGCACATTATTGCCTTGCGTTGGTTTTACTGCGCGTATGTCCAAAGTCACTTCAGTGAAGAGAAAATGACCGTGGCCTCTGTCATCTTTGCTTCACGTATTCTGTATCCTGAGGAACAGTTGAGATGGAGCCAGCTGGCCCGTCTATCGATTTTATGATACGACTTTAACGTAAACCCTCAGAGTGTGTTGATATTATCATGGCTCTCCCTGGGCCTCACATCAGTCAGTGGATTCTGAGCTGAGAACTGACTGTCCGAGATAATCCTCCACGTTCCGCCGCAAACAAACCTTGTGACCTTGGACAAACCACTCGACTGTCTACTCAGCAAAGGGCGTCCCGCGTGACCTTGTAAATGAATCCATCAGCCCCTGCCGGTGCCTGGTCTCCGTCAGTCACTGTGGAGATTCCGTGATGCCACGTTCTCTCGGCTGTAACATCACATGGTTCTGGTTTCAGGACATCATGCGATGCACAGCCCGGGTGCCTGGTCCTCAGAGCAATGTGGTTAGTGGGGAGAAGGCCTTGGTTATGAGGCAATCTCAGAGTGATGGCACTGGGTGGCCCCCTTGCTGGGCACATGTCCGGGTGGGGAGGGAGGGAAATGGGTGGTGTGTTGGACCATGGGCTGAGCATCCGTGATCAGGAAAGTGCTGGGAACAAGCATAGTTTATGAGGGAGGAACTGTATGGCGCACACGCCCACATTGAAGTCTCCAGGACAGACGGGTGGGAAGCAGGTGCCCATCAAACTGGGGACCAGCTGCGAAGGGCACGTGGTCCTGCCCGCACCTCCCATTCCTCCTGAGAAGCAGGGCGCCCTCCTTCCACGCGCCAGAGGGAGCAGGAGTTAGAGGGTGTTTTCCACATGGCCCTGCCCCTTCCTCCTGTCCTGCCCCTGCGGGTTTCTCTGCTGCCCCGACACGGCCCCGAGGGCACGAATAGCAGACCCAGGAAGTGTGTGCGGCGGGGTTATGCGTGGGTGCAAGGTGGGTTCTGGCTGAAATGTCCCGTGGGGTCCACGACAGAGGTCGGGCCCATAGCGTCGTTGTCATGGAGAGAATACGGGCACAGGAGCCGGGACAGGCCCCCCTGGTTCCTTGGTTCTGGGTGCAGGCTCACCTCTCTGCAGTCTGCCTAGGGATCTGCCAGGGCACCGAGGCTGGGGATCTGGGAGCAAATTGGAAACACGGGGCGGTGGTTGGGCAAGTTCTGGACCCTGGGTGCCTCCTGGTCTGATGGCCTGGCCGGCTGTTGGCTGCCCACGCGTTCTCTCCACAGCCACCATCAGAGAGAGTTTTGTGTTCACATGTAGATTCTTTATTTTTAATATATTTTTATTGATTTCAGAGAGGAAGGGAGAGGGAGAGAGAGAGAAGCATCCGTGATGAGGTAGAATCATGGATGGGCTGCCTCCTGCACGCCCCACACTAGGGATGGAGCCCACAACCTGGGCCTATGCCCTGACCGGGAATGGAACCGTAACCTCCAGGTTCAAGGTCGACGCTCAACCACTGAGTCACACCGGCCAGGCCGTATGTATATTCTTGGGATGATTTACATGGTCCCCTTGGTCTGGCACCAAAGCCCGGTGGGTAGTTGCCCAGGAGGAAGCTGAGAGAGCAGAGGACGGAGCTATAGCTCAACCTCAAGGTCTCCGACTCCAAATTCACTGTCTTCCCTCGCCCACCGCCCCCCTGGCAGGACAGCCCAGGGTGAGGGGCACACCGTCAGGAAGTCCCCCTCTGCTGGGTCTCAGGGCCTCTGCTGCATCCTACAGCCTTGCTCGCGTGACCCCACAGGGGAGGCGCCAACCCACAAGGAATGTGCCCCAAGCGCTGCGTCCTGGGCGGTCCGGGAAGACAGAGGGCCTCTGGGTGACATGTTGGCTGAAGGGGTGGCTACCGGGCGACTTGTGAACGGAGTCTCTTCTTTTGGTGACGCTTCCGTGGAGGCGACAAGGAGGAGCTGTCCCCTAATAACTTGAAACGTGTGCGAGCACATGTACCACGGAAACGGAATCCCTTGAGGTGCCCTTTTCAGATAGGCACGAATGCATGGCATGGCTCCTCTCTAACGGTGTCTTTACATGATCTTAGCATGACGGTCTCTGACAGGTCCCAGGGCCCACACGGTGTGTGTCACCCAAGTGCCCAGCCTTGAACGGCACCCGGGTGGCAGCGTGGGAGGCTGTGTCGGACTCCACACGGGCCGTGGGCTGTCACCGCTGGTGGCCGCCGGGGGCCTGGGCGCACGCGCACACACATAATTCCCCAATAATCTATTTTTAAAAAGACGGGGCACACAAGCAAGGGCACTCTGAGAAGAAGCTACTTGGAAAATTGTTAAGACCCAATAATAGGATTAGCCCTGTTTTCATTAAATTTGGAGTGAAATTACCAACTCAGCTATGTTGTAGGGGAGGGTTGCCATGGCTACGGCGGAGGAGTCTAAATGTGGCGATGATGTCATGCGCCCAGCTTGCTATACTTTAAATGCGGAGGGTTCCTGCTTTACCTCCTGGACTGTAGGTGCATCGCAGAGGCTGGTGCTCCCAGCCCGATTCTAACTGCGCACAGGCCGGCTTTCCACCACTGCCCGGCCCCAGCCCGTTCTCTGTGCCACTCGGTCCAGCCGCAGTGGGGTTTCTTACAAGTAAAAACCTGGTGGGCGACGAGGCCAGATGGGCAGGGAAGCCAGGTGGGAGGGGAGGCCAGGTGGGCAGGGAGGCCAGGTGAGCGGCGAGGCCAGGTGGGCAGGGAGGCCAGGTGGGGAGGGAGGCCAGGTGACAGGGAGGCATGGTGGGCAGGGAGGCCAGGTGACAGGGAGGCCTGGTGGACAGGGAGGCCTGGTGGGCAGGGAGGCCAGGTGACAGGGAGGCCAGGTGACAGGGAGGCCAGGTGGGCAGGAAGGCCAGGTGGGCAGGGAGGCCTGGTGGGCAGGGAGGCCAGGTGACAGGGAGGCCAGGTGGGTAGGGAGGCCAGGTGACAGGGAGGCCTGGTGGGCAGGGAGGCCAGGTGACAGGGAGGCCAGGTGGGCAGGGAGGCCAGGTGGGCAGAGAGGCCAGGTGGGTGACTAAGCCAGGTGGGCAGGAAGGCCAGGTGGACAAGGAGGCCTGGTCGGCAGTGATCCAACCTGTGTCTCTCCGTGCCCCATGCCCTCTCTCCCAGGGACATCTCTCTCGGGGCAGCAGAGCCCAGCGACCTCACAGTGCAGCTCCGGCCGATGCAGAGGCTGGCCTTGGACCCAGAGGATAGCTCAGGATGGCCTTTTCCGTCTGTATCTGGGAATGTGGTTGGGTAGTCCCGTGGTCGGCCAACTGCGGCTCGCGAGCCACATGCGGCTCTTTGGCCCCTTGAGTGTGTCTCTTCCACAAAATACCACGGCCTGGGCGAGTCTATTTTGAAGAAGTGGCGTTAGAAGAAGTTTAAGTTTAAAAAATTTGGCTCTCCAAAGAAATTTCAATGGTTGTCCTGTTGATATTTGGCTCTGTTGGCTAAGGAGTTTGCCGACCACTGGGCTAGTCGAATCCTCCAAGTTTCGTTTGCTGACCAACACATGAGGTTAATGATACTCACCTTGCTGGGCGACGATGAAAACATGGGCCGGAAACCTGCCTCGGCTCCTGGCCAGAGAGGCCCGATGACCACCACGTCCATGAGCCCAGATCCGCTGTGCGTGAAAATGACGGGTCAGCCCCAGAGGCCAGCGATGCCCTGGGAGTGCGGGGAGAGACGTACGTCCCCGAGGATGCACAGGCCGCAGCCGCAGCCGCAGCGCCGCCACGGTCACCTCGGCGACGGGGCATCAGGGAAGCAACGTCTGACCAGCAGCTGGACTTCGCAGTGAAACAAACGCCCATGGGCCCCCGTCTCTGGGCGTAAGGAACGCGGCGCTTGGGAACGCTAAGCTGGCCCTGGCATCCGGGTGGGCTGGGGAAGCAGGCGTGAGAAATAGCGAGCAAGTGCAACCCCCCGGACTCAGACACGGGTGTAAGGCTGTGATCCCAGGGGAACTCGGCGGGGGAGGGGCTGGGAGGCCGCTCTGGGCTGGACGCCGGCTCGCAGGGACACGTCCCACCGTTCATGTCACGTGTCAGTGACAGTTGACACACACTCGTATTTTGGGTTAGCCTCAGGTGTACAGCATCGTGGTTAGCCAGTCACATACTTTAGAACGTGACCCCCTGGTATTTTAAATACCCACTTGGTGTGATAGCAGCCGTCGCCGTCCGCGAAGAACTTGCTAAAAATTCACACGCCTGGGACTCGGGGCCGGAGAGTAAGACGGGCGTGTCTGGGTGTCTTCAGGGGCCTCCATTGGGGTCCAGGGTCTGGAAGAGTTCTAACTGAACTTCGGTGTGTGCTCTCACTGACACGTGTGTGCTCTCACTGACACGTGTGTGCTCTCACTGATACGTGTGTGCTCTCACTGACACGCGTGTGCTCTCACTGACATATGTGTGCTCTCACTGATGTGTGTGTGCTCTCACTGACACGTGTGTGCTCTCACTGACACGTGTGTGCTCTCACTGACACGTGTGTGCTGTCACTGACGTGTGTGCTCTCACTGACATGTGTGTGCTCTCACTGACATGTGTGCTCTCACTGATGTGTGTGTGCTCTCACTGACATGTGTGTGCTCTCACTGACGTGTGTGTGTGTGTGTGTGTGTGTGTGTGTGTGTGTCTAAATATGCATAATACAGACCCTGAGCTCTGGACTAAGGACGGGCAGTTTGTTCCAATCCAACTCTGGCTGTAACGTTTCCTACTTCAAGTGAGAAATCAAACCGCTGTCTCTTGCATCTGTTCTGGATGCACCTGGACGAACGCTCACACCGTGATCGTCTGTGAGCTGTGACCCCACGGGCCCTCATTATCTAAGGCCACATGCATGATGGAACATGTGCCGATGGGCCTTTATCGGCTTCACCACCTACACCCGAGGGCACCACGGCGTGGACACGGGACACGCTGGGCTGCAAGACGACCACGCAGCGCCAGGCCGGGTCCCTCCTCGGCTGCCGGTCAGATGGTCTCGGCACCGGGCACGTGTGGCGCTTCCGTGGGGGCGCCGGCCCGGCGTCTGAGTCAGGCCTCCACTGGCTGCGCCTGGTGTCCAGGCGTGGGTCCTGCTTGGCAAGTGCCTGTGAGGATTTCTGAGCAGGATCCGTCGGGGCTGCTTCGAGCTGCGGCTGACTGTCCCCGAGATGATGGGAAGGTCCCCGTGGGAGAGACCTACCGCGGTCCCCAGGGCCCGTGACCATGAACTTGTAACGAAGACTCCCTCTGCGGGGTCCGTGCTGAGTCACAACACCGGCTGGTGTCTGAGAAGCAGAGGCTGACAAAGGGAGGCCCTGGAAGGAATGAGAGAGAGGAGTGGGAATAAACGGGGCTCCCCACGGCCGGGGGTCACTCCTCAGGCAGCGTCCTGCTCCCAGCCCCTGCACGGGGCTCCGTTAGTCTGCGGTCACCGATGCTCAGGATATACACAGGGCAAGGTCTGATGAAAACGGGGGTCATTTTAAATGCAGGGGGAGAAGGAGATGTTTGCAACCATTTATATATGTTTATTGATGTCAGAGAGGAAGGGAGAGGGAGAGAGAGAGAAATATCAACGATGAGAGAGAATCATGGACCTGCTGCCTCCTGCACGCCTCACACTGGGGATCAAGCCCACAACCTGGGCATGTGCCCTGACCGGGAATCGAACTGTGACCTCCTGGTTCATAGGCCCCGATGCTCAACCCCTGAGCCAGGCAGTTTGCAACCATTTAGATTTCTGGACATTCATTCCACGAGCCGGAGCCTGCAGACCTGGTCTGCCCCGGCCCCACCGGCTACAGAGCCACATCCACTTGGGGGTGACCCCTCCCTGTCTGTTTGCCTGCACAGTCCACTTTCTCGGAGGCTGTGAGGGTGGGCGGGGTTGCTGCTGAGCTGGCTCTGTCCTTGGGGCTGGGCGTGGGAATAATGAGAGTCACTGTCTTGTTGCCAGCGGACCCTCCCCAGCCCCTCCTTCCTCTCTCTGCCTCTCCCCATTTTCCCTCATCAGCTTCCCCATCCCTGGGCGACCTTAGGGGTGCCTGGATGTCCCCCCATCTCCTGATCTTCTGGCACATCCCCTCTGGCCCCACAGGACTTAATTTGGGCTTTTTGTAAAGCAGTGCTTCTTAATGACATGGAAACTTCTCAACGGACAGAACAGATCTAAATGCTGTACAGGTACCTTGGGGTGAATCAGCGCCCTGCTCCTCACTGCGGAAGGGCGACAGCAGCGGGTGAGATCTGTGTATTGACCCCAGGAATCGGCCTGCGGTGCGTGCTTGGCATCTGCAAGCTCCTTGAACTCCACCACCGGCCCTCCATGTTTGTGCAGTTACTACCCCATTCTGCAGGTGGGAAGACTAAGGCTCAGAAAGATGCCTACATCGCTCCACCCCATACCTTCAAATGCAGAGCCAGGACTGACACCTGAGCCTGTGATGTCAGCGGATCGGGGTTGGCCTCATCTAACCCCAGTCATGGCAGCCCCCCTCCTCATGCGGGTGCACTGGGCACAGGGGCTTCCCCATGAACTTGGGGGCACAGCTATTCCCTGCTGCTCAGACAGGCTGACCAGGCCCCTGGCCTCTCTCGGTGGCCCCTGGCCATGCGGACGCCTCCCTGCGTCTCCTCAATTGCCTGTCATATCTCGTAGCGCACAACTGGGGCGTGTGCCCTGATCCGGAGTGGAACCTTGACCTCCTGGTTCATGGGTCCACACTCAACCACGGAGCCACACCAGCTGGCCCCGTCAGCTGTAATGAAGGGAAGGCAGGTTGGAACAGCCTGCTAACACCCGCCCGTTTCCTCCGAACTACGTCCAGAATAAATGCCAACAGATTGCCTTCTGCCCCCGGGAAAGGGGCGCCCTACATTCTGACCTCAAACCCAGGCTGCATCGTGTCGCACTGTGTCTGAGCGGCGCTGCAGGTGGGAGGAGGGACGCAGCGCGTGCTCAGGGGGAAGGAGAACGTCTGACCTGCTGGGCCCTCACCTGGGCGCACCCTCACCTGGGCGCACCCTCACCGGGGCGCACCCTCACCGGGGCGCACCCACAGGGGACCCGGCATTGCCTCTCTTTTCCCGGCTTCTCACCCACCTTCGCACAGACTTCCAGGAGGCGGTGGAAGCGGGCACCTGTGGCCACCATCCAGTGCATGTCATGGCCCAAACCAGCCGTGGGCAAACGACGGCCCGCGGGCCGGATCCGGCTGTTCTATCCGGTTCTCTTGCTCTCCCCTCCGCTCCTTTCCTTTGAATTTATATTAGTTCACACAAACACTCCATCCATGCTTGTGTTCCGGCCCTCCGGTCCAGTTTAAGAACCCATGGTGGCCCTCGAGTCAAAAAGTTTGCCCACCCCTGGCCCAAACCCTCTGGGCTCCCTGCTCCACCTGCCTTCCCTTCATTAAAGCTGATGGGGGCCGGCTGGCGTGGCTCAGTGGTTGCGTGTGGACCTATGAACCAGAAGGTCAAGGTTCCATTCCCGGTCAGGGCACATGCCCCAGCTGTGAGCTGGATCCCTAGTGTGGGGTGTGCAGGAGGCGACCGATCCATGATTCTCTCGCATCATCGATGTTTCTCTCTCTCTCTCCCTCTCCCTTTCTGTCTGAAGTCAATAAAAATAAATTTAAAAAAATAACAGCTGATGGGCAGGTCTGGCGGGCAGACGAGGCCTCCGTCATTAGCGGGAGCCTCCAGAAAGGGAAGCCGTGTCCCCTTGAAAGCATTAGCATGTAAGAGGCGTGCGTGGTAGGTACACCGGGCACACGCCTCGCACGCCAGCCTCCATGTTCAATTAGTGGCCATTTCAGCCCAGCTGGGCGGGAGGCGTGTGGCCGATGCGGGTAGAATGACGCTCTTCATTCAAACCATGTCCCTCACAGAGGCCCCGCCCATTCATTAGCCCCGGGAGCAGGGGGCCGCCTGTTGAGGCCCTTCGGCAGGCGGGCCGTGTGCAAGCCGCGTGGCCCCGGCAGTGACATGCTCACCACCGCAGAGGCCTCCCGGGCTCTGGCGATCCCGCCTTTACGGGAGGTCGGTTCCGCGTCCGGAGGAACGAATATGGCTGAATAAACCTGTGAATTATGCATATTTTATAAACGAGGTGAAATTATAGGCGCTTCGGGAAAGGAACAGATCGGAGGAGGGAGCGCACTGCGTGAGCGGCTGGCTCCCAGGGACGTGGGTTTCTGGGCCCGAAGCTGCCACGTTCCGTGTTGCCAGGTGCGTGGGGTCCCGGCCCCTGGGGCGGGGGGGGGGGGGCTGTCCCTCTGATCACGATGGTTGCGCTGCCCACGGCTGCTTCTCCGTGAGACGGGGCGCTCCTCGCCAGCAGCTTCTCCGTTAGACAGGGCGCTCCTTTGTCATCCCGGGACGCTCTGGGGACCCTGTTCGTTGAGGGCGGAGCGGGCAGGTGTGAAAATAACAACTTGCAGCCACCAGTGAGCACTTGCTCAGGGCGGTGTTGGGAGGGGAAGCTGTAACGAAGAAGGACAGGAGGCGGGCGTTCACGGAGCCTTCTACGCCTCGTGTGGGGGAGAGGGACCCGCACGTGTTTATCACACTTGCTCGTTTCCCCATTACTCCCAGCGACCTGGCTGAGCAGAGCGCAGGCCGCATAACATAATGAAATAGAAGCAAGCGGGAGCGGCAGGTTCATTCACTCTAAGTGGACACGAATGGACTCGCAGAGGCCAGAATTAATATTTAATTTTTAATTTCCAGGGATCTATGGCAAAAGAGGCCATTGGCCGCACGCTCCCCAGCAGAAGGAGGCGTTCCTGTCGCTCTCGGGAGTGGCGGAGGCTTTCCCCGTTAACTTGGAAAATAAGATTTAACCTGGGCTTTAGGCCTGGCCCCAGAAAATTGAAAATATTTGCTGTTCTGAATGAAAGGATATGAAATTCAATAGCAAAATACCCATGAGTTTCCCTCGCTGTGATTCTCATCCTGTCCCAGGCCCTTTAGAGAAATCTCTCTCTCAATCTCTCTCTCTCTCTCTCTGTCTTTCTCTCTTTCCCTCTCCTTTATACATTTCTTTTTCAGCAATATTTATTTAGTTAGTTATTAAATACTAGAGGCCTGGTGCACGTTCGTGCATGGGTGGGGTCCCTAGGCCTGGCCGGTGATCAGGGCTGATCAAGTTCCCTGCCTCCTCCTTCCCTCACCACCCACCCCCAGTTCCCCATCCCAACCCCGGGGGGCCTAGCCCCAGTCAGGCAATTGGGACCTGCCAGCCAGGGGGAGGGACTGGGGGGTTGGCCAGCAGGCCCCATCAATGTTGGGAGGCTGGGGCAGCTCCTGCATTGAGCGTCTGCCCCCTGGTGGTTGGTGCACATCATAGCAACCGGCCGTTCCTGTCATTCCATCATAAGGCTCGCTCAGGTTTTATATATATAGATATCTTTATTGATGTCAGAGAGGAAGGGAGAGGGAGAGAGAGAGAAACATCCATGATGAAAGAGAATCATGGATCAGCTGCCTCCTGCACGCCCCACACTGGGGATGTAGCCTACAACCCTTGCATGTGCCCTGCCTGGGAATCAAACTGTGACCTCCTGGTTCGTAGATTGATGCTCAACCTCTGAGCCTTCATGCCCGCCGGGTGATTTACTTATATTTGTATATTCTACTCTAGGTTGTGCTGGGTGAGGCAGGATATTAAAGAAGAAAGGAAAGCTTTTTCCTCAGGGATCCCGTCGTCTAGATGGGTCATTTTGTAGGAGTTACTAGAGTCTACTAGATAGAACATGATCAGTATATGCATATATGGTTCACTCATGGATGGGGAGTCTGGGTGATACGTACTATATTGGACAACTACCACTATGATCATCTTGTTATTAATGAACTAGGAGCCCATTGTGCGATATCCCGTGCAGTAGGCCACCTGCCGCTTCCACGGGAGCTGGCGGGAACAGCAGCGCATTGCTGGGAGCCACGTTGCTTCCACAGGAGCCGTGCGGCTTCCACGGGAGGTAGAAGCGAGCCGCTGGCACCCACGGGAGCCAGGAGGGACCTGTGCCGATTCCACAGGAGGTGGAAGGGAGCCGCGCCAATTCTGCGGGAGATGGGCCCGACATCTCCTCTCCGGCCTGCACTCAGCCGCGAAGGCTGTGGCCTGGCCCCCCTGTCCCTGTCCGTGCTCACCTATCCCTATCTGTGCTTACCGCACCCCCGTCTCTGTCTCCATCTCCACTCTGGGCCTCACCTGTGCACGCAGCCTCCTCTTGTCTGGTCATGACCCGTTACGGCATCCCGGCCTAATTTGCGTATTTCCTCTCTCTCTCTCTCTCTCTCTCTCTCTCTCTCTCTCTCTCTCTCTCCCTCTCTCTCTCTCTCTATATATATATATATATGACAGGCAATGTGAGCAACATTGTTCTGCTATTACAGAACCTGTATTGAAGGGCCCTGATTCATTCCAGCCGCGGCAGGAGCTGCTCAGACAGGGCGTGCAGCCCAGCTCACAGCGTGTGTGTGTTCCTGGCGTCGATGTTACCATCGGCTCCTTTGAGAAACCCATCTCTTGATGAAGATGATCATCTCTTTAAATACTTGGCACACTAATCGGCTTTTGTGCATCGCTTTCCTTGGAAGGCTGAGGTATATTCAGGGATCTGGTGGGGCCACTCTCCGGTGTGCAGGAAGCTTTATGTTTTGGTGAAAACCAGCGCAGAGCGCACAGAGTGGGTCCTCATGGCCAACCTAGCAATCCATACAATCTGTGTGTTGATGGTATAGAGCAGCCGTGGGCAAACTACGGCCCGCGGGCCGGATCCGGCTGTTCTATCCGGTTCTCTTGCTCTCCCCTCCGCTCCTTTACTTTGAATT
Source organism: Plecotus auritus (assembly GCF_963455305.1). Lineage (NCBI taxonomy): Eukaryota > Metazoa > Chordata > Mammalia > Chiroptera > Vespertilionidae > Plecotus > Plecotus auritus. Next base: position 1,615,156 of record NC_137772.1, read on the forward strand.
TATATTAGTTCACACAAACACTCCATCCATGCTTTTGTTCCGGCCCTCCGGTCCAGTTTAAGAACCCATTGTGGCCCTCGAGTCAAAGTTTGCCCACCCCTGGTATAGAGAGTAACTGGGAAGGAAACCCAAGACTAGGAAGTTCTCTCCTAATAACGTTTGGCTTTGACATAAATCTCGTCTCTTGTAGAGGGCCACCTGGGAAGGCACATGGGCATTTCTTTAAATTGTTGTCCGCTGAGCCCAAGGCGACTGGCAGAGCGGAGTCTCGGTTATGCCCTCCCCAAGAAGGTGGGAAGGTGGGGGGCATTATCAGTACTGACTTTTTACCTTTGTCCAGGTGCTGGGAGCGGGCTTTGATATGTAAATCCAGGCAAGCACCAGGAATGCTAGGGCTTACTCAAGAATGCAAATAAGCTTCTTGGATCCTAAGTTTTGGTGATACTTCCTGGTATTTGGGGGAATAAAATAAATGTCCTGCGTGGGCTCGGGGTCCCAGACTCTCTATCAGAGAGGATGGCGTCCCACCTGGCTCCCAGCTTTGTTTCTATCTTTCTATCTGGTCTCCTTCTTTTATTTCTTAATCCCCAGCTCCTCCACTCAGAATCCGACCCGTTTCTTTTCCGTGCTGGAGGCGGAAAAGAGAGAACACCTCTACAGTCTCTAAATGCAAAAATAGTTTGGGGCAACAGGGAAGGTTTCTCGTCCTGTGCGAGGAGCAGGGCTTGGCAGCCGGAAGAACCCCGGTTCACGTGCAGGCAAGACCCTCCTGCAGCTGACCTCAGCTCTACTTCCTTCTCTGCCAGGGAGGTCCTCTGCGTAAACCATGCCCATTCATTCATTCATTCATTCATTCATTCATTCATCTCAATGTGCACCTGCTTGTCCAGGCTGTGGGCCACGTCCTTGCCTTCACGGAGTTTCAATCTAGAAACGTCATCACCCACAAACAGCACTACTCATGGGGACAGTTGCACAGGGTCCCTGTGGAGACCCAAGGAGTCGATGACAGAAGGTCTTGGACAGAAGATGCTTGGCCGTGACAAAGCCCCGGTGAGTCTGACCCGGGCGTCGGGGTGGTCGTCAGGGTCCAGGGTCACAGGTGTAACTACTCTCCTGCAGCTCCTGCTGTGTCACTTGTTCTTGATGGATAAGATGGGGAGGGTCCCCCGGAGCTGGTATTGACTTGATCCCATGAGTACTTATTAACCATCATGGGCTCGTCGCCTGCCTAGACCCTGGGAACAGATGCATGAGTCAACGGGAGGAGAACACCTTGCCCCATGTGTGGGTTTCACGCTAATGCTAATAAGCAAGTTGACCATGACCTAAGTGTCTTCGCCAGCGCTGTGCTGTGCCCCTTTCTGGTGTAGGAATGAAGTGCTAACAGCCCTGGCAGGTAAGGATGGTGGGTGAGAGCATCATCTCAGGCCCGGGAAGGCTGTCATTTCGAGTCCGAGTCAGGGCACCTGTCCGGGTCAGATCTCCCGCTCCATCCCCAGGAGGGGGCGTGCAGGAGGCAGCCGATCCATAGTCTGTTCTCACGTGGATGTTTCTCTCCCCCTCCCTTCTGCTCTCTAAAAAAAAAAAATCCATGAAACATATTTTAAAAAAACGCAGAAGTACCGTCTATATGAGGAAAATGTGTGAGTTTGTCAGGTGAGAGTAACGTAACAAGATAAATTTTAATGATTTTTAAAAAACGCGTTAAATATTCACAAAACCAGCACATCCGTGATTAAAAAATAAACACCCCGTCACTTCTGATTGAAAATCCTGAGCTGGGCCGCCTTGCTGTGCAGTGCGCACTCCAGAGTCGATGCGTTTTCTCTGTCAGGTTCTGACCCGTGTCAGGCGGGCAGGGCTCCCCGGGAGCGGTGGACCTCTCTCCGTTCATATGAAATGCACTCCGCTTCATTCTCCTCGGATGTCTGATGGAATGCCTGGGACACACGCCGCCACGACCTGTGTGAGCCTGGCGCGTTCCCCCGGTGCCAGCTGATAAACACAGGATATTGCTTTGTTGGTTAAATAACAGAGGCAACAATAGCTGGAAGTGATGCATGAATAATGCATTTCTGAATGAAGACTATGCACGCGCTTTTGGAGAGGAGGTGGTAAGAGGACATGTTTGAGCACTTGCCACAGTGCCCCATCCTCTCGGCCGTTGGCACATAACGAAGTCGGGGCCAACCCTGGCCTTTAAGTCCGTCCTTGCGGGACGTGCCCTAGGTGGGCGCTGTGCACCGGCTTGAAGGCGTTCCCTGCACAGGAGCCCTGCCCCCAGGTCACGGGGCTGTGCAGCCCCGTCCTGATGAACGCGGGCCCCTCCCCAGGTGGGGACCCCAGGCCCGCAGCCCCCTGTGGGGGAGGGTCTCCGTCCTACTTGAAGCCATGGCAGTCATTCCTCTGTGACCTGTTAGTGCATTTTTTAGTTGGGTTCATTTTGATCCTCATCTGAGGGTCTGTTTATTGATTTTTTTAGAGAGAAAGGGAGGAAGGGAAAGAGAGAGAGAACCATTGACGTGGGAGAGAAACATGGATCCGTTGCCTCCTGTACATGCCCTGACCAGGAATCAAACCTGCAAACGAGGTGTGTGTCCTGACCGGGAATCGAACCCGAAACCTATTAGTGTACAGGACGATGTTTTAACCAACTGAACCGCCCGACCAGGGCTATAGTTGGATTGTTGTTGTTATGGCTGCTGACCCTCACCCAAGGATTCTTTTCCATTGATTTTTTTAAGAGAGAGTGGAAGGGAGTCAGGGATGGAGAGAGAGAGAGAGAAACATTGATGTTTCCAGGGATCGGACCTGCGACCGGGGTATATGACCTGACGAGGACCTGAACTCGCAGCCTTTTGGTGTATGGGACTGTGCTCCAACCTGCTGAGCCACTGGCGGGGCTGTGGGTAGGATTTTCTGGGGGAGTGAGGTGGTTCTACATCATGCTAGAAAGAGAAATAGCCTATTTCACTTATATCCCTGTAGGGCTCACAGCCCAGTCTTCCATTTCAAAGTCCATAAGCATCTAAAACTCTCCCAGATTGTACTGTTCAACAGAGAGAAAATAGTCAGCTGCCGAGAGCCCTTCCTATCCTACAGCTCCTTCTCGGTGGCCACATCGGCAAGCGCAGGGCAGTGAGCATGTGCGGGAAGCGCTCATTTACATAACCAGCAAACTCCTCAGCAAACAGCTCTCACCCACCGCCTCGCTGGAAAAGGCTCTTAAGAAGAAACAGATAAAGTTAAGCATATGGCAAATAAAACTATTAACCTGTTCTTCCCACTTCGCATTCAAATGATTTATATTTTGTTTTTTTTTATTTTCTTATTTTTTTCAAATTGCCCATTTTGGTCATCCAGCTGATTTTTCCATTTTATATTTTGGTGTTTTTTCTTTTTCTGTTCTGTTTCACATAATTCTGAGATAAATGTCGAAGCGTGTTTGTAACTATCCGTATTTTCCATGAGACAGATCCCTGAAGCGTCCAGGACGTTGAACACGTGTGTTTCTAATGACCTTAATGGGCACGGGTGTTTACTGCACAGGGATCGCGTCACAGCAGCCGAGGGCGGTACCCCGGCGCACACCGGGCAAGCCAGTGGTTGAATTCACTGTCAGCTACGAAGCCCCTTAAATAAGCGGCCCCGTGACCCGTGAAGAATCAGCATCGTCCTATAAACATGAACCCCGTGCGGGGGCCCTGGGCGAGGCGTGGGCACGCTGACCGGAGGACCGTGTTCCCAGGAAGAGCAGGCCAGCCTCACCGCCGGGGGGAAGGGCAGGGCCCAGGGGACCCCTGGCTACGGGATCTGATGCTGCGGCGACATCGCCCCGTCACGCCGCGTGCTCACAGGCTCTGTGTGGACCGAAAAGGGTGTGAGCAAATCCCAGGGGAAACTCAGGGGAAGGGAGTGCATTGGGAGCTCGGGATTCTGCCGTGGGTTGTGTCCGTGACTTTCTGTAACCGGTGCTTTGAAAAAAAGAGTCCCTGTGACTTACATGACATTATTTTTTTTTTTTCCGTGAAGTGAGTTAAAGTGGGGATTCAGGCAGTGGGCACACAGGCCCGTCCGAGAAAACAGTCCGCCGTTCAGTTCTCGCTTACTCTGATGACCCCTCTGTAGGATGCAGGGAAACGCGTTGGCTTGGGTACCACGTCGGAAGTCCAGGCGTCTGCTGAGTCAGGAGAACTGGCCTCAGAACTAAGAACACGGTCTGAATTCTTCCCTTCCCTGGGCCTCTGTTCCTCTAGCTTTAAAATGGAATGGAATTGTCTGAAGGCTTACCTGAGGGAATATAGGGAAAAGTGCCCTAAAAATTAAGAATATATTGCACGGCCGGTGTGGCTCAGTGGTTGAGCATCAACCTAGGAACGGGAGGTCACGGTTCCATTCCTGGTCAGGGCACAGGCCTGGGTTACGGGCTTGATCCCCAGTGCGGGGCGTGCAGGAGGCAGCCGGTCCATGATTCTCTCTCATCATGGATGCTTCTCTCTCCCTCTCCCTTCCTCTCTGACATCAATAACAAATAAATGTTTAACAACAGCAGCAAACATTCCCTAGGCTAATGGCCGAGTTCACAAGCTGAGGGTGGAGCAGGAGACTCCCACCTCCTTCTGTGTGACACTGAGCGTGTCCCCCAGGGCCCGGGAGCCACGGCTCTAGTCCGGAAACTCCCCATCCTCCCTACACCTGGGGGACACGGCGAGTCCCAGAGGGGTTTTCTGGGGAGGTCCTCGTCAGGAACGGGGAATCCTTTCATGAGCCGTGGCTCCCTGTCTGGAGAGCCTAAACAGATGGTCTTCATATGAACAGGGATTGCCTCACATGTAACACCGATGCCGTCTGCCTTCCTGACACTCCTCGGACTCACCTTGTACCCACCGTCCCATGTCCCGTTGGAGGTGAATTCTTCATGGACTAAGGACAGGGGCAGGTTCGAGCTGGAGAGAGACACACCTGTGAGTGAGGCACATAGAGCGGGTCACATGAGCGTGGCCTCCCGTGTCTGACGTGGGATGGCTGGGGACCGGCGGAGCTCGGGGGCGCTCCCTTGCTTTGCTGTACCATCTCCAGCAGCCCCTCTCCCTGGCCATGTCCCGGCCTGTCCTTCCAGCAGAGCGAGAGCAGGGAGGAGGGGCTGAACCTCAGGGGTGGCAGGGGCGCAGGAGCCGTCTGGCCACCAAGTTCAGGTCTGAGCGGAAAAGGCCCCGGCCGTTCCCCCGTGTGTAAGGAAGGAAAGGAGGAGCCCCTAGGAGCGCGAGGAAAGAGGGGAGACCCTCAGATCCCACTGGGAAGAGAGCGGAGGGGAAAGAGCTCAAAGCAATTCGGAGGCTCCAGTTAGAAGGTGAAGGGGGACCATGAAAGCTTTAAGTAACAGGGATGCACATAGCCGATGCCTTTATGTTCCCAGTGACACCGCAGCCTGCCGCCTCCGGGCACGGTTCTTCGGGGCCGACTTGGGTTCCCAATCGCACGGTCCAGAGCTGCCTTGGAGAGCACGGCTCTGATTCAGGAGGTGACGCTGCAGCTCAGGACGTGGCCTCAGGCCTTTCTGTTCGTTTGTTTTAGGTGTTAATCCTCGTCCCGGGATATTATCCACTGATTTCTAGAGAGAGTGGAGGGGAGGGGGGGGCGAGACAGAGAGAGAGAAATGTTGATGTGAGAGAGACACGTCGATTGGTTGCCTCCCGCATGCGCCCCGATCCTACAACCCAGGTACAGGCCCTTGACTGGAATTGAACCCGGGATCCTCCAGTCCGCGGGCCAACATTCTAGCCGCTGAGGAAACTGCCAGAGCTAGCCTCAGCTCCTTAGGGTTGGATGGAGGACTTGGCTTTCTGGATCATTCTCTATCATACCACCGACCTTTTAATTCAGTTCCCTGGCATTTAATTCAAATAAGAAATGTGACACGTCAAATATGCTGACGCATGATGAAATAACTTAAATTAGCATCTGCAGAGACTTGATTCAAATGGATAAAATATTTTTGAGATTCATTCTCAGTCCTACCAGTCAGACTGTGTGCGCGCATGTGTGTGTGTGTGTGCGCGCATGTGTGTGTGTGTGTGTGCGTGCACGTGTGTGTGTGTGTGTGTGTGTGTGTGTGTGTGTGTGAATGTCCATAGTCTGCCAGCGCAGTGTGTGCTGTGGCTGCAGATAGCAAGCAGCACACTCCTGCTCCTGCCCTCAAGGACTGTACAGACCAGTGGTTGGCAAACTGCGGCTCGCAAGCCACATGTGGCTCATGAGCCGCGGTTTGCCGCTCTGTTGACTAATGAGTTTGCCAACTGGTGACTAGACTCTCGATTCCAATAATTACAGACCGTTGTTGTTCCTTGTGATTAAGCCCCTATCCCAGTGGTCGGCAAACTCATTAGTCAACAGAGCGGCAAACCGCAGCTCGCGAGCCACATGCGGCTCTTTGGCCCCTTGAGTGTGGCTCTTCCACAAAATACCACGGCCTGGGCAAGTCTATTTTGAAGAAGTGGCGTTAGAAGAAATTTAAGTTTAAAAAATTTGGCTCTCAAAAGAAATTTCCATCGTTGTCCTGTTGATATTTGGCTCTGTTGACGAATGAGTTTGCCGACCACGGGTCGAGACTAATTGAAGAAGGAAGGGCATGAGCAGCCCACGCCCAGACCACGAGCAGCGTTCACCGAGGAGCGATCGCTACGGACTAAGCCTGACAATAACAGCACGCGTCCTTTCCCAGCATCTAGCTTTCTGTTTCTCCCGGAACGCGGGTGATGGGAATGGCAGAGAGGCAGCGTGGTCAGCGTCGTTTCAGAGTCTCGTGCGTGTGTGTCCATGGTGGGAAGAGTGGGAGACAGAGCGAGTACGCCTCCTTCTCCTTCTTCTGCTCTCAGTGCTGAAGCTCCGTGTGTCCGTCCGTGTCGGTATGATGCTGATCAAATGCGAAGGGAAACCCTGTACACTTCCTAGACCTTCCTGGCGTTCACGCTGGCATGACTTTCTTACTGGTATCTCCTCGTTGGATCTAAAATCGAATCCATTCTCATGTTAGCATTTTATTGCCCATACATTATGATCCTCATGGCTCTTATTCCTTATAAAACGATGGCAGTTAACCCGAAGCCCGGAATCGAACACTCTTTCCATGACCTGTTCCTCAGGCTCTGTGATTCAGCCAGAGTGCCGATTTTTAAGACTTACTAGTCAGTCGTGTGTATGTTTTTTTTAGAGCATTTTAGATCAGGGGTGGGCAAACTTTTTGACTCGAGGGCCACAATGGGTTCTTAAACTGGACCGGAGGGCCGGAACAAAAGCATGGATGGAGTGTTTGTGTGAACTAATATAAATTCAAAGTAAAGGAGCGGAGGGGAGAGCAAGAGAACGGGATAGAACAGCCGGACCCGGCCCGTGGGCCGTAGTTTGCCCACGGCTGATTTTAGATTCACATCGAATTTGAGAGGAAGACAGATTGCCCAAATACCACCTACCCACCCGATCCCCTCCCCTTGCATGTCCTCCCTGATTACCAGCACCGCCACCAGCTGGTGAGTCTGCCCCAGCCCGTGCCCCTGCCCTGACAGGCCCTCACCACCAGAGTCCACAGTGCACAGCCGGACCCCTCGGGCCCTGACCTCGCAGGGCACCCTTAAAGCCACTTCTGTGTGGCAGTGTATTTGTGCCAAGACTTTTCAAACATCATCTGATTTCTTGGCCAGAGAACATCTCGCCCTGTTAGCAGGAAGGAGACAGAGGCTTAGAGATCTTAGCAACTGGCTCCAGAGGGCAGCGCCTAGGCTACGTCTGAAGGCTGGGACTTACGTTTCCGTCCAGCGGCCCCGAGCCCGCCCTCCCCTCTCTTCCATTGGCATTTTGTTGGGGGTGCTCCGTTAAATATATATATTTATGTGCACATGTTTATACTAAAGTGACAGTAACAGCAGCAAGTTAGCCACCCCACGGCCAGGTGTTGGGGACACACCCTGGATGTGTATCATCTCACTTCATTTTTGCCGCCATCGTCGATAGCCATCACCTTCACTTCATGGGTGAGGACAACCATGGACGGTCTGCGATGCCTCGACATAGATCACGTGTTGAAAACAACGTGCAGCAATGCAAATGTAAAAGGTGGTTTTACTTAATTCATTAAAACAAGATCAATGCGCAATCGCACTTGTCTCAAAGGTGGCAATTCCACGGGTGAGCCGCCACGTGTGACTCAACTTGTGATCTTTTTTTTTTTTTTTTAAATATATTTTATTAGCCAAAACCGGTTTGGCTCAGTGGATAGAGCGTCGGCCTGCGGACTGAAGGGTCCCGGGTTTGATTCCGGTCAAGGGCATGTACCTTGGGTGCGGGCACATCCCCAGTGTGGAGTGTGCAGGAGGCAACTGATCGATGTTTCTCTCTCATCGATGTTTCTGACTATCTATCCCTCTTCCTTCCTCTCTGTAGAAAATCAATAAAATATATTTAAAAAATAAATAAAATATATTTTATTGATATTTTACAGAGAGGAAGAGAGAGGGATAGAGAGCTAGAAACATCGATGAGAGAGAAACATCGGTCAGCTGCCTCCTGCACACTCCACACTGGGGATGTGCCCGCAACCAAGGTACATGCCCTTGACCGGAATCGAACCCGGGACCCTTCAGTCCGCAGGCCGACGTTCTATCCACTGAGCCACACCGGTTTCGGCTCAACTTGTGGTCTTTACCTTTTCAACAAGGGATTGTTGAGCGTGTTCGTCTTTTGTGAAAGACCCGGGATTTCAAAAACGTTGTTTCTTTAATAGTTTGGATCAGCCTTTATTTAATAATAATACGGGAACTCTCACCTTTATTGGATACATTTAAACCTTTTTGGGAAACTGCTGTTGACTCTCGGGCGATGCAGGAGTCAGGGCGCCAACGCCCTCGCCGCGGGAAATCGTGTGTAACGTGGGACTCTGCAGAGACTCCGTGTCCCTCAGATCCTCAGGGGTAGGTCCTCCGTGCACACAGCCGGCCTCCTGGACGGCGGACTCCCCACGGCAGGTGGGAACGGTGCCGGTGTTCATCCCACAGATCCCCGTGCGAGGCCCGGCCGGTCTGGTCCCACCGTCTTGGTCAAGCGTCAGCTGTCACCCAGAGGTCACGTTTGGATTTGAAAGGACAAGGAACTGGACCTGGAAGAATTCCGCGGTGCCCCTGGCTCTTCCCCTCGCTTCCTCTCCTTTGCTTCTTTATTTTTTAATATATTTTATTGATATTTTACAGAGAGGAAGGGAGAGGGATAGAGAGTTAGAAACATCGATGAGAGAGAAACATCCATCAGCTGCCTCCTGCACACCTCCTACTGGGGATGTGCCCACAACCAATGTACGTGCCCTTGACTGGAATCGAACCCGGGACCCTTCAGTCCGCAGGCTGACGCTCTATCCACTGAGCCACACCGGTTTTGGCTCTCCTTTGCTTCTTCTTTCTTTCATGGTAGATGATCATTTCATTAAGCCGCTTAGGTCCCTGGCTAAGTATATTTGAAGCTTATTTTCTCCCTACCCCTAAAATGCTGTTCCTGAATTTATTGGGGGAACATTGGTTAATAGGATTAAACAGTTTCCCGGGTGCACAGTTCCACATGCATCATCTGTATGTTGTGTTGTGTGTTGTGTGATCACCACCCACATCTCTACCCCCATCACCATCACCATCTCTACCCTCCTCCCCCTGGCAGTCACCGAGCTGTTGTCTATGTTTTATGAGATTGTTTTTTTTTTTTCTTTCTTTCTTTCTTAATCCCTTTACCTGTTTCACCCAGAGCCCCGCCCCCTCCTCTGACAGCTGTCCGTCTGCTTCCTGTCTCTCTGAGTCATTCCTTTCCTCCCCGGGAGACCCGTGGGAAACTGTGAGTTCCTGCCAACCAGCGTTTGTGTCTCTTCCTCCTGAGCATCAGGCCTGAGCCAGACCCGGGGCCTGCTCTAGATTACATCCTGGAATGAACGCGAATGCCTGTGAGGGTCCCGGTGAGAGAAGGCGATTAGTCCTGGGGAGCTGACTGGTCCGTTTCTATGAAATGTTCCCGGAGCCCCAGGTTGCTGGGGGGAGCGTGAGGATGTGAGCGCTAAGTCTCAAAGGGGGACTATTAGCCAAAAGTATAATTTGGGAAATGACTCTGAATTACACAGTCTTTTTAAAAAGGGCTGCAATGTTTATTTGTTAAGATGAAAATTAGTTGTCACCGTGTTCTGAGAATTTTACGCTTAGCTTCTTCGCTGAAAGCCGGCTCTTCTGGGACTGTTGACAATGAAGTGACTGAGGCCAGCGCTTCCTGCTGGGCGATTAATGAGAAATAATTTATGCAAAGCGGGAAGGTGCATTGTATATCCTGGCGATGTTCCAGTCACTCTGTTTGACTAAATAGCTTTTGAATGCAACCAAGGCTCTCTCCTATGAGAAAGAAGATTGAGGTTCGAGGGAGTGAGGAACTTTTCCAGGAGGGAATTAACACATGCCCGTACCTTCAGTCCTTAAACGGAAATTGTAAGGTCCAGTTTGAATGTGTTTAAAAACGAAGTTTTATGCAGCGTTTACTTCTAAACATTAAGTTTCAGTCTGACTTAGGGCAGAAACTATGCGATAGGCATGTGATGTTGGTTTGCTCATGAGAATTATTGCATGTTGCCTGGGAAGACATGTTTAGCGTCAGTGGTCTTAACTACAATAATACACCCTGTCTTTTATTACATTTAAACCTCAGGTGAGTCTTTTTGTTACCTCAGTATATTGTAATGTATTTAAGTGAATTTATGGTGGATTTCCTATTTTGAAATGTGAAGTTTCTTACTTAGAATGCATCCGGCGCACCGCGTTAAGTTCGGAGACGCCCGGGTCCCTGCAGGCGAGCCGCCCCCCGAGGTCCTGTGGAGCGTGTGAGGGCTCATGGGGGGGCGGGGGGGGGGGTCCCAGGATCCTGATGTGTCACGGAGCCAGCACCCAGCATCCTCTCCAGCATGTAGCTGGCTTAGCTGGATGGACGCCATTCATTTGTTCACTCGTTCATCTGTTCATCCCTCGGGACAGTCAAGCCAACAAAACGAAATAAAAACGAGCGCAATCTTGGGGTTCTATGCCCTGCAGGGTGAAGGCTTTGCTGAGAAGCTGGGGCTCCACGCGGGTCCTGTTCCCGCGGCAGCGATTGGACGAGACACACGGGCTGAGCCAGTGACCCCCCTAATGACATGGGTGCTTTGCTCTCATCACATCTGTGTGGGCGTCAAGCCCCCACACACGTCAGCTTCCGCTTCTCCTGCGGGAGCGGCCCCTCCTCTCCCAGGAGGCCGCGTGGAAGGGGGGGGCCCTCCTCTCCCAGGAGGCCGCGGGGAAGGGGGGGGCCCTCCTCTCCCAGGAGGCCGCGGGGAAGGGGGGCCCTGAAGTGCCTGTGATGTGGCGATGCCGAGGGAGCGCCTGTCCGTTGCCCAGCAGCCGGTTCCGTCCTCAGCTCGACAGCGAGGGACCCTCCTGCCCACAGGACGTGCGGCCTGGCCTGGCCGGGGACCCCACCAGCTCAGAGCCACCCGCCTGTCACTGCAGACCCTGGGGTCCCCGGCCTCTGGCTCTGCTCCTGGATGGCAGGGAGGGGGGGGCACCGGGGGGAGAGACTAAGACCCCAGGAACCCTCCCCGGAAGCCATAGAGAAATACGGGCTAAAAAAAGTGAAATACAATGAAGCTGCCGGTCAGAATTGCAAAGGTTACGGATGCCGGATTCTAAGTGCAAATAGAAGGCATTTCATGCTTTTTAAAATTCTGTTCGCGTCTGGAGTTTTAAATGTGTTTATTTATAATTCAGTCTGCTGCGGTGACGTGGCGCATCAGGTGACACAGGTGTAAATGAACAGTCGCTAAGGCAGCATTGCCCCGCGGGCCGCCCCGTCCACCCGCAGACGCCGCCTCAGGGGTTCCCTGCGATGATCCTGGGGAGCCTTTGGGAACCTGAGACATGCTCTGCGCTCTCTTCCAAGGAGAAGGCGCCCTCTCTGGTGGGGACAGCGTCATCCAGCATCATCGTGAGAAAGCACTGCGTGGTGTGCCGTCCGCCGCTGGCCGGCTCTTGGTCATCGTCGTCCCCTCGTCCTTGAGGACCCGGATGCCGATGGACGCGGGTCCGAGCTCAGCCGGACTCTGGAGCCTGTGAGGGCAGGGGCCGTCCTCCCTGGGGAGCCAGCCATCGTTTAAGTCTGGAGTTTGCTTTTCAGAAAACTCCTTCACAAGTAATCTGCTGGGAGGCAGTGTCCTGCCTGATGGACCGCGTCGGGGGCAGGGAGGGGGCAGGGAGGGGGCAGGGAGGGGGCAGGGAGGCGCCTGCTCCTGGGCCACGTCGGGGGGGGGGGGGGGGAGAATATCTGCCCGGAGCCGTTCCCCTCTGAGCCTTGTTTTTCTGTTCAGTTGAACCTGCACTCAGCAGGCAGCCTGGCGCAGGTGGGAAGGAAAGCTTGGCTAAATGAGATAAATTGGGTCAGAACACAGCAGTGTATCTATTTTGGACTAATTGGTTCAAAACGCAGGAACTAAATTACAAAAATAAAACGAAGGCGTAAGGAAAACGAAGGCACCCGAACACCTCTGGCCCCCCTCTCCCCACCTCAGGGCGTGGGCAGGGCTCGGATGCAGGGGAATCAACGCAGGCGGATGCCACACATTTAAAAAAGGATAAACTTTTCGCTGAGATCCCTCGACCCTAGGAAATGCCAGTGTCTCACCGAGAGCAAAGCTTTCTGGAAAGCCACCAGGCGCATCCAGCAGGGGCAGGGGCAGGGGCAGGGGCAGGGGCAGGGACGCTCCCTTCCCTCCCAGGCGCCCAGGACGCCCCCCAGGATCACGGCGGGTGGCAGGAGCCGGGGCGAGCTGGATACAGCGGGAAATAGTGTGTTCCTCTCTGAATCACACCCCGCCATGGTACTAGTTTTATGTCTTTATTTCCGTGAGAACTAAGCCCTTTGAATGGATCCTGTGATTTAATAACACCCTCAGGGTTGGAGTAAACCTTTTCAGTGTAGCCGACTGTTTTAGGCTAATCGATATGACAGGACGTTTAACTGATTTCCTCTCTGTGTCTGCGCCCCACACTTCTCGGGGAGAGGGACCTCGGTGCGTTCCTGTGCGGAGGTGTTCTAGGGAAATCCGTTATTACTCTGTGCCAGCGGCCGGCAAACTCCTGAGTCCACAGAGCCAAATATCACCAGGACAGTGATGGACATGTCTTTGGAGAGCCACATTGTTTTAAACGTAAACGTCTTCTAACGCCACTTCTTCAACATAGACTCGCCCAGGCCGTGGTATTTTGTGGAAGAGCCACACTCCAGGGGCCAGAGAGCCGCAGGTGGCTCGCGAGCCGCGGTTTGCCGACCACGGCGCTGTGCAAAGGCCGAACATGGCAGGCGGGGGATGAGCAGGACCACAGTGCGGCTCTTTGTCCTCTCCTTTCTACCCAGGCACCCGATCCCGGTTATTTTAATACAGCATCGCTCCTGCTCCGCGCACACTCAGTACCTGCCACGCTTCAGGGTATCCGCGAACAGGCAGTAAAAAGGGCGTGTATTTCTTTCAAGATTTAGTTTTCCTTATGAGATAGAGATTTCCTATGCTCATCGGAATAAGAAATTCAGAAGTCGTTTTCAATTTCCCGAAAGGGGTGATTATCGTAATAGTATGAAACCGTGAAAGGGGATTCCGGACGGTGGGTGGCGGGCACACGATGCGCTACACAGACGCCGCATCGCCTGAAACCCGTGTGACTGGTTAACCATCGCCACCCCAGTTAATCTGATAAAAATAAATAACATTGCAAAAGCAATTCATTGAAAATGTAACAGGAAAAATGAAACAGCTTACCTCCGCCCTTCACATTCAGTATTCATAACCTTGGTGATCGTTATGAGCAGTTCATTACATTTCCTTTTATTTTATTATTATTATTTTTTTAGCAATTGAAAGGAAACCCACCCAACATGAGTGATGTTCTAATACGGGTATCGGGCAGGCGCCTTGAGGTTCCTCAACAGCGTACAAAATGTCAGTGTGAACATTTGGACCAGGAGGCTATTGCTTTGGGCTTCTGACTGGCCGCCGTGCTCAGGAAGGTGGCCCTCGGGTGGGAGACAGGACTGCTGTCGGGGTGACCTCTGCCACTTTCCCAGGCTCCGTAGAAGGCCCCACCCCCCAGGCCTCACTGCCAGCCTCCACCTGGTCGGTCCCAGACCCGCATCCCATCAGAAGTGCCGGTGCTGATGATGCGGGAGCCGGCGAGCAGGGATCCTTCCCGGGGCCCTGCCTCACAGAGTCCAAGAAGGAAGCCGTGGACACAGGGAGTTCATGCAAGGCAGCCGTTGATGGCAGGCAGACACAGGCTCCACGCGGGGAGGGGACCCGAATGGGCTGGCCCAGAACATGCTGCTCTCCCCTGGCATCTGCCTCTGCCACAGACGCACTCTGTCCGTGTTTCTCTCTGGTTGGGTCCTGGCCCGTCAGCAACCGTTTATTTTGCACTTGCAAGAAAAGCGTGCTTGTCCCCAAACACCCTGGTTTTCTGCAGAGCATTTTGTGGTTTCCGCTCGCGGCCTGCTTCCTCCTCCTTCCACCGCTTCCCCTGCCCCCCTGCCCCAGCTCTACCTCCTCTCACTGAGGGCAGGAGCTGGGAAGGGGAACCGCCCGGTCTCGGTGTCACTGCTCAGGCACAGCCCGGGAGGCACAGCAGCAAGACGCTGGGCACGCGCTGCGTGAGCGACAGCACCTCCTGCGAATCCTGAGTGATCCATGCCTCGGGCGGGTCTGGGCATCCTGGTTTTGGTGCGTCGCTGTAAAACAACAGAACAGCTACAGCACCGGGTCCCACTGTCCACTTCAGAGTGTCACTCCTGTGCCGCCCGCCCTGCACCGGCCAGAGCATCCCGTCTCCCACGCAGCCTGGGTGTGAGGGATTCACACAGGCCTGGCCTCGCGGGTCCCAGGGATGGAGTCAGGGCTGGAGTCCCAGCTTCCTGGGTCCTCCCACAGCCCCCACCGCCGAGCCAGATCCACAGGGTCTCTATCTTACAAAAACACTAGGGGCCTGGTGCACTAATTCGTGCATGGGGGGGGGCGTCTCTCGGCCTGGCCAGTGATCGAGGGCTATCGTGGGCCAGATGGAGGGAGGGACCCCAGGAGGTTGGCCAGCTGGCCCCTTGATCAGGGCCTATCAGGAGGGCCAACCTGCCGGGGGAGGGACCACAGGAAGGTAGTTGGGGGAGTGCACTTGCTCCTGTATGGAGTGTCTGCCCCCTGGTGGTCAGTGCATGTCATAGCGACTGGCCGACCAGTCATTCAGTCATATTGGTCACTCAAGCTTTTATATATATAGACTAGTGGCCTGGTGCCCGGGGCGGGGGGGGGCGAGTTCCCTCAGCCTAGCCTGCACCCTTTCCAACCCGGGACCCCTTGAGGGATGTTCGACTGCAGGTTTAGGCCCAATTCCACATGGATCAGGCCTAAACCAGCAGTCGACATCCCTCTCACAATCTGGGACCGCTGGCTCCTTACCACTCATCTGCCTGCCTGCCTGATTGCCCCTAACTGCCTCTGCCTGCCTGCCTGGTTACCCCCAACTGCCCTCCCCTGCTGGCCTGATCTCGCCCCCAACTGCCCTCCCCTGCCAGCCTGATTGCTCCTAACTGCCCTCCCTTGTAGGCCTGGTCCCCCCCCAACTGCCCTCCCCTGAACAGGTCTGCCCTTTGGAATGGCTGTTCCTCTCCTGACACCCTTTCCCCCATACACCCCCATTAGAGCACCTCTCACCTCACCAGCGAGAGGACAGGACAGCCCCTGAGCCCTTAGGAGAGGGCTGTCCCCAACCTCAATCCTTGTCTTCTCATATAGATGCATTTATATGACAGACCTTGACTGTGTTGTGAAAGCCAATTTATTAAAGCAATTCAAGAAAGCACCTTTATTCAAGAAGGAAGGCAAATAAACCTACACGTCTGGCTTATGAAGTGTAGACTAGGGTTAGGGTTAGGGTTATGGAAGGGTTAGGGTTAGGGTAGGGTTAAGGTTAGAGAAGGGTTAGGGTAGGGTTAGGGTTAGGGAAGGGTTAGGGTTAGGGTTAGGGTAGGGTTAGGGAAGGGTTAGGGTTAGGGTTAGGTTAGGGTTAGAGTTCGGGTTAGGGAATGGTTAGTGTTAGGTTAGGGTAGGGTTAGGGTTAGGGAAGGGTTAGGGTTAGGGAAGGGTTAGGTTTAGGGTTACGTTAGTGTTAGGGTAGGGTTAGGGTTAGGATTAGGGTTAGGGTTAGGGTATGGTTAGGTTAGGGTTAGGGTAGGGTTAGGTTAGGGTTCGGGTAGGGTTAGGGAAGGGTTAGGGTTAGGATTAGGGTTAGTGTTAGGGTAGGGTTAGGGAAGGGTTAGGGTTAGGATTAGGGTTAGGGTAGGGTTAGGGTTAGGGTAGGGTTAGGTTAGGGTTAGGGTAGGGTTAGGGAAGGGTTAGGGTAAGGATTAGGGTTAGGTTAGGGTTAGGGTAGGGTTAGGGTTAGGGTAGGGTTAGGTTAGGTTTAGGGTTATGTTAGGGTTAGTGTTAGGGTAGGGTTAGGGTAGGGGTTAGGGTTAGGGTAGGGTTAGGGTTAGGGTAGGGTTAGGGTTAGGGTTAGGGTTAGGTTAGGGTTAGATTAGGGTTAGGGTAGGGTTAGGGTTAGGGTTAGGTTAGGGTTAGAGTTCGGGTTAGGGAATGGTTAGTGTTAGGTTAGGGTAGGGTTAGGGTTAGGGAAGGGTTAGGGTTAGGGAAGGGTTAGGTTTAGGGTTACGTTAGTGTTAGGGTAGGGTTAGGGTTAGGATTAGGGTTAGGGTTAGGGTATGGTTAGGTTAGGGTTAGGGTAGGGTTAGGTTAGGGTTCGGGTAGGGTTAGGGAAGGGTTAGGGTTAGGATTAGGGTTAGTGTTAGGGTAGGGTTAGGGAAGGGTTAGGGTTAGGATTAGGGTTAAGGAAGGGTAAGGGTTAGGGTTGGGTGCTCAGCTAATCTGAAGAGCGAGTTGGTGGGGGTTAGGGTTAGGGTTATGGTTAGGTTAGGGTTAGGGTTAGGGTTAGGGTACAGTTAGGGAAGGGTTAGGGTTAGGGTTAGGGTAGGGTTAGGGTAGGGTTAGGGTTAGGGAGGGGTTAGGGTACAGTTAGGGTTAGGGTTAGGGAGGGGTTAGGGTTAGGGAAGGGTTAGGGTTAGGGTTAGGGTTAGGGTACAGTTAGGGAAGGGTTAGGGTTAGGGTTAGGTGCTCAGCTAATCTGAAGAGCGATTTGGTGGGGGTCCACGTGTTACACACCCTCCTGTCTACAGGGTCCAGAATCCCCTGATGACTGTTTTTGTTCAGATTAATTCCTGGGTCCCTGTTGACTCGGTGGCGGCCTTCCCAGAATTCCTGAGAAGCACCTGCAACCTTATCTTGCCAAGCCCGAGACCGCTGGCTTCTCTGCTTAGGGAGGAAACGGCCCTTTTCCCTCCCCCCGTCCCCCGCATTCTCTCCTTAGAGGCTTTAACCATGTGCGCTGTGCTGGGCTGGGGGAGATCACGGCTTGTGGGTTCCAGGCTGGCTGCACACTGCTCACTGGACGGTCTTGTTTCACTTTCTTTCCTGCCCCAGTGTCCCTCCCCCTCCTGCCCTGGGACCTGTCACTCCCTGCCCTGAGACCTGTCACTCCCTGCCCTGGATAAAGGTCTCTCCCCCTCCAGCATCCGGGCTCGTCATGTACATGGACAAGTACTGGCCACTCAGTGAGCATGGAACCCATGCGGACATTATGGGCTCTGACTGGCTCATGTTAAAATGCGGAATACCAGGCCACATCATGCCTGCCGTGTTCACAGGATCCCTGCAGGCGGCTGTGGATTATACACACATTAACACCTGAGATTGGTGGGTTAGGGGCGTGATTCTCTTCTCCTCCGGAAACCCCCCACCCCCGATGTGCCGGGGCGTCCATAGCCAGCGATGCTGCCTCTTCTGTCCTGCGTGTCAGATGTAGGACGTGCCTGCTCAAACTTTAAACTGAATTAGTGGATGGCGACTCAGGAAAATGCTCCGTGGTCATGAAATTCCCCCCAGGTGGTTTTCCCGTCACCTGGCGGTCCACATCTGTGTTGTAATAGTGAGCAAATAATCAAACCGATACCCGAAAAGCAGTAAATGGATAACTAGCTCTTTTCTTAAATTCTTCATTGTTGAGAGTATTACAAGTGTCTCCTTTTCCCCCCCTTGACCTCTCCCCGGCCACTCCCTCCCCTAGCGCATGCCCTCACCCCCTACTGCCTGTGCCCATTGGTCATGCTCATATGCATGCATACAAGACCTTTGGTTGATCTCTTACCCCCCCCCCCAAAAAAAAAACAAACAAAAAACAAAACAACCTTCCCTCTGAGATTGGATGGTCTCTTCAATGCTTCTATGTCTCTGGATCTAGTTTTGGTCATCAGTTTATGTTATCCTTTTTATTCCACAAATGAGTGAGATCATGTGATATTTATCTTTCTCTGACTGGCTTATTTCGCTTAGCATAATGCTCTCCAGTCCATTCATGCTGTTGCAAATGGTAAGAATTCCTTTTTAAAACAAACAAACAAACAAAAAAAAACAGCAGTGTAGTGTTCCACTGTGTAGATGTACCACAGTTTTCTAACCCACTCATCTGCTGATGGGCACTTAGGCTGGTTCCAAATCTTAGCTATGGTGAATTGTGCTGCTGTGAACATAGGGGTGCATATGTCCTTTCTGATTGGTGTTTCTGGTTTCTTGGGATGTATTCCTAGAAGTGGGATCCCTGGGTAACTAGTGTTTAACCGGCTGCTCTGTGCATCACAGGGTCTGCGTGTTATGGTAATAAAGTAAGTATTCAACATGCCTCCCCTGTCTTCAATGGCTGTAACCAATTGGCTCATTTACCTAGTTTATTCTACTACTAGAGGCCCGATGCACAAAATTCATGCAAGAGTAGGCCTTCCTTCCCCTGGCTGCCCGCACCAGCTTCCCTCTGGCACCTGGGACCTGGGCTTCCCTCTCAGCCCCAGCTTCGTCCGGAAGGTCGTCCGGAAGGATGTCTGGTCTAATTAGCATATTACGCTTTTATTATTATAGATAACGGGAAATACTTGATTTACAAAATGAGTGTGTAGAAATTCCATAATTATTTCAATTATTTCTTCTAACAAGAGTTTAACTCCTTGGATGCAGACCTAGCAAAACCCCACCCAAATGTGACACTTGTCACTTCCAGGTTAAGGCAGTCACCCCCAAATGTAGGTCAGACATCTCTACAGAGAGAAGCAACTTGTCCATAAACTTTACTCTGAAGGTGAAATTGTCAAGGAAGTCTTCATGTCTTATCTTTCTTCAGCCCACCTTCCTCTCCACAGTTGCCCTGAGCCAGACATCAGCGACATTCCTTGCCAGTGTTAACAGTCCCCAGCGTGTCCTCAACCCTCCCGACCTTCTCCACGAAGGAAAACCTGTTGTCAATGGTGACAACTCCATGTAACATGTTGGTCATCAAAGTCATGCAATGTCTTTCCACTGAAGCTGGCGGTACCGACGATCAAGTTAGGTGAACCCTATGAATCTGGCAACATCCTATTTGCTTTGACCTACAAACATCTCAGTTCTACAGGGTTCAACCTAATACCTATTACATCCTTTTAGAAGTTTGAAATAAAGACTCACTTTGTCCCTAACCGGTTTGGCTCAGTGACTAGAGCGTCGGCCTGCGGACTCAAGGGTCCCAGGTTCGATTCCGGTCAAGGGCATGTACCTTGGTTGCAGGCACATCCCCAGTAGGGAGTGTGCAGGAGGCAGCTGATCGATGTTTCTCTCTCATTGATGTTTCTAACTCTCTATCCCTCTCTCTTCCTCTCTGTAAAAAATCAATAAAATATTAAAAAAAAGACTCACTTTGGTTACTCTGTAAGGAGGAAGAGCTACAACTGGGTAATTTCCAAGAGCTCCTCCTGTTGCTCACTTACGCTGATCTTGAATGACCGACATTACGCATTCTTGGGACATTGGTTATAAATAAGCACGTTTGTTAGAGGACAATTGGTCCCTTATCAAGACAGTCTTCTACTTTAATAAGGGACAATGTGAAACCAAACTAGAGGAATAGCTAGTGAAATATACAAATAAAACAGTTAAATATAACTTAACTCTAAAGACTCAAAACCTAAGAGACCCCAGTCCTGTCCACCTTCAGAGCCCCAGTAGCCACAGGATAGTTACTTTTATTGAGATGAAACGTGCCTACACACAAGATCACCAAGAACATGAAGGACAGTCCACAGGAGGGGAGACAATACTCGCCGGGGACATCCCTGTCAAAGGTCTGATATCCAGAATACGGGACTTCACAATGGGACAACGAAAGAACCGCACAATTAAACACTGAGCAGAGGCGATGCATAGTTATTTTTCCTCAGAAAATAGGCAAATGGTCAATAAACATGTAAATACGCTCAGCAGCATTAGTCATTTGGGGAAATCATTTAAAGCCACAACGAGATAGCACTTCTTACCGTGGTCAGGACTGTCATCAGACAGCAGGCGCTGACGAGGATGCAGAGCCGGAGCCCCCTTCGTACATGGCTGGTGGGAAATAAGATGGGACGGATGCTTTGGAAACGCATTCTCAGTCAGCGATTCTCTCTCATCCTTGATGTTTTTCTCTCTCTCTCCCTCTCCTTTCCTCTCTGACATCAATAAACAAACAAACAACAACAACAAAAACCAGTGCCCCCTACAAGCAAACAGTTTGTTTTTTACATATGTTTTTATTGATTCTTAGAAACCGAGGAAAGGATAGGGAGAGAGAAAGAAACATCGATGAGAGAGAAACATGGATCAGCTGCCTCCTGCACACTCCCTATTGGGGATCAAGAACACAATCCAGGCAAGTGCCCTGACCAGGAATCATGGGTTGACCCCGAGCCATACTGACTGGGCACCAGTGCTGATTTTTTATCACGAAATCACACCCATGTGGAATTATGTTACATATGTGTATGCATCTGGGTTTGTTCATGTTTCATTAATAGGCTCCATGTTGCATTTTCAAAAGGTCTTCACTCAGAACTGTTGGACATGGAAATTGGGACTCAAATGTTTTTTGTTATTAGATGTTTATTTCTAGTCTGCAGAGGCAAGATTTTTTAAAGGAAAGGAATGGGGGAAAAATAGATACAGAGGCAAAGAAGCATTGAACAGACTGTCAAACTACAGCGGGAAGGCAGGGGATTTTAGGGGGGGGGGCTGTAAGAGATCAACCGAAGGACTTGTACGCATGCATATAAGCATAACCAATGGATACAAGACACTGGCGGGGAGGCGGGCAGGTAAAGGCATGTACTGGGGGGAAGGGGAGGCCGGGGGGAGGTCAATGGGGGGAAAAAAAAGGGGACATATGTATTACTATTTGTAATACTTCAAACAATAATAAATAAATAAATAAATAAATAAATAAATAAAGGTCTTCATATTATATTGTAAATGCATTTTTTTTTCTATTAAAATGGTCCACCTTACACCAAGCGCCCCCCGTCCGTGGGGCCTGGCTGTGGGGCCACTCCCTGGGCTCGGTGGGGAACGCGCTGAGCAGAGGAGGTTTGCACCTGCTCCGTTCAGGAGTGAAGTGCAGACGTGCCGCGGGATGGTCTCACCAACACCCACGTGGCTCTCGGCCCTCAGCAGCGAAGCCGCTACCCGTTTGTCCCTTCACTGCTTAACAGTGACACTTCAAAACTCGGTCAGATCAGCTCCTGGAGAGTTTCTTCTGTTCTAATTACAAGGCACCCCCGGAGGACAGTGTGTGCCGGGAAGCCTGAGGCCTTGTCCTCTTTGCTGCGGCCAGAGACGCTCTGCCTCCTCCATGGAGCCCGCCAAGGGCCTCTGAGAACCAGCACCTGCACTTACCCGATGCGGCCCTTAAAAAGGAGCCGATGTGACCCAGGGAAACAAAAGTTGTGGAAGGGCTCCCGAAGACCCGAAAAGTAAAAATATATATACTAGAGGCGTGGTGCTTGCAAATTCATGCACTGGAGGGGGGTCCCTCAGCCTGGCCTGCCCCCTCTCACAGTCCGGGAGCCTTCAGGGGCAGAAGGTGACTTGGCAATCAGGGAAGGCGACGCCCCCATCACACCTCTGCTGCTGTCACTGCCGGCAGCGCAAACCTTGGCCTGTCCCTGGTTACCTGAGCCTCAGGCGGCCCTGGGTGGCTGGGCAGCCGCCATCTGAGGCTTGCCTGCACCTCGGGCCGGCCCTGGGCAGCTGGGCAGCTGCCATCTTGTGGCTGTGGGTATTGCCATCTTTGAGGGCATGGCCGTCAATTAGCATATTCCCTCCTTTTTGGCTGTGGGCACCATCATCTCTGAGGGTGGGGCCGTCAATTAGCATATTCCCTCCTTATTGGCTGTGGGCACTGCCATCTTTGAGGGTGGGGCAGTCAATTAGCATATTCCCTCCTTTTTGGCTGTGGGCACCACCATCTTTGAGGGTGGGGCCGTCAATTAGATATTCCCTCCTTATTGGCTGTGGGCACTGCCATCTTTGTGAGGGTGTGAGGGTCAATTAGCATATTTCCTCTTTATTAGATAGGATTGGTGAAATTTTCTAAGGTGACATTTTGTATCATTTCCTTTTGTAACGATGAGGGAACAAAATCGAGGGATGTTAAACGTCGCTCATATGTGGGATGTAAATTAGAAAGCAACAAGTCAGTCAACTGGCAGACGACCACAGGAGGGTTGTGACCCGAGGGAGAGGGAGAGGGAGAGGGCGAGGCAGGAAGGAGAGAGCAGAGGGGGTGAACCGACGGGGCGGAGGGAGACTGGGTCCAGGCGGGGAGCTCACTTCCACGTGGGGACAAACCGTGGCCGCGCCCCACTCTTTGCCCCGTGGCTTTCCGAGTTCCCCAGCACTGTTTACTGAGGAGGCGCCCTTTCCGGTTGTGTGTTTTGGCTACGGTGTCCGAACCAATGTGCCCGTTTCCATGTGGTGTATCTCCAGGCTCTCCGCTCCGCCCATTGGTCTGTGGCCCACTGTCCTGCCAACGCCGTGCCATTTGGGTCATTGCCGCTTGGGGTACAACTGGTGTCAGGGAGCGCGGCACTCCGGCTTTGTTCTTCATTCTCAGGATTTCTTTGGCTCCTCGGGGTCTTTGGTTCTATTCAAATCTGGTGATTTTTTGTTGTTGTTCTGTGTCTTTGAAAAAATGCCATTGGGATTTTGACGGCCCCATCTGTCAAAAGATTGCTTTGGGGAACATGACATTTTAACTGTGTGATTTTTCCAATCCATGAACATGGGATATTTTCCATTTCTTTGTGACTCTTTCAATCTCTTTTAATGACGCTTTGTAGTTTTCAGTGTATAGATCAGGGGTGGGCAAACTTTTTGACTCGAGGGCCACAATGGGTTCTTAAACTGGTTAGGGCTCTCCGAAACTTTTAAAAATCTATTAGAAGCCAGTTTTCAAGACATTTTTTCCATGAAATACACCGAGAGACGGGTGGTACACGGGGCAGCTTGTGCAGTCCCGTAGAAAGGGAAGCGTGTTGTCCCTGTGCTCATTGGAACCTCTCTTAAGCAGAGAAAAATGTTGGCGATCTTTAGAAATTAACAATTCAGAGGTTTGGCTGGGAGATAGAAAACTGTTATCAAAACAACTTTTTAATCTGCGCAACGAAACATTTCAGGGATGATTCTTAAAAATTATGCGTTTCTCTCTTTAACAGTTTATAATTGCACTAAGTTTCAAAGCAGAGAACATTGCCTGTCCCCGAGGTCTCCGCCTGTCCCCGAGGTCTCCATCTGTCCTCAAGGTCTCCGCCTGTCCCCGAGGTCTCCACCTGTCCCCGAGGTCTCCTCCTGTCCCCGAGGTCTCCTCCTGTCCCCGAGGTCTCCTCCTGTCCCCGAGGTTTCCGCCTATGCCTGTGGTCTCCGCCTGTCCCCGAGGTCTCCGCCTGTCCCCGAGGTCTCCGCCTGTCCCCGAGGTCTCTACCGGTCCCCAAGGTCTCCAGGACTCATCGCGCCGCAGGCCTTGCCTGTTTTAATTACCTGAGGGTCAGTCAGTAGGAGCCACAGAATGAACTGTCTTTGCTCCGAGGCTGCACAGGGTCTGGAAGCATTTATTTAATCAGCTCCCAGATTAGGCCCCACTCGGTGACATGCCTGCACTTCCGTGGTCATAATGCGTTTTGTCCGATTTGATAACATCGGGGATCCATCACCGCCAGGCGAGGAAGCAGGAGATTTCTTGGGAGGAAATTGGGAATAAACGTAGAGGTTACTTACAGGAGTCTACGGCCCCATCGAAGCTGTCACACAAACAAGTCTCTGAGAGATTCCATTCGATGCTCTTATTAATATTGTCATCGTTAATATTCAGATGAGAATATCAGAAGCGGTGTAAATCGCATTGGAAGCCTGTGCGCATGCACAGACACTTGAAGTGCACGCGTTCCCTGGGCGTGCTGAGACACGCGGGCTGGGCTGCACTGGGCCGCACTGGCTGATGATCGGGGTAAATGGGAGACCCAGGCTGCTGGAGGAGGCTGGCTTTCCTTAGAGTCCCAGACGGGACCCGTCTTAATGGTCTCTGTGAGCCCTGCGTTCCTTCCACCTCGTAAGCTTTAGACCAGGGGTGGGCAAACTTTTTGACTCGAGGGCCACCATGGGTTCTTAAACTGGACCGGAGAGCCGGAACAAAAGCATGGATGGAGTGTTTGTGTGAACGAATATAAATTCAAAGTAAAGGAGCGGAGGGGAGAGCAAGAGAACCGGATAGAACAGCCGGATCCGGCCCGCGGGCCGTAGTTTGCCCAAGGCTGCTTTACAATCATGTCTGAGTTCAAAGTGTGGCCAGGTGACTCCTCCGGCTCAGGGGTAGCTGAGGGTCGGTCAGATTTCCAAGTGGCAAGAAAGCCCTGTGGCTGACCAGTGTTCAACGCTCGCCCTTCACCAAACAGTGCGAGAGAGAGAGAGAGAGAGAGAGAGAGAGAGAGACGAGAGAGACAGAGAGAGGGAGAGAGGGAGGCGGAGGGAGAGGGGGAGAGAGGCAGAGGCTACGGGAAAGGATGTCACTCGTTAACACCTTCCATACGGACCACACTGGAAGTCCATTTCCATAAAACTTGGGCATTTCTGTGTTTTCTGTCGGGCAAGTTCCAAGAGGAAACGGACAAAGTGGTTTCTCCTCCTTTGTTGCTCTTTTCACTTAACAAGTCTCTGCTGTCAGAGCCGCTGGTGACAGATCCCCTGGGGATTTATTTTTTTTAAATATATTTTATTGATTTTTTACAGAGAGGAAGGGAGAGGGAGAGAGAGTTAGAAACATCAATGAGAGAGAAACATCGATCAGCTGCCTCCTGCACACCTCCTACTGGGGATGTGCCCGCAACCAAGGTACATGCCCTTGACCGGAATCGAACCTGGGACCCTTGAGTCTGCAGGCTGATGCTCTATCCACTGAGCCACACCGGTTAGGGCTCCCTGGGGATTTAAAATATGTGCCCTGGCCTGTGGGGCTCCGGGGCTGAGCATCGTCCTGTGCGCGGTAAGGTTGCCGGTTGATTCCCGGTCAGGGCACAGGCCCCGGTTACAGGCTCCATCCCCAGTGGGGGGCGTGCAGGAGGCAGCCGATCATGATTCTCTCTCCTCATGGATGTTTCTCTCTCTCCCTCCCTTCCTCTCTGAAATCAGTAAAAACATATTTCAATACATTTAAAAATATGTTTTAAAAAGCTCTCCCTTCACCTACCACACCTGAGACTCCATCTGGAGGCAAACCCTCTCCGGTTGCCAGGGAGGGTGGCATGGGCAGGGCATGGTACCTGTGCTCCCTGCACCCGGGTCCTTAGCCCCGTGGTGGTCAGCTGGAGGTGGTTTCTCCGCCCCTCCCCCACGGGGCACACCTGGCAATGTCGGGTGGGGTCTGGTGGCACCGGCCTGGGCGCCACTGGCATGGGTGGTGGAGACCAGGATGCGGGCGACCACCTATGAGACGCAGGAGAAGGAGCGCCCGTGAACAAGGACTGTCCAGCCCCAGTGTCCGCCCTGCCGAGGCCGCAGCCCTGTGGGCCCCTGGTGACCGGGACTCGGTGTGAGCCTGTCTTACACCTGAACCCACCGCGTGCATGTCCGGCCGATGTCCTGCCACTGGCTTTTGTTCGCTTGTGACCTGGTGGTTATTTCACACCGGTTCTAACACCGCAGAGAAACATGTGCCCGGAGACACACCCACCTGTGTGACTCACTCACACGTAGAGCAGAAAACCAGCTCTTTCGTTCCTTCTGAGTCCAAGGGTCAAGTACAAGGAATCTTTGAAAACACAACCATCTGCACAAGTAAAACCAGGAAAATAAACTGTAGTGGTGGCAATGCCTTTGCTAGAAGAGACTTGAAATGGCGGAAAGTGCAACCAAGATATTTGAGAAAAAAGAGCAAATATCCCCCGATATGTGAGCAAGACTGCTTTTTAGGAAACAGCTCACAGATGAGATCTTTTGCTTAGCACCTCCCGGGACGGCAGGGGGGCGCGTGCTGCCGCTGGAGAGAGGAAGCTACTTCCCTGTTTGATCTTCCTCGGTTTTATGGGAACCGGACCGTGTGACGTTGGGGGGATGGTCTGAAAACGGGAGGAAGAATCATGAGCAGAGTTCCCTGCGAGGCCCCCCTGGACGGAGCCGCACACGTTGAGCTCCACCGGGGCTCAGAGAAGGCATGGAGACCTGGGCCAGTGCTAAATGTAAGTGGTTTGCGGCTAATGGTGTGTATGGTATAAGTAATGGGCATCGTCTTACATTTGCTAGTTCCTTTGATTTCTGTGTAAATATGAAAGGCGAACTTTAAATACATGTGTGGTCATGTTTAAACAGGATAGCGAAGAAATGAAAGAAAAAAAAAGCTATGTTTGTGGAAAAAAACCAACGGTGGTTTGAAACTGTTAGGGATTAATAGGATTCTAAAAGGTTTAGAGCTGATAGATAATTCAAGAATCATGTATATCACCTTCCTGGTCGGGATGGCTAAGTGGTAGAGCATGATTTCCCATCAGGGCACATGCCAGGGTTGCTGGCTCCATCCCTAATAGGGGGCGTGCAGGAGGCAGCTGATCAGTGATTCTCATCATTGATGTTTCTACCTCTCCCTCCCTCTCCACCATCAATAAAAATGTATTCAATTGGGAAACTGTTAAAAGAAAGAAAGAGAAAGAGAGAGAGAGAGAGAGAGAGAGAGAGAGAGAGAGAGAGAGAGAGAGAAAGAAAGAGAGAGAAAGGAAGGAAGGAAGGAAGGAAGGAAGGAAGGAAGGAAGGAAGGAAGGAAGAAAGAAAGAAAGAAAGAAAGAAAGAAAGAAAGAAAGAAAGAAAGAAAGAAAGAAAGAAAGAAAGGCCCTGACCGGTTTGGCCCAGTGGATAGAGCGTCGGCCTGCGGACTGAAGGGTCCCAGGTTCGATTCCGGTCAAGGGCATGTACCTTGGTGGCGGGCGCATCCCCAGTAGGAGGTGTGCAGGAGGCAGCTGATCGATGTCTCTCTCTCATCGATGTTTCTAACTCTCTATCCCTCTCCCTTCCTCTCTGTAAAATATCAATAAAATCTATTTTAAAAAAGAAAGAAAGAAACGCCCCCTGGAGGAACCAACCCCAGCCTCTCTCCCTGATCACGCGCTTCCTCTTCTGGGTCCACCCAGCACCGTCTCTGCGTCTTTGAACCTGGGGATGCTCACGCACAGTGTACAGACGGGCAGGGCACCACGCTGTCAAGCGTTTCCAGAGCCTGGATTCCAGCTTTGAGTCCCAGTAGGGGGCCGGGAATCAAAGCCCGTTCCACTCCATGATGATTAACCAGAATTACCATCAAAGGTACGAGGGGAGAGGAGGGGGCGTGCTTCCTCGGGCTGCAAACGCCGTGATTTCTGCGGTGGGTGTGCCCGGCGAAGGCATGGCCGCGTCACCCCGAAACGTTCAGCGAGGCCTCGCTGGGATCGGTCCCCTGGGTCTCCTCTCCTGGTGAGCACTGCTTCCTTCTCCATGGCCCTTGGCTGCATGTTCCCCACCTGCCTCTGAGGGGAGTAAGTGACACAGTGACAGCTCAGGTCTGTGAGCGGAAGGACTGGCCCAGCCGCTGAGCAGTTACCTGCAGCCGACTCCCAGATGCCCCGGCCCCGGCTCTTCTTCCCACGCGAGAGAGCCAGACCAGGGCTCCGTGTGCTCCTGGAGGTTCTTCAAAGTCTTTAAACAAGCTCGTTAACAGAGCAAGCAGCTAATTGCTTATATTGCCGAACAGTATTTGTTTAAAGAAATCAATTAACAGAAGGATGTATGGGGCCCTTTCTGAAGAGCTCCTTGGCAGCACCAAACACAGCAGTATCAGTCGTAGCTTCCAGTCCCACTGCACGATTCTGCATTGAACAATGCCCCGTGGTTGAGGGTCGACCCAGGAACCAAGAGGTCACCGGTTCAGTTCCCAGTCAGGGCACAGGCCCAGGGCTGTGGGCTCCATCCCCAATGTGGGGCGAGCAGGAGGCAGCCGATCCATGATTCTCTCTCATCATTGATGCTTCTCTCTCTCTTTCCCCCTCTACCTCCCTTCTCCTCTCTCTAAAAGGCAATAAAATCATATATTTTTGAAAATTCCCCACCTTGAGGTTTTCTGAACGTGAAAGCCACAGGCTCAATCTCTAAGCAAAGACCATTTCCAAAGTCTCCTTCGCTGGAGTCAGACCAGGGAGAGCCGCAGCTGTTCCTGCAGGAGGGAGAGGTTACCCTTGCTCCTCATTATGGCAACTGCACTTCCCCGACACGGAGTTGTATTCCACTCCACCCCCCCCCCCCAGCCCCTCTCTCATCTCCACACGACCCCACTTCTTCTTGGCAATGACCGAAGGAAAAGATGAATCGTCAAATAAATACGTACATTTAAACCGTACTTCTGAGTCCTGTGTAAGAAAAGACTAGGGCACTGGTCAGCAAACCACGGCTCGCGAGCCACATGCGGCTCTTGGGCCCCTTGAGTGTGGCTCTTCCACAAAATACCACGACCTGGGTGAGTCTATGTTGAAGAAGTGGCGTTAGAAGAAGATTAAGTTTAAAAAATGTGGCTCTCCAAAGAAATTCCAATCGTTGTCCTATTGGTATTTGGCTCTGTGGACTGATGAGTTTGCCGGCCACTGGACTAGGGAGCCCGGCCGGAGTGGCTCAGTGCTTGAGTGTGGACCCATGCACCAGGAGGTCACGGTTCGATTCCCGGCCAGGGCACAGGCCCGGGTTGTGGGCTCCATGCCCGGTGCGGGGCGTGCAGGAGGCAGCCGATCCATGATTCTCTCTCATCATGGATGTTTCTCTCTCTCTCTCCCTCTCCCTTCCTCTCTGAAGTCACTAAACATATTTAGTTCCAAAGAAAGAAAAGACTGGGGAGCTACCAGAGGAAAAGGGAGGCACGGGTGAGGACAGAATCTCCCGGAGAGCAGGTGGCTGAGCCATGGCTGCTGTAGGGTGTGAGGCATGGAGACCCAGTGAGCTCCAGGGTGCCCCTCCGCCACAGCGCTCAGGCCTCTGTGTCCAGAGTCACAGATACAGGGAAGGCGGGATGCACCCGCATGGTGGGGACGCACCCCGCGTGGAAGGCCAAGTGGGCGTCCTGCATCTGCTCGGGAAGGTGTAGCGCGTTTCAGAATAAGGAGCGATTCCTTTGGTGGAAGAACCCTCCAGAAAAGGGGCAGGGCGGAGTCAGAGCTTTGGTCAGCGCATCCCCGGGCCAGGCCCACGCCACGTTCAGGGCGAGCCTTGAGCGCCCGCCCCGGCCACCCTGGATGCTGCTCACTTGTTAGGCGGCGGGACCTTCACTGACGGACAAGGCGCTGGAACGGCAGCAGCGGGTTCTCCTGGTGCATCTCGTACTGTGTTTAAGGAGAAGACGTGCTTAATCGGAAGTATTCCCCTGCAGCCCCAGCACAGCCGTGGGTTCCTCTGTGGGAGCAGGAGTGGGGCCCGGGCTTGGGCCCCTTTTCATTCCCGGGGCAGAGCCCTGAGCAGGGGGCAGCCAGGCTTCCTCCCCCTCCCCTCCCCCTCCCCTCCCCCTCCCTCCACTCCAAGATGCAGGCCATCTCCCACCAGGAAAAACAATCCATGGATTCGGGAGAAGACGGGAGGAAGTGTGTGCAAATAGCCCATCGGAAGCTGTGAGGGGATCTCTCTTGGCCCCCGTGACCTCCTGTCCTGACCTCCCCTTCCTTCTCTCCATCCCCCTGGACTCCTGGGGATCCCCACAAATACTGTGTGTGTGTGTGTGTGTGTGTGTGTGTGTGTGTGGTAAGAACATTTAACATTAAACATCCCCCCCCCACCCCCTTGGAGAGTAAAAATGTGTTGTCCAACAAATGTCCATCTTCGAGGAGTCTCCACAGGGCAGTCCTTCCTTCCTCTCTCACCCTGTGGTCTCTGTCCCCCATTGGCTCCTCTGTGGGGGTGTGGCCCCGGGTCCAAGCAGCAAGGACCCCCCCACCCCACAATTCAGCGTGGCCAGGAGAGAGCCCTGCACCCATTTCCCCCCAAGCTCCGCCACAGGAAAGACGCCAGGCGGTCCCTGGCAGACCCCCGATGTCTGCTCTAAATGTCAGGAAAAGAAGCATGGAACCCACAGAGGCGCCTGGTCCGCGTGGGAACGGCCCGTTCCAAAGAGCAGGATGGGAGGGAGACCCGAGACCCTGGCACCGGGGCACAGTCAGAGGGAACCTAAGGCAGGGCGGTCGCTGTGGAAACCCACACGGAGATCCCCGGAAACCGTAACGGCAGCACCAGCGTGGCCAGCAGCCCCGCTCCTGGGAGTTTCTCCGAAGGAGAGGCATCGGGGGCCTCGGCAGCTGCCTGCACCCCATGTCCCTGCAGCCTCTTCCACAGCATCCGGACTGCAGCACCCGGCCGCCGGCCCAGTGCGCGGACGTAGGAAGGTCTGAGCCTCAGGGGGGTTACCCGGCCTTAGAGGGGGCGGCCCTGCCCTCGGGCGCCGGGGGACTGCGGGACAGACGGACAGACAAGTCTTACGTGGCTGTTCACATGGCGTTTCTACAGCTGTCCTTCTGCGGAAGCCCGAGTGGAATGGTGGCCGCGGGGACGGGGCGGTCCAGGGGGAGGAACAGCTGTTGTCCAATGGGGATCAGGCGTCAGTGCTGCAGGAGAGTAAGTTCTGGAGTTTTCTGTAAGACCTGCGCCTTGTGCTCAGTACTGTGCTGTGTGAACATGTTTGGAAGATAGATCACATGTTAAGTATTTCTACCATGCACACACACATACACACACACAGACACACACACAGACACACATGAACACAAGGAAACCGGGAGGTGGTGGGTGTGTCTGTTGCCGTGGTGGGGGTCCTGGCATCACAGGCACACACACATGCACACACACACACGCACACACACACGCACACAGACATACATGGACACAAGGGAACCGGGAGGCGGTGGGTATGTCTGTTGCCGTGGTGGGGGTCCTGGCATCACAGGCACACGCATATGTCCGTACTCACGGGACTGTGCGGGTTACACACGAGCCGTTTGCTGTTTACCGACCGGACGTTGATAAGCCTGGGTTTAAAGGCCACCGGCATGGACCTGGAGATGAGAGAGGGACAGGCAGACCGCTGGCATTATTCCATTTTACGTTGCCAGCCTCTCTGTCGTGCGGCTGAAGAAGATTAAAGTTTAGGGCGTTACTTACCCAACGAGGCTGCGAAGGTTTAAACTGGAGGTTGCCCTCCCCGGCACGTTGGGGCCGAAGCCCTGACCGTCACATGAGAAGGTCAAGCACAGCGAACACAGCCGCCGAGTGTAGGCCCGGCCTCGCCTCTGCTGCATAAGCGGCCGCCTGATCCCTGTGCCCAGAGCCGCAGTCTTCCCTCCGCCTTCCGCTCCGACCATCAGTGGCCCCGGTCGGGACGGGGTCCGGCCCGCGCTGTCCACACTGGCCTCCAAGGGCTCTCACTTTCTCCCGGAGACAAGAGGGACTGCTCGGCACAGTGCGGTGCTGCCGGCCGTGCGGACATCCCGGCCGCTGCTCTCAGGGCGCCGGGGCCTGGGGTGCTGCCTGCTGGTGGACGCCTCCTCGGGGTGGCCGTGGCTCCGGGGCCTGGGGTGCTGTGTGCTGTGGATGCCTCTTCGGGGGTGGACGTGGCTCTGGGGCCTGGGGTGCTGTGTGCTGTGGATGCCTCTTCGGGGGTGGCCGTGGCTCTGGGGCCTGGGGTGCTGTGTGCTGTGGACGCCTTTTCGGGGATGGCCGTGGCTCTGGGGCCTGGGGTGCTGTGTGCAGTGGACGCCTCCTCGGGGTGGCCGTGGCTCTGGGGTTTGGGGTGCTGGGTGCTATGGACGCCTCCTCGGGGGTGGCCGTGGCTCTGGGGCCTGGGGTGCTGTGTGCAGTGGACGCCTCCTCGGGGGTGGCCGTGGCTCTGGGGCCTGGGGTGCTGTGTGCTGTGGACGCCTCCTTGGGGGTGGCCGTGGCGCTGGGGCCTGGGGTGCTGTGTGCTGTGGACGCCTCCTCGGGGTGGCCGTGGCTCTGGGGTTTGGGGTGCTGTGTGCTGTGGATGCCTCTTCGGGGGTGGCCGTGGCTCTGGGGCCTGGGGTGCTGTGTGCAGTGGACGCCTCCTCGGGGTGGCCGTGGCTCTGGGGTTTGGGGTGCTGTGTGCTGTGGATGCCTCTTCGGGGGTGGACGTGGCTCTGGGGCCTGGGGTGCTGTGTGCTGTGGACGCCTCCTCGGGGGTGGCCGTGGCTCCGGGGCCTGGGGTGTGTGTGCTGTGGACGCCTCCTCGGGGTGGCCGTGGCTCTGGGGTTTGGGGTGCTGTGTGCTGTGGACGCCTCCTCGGGGTGGCCGTGGCTCTGGGGTTTGGGGTGCTGTGTGCTGTGGACGCCTCCTCGGGGTGGCCGTGGCTCTGGGGCCTGGGGTGCTGTCAGCTGGTGGATACCTCCTCGGGGTGGCCGTGGCTCTGGGGCCTGGGGTGCTGTGTGCTGTGGACGCCTCCTCGGGGTGGCCGTGGCTCTGGGGCCTGGGGTGCTGTGTGCTGTGGAGGCCTCTTCGGGGTGGCCGTGGCTCCGGGGTTTGGGGTGTTGTTAGCTGGTGGACGCCTCCTCGGGGTGGCCGTGGTGCCGGGAGGCAGGTCAGCTGGCAGAGCGCCCACTCCGTCCCCACCATGCTGCGTCCTGGGCCCCGGCTCCGGCGTGCTCCTAGCTCGTTCTGCAGTACCTACGCCATCCGTGTGCGGTGTGTGTCCTGTACATGTTTGTGCGTGAAGAGCTCGCTGGTGCTCTCCGTTCTGGGACGTCCCTGCAGCTGTGTGGGCGCGGGGCGGGCGTCGGCCTCACAGACTCGCCATCTCGTGTGTACCTGCCCCTTTCAAGCAGCAGCCCCCAGGGACCGGCTCCTGTCCTCAGTGCCTGTGACAGTCAGAGCAGCTCACCTCACTGCGTTTAGGAAGAAGAAGAAAGAATGTGAGTTCCCAGACAGTTTTCAGTTTGAGTATCTAGACCAGGGGTGGGCAAACTTTTTGACTCGAGGGCCACAATGGGTTCTTAAACTGGACCGGAGGGCCGGAACAAAAGCATGGATGGAGTGTTTGTGTGAACTAATATAAATTCAAAGTAAAGGAGCGGAGGGGAGAGCAAGAGAACCGGATAGAACAGCCGGATCCGGCCCGCGGGCCATAGTTTGTCCACGGCTGATCTAGACAAAGAACAATGACGAAAGTAGCGTAAGTTCCTGAGCGGGATTTAAAAATACACATTTTAGCCCGGCCGGCGTGGCTCAGTGGATAGAGCGTCGGCCTGCAGACGGAAGGGTCCCGGGTTCGATTCCGGTCAAGGGCATGTACGTTGGTTGCGGGCACATCCCCAGTGGGGGGTGTGCAGGAGGCAGCAGATCGATGTTTCTCTCTCATCGATGTTTCTAACTCTCTATCCCTCTCCCTTCCTCTCTGTAAAAAATCAATAAAATATATTTAAAAAAAATACACATTTCAGCCTGGCCGGCGGGGCTCAGGGGTTGAACATTGACCTATGAGCCAGGAGGTCACGATTAGATTCCCGGTCAGGGCACAGGCCTGGGTTGTGGGCTCCATCCCCAGTAGGGGGCATGCAGGAGGCAGCCGATCAGTGATTCCCTCTCATCTTTGATTCTCTCTCTCTCTCTCTCTCTCTCTCTCTCTCTCTCTCTCCCTCTGCCTTCCTCTCTGAAATCAATTAGAAAATAATTTAAAAAATAAAACACACTAAACACACTTTTCAGAAAGGAGCCGCTAGGCACCCCGAGCGTGAACATTAGCCGGTGTCCTGCCCCCCACCTTCTCCATAGCAGCCCAGGCCTGGCCCTCGGCCGCCCCCCTGGCTCCCCTGGTCTCTGTCTTCTCGGGGCCCGGCCCCCTCACCCGCCACCCTTCCCGGCGGCACGGTGTCCCACCGACATTTCCATCTCCCACCCTCAACCCACACACCCTCCTCCTGGGCATGCGACGGCTTCAGTCCTGCGAATGTTGGGGTGGACGCTGGGGTTCAGGATGGTATCCGCCCATGGCTCTGGGCTTTTGAGAACGAAGAGTGGGTGCGTGACTGACCTATGAAACAGGGCTGCGTGCTTATTCCGGTGAGTCACGTGACAGTGAGCTCTGCCTGTTGTGTGTTGGTTCCGAGTGTCTGATGAGCCAGAGCCACTCGGGGCAGAGGGCTGAGGCGTAGGCACGCTGACCCTCTCTCAGGCATCCTCAAACTACGGCCCGCGGGCCACATGCGGCCCGCCGAGGACATGGATCCGGCCCGCTGGGGGCCGCTGCCTGTCCTGCTTAGCAGCCGACGCGTCCCGGGCCCGCAGTGCACATAGGAATTTGTTCATAGTTTTTTTTTTTAACTATAGTCCGGCCCTCCCACGGTCTGAGGGACAGGGAACTGGCCCCCTGTTTAAAAAGTTTGAGGACCCCTGCTCTATGGCCTAGCTGAGCAACGCGTGCATCCCTTTTACCCGGGGGTCCGAGGGAAACTCGGCGCCCGTCCCCCTGCTCTCGGTGGACATGGCGCAGATTGCAGGAGGAATAAGTCCCCTCGGACCGCGGGAGACCTGCCTACAAACGTGAGCACTCCGGGAGACAAGAGCTGTGGCTGCGGACCCACAGCCTTCGTGTTCGCCTTTGCGCTGTAAGCCACTCCGGTTGGCAAATGGTTATGGGCTGTTGGTTTAGGTAAAGAAGGAAATAGTTGAGAAGCTCAAAATGGTTCAATTTGCCAAAAAGTAGCAGGATTCCCTCTCTCCCGGAAACCCCCTTTGTGTGTGGGAGAAACGGGGGCTCTGACGTCCACCCTGGTGGCTTTAACTCTTGGGAAGGTAAATATCTGTAGGTTTGGGGAAGAGGGATGCTACTTCTTATGCAGACTTATTATTCAGGAAGATACTTATTATTCAGGAAGGAAGGGTGAAATCTTGACACCTCTTATGCTATGTATTTTTGAACCAGTTAACTTATTTTTTAATATATATATTTTGGGCCAGTTAACTTATTTTTTAATATATATATTTTGGATTTCAGAGAGGAAGGGAGAGGGAGAGAGAGATAGAGACATCAATGATGAGAGAGAAGCATGGATCGACTGCCTCCTGCACGCCCCCCTCCACCCTGGGGATGGAGCCCACAACCTGGGCATGTGTCCTGATTGGGAATCGAACCGTGACCCCCTGGTTCATAGGTCAATGCTCAACCACCGGGCCACGCTGGCCGGCCCACCCCCCTTTTGTAAGCAGCATTTTCTCCACATCAGTGGCCCATTACACACCATGCTCTTCCTGAGATATCTCCTGTTTCTTCCGTCGGTCACTTGCCTTTGGTTCTTGCTGTGGACTGAACGTGCGTCCGCAGAAGCCATAGGTTGAAGCCCAACCCCAGATGTGATGTCAGCGGTTGGGAAGGTGACGAAGTCACGAGGGTGGAGCCCACATGAGGGGGGTCAGGGCCCTTGTGAAGGAGACCCCCAGCTCCCAGTCCCACCCCCCCCACCGTGAGAACACACGGGGGGAGTCAGCGGTCTGCAGCCAGAGCCCCACACGGGCACCCTCCTCTCTGGCCTTGGCTTCCAGAACTACGAGAAATAAATGTCTGTTTTTTGTTTTGTTTTTTTAAATATATTTTATTGATTTTTTACAGAGAGCAAGGGAGAGGGATAGAGAGAGAAACATTGATCAGCTGCCTCCTGCACACCTCCTACTGGGGATGTGCCCGCCACCAAGGTACATGCCCTTGACCGGAATCGAACCTGGGACCCTTCAGTCCGCAGGCCGACGCTCTATCCACTGAGCCACACCGGTTTCGGCAAATGTCTGTTTGTATAAGCCTCCCAGGTGACGGTGCTTTATCCCAAGAGCCCAGCCAGCCGAACAGAGTCCTGGCTTCCCTGTCAGTAGCTAAAACGGACGGTGCACGCCCTGCAAAGTTATGTTTGAAGAACAGGTGACTGGAATCAATGGCTCTGTAAATAGGAATAATTACTCATGAATAAAGATGCAGTGATCCAAAGGACAAGCTGTTTAGGTAGCATCTGTGTTTGGAGACTTTATATTTATCCGCTTGGAAAAAAAAAAACCCACACATTTTATTAAGCTGTTATTTTAGGAGCTCAGCACATGCCCGGCCTTTCGCGGTGTGCTTTCGGACGGGCAGTTCCCCCGCGGCGTCTGGGTTTCCCGGAGACACTGTCATAGTCCCAGGACTATTCCTCCTGCAATCTGCGCCATGTCCACTGAGAGCAGGGGGACGGGCACCGAGTTTCCCTCGGACCCCCGGGTAAAAGGGATGCACGCGTTGCTCAGCTAGGCGATAGAGCAGGGATCCTCAAACGTTTTAAACAGGGGGCCAGTTCCCTGTCCCTCAGACCGTGGGAGGGCCGGACTATCGTTTAAAAAAAACAACTATGAACAAATTCCTATGCGCACTGGAGCAACGGCCGAGATAAAATGTCTGTTCCATCCATGAAACGCGTGACTCACATGGAACCATCTTTCTATAAAATCCTCTCCACACAGCCCTGGCCGGTGTGGCTCAGTGGACAGAGCGTCGGCCTGCGGACGGAAGGGTCCCGGGTTTGATTCTGGTCAAGGGCATGTACCTTGGTTGCGGGCACATCCCCAGTGGGAGGTGTGCAGGAGGCAGCTGATGGATGTTTCTCTCTCATCGATGTTTCTAACTCTCTATCCCTCTCCCTTCCTCTCTGTAAAAAAAAATCAATAAAATATATTTTAAAAATTTAAAAACAAAACAAAAATCTCCCCACATAGAGACGTCTTTGGAAAGGCAGTTACACCCAGGTTCGTGCCTTGACTGCAGTTTGTCAGGACGTATATTGCCGCCACCTGGGGCAGGGGTGGGCAAACTTTTTGACTCGAGGGCCACCATGGGTTCTTAAACTGGACCGGAGGGCCGGAACAAAAGCATGGATGGAGTGTTTGTGTGAACTGATATAAATTCAAAGTCAAGGAGCGGAGGGGAGAGCAAGAGAACCGGATAGAACAGCCGGATCCGGCCCGCGGGCCGTAGTTTGCCCACGGCTGGGCTAGTCCGAGAGGCAGTGACGGAGCGTTGGATGGGAAGCGAGGGTCCTAGAAGCTGTTGCCAGCAGCCACGCGGAGATGTGGCTTCGACGCGGCCCCGCTCGCTGCTCGCAGCGCTCCTTACAGAAGAGCCGTTGGGATGGGCTCCGTCCCAGGAGCATTCCCCGTGAACAGTGCCGGGCGCACGACTAAAACACACACATTTCCTGAGGTTGCTGCCAGGATAGGGATCCCCGCGTACAGGGGGCGCCCTGAGCTTGGCAGGAGGTTACAGCGCTGTGGACTTGGGGGTGATGTACGCCACCTCCACGTGCAGAAGCTCGTGCCAAAAGGAGCGTCATTGCACCCCCACAGGACGCTAACGGCCCCTATGGCAGCCCTGGGAGCGCCCCATTGGAAGTCACTGAGCGTTCCCGGACACAAGTCCAAGCAGCGCGCACCGAGGAGACAGTGGCTGCAAGCGGCTCCCGGCTCTCAGGCAACGCCGCTTGAAGGCGGCACAGGTCCTCAGCCCCACCCGCCGCGCTTACTCTCCGTCTCCAGCACCGTCCCAGCCCCCGCCCAGTTACGATGCGTCGATAATTACGAATCTGTTAGGATGGTCCTCGGCGATTTGGTTTTGAAAAAAAAAAAATGCATTCACGTATTGTCAGAATAGAAAAGATAAAAAATAAACACGAGTCAACCCAGAGCCACGGGAAAGAACTTGATCTTTATCCGTGTTTCCCGACCCTGGTTAGCCTCCGTCTGTCCGTCCGTCCGTCCTTCCTCACCTCCTCACGTCGGACTGACTGTCTCTGGGCGGCATCTGCCTCCCAGTCCTCCATCCCAGCCACAGCCTCAGCATCTGCTTTCCCAGCCCTACCCCAAGCATCCTGGTCTTTCTGGGAATCTTTTCTTAAGTCTTTTTTAACATACTTATTGATTTCAGAGAGGAAGGGAGAGGGAGAGGGACAGAAACATCAACGATGAGAGAGAATCATGGATCGGCTGCCTCCGGCACGCCCCCTACTGGGGATGGAATTTGTAACCCAGGCATGTGCCCTGACCAGCAATGGAACCGTGACCTCCTGGTTCATGGGTTGACGCCCAACCACTGAGCCACACTGGCCGGCCCATATTTTTTTTTTAAATATATATATTTTTTTTAAAATATATTTTATTGTTTTTTTACAGAGAGGAAGGGAGAGGAATAGAGAGTTAGAAACATCGATGAGAGAGAAACATCCATCAGCTGCCTCCTGCACACCTCCCACTGGGGATGTGCCCGCAACCAAGGTACATGCCCTTGACCGGAATCGAACCCGGGACCCTTCCGTCCGCAGGCCGAAGCTCTATCCACTGAGCCACACCGGTTTCGGCTCACGTCGCTTCGTTTTAAATAGCTCAGGAGTGTGATCTGAACCATCCTCCCGGCTGGCAAAGGAGACCGTCATCAGATGTGCGTCTGAGAGATTTCCCACGCTTCCCGTCGGACCCCCCAACCTAAAGCCGAAGGTTTTAGCCATCCATAGGAGCGGGACGATGTGCTGACCTCATTTCACGGTGCAGACCAGGTACCGCGGTGCCATTTCCCGCCATCCCTCTCCTGAGCTTGGCAAGGGCGCCACGCTCTCGCACACCCACTGCTGCATCTATCAATTCAACTGCTTATCGCGAAAGTCACCCAACCTTAGCATTCAAGGAGATATTAGGTTGGCAACCAGTTCTTCAGATCCAACCGTTTCAATGTTAACAAACACACCGCATGATGGTACGTCCAAGGGAGGGAGCTGCTATGGAAACACCACTGTGTCACCAAGCCACACAGGCCCCCTGGGATTTAAGCGAATTGTCTTAACGACATGGGCACTGGGCGTTCCGAATTCCTGACCGGAAGCCGCCGTCCAGGGTCGGGCTCCAAACCCAACGTGAGGGCCGGGCCACGCTCCCCATCACTTTCTCACGTGACTTTTATGCTGAGCCTGAGACTCCTCCTTATTCCTCTTGTTTCCAGTTCTCACATGTGATGAGACGCTGAATACGTACAACTAGAAATAACGCCCGCCTCGCTCTGCACAACTCAGCCCCATCTCTGTCCTTTGTATTTTTTAATACATTTTATTGATTTTCTACAGAGAGGAAGGGAGAGGGATAGAGAGTTAGAAACATCGATGTGAGAGAAACATCGATCAGCTGCCTCCTGCACACCCCCCACTGGGAATGTGCCCGCAACCAAGGTACATGCCCTTGACCGGAATCGAACCTGGGACCCTTGAGTCCGCAGGCCGACGCTCTATCCACTGAGCCAAACGGGCCAGGGCCCCATCTCTACTCTTTAAACCCTTCCTGATGGCCTGGTTCCGAGTGTCACCGTATTCAGGCCTCTGTCGGAGATCATCCTGGCTTGTCAGTGTCGTCCTGAGAGATTCCAAACGAACGCCTGTGAGCCTCTCACACTTCCCATTCGAGAACATTCTACCAGCACACCCGGGCTAAGTTCTATTTGGGAAACCGTGTGAGTCATACTTCCATTTCCCACTTGACAACGAAGACCCCTGTGCTTGGTGGGTGTGTTGTCCTGTTCCCATTCCTCCGTGTTGGAGGCTGAGGCTAAACGGCTCATCCTCGTTGAGCTCACGTCCTTCCATACTGTCCTCTTGTTACAGCGTCGCTCGGATGCCCGAGGGTCCGGACGCCTGTTTGTTTCTGTCAGCTGCCATGGTAACGTTGGTTTCATCATATATCGTTTCCCTTAACGTCACAGAAAGTATTGACAGCCTTAAGTGAGGAACTAGTTTTCAAAAGATTTTTTAATTGATCTTTAGAGAAAGAGGAAGGGAGCAGGACAGAGAGAGAGAGAAACATCAACGTCAGAGCGGAACATCTATCGGCAGCCGCCTGCAGGACCCCGACCAGGGTCAAGGCGGCACCGGGCATGTGCCCTGACTAGGAACGGAGCGGGCAACCTGGGGGTGCACAGGGCGATGCCCAGCCACCAAGCCACGCTGGCCGGGGCCGTATGAACTATGATTGAAACTCAACTTCTAGGGAAGACCTGGGCTCTGATCTTGGATTCCTGAAGGAGACTCCCATAGATCCTGGGGGCCCCATAGTAAGAATAACACAGCATCCTCTGCCTGCGTGGGACCCACCTAAAGAAGATGTCCACGGCTCTCATTTCTCTCACTTGGAAGGCGTGCCAGTTACATTCGATCTCAAAGAGAAAGTGAAACAAAATCCAAACTAATGAGAAGCCAGCCCAAAACAAATAAAAAACACAAACGGATGTGTTAACATGCAAATTTGGGAAACAGCACAACGTAGTTACTATTCACTTTCAGAGTTGTTCCTTAAAAAGTGATTAGCCCCTGCCAAAACCGGTTTGGCTCAGTGGATAGAGCGTCGGCCTGCGGACTGAAAGGTCCCAGGTTCGATTCCGGTCAAGGGCATGTACCTTGGGTGCGGGCACATCCCCAGTGGGGGGTGTGCAGGAGGCAGCTGATGGATGTTTCTCTCTCATCGATGTTTCTAACTCTCTATCCCTCTCCCTTCCTCTCTGTAAAAAAATCAATAAAATATATTAAAAAAAT
The DNA here is from genome assembly GCF_963455305.1 of Plecotus auritus. Taxonomy (NCBI): domain Eukaryota; kingdom Metazoa; phylum Chordata; class Mammalia; order Chiroptera; family Vespertilionidae; genus Plecotus; species Plecotus auritus. Next base: position 1,656,307 of record NC_137772.1, read on the forward strand.
AAATAAATAAAGTGATTAGCCCGGTGGGCATGGCTCTGTGGTTGAGCATTGACCTATGAACCAGGAGGTCCTGGTTCGATTCCTGGTCAGGGCACATGCCCGGGTTGCGGGCTCGATCCCCGGTGTGGGGCGTGCAGGAGGCAGCCGATCCATGGTTCTCTCTCATCATGGGTGTTTCTATCTCTCTCTCCCTCTCCCTCCCGCTCTCTGAAATCAATAAAAATATATTTTTAAAAAAGTAGTAAAATGTGCCAGTTCTCAAAAATACAGCGCCAGATGGTTACGATCCTACAGGGGATAAACAAAGTTGATGTTTTTAAAAGTAAAAATATAAAATTTCCTCGGTGAGCTGCAGGCATTCCAAGGACTGGGAGGCACTGCCGTGGTCAACGTGAGTTTGCCCGGGGGGTCAGCTCACCGGGCTCAAATTCCAAAGCAGCGCAGACAGGTCGGGCACCCACCTCTCACAGAAGGCGGCCGTGACCGTGTTCCTTGTTGAAATCGCGAAATGCGTGCACCTGATTCAGCTGGCATCCCGAACGGCATGCGCTCTCCGTTATCCCCTCTGTAAATGTCTACTTTCCCGGAAGGTCTGTCTGCCCACTTTTTGCAGTTAACACAGCATCGATCGTCTGCTTCACTTAGAACCCATTACTTGTTAATGATTTTCTCTTTTTATACCATTTTTGCTTAACAGGCAGGACATGCTTTGAAGGCTCATGTATTTGATATTTATCGAATGCCTACTCTGTGCACGTGTAAGCAAGAATATTCAGAGCGCTCATGTCAGTCAGAGTAATTAGCAATGAATGGCCATCCTAGGACAATAATGGCAAATTATACCAGACCCTCTGCACGGGAAACATGTCACAGATGGGACAGACATATGGAAAGGGGAAGGACTATTTGGCTGATTGGTTTTGAGTAAAAAATAGAATAACTACAAGTGGGGAGCGCATCTGTGTCAACAACGCATCAAGCCGGAGACTGAATAACGGAGCAGGAAGAGGACAGCAGGGAGTGTTCCTTTAATGCATGCCGGGCAGCAGAGCTGCGGAACGGTCCACGGTGCCGGGACCAGGACAGAATCTGCAGGCTGCTTGGTCTCGGGACATACTTGAACCTCTGAGTCTCAGGTCCCTCCTCTGTGAGGTGGAGTGACAGGAGCAGGCACTGCGGGGGGCTGTTGGAGAAACCCGATACGCCCTCGAGAACCATAAAGAGGACCCATCTCGTGAGTGAACATTAGGGCCAATTCGTTTACACGGACCAGAACTTTCCACGGCATCCCATCAAAGGTGTGTGAGGATCATCCAGACACCTGAGCGAAGGGACTCAGAGCGCTCAGCCCTGGAGACAAGCCGTTGTCATGACGATGGCATGAAGTGAACACAAATTCCCCCCTCAGTAACCAAGGTCATCTAGGGATGACCCCCCTCCCACATTTATTAGCCCATATGTAAACGAGCCATCCTTGCCCTGCCAGCGTGACTCAGTGGCCGAGTGTTGACCTATGAACCAGGAGGTCGTGGTTGGTTCGATTCCCAGTCAGGGCACGTGCCCCGGTTGCGGGCTGGATCCCCAGCAGGGGGCGTGCAGGAAGCAGCTGAGCAATGTCTCTCTCTCATCATTGATGTTTCTCTCTCTCTCTCCCTCTCCCTTTCTCTCTGAAACCAATAAAAATATATTCTTAGAAAAGGCCATCCACTAGGAATAAACATAAATCTTTTTTCAGTGTAGGAAAGGTTGGTTTTTATGTCTTCTCTTTAAGAAGCAGATGAAGTGTGCACCTGGCCAATGGCTTGGATCTCAGCAAGACTGACAGCGTGGCCAGCCAACCGGTGCTCTCCCGTGAATCAAGGCAAATTAATAAGGACTTTGGCCAATCCACTCCGGCCCTTGGGGGGAAGGGAGTGACAGATACTGGCAGAAAACCGCGGAAGCGCTGTTGGGTAGACAGATGCATCCCTCACTTTCCACGCAAATTATTAAAAAGGAATGATTTGAGGGCACTGCTCCGTGACCCACTGTGGGCGCGCCGGGGCGTTGATTTATGTGCTCTGAGAGGACAAGCTGTTTGGGAATGGGACTGACTCTAACTCTATCACTTTTTTTAGCTGAATTGTCACTGGGAAAAATTGGATTTTTAAGAAAGTAATGACTAGAGACCAATGTCATCTGACAAGGAGCACAGGGTGACCTCATCTCTGCAGGTGGAGGGCCGCCCCCGGCGAGCCGCGGGAGGGGGCTCCGTGTGTGAGGCCTCGCTGTCAGGAGGGATGAAGCCGGCCTCGTTTTATTTCCCAGACGGAATACAGCGCTCCATCGGCGCCGGTGTGACCTCTGTGACTTCTATCTGCAATGTCCTCTCCTTCTGAAATAATCAGAACAGACTTTTTTTTTTATTGAAAGGGAAGAAAATGTCCCTGAAAGGCTAGAGCTGGTTAAAGGGATCACGCCTCCCGAAACGCTTGTCCGCACCCCGCTGTGCGTGGAAAGCCAGGGATCCTGAGGCCGCATGTTCCTTTCAATTATAATGTCAAGTAAGGGACCGATGAGCAAGCACGAAGGTCCAAAGTCAAGGGAAAGGGGTCTCCACGTCATGCCACTAACGCAGGTCTCTCGTGACCCCACTCGTGTCGGACGCAGAGGTGTGTGTGTGAAGTTCAGTGTCAAGCATGAAGGACTCGCCTGTTCTAGGGAGATGAGGCAGAGAGTACATGGAAATACACGTGTGTCTGCGTCTTGGTTAGCACCAGCCGGACACCTAGACGACTCAGGCCGGACTGGAAGCTCGGCCCCTCGCTCTCTGTGTGACCTCGTCACCATCCACCCAGCAGACGGACACGTGGACACCCGGGCTAGTGCAGGTCACACGCTCCCCTTCGCATGGAAGCTGAATATCCACCAACATTAGCTGTTACTATGAACTCTCTCTCCCAGAAGACCAAACACTTCCGCTGAAGAACTCATTTCATCACTGCACCCCCCATCCTCACGGAAGACCGAGCAGTTTCTCCGGGCAACGGGGTCTCGGGGTCAGAAACCCTGTCAGAACATTGGCAGCAGAATTCTGCGATGCGTTCCTGTCCCGGAGCCCCTTCCCAGGAGGGGCTGGGCTTGAACTTGCTTCTCACCAATGGTGTGAGCCGGGGGTGGTGTCACTCCCTTGATGACGCTGTTAGAGGCCGTGGTGCAGGGGGTTTGCAGATGTAAAAAGGCCCCTGATCAGTGGGCCCCAAGTTATCATGAGGAAGTAGGTAAATGGCAATGTTTTTTAAACATTTATTTCAGAGAGGACGGGAGGGGCGAGAGAGAGAAACATCCATGAGGAGAGAGAATCAAGGACCGGCTGCCTCCTGCACACTCCCCACTGGGGATTGAGCCCGCACCTGGGCGTGTACCTGACCTGGTTCAACCGCTGAGCCACACCTGCCGGGCTTGGCTTTGTTTTATCATAAAAAACTAGTGGCCCGGGGCATCGAATTCGTGCACATTAAAAGGGGATTAATTAGAGGAAATAATTTAATATTGCTATTTGCCCTTTCTCTATAATAGAAGTGTCAGAGATGCAAGGAAATTAGTAAAATGTATATGAAAGCCTTCCTCCTGTCAGAGTCTGGGGCGCACCACGGGACCCAGAGTCAAGTCCCCGCCCACCTACATGCACCTCAAAATCACATGAGACCCAGACCCGGCCGGCCCCCCTCCTTTGGGCTAGATCCAGACCCGGCCAGTCCCACCCTTGTCAAGCCCTGCCAGGCAGGGGGCGTGGCCTCAGGTCCCCTGGTCTGGCGCCAGGATGGGGGGTGTGGCCTTAGGTCCCCCAGCCCAGACGGGGTGGGGGCGCGTGCCTTGAGGTCCTCCATCAAGCCCCGCCAGGATGGGGGACACGGCCTGAGGTCCCCCATCAAGCCCCACCAGGCAGGGGAGGCGCAGCCTCAGGTCCCCTGGCCCAGCACTGGGAGAGGGGTGCAGCCTCAGGTCCCCTGTCAAGCCCCGCTGGGTGGGGGCGTGGCCTGAGTTCCCCCGACCCAGCACTGGGGGTGCACCTTGAGGTTCCCCGTCAAGCCCTGCTGGGTGGGGGCGCGGCCTGAGTTCCCCCAACCCAGCACTGGGGGTGCACCTTGAGGTTCCCCGTCAAGCCCCACTGGGTGGGAGCATGGCCTGAGTTCCCCTGACCCAGCACTGGGGGTGCACCTTGAGGTCCCGTCAAGCCCCACTGGGTGGGAGCATGGCCTGAGTTCCCCTGACCCAGCACTGGGGGTGCACCTTGAGGTTCCCCGTCAAGCCCCGCTGGGTGGGGGCGTGGCCTGAGTTCCCCCGAACCAGCACTGGGGGTGCACCTTGAGGTCCCGTCAAGCCCCGCTGGGCGGGAGGAAGGAGCAATGTCGGTGGCTCCGTGTGGCTGCGCCCTCTTCACGTGTCCATATCTGAGCACGGCCGCAGGCACACGCTCCAGCCAAGGTCCGGTGCTGGCCACCTGCCTGCAGGCGCCACAGGAGACCTGGCTCAGGGGCCACAGCCAGAATCCCCAGCACGTTCTGGGGCTACGGGACCAGCAGGAGGGGGAGCGGGCGGCTGGTGGCTGCAGGGCGTGTCTGTGGGAGGACCAACTATCCCTCAGGAAGTCATGGGTGGATGGGAAGCATCCCTGCGCTTTCCGCCTGGTTGATGGCCCACTGCCTCGGCGTCGTGAATTCTGTCGTGGAAATAAAAGGCAGATGGGAGCAACACGTGCCCGTGCGTGCCACGTCCCTCGGCGTGTGACCCCCCCCCCCAGAATGAATGTGGGGCGTTCTTGAAGTATTCAGGGGCAATTATGGACGGCAGTGAAGGTGAATAGTTTTCCATTTACGATAAGGCTGCTGACGAACCAGTGTGTGACAGGGCGGATGATGATACAGATTTTCATGAAAATGCGCCGGGCCGTGATTATAGAAGCAGGACGTGGGCATGAGGATTGTGTGACAGGCGTGTGCATTGGAGCCCCGGAGTCTGTTTCAGGGCTGGCTTACCCCCCAGGCGCTGCAGACATGGAGGCAGGAGTAGAGGCCCTGGCCGGTGAGCTTGGTGGTTAGAGCGCCGTCCTGCTCACTGAAGGGTTGTGGGTTCGGTTCCCAGTCAAGGGTACGTTCCTGGATTGCAGTTTGGATCCCAGGCCCTGGTCGGGGCACATGCAGGAGGCAGCCACTCGATGTGTCTCTCTCACATCAATGTCTCTCTCTCTCATCAATGTCTCTCTCACATCAATGTCTCTCTCTCTCACATCAATGACTCTCTCACATCAATGTCTCTCTCACATCAATGTCTCTCTCACATCAATGTCTCTCTCTCTCATCAATGTCTCTCTCACATCAATGTCTCTCTCACATCAATGTCTCTCTCACATCAATGTCTCTCTCTCTCATCAATGTCTCTCTCACATCAATGTCTCTCTCACATCAATGTCTCTCTCTCATCAATGTCTCTCTCACATCAATGTCTCTCTCTCTCACATCAATGACTCTCTCACATCAATGTCTCTCTCACATCAATGTCTCTCTCACATCAATGTCGCTCTCTCTCACATCAATGTCTCTCTCACATCAATGTCTCTCTCACATCAATGTCTCTCTCTCATCAATGTCTCTCTCACATCAATGTCTCTCTCTCTCATCAATGTCTCTCTCACATCAATGACTCTCTCACATCAATGTCTCTCTCTCATCAATGTCTCTCTCACATCAATGTCTCTCTCTCTCACATCAATGTCTCTCTCACATCAATGTCTCTCTCACATTAATGTCTCTCTCACATCAATGTCTCTCTCTCATCAATGTCTCTCTCACATCAATGTCTCTCTCTCTCTCTCTCTCTCTCTCTCTCTCTCTCACACATCAATGTCTCTCTCTCTCTTTCTCTCCCCCTCTCCCTCCTTCCCTTACACTCTCTCTAAAAAAAAAAAAAAAATCAATGGAAAAAGTATCCTTGGGGGAGGATTAACAACCAAAAAAGTAGGAATCGTATATATTCACGTTATTCTTCCAGAGGAAATGGCATCCCGGATATTTTTATCTCACAGCCAAGTTCACCGCACAGGCAGGGCATGACGGGAGACATCCTGATGTAACACGTTCCGGACCCTGCCCCTGCGGGCCTACGAACCAGGATGTTCCCGACCAGGGTGTGGAAGGCAACACAAAACAGCGGGAAGCAAGCACACAGCTTGCGGCGTAAGGACCCACAGGGCCCACTCAGAGCCGCCCTGACGGAGACACGCAGGAGCGGCAGGTTCCGGCTCGTGTGGTGGGAAACCTGTGTTTGTCGCCGGCGGCCTCTGCGCGTTAATGAGTTCAGCGGCGATGCTGATGGATGGACGTCACCGGGGCACCGCGGCAGATGACTGACAGGCTCATTCTTAGTCTAGTTGACCGCCGGAAACATGAATTTAATTTCCCGGTGCCATTCAGTACAGCTGTGTGTGCCGTGTAACAGTGGAACCACGTCTTCTCCTCGCAGAGTCACGTTAAGGGACCCCGCCCCCCTGAATCTTCGTCCGCCCACTTTCTGAGCACACGGGGCTTTCTGTGGGATTCTCCCTGCACACCCTGCACAGGCGCCGCCGACTTGGTGTCTGCCTGCATTTACCGTGGCCTTGGGGACAGTCTCGTCTGCTTGCTTTATATTTATACTAGAGGCCCGGTGCACGAATTCGTGCACCAGTGGGGTCGCTCGGCCTGGCCTGTGGGATCAAGCCAAAACCAGCTCTCCCACATCCCCTGAGGGGTCCTGGATTGCAAGAGGGTACAAGCCAGGCCGAGGGACCCCACTAGTGCATGATCGGGGCCGGGGCGGGATGTGGGTGGTTGGCCAGCCAGGGAGGGTCCGCGGGAGGGCTCCAGGGCATATCTGGCCTGTCTTGCTGAGTCCTGATCAGCCGGACCTCAGCAGCAAGCTAACCTACCAGTCAGACCGTCTTCCCCTTGGTGGTCAGTGCACGTCATAGTGACTGGTCAACCGGTCGACTGTCTGCCTCCTGGTGGTCAGTGCACATCATAGCAAGCAGTTGAGCATCCTTAGCATATCATTCGCATATTACGCTTTGATTGGTTGAATGGCTGACTGGACACTTAGCATATTAGGCTTTTATTATATACTATGTATATGTGTGTGTGTGTGTGTGTGTGTGTGTGTATTGATTTCAGAGGGAAGGGAGAGGGAGAGAGATAAAAACATCAATGATGAGATAGAATCATTGATCAGCTGCCTCCTGCAGGCCCCAACTGGTGATGGAGCCCACAACCCAGGCGTGTGCCTTGACCAGGAATCAAACCATGACCTCCTGGTCCATAGGTCAAGGCTCGGCCATGGAGCCACACCAGCCGGGCTTTGCTTGTTTTTATCACGAGCCCTGGGGGGACGGTACCGGTTGGCCAAATGCCCAATCCCAGACGTGCCCTTCTATTGATTAGTTTCATAACACGGGTGTGCTGATTTTCCCTGGTAACCTAGATCCACATTCCCAAATGTTACGTCCTCCGCACCCCCTGTGTGCGCACACTCGCCTCGGGCCCAGGTCGGGGAGGGACAGCCTGCCTGAAGGCCACTGCCCTTTCCCTGCCGCTGGCCCTGCCCTGGACTGAGCTAGCCGAGGGCATCCTGAAGTAACACGTTCCGGACCCTGCCCCTGGCACCGCCCCCCAGGAGCAAAGGCGTGCAGCCCGCTAACCTGGGACCACCCACTGCGTCCGGGGGGAAAGGGCAGGGCATTCCTAGCCACATCTTCCAAGGCCCGCGTTCCTGCTCCCGGAGCCTGACCTTGGCCCATCGGCAGGCTGGACGCCACTGACCCCGCCGCCGGGCGTCAACCCGCCTGTCACTGCAGCGAACCCGGCTGCACTGACCGCAGGAAGGGCCAGTCGGTCCCGGACATTTTTATCTCACAGCCAAGTTCACCGCTACGGCAGGGCATGACGGGAGACATCCTGATGTAACACGTTCCGGACCCTGCCCCTGCAGGCCTACGAACCAGGATGTTCCCGACCGGGGAGGGGAGAGGCGCAGGGCCAGTTACACAATAGCGAGAGCTTCCAGGCTTGGGGAGACGGGCCCCTGTTGGGAGTCGCGGGTCCATGAAAGCCTGAGAGTGGGTCAGAGCCGTCAGGACCCCAGAGAACCTGGAGCAGACACCCCAGGTCCACACAGGAGGACGCCAGGTCTGGGGGGGCCATGGCCCTGTCCCGGGACCTCCACGGGCCTCGCCGTGGGGACAGGTGGCCGAGCAGGGAAGACGGGGACCTAGATGGTGGCAAGCCAGAGTGGAGTGTCCACGTCACCCAGATTCTCCACAATCTGAACGCCCCGTGGGGTGACCACTTACATACAAGCACAGTTTCAACGTGGCCTCTCAGGGTGGAGATGGTGAGAGGGACGGTGCGGGGAGCATGCAGCCTCAGTCCCAAGATGAAGTTAGACCTCAAGAGAGAAGAGCTTATTGTTTTATGAAATATCCAGTCGCCTTTGTTAAGTGAGAGGCTGTCTGGTATCGAACAGAGATGTCTTCGGTCTTTAAAAACCGTCGGCCTTCGGCACCCAGCCCTGCCACTGAAGTCTGACTTACACTTTAAAACGCATTGGATGATTGGGGGGCCTTGATGAGTAGGGTCATAGAGGTTTCAGTGTGGCTTCCAGATCTTTATGTTGCACCGTGGGCCCACCCCCCTAAGTCAGATCTTCTCCCGTCGCCTCAGATTAGGGCCCCCTTCTCCCCCACCCCTTCCTCTGGCAGCTGCCACACTGCTGTCGGTGCTCACAGATGTCCGTGCTCTATCCCACCTATGCGTGACACCCTGTGGCCCTTAGCTTTCTCTGACTGCGTATTTCCCTTCGCATAATGCTCTCAGGGGCCATCCACGTTGCTACAAATGGCGCTGTCCCACCTTCCTTAGGGCTGAGCAGTGTCCTATTGTGTGCATGGACCATGCCTCTGCATCCAGCCCTCTGTGGCAGGGCTCCTGGGCTGTGTCCGTGTCTTGGCCACCGTGAATAACGCTGCAGGGAACATAGGGGTGCACATAACTTGGGGAATGTATGATTTTGAGCTTTTAGTGTCTATACCAGGGGTTGGCAAACTTTTTGACTCGAGGGCCACAATGGGTTCTTACACTGGACCGGAGGGCCGGAACAAAAGCATGGATGGAGTGTTTGTGTGAACTAATATAAATTCAAAGGAAAGGAGCGGAGGGGCGAGCAAGAGAACCGGATAGAACAGCCGGATCTGGCCCGCGGGCCGTAGTTTGCCCAGGGCTGGTCTATACCCAGGAGAGGGGTTGCCAGGTCGTATGGTCGCTCTGTTCTTCATTTTTTGAGGGATCACAGACGGCTTCCCATAGTGGCTGTACCATCTACACTCCCACCAGCAGTGAGTGAGGGTTCCCTCCTTTCGACAGCCTCTCCAACACGTGTCATTGCTTGTCTTGTTGATGAGGGCTCTCGGACAGGTGTGAGGCGGAACCCCATTGTAGTTTTGATTTGCATTTCCCTAATTTCCAGGGAGGTGCAACATCTTTTCCTATATCTGTTGGCTGTTTGTGTGTATTCTTAGGAGAGGTGTCTATTCATGTCCAAAAAAAAACCCCAAAACCAAAACCACATGTCGCCGGCATGTCTGTATGAAATTGCTCCCCATCTGTGCTTTTAGAGAAATGAGTGGTTCTATTTCGATGCATACAATATAGAGAATGTTCCAGGCTTGGTGAAGAGTTAATCTATGATTGTCAAATTCAATTTTAATAACTTTCATCTTAACTAACTTGCTTTCGGTAGAGATAGAAACAGGATTTTGGCAATAGAGTGATTAAAAAAAAAAAAAAAAAAACACAAAACACCCTCCTATCTCCTTTTCCTAAAATCACCACTAAAAGTGCAAGCAGGCGACGTGTTTCTAATGGACCCATGGGGTCAGGGTCGGTTTTATCAAGCCCTCGGGGTGCCATTAACATTAGTCAAACTTCAAAGCCCCTCGGCAGAGGAGGCCGCCTAGAACATTCCACGCCTGACCTCGATTTCACAGCCGTGATTGGAAGTGCACTCGGCACCATCGCCCGCCTTGCCGTCAGCGCGCTTTCTGCTTCGTCTCCGCAGAACACAAACACGCCTTTATCTTCCCACGGGAGGTCTCACCACCGGGTGGAACGGAGGCCTCGTTAACCATTATGCATAAAAGCTCACCGAGTGAGGTTTCAGTGTGCATCAATGAACTGCCCTGGAGAGGGAAGGTTATTCATTCCCCTGCGTGCCCGCGGGCCTGTGGAAAACATCGACCTTCTTCTGTATATTTCGTGCTGCCTGCACGTCTTCAGAGGGACTTGTTCGCTGTGCCCCAAAGGAAAGAGTGGCCGGTCACCTCTGACTCTCCCTGTCACTCTGCACATGGCCCTGCGCTAATTCCGTAGGACAGCAGCGTTACAGAACACTTCCGCCTCGTGTCTCCGGGACACAGCGTCACTCCCGCGTCAGGATCGCCCCTTCCAGAGCATCCCGAAGGCCCCGGCTCCTCTGGACCCCGCCAGCTCCGATCCTTCACAAAGGGGTCGGGCGTCACATATGGGCAGGGCAGGAGGAGATGCAGAGGCAAAGACGGACCCTTGGTTCTACGCAGTACCCGCGGGGAACTGTGGGGTCCACCCCTAAAGACTGACCCCGGGAGACCTGTGCGTGACCTGTGGGACTCCCTCACGGATACCTGTCCCCCATTTGCACACGCTGACCCAGGCTTGGCGGCCACGGGGGGCCACACCCACAGCACAGGGCCGGGCCCCACAGCCCGTGGGGTTCTCCGAGCTCAGCGGTGACAGAGCAGAGCGTGCCCTTCACTCCGACCCCATCGGGTCTCCCCGCTGTTCCATCAGCACCCCCAGTTCCCGCTCACCCTTCCTGTGACTCCTCTTCTCTGTAACACGTGAAGGCCAGAGGTGAGACTTTTGGTAAATACCTTTTGCAATGATAATAGCATCTTTTCCTGACAGGTAAATTGTAAAACATTGTGTGCCAAAACTGGTTTGGCTCAGTGGATAGAGCGTCGGCCTGCGGACTGAAAGGTCCCGGGTTCGATTCCGGTCAAGGGCATGTACCTTGGTTGCGGGCACATCCCCCGTAGGAGGTGTGCAGGAGGCAGCTGATCGATGTTTCTCTCTCATCGATGTTTCTAACTCTCTATCCCTCTCCCTTCCTCTCTGTAAAAAATCAATAAAATATATTTAAAAAAAATAAAAATAAATAAAACAGTGTGGCCTCTGCCCCTGATCTCTGGGAGGGAGGGTCCATCAGAGCTGAGAGAAATCCCTCTGGGTTTTTTAAATACATTTTTATTGGTTTCAGAGGGGAAGGGAGAGGGAGAGAGAGAGAAAAGTCACTGAGGAGAGAGAATCATGGATCCGCTGCCTCCTGCACGCCCCCCACTGGGGATCCCTGACCAGGAATCAAACAGTGACCTCCTGGTTCATAGGTCAACGCTCAACCACTGAGCCACACCGGTCGGGCAATGACTACACTTTAAGGCAGGGGTCCTCCAACTTTTTAAACAGGGGGCCAGTTCACTGTCCCTCAGACCGTGGGAGGGCCGGACTATAGTTTAAAAAAAAAAACTATGAACAAATTCCTATGCGCACTGCGGGCCCGGGACGCGTCGGCTGCTAAGCAGGACAGGCAGCGGCACCTGGCGGGCCGGATCAATGTCCTCGGCGGGCCGCATGTGGCCCGCCGGCCGTAGTTTGAGGACCCCTGCTTTAAGGGGATGTGGGGGAGCTGGCTGAGCCCCGTGAGTGACATGCCCACCCCTGTGGGGGACCCACAGGTGCACACACATTCCCTTCACTGCCCCCGCCCACGCGCCTCCTCAGGAAGTGGGGCGTCGTCGATGCGACGTGGTGGCTCTGACGTGGGTTTCACGTGTGTGTGATGTTCCGGACGCCCTGCTTCCGTGCGGAGCGCTGACCGGCTTCTGTCTTTAGGTCTAGGGAGGGCCCTGTCCCCCAAATCCACGTGGGCCCTGCTTCTGCCCCAGGACCCTGACTCAGTGCTGGGAGTGGAGCTCCGGGGGGGAGGGGCCTGCAGGAGCCATCATCGGGGTCCAGTTCCCCGCTGGGCTGGGCTGTTCTCTAAGGTGTGGGGTCCTGGCTCTGGGAGGCTGCAGACGGACCCGCAGTGGGGACCCTGTGCTCCGGATGGCTGCGCCCCCAGAGGCTGGTGTCCTCTGAGGAAGGCTGCTCGCGGGGAACCTGTGGCCTCAGCAGTCAGCAGGGGCTCCAACTCAGTGCCCAAGGCCCTGCTGCCCGACCCCCTGCTGAGGGCACCGGCCCACGACCCTTTTCTCTTGGGAGACCCGCGGCAACGCTCTGCGCCCGGGACACAGGCCCGGGCAGTTGGAAAGACGGCCGCTGTGGGTCGCCAGCTTGCCACGCAGGCACACAGGTGCGTCTACTCCCATTTCAATCGCATTCACACGACTGTTTCCTCGTCAGCGATCACATCCGTCTGGACTTCATCTTTTCAGGTATTCTTGTCACTGTCGCCGTCCCAGCTGTATGAACGGGACGACGGGCTGGCAGGGGCTCATCGCCCTTGCCAATGGGCAACGGGTGGACGAGGGATGTGATGAATGAGCGGGGAACCGGGACCACAGAGTCAGAGCGCCGGCCGCCTCCCGGGGCCACCGGCCTGGTGACCCGGCTCATCATCGCGGGGTGGCAGGCCGAGCGCGTGGCTGAGCGGCCCCCGGCCCCGGCCCCTCGTGCCGTCTCTTCACGGTTCTCCTTCCAGAGCCCTTCCCTGAGCCCCTTTCCCGACCGCGGTTTAATGACAAACCGAAGGGACCCACGGCCGCCGAGGGGGCAAAAGGGCCGTGATGGGTCCCTCAGTGCCAGGCTGACCGGGTGCCGCCTTCCCCCGTGGGCACAGCCTGGACCACTGTGTGGGCTCGGGGGGCCCTCACGTGGCGATGGGGTGCCAGCCCTGAGGGAGGCCTCCACCGGCATAGGGCACCTGTGTCTCCGCCTGTGCGCCAGCCTCTCTGGGAGGGCTGATTCTCAGAGTCGTCACTGGGCAAAAGCACGAGAGGCATAGGGACGCCAAGTCCCCTCCAGCAAGCTCTCCCCGGCTCTCCCCAACAGCTTGCAAGGCAGTGTCGGTTTTGTGAAACCTAATCCGACATTTATACATATTAATTTGTATATAATTTACATACATTAAAATGAACTCATGTTTACCCTTGCCGGTGTGGCTCAGTTGGTTAAACATCGTCCCATATACCAAAGGGATTGAGTTCCAGCTCAGGACACAGTTCGGGGTTGTGGGTTGGGGTAAGGGTCATGGTCAGGATTAGGGTCAGGGTCAGGATCAGGGTCAAGGTCAGGGTCCGGGTCAAGGTCAAGTTCCGAGTCAAGGTCAGGATCAGGGTTAGAGCTATGATTTATGGTTAGGGTTAGGGTCAGGGTCAGGGTCAGTGTCAAGGTCAAGGTCAGGGTCAGGGTTAGGGTCAGGGTTAGGGCTATGATTTAGGGTTAGGGTTAGGGTCAGGGTCAGTGTCAAGGTCAGGGTCAGGGTTAGGGTCAGGGTCAGGGTTAGGGCTATGATTTAGGTTTAGGGTCAGGGTCAGGGTCAGGGATAGGGCTATGATTTAGGGTTAGGGTCAGGGTCAGGGTCAGGGTTAGGGCTATGATTTAGGGTCAGGGTCAGGGTTAGGGCTATGATTTAGGGTTAGGGCCAGGGTCAGGGTCAGGGCTATGATTTAGGGTTAGGGTCAGGGTCAGAGTTAGGGTCAGGGTCAGGGTTAGGGCTATGATTTAGGGTTAGGGTCAGGGTCAGGGTTTGGGTCAGGGCTATGATTTATGGTCAGGGTCAGGGTTAGGGCTATGATTTAGGGTTAGGGTCAGGGTCAGGGTCAGGGTTAGGGCTATGATTTAGGGTTAGGGTCAGGGTCAGGGTTAGGGCTATGATTTAGGGTTAGGGTCAGGGTCAGGGCTATGATTTAGGGTCAGGGTCAGGGTCAGGGTTAGGGCTATGGTTTAGGGTCAGGGTCAGGGTCAGGGTCAGGGTCAGGGTTTGGGTCAGGGCTATGATTTAGGGTCAGGGTCAGGGTTAGGGCTATGATTTAGGGTTAGGGTCAGGGTTATGGTCAGGGTCAGGGTCAGGGTTAGGGCTATGGTTTAGGGTTAGGGTTAGGGTCAGGGTCAGGGTCAGGGTCAGGGTGAGGGTTAGGGCTATGATTTAGGGTTAGGGTCAGGGTCAGGGTTAGGGCTATGGTTTAGGGTTAGGGTCAGGGTCAGGGTCAGTGTCAGGGTCAGGGTCAGGGTTGTGGTGGGGCCCAGCGAGTCCATGGAGGCTCCTCCTGTGGGTGGTGCAGGGGAACGTGGAGGCAGAGACACGGTTTCTCATGAAAGGCGGCCCCATCAGCCCCCGTGCTTCCTCCTGAGCACAGGCCTCAGCCTCCCTGACGTCCTCTGTGCGTTTCACTTTCACCGTCTGATATTTGCTGACTCACTCCTTTTCCGTGCCTGCAGCCCGTCGCTTTAAACGTATGGTTAGTCGTTCTGAGAAAATAAGAAGGAAAAACCAGGCACACGGATGCTGTGTCCGGAAGGCTGAGGGGAGGGAGGGACGGAGGGAGGGAGGGAGGGCGCCAGGTCCCTGACACCACGCCTCGGAGCCGCCCCATTTTCAACAAAACCCTCTCTGTGCTACTCTGTTTCCTTCTGGAGTTCCTGTTTTTACAGGAGGAACGTAGTGACACATATTTCAAACCACAGGAACCGCCACCTCCGTCTCCCTGTCTGCCGCCGTCCCCGGCTGCGCCCGCGTTTCTGTGGTGATAAAGCATTTTGCATTTAAAGGCTGGAGGACACCATTCTCTCCTATTAGGATGTTTTATGGGCGGGTCCTGACAGGATTTATGGAATAATTTGTCAGCAGAGATTCACCGTTTTGTTTATTCCTGGAAAAAAGCGTTAATTCCGCGAAGAGGCCCTACGTTTGAAATGTGCCTGGTCTTTTATCAGGGCGATTAGAATAGAACAAATAACGCATAACTCACAGCCCGCTCGCCGACAGCGCGGTTGATGGGGACGGAGCGCTTCTGTGTAAACTGTTAATTAAAGCCGCCTTTGCTCTCCTGCCCCCCAGGGCGCTGGGAGGGCCCCTGCAGCCTCCGTGGCTCAGCTCCTCTTGGGGGAGCGATCTAATCTCACATCCCCCCCACTTTCTACCTGAAGAACCGGGCATCGGGGCGGGGGGGTGAGTGTGGAAGAAGGAACTGCCGCTCAGCTCAGCCCCTGCCGCCCCGGCTTTGAGGGCCGCTGCCTGCAGGTGCTGTTTGTCCATCTGGGCCCTCGGCTCTGAGGCCAGGCCTGCGGGGGAGGCCCTGTGTCCGAGGCCCTGAGAAGTGTGTGTCCTCGGGATGCACTGGCCTAGGCGGCCTTTTAAAACGCATCAAGGGGTCCTGGGTTCGATTCCGGTCAAGGGCACATGCCCGGGTTGCAGGCTCCTCGGGGGCCCAGGCCCTGGCGGGAGCTCCTGCAGGAGGCAACCGATCCGATCGAAGTGTTTCTCTCGCATCGATGTTTCTCTCTGTCTCTCCCTCTCTCTCCCACTCTCCCTAACCATCAGTGGGAAACTATCCTGGGGGGGGATTAACCAAATAAAAAAAGAAACCATGGCTCAGTGGCTGAGCATCGTCCTCTGAACCAGGAGGTCACGGTTCGGTTCCGGGTCGGGCACATGTGGGGGCTGTGCTGGTTCCCCAGAAGGGGGCGTGCAGGAGGCAGCCGACCAAAGGTTCTCTCTCATCATGGATGTGTCTCTCTCTATCCTTCTCCCTTCCTTTCTCGGAAATAAAGTTTAAGAAAAGGAATAACGACATTTTTTTAAAATATATTTTATTAATTTTTTACAGAGAGGGAGAGGGAGTGAGAGTTAGAAACATCGATGAGAGCGAAACATCGATCAGTTGCCTCCTGCACACCCCCTACTGGGGACGTGCCCGCAACCAAGGTACATGCCCTTGACCGGAATCGAACCTGGGACCCTTCAGTCCGCAGGCCGACGCTCTATCCACTGAACCACACCGGTTTCAGCAATAACGACATTCTTTAAAAAAAAGTATCAGAAGGGGCAAGAGCAAAGGTGCGCTCTCAACCTTGCAGACCTGGGTCTCTTTTCACGTGTTCTAATGGGGCTGGTGAGGGGCTGTTCATAAAGGCCCTCGAGCCCCAACGCCCCGTGAGCACGGCCCCGAGGGATGCGGTGGAGGGACGCGGCGGTGGGACGCGGCGGTGGGACGCGACGCAGCGGGCCCCTGGTCCCGTGGTCCCGCTCTCCTCTCGGGACCTCCTGCTCTGGTTCTCCTCTCTGACCAGGGCACCTCCGTGTCCTGTGAGCACGCCCTGAGCATGTGGCCGGTGCATGAATAGAGCTTCACATCTAGTGATGCAAGGAATTAGCACGTTCGACTGTGAATAGCTCCGTCGATGCCAAGTGGAACATGATCTATGAAGGCCATTAAAGGCACGGTCGTGGGGAGCGCACAGCCATAGAAATCACTCCCGTTTCGTCTAATAACTATGAACAAACACCTTAACCCACTGGTTCAGAAAATAGGAAAGGGAAGTGGCCGCGTAGGCTCTGGACAGGACCTGCCGCTGAGCCTCCAGTGCCGCTCCCAGGAGTGTGTCACGCCGCTGGGGTAAATGGGGGAGCCTCTGGCGGCGCCCGTGACCCGGGATACCCCCCTGATGACCAAGGCTGGCCCGAGTCGGCCCGGAGTGCTGGCGCCACGTCCCCTCCTCTCCTCTCCCGCCTGCCGTCGCAGGCTCTGGGCGTCCTTGCAGGCGAGGCTGGAATGAAGACGATGATCTGGGCCGTTTCCAGGTGAAGCGAGTATCAGGTGGTGAGAGAGGTGGTACAGGCTGGTGGGATGGGCCTGAAGAAGGAAGCGTGTGATCCACCCCGAGGTCTGCGATATTCCGCACGGCGTTTTGTATGTTTGTATTGATCCCAGAGCGGACGGGAGAGGGGGAGAGATGGAAGCATCGATGAGAGAGAGTCTTTGATCGGCCGCCTCCCGCATGCCCCCCACTGGGGATCAGGCGCAGCCCAGGCGTGTGCCCTGACCGGGAGTGAAACTGTGACCTCCTGGTTCATAGGTCGACGCTCAGCCCCTGAGCACACCAGCCAGGCTCCACGGAGTTTCTGTTTTTATTATTGTTGCTTCTCACCGAAGATGTTTCCCATTGATTCTTAGGGAGAGGGGGAGAGAGGGCGAGACAGAGAGAAACATCGGTGTGAGAGAAGCACATCGATTGGCTGCCTCCTGCTCGCGCCCCGACCCCAGGAGGTGCCTGCCACCCAGGTACCGGCCTTTGACCGGAATCGAACCCGGGACCCTTCGGTCCGCAGGGCGATGCTCTATCCACTGAGCCACACCGGCCAGGGCTACGCACAGTGATTTTGAGGCCTGCTGGCCGGGGCCCTTCTCCGTGGGACAAGCCGAGCGAAGCCGGGGCTGCCTGTGTGGGTATCCCCCCAGAAGGCAGCGCTCCCTCTCACAGCAGCAACAAGGAGGCCAGCTTCTCTCTCCATGAGAACAGCGAACGGAAAGGTTCCTGGTGGCTGAGGAAACGTGAACCGGCAGCGCTTCATTTGTCTCTGCTTGGTTCACGAAGAAAAACGGGAAAGGGAATGACATAAGCAGGAAAACACGCCATCGATGTGAATTCTTCCAAAGATCTGCCCCGACAAGCCTCCATCTCTAATCCGTCTCCCGAGCGACCCTTCGCCAGACCCGGACAGACAGCCCTCCGCCAGGGGCCGCGTGGCTGTCATCGGAAGCGTGGCTGTCATCGGAAGTGTGGCTGTCATTGGAAGCGTGGCTGTCATCGGAAGCGTGGCTGTCATCGGAAGCGTGGCTGTCATCAGAAGTGTGACTGTCATAGGAAGCGTGGCTGTCACCGGAAGCGTGGCTGCTCTCCACCAGGGGCTGCGTGTCTGTCATCGGAAGCGTGACTGTCATCGGAAGCGTGGCTGCTCTCCACCAGGGGCCACGTGACTGTCATCGGAAGCGTGACTGTCATCGGAAGCGTGACTGTCATCGGAAGCGTGGCTGTCATCGGAAGTGTGGCTGTCATTGGAAGTGTGGCTGCCCTCCACCAGGGGCCACGTGACTGTCATCGGAAGCGTGGCTGCCATCGGAAGCGTGGCTGCCATTGGAAGCGTGGCTGTCGTCGGAAGCGTGACTGTCGTAGGAAGCGTGGCTGCCATCGGAAGCTTGGCTGTCATCGGAAGCGTGGCTGCCATCGGAAGCGTGGCTGTCATCGGAAGCGTGGCTGCCATCGGAAGCTTGGCTGTCATCGGAAGCTTGGCTGTCATCGGAAGTGTGGCTGCCCTCCACCAGGGGCCACGTGGCTACCATCGGAAGCTTGGCTGTCATCGGAAGTGTGGCTGCCCTCTACCAGGGGCCACGTGGCTACCATCGGAAGCGTGGCTGTCATCGGAAGTGTGGCTGTCATTGGAAGTGTGACTGTCATCGGAAGCATGGCTGTCATCGGAAGCGTGGCTGTCATCGGAAGTGTGGCTGTCATCAGAAGTGTGGCTGCCCTCCACCAGGGGCCACGTGGCTGTCATCGGAAGCGTGGCTGCCATCGGAAGTGTGGCTGCCCTCCGCCAGGGGCCACGTGGCTGTCATCGGAAGCGTGGCTGTCGTCGGAAGCGTGACTCTCGTCGGAAGCGTGGCGAGGCTCTGCATACATAGGACAGAGGCTGACGCTTCTCCTTTGTTTGGTCACCTGAGCTTTCGGACGTTCACCTCAGTCCCTCACATGGCCACTGTCACAGATCCCCTTTGTCATATGTAATCAAGTGTGTCCGTGCCACAAACGATAAACCAAGCCTGAGCTTAATTCTTGGACGTGGACAGGACGTGTGGGCAGAGAGCGCGGGTACAGAGGCGAGTGACCACCCGCGCCAGGAGCCGCTCCGCAGGCGCCTCGGTAGCCCGTGGGGGCGAGCACTTGCCCTCGGCTCCTCCCGCATGTCGCCCGGGTGGGGCCCTGGGCTGCGGCTGCTCCTGTGCTTCCCGATGTCCCAGCATTGAGCCGTGTTCGTGCCTCCAGGAGGTGTGCAAAGCCACTGCCTTTGGAACTACGTGAGTGAAGGTAGTTGCAGGTCGTAATTATTTATTAGTAAAGAGGTTACTAACAAGTACAAGTATTCGAATTTTCTCTGTATGGAAACATGCGTGTACACCTATAGCTACATGCATGTGCATTGCATGCATGTTATATGCCTGCCGCGTGTAGTTCATCAATATATATAAAAGTGCTCCCCGGCCACAGCATGGTCGAGAGGGAATTTGCAGGTGTGTTAGCACAGTGGTCGGCAAACTCATTCGTCCACAGAGCCAAATATCAATGGTACAATGATTGAAATTTCTTTGGAGAGCCACATTTTTTAAACTTAAATCTTCTTCTCACGCCCCTTCTTCAGAATAGACTCGCCCAGGCCGTGGGATTTTGTGGAAGAGCCACACTCAAGGGGCCAAAGAGCCGCCTGTGGCTCGCGAGCCGCAGTTTGCCGACCATGGTGTTAGCACAACCTGAGGGGAGCTGTGCCCACGGCATCCGACGAGCGCCCAGGAGTGAAGAAATGGGTGACTGGCGTGTGGAGGGCGATGCCCCAGAGGCGGCTCTGACGTGTGGGACGTGGGACGCGGAGCAGGTGTGTGACCTGGGGAGCCACGCCCGGCCTCTGCCGTGGCAGCCCCACACACGTGGCGTGGGCGTGAGCACCGCGCTTGGTGCCTGCGCTGCTCTCCCGGGCGCGCCCAGGGCCCCGGTTTATAGGGAAGTGGGAACCCAGGTCCTGCCCCACAAAACACAACAGCGCAGGTGGCACACAGCACATTCTCCCCGAGTCAACACGGCCTTCCGACCCTGACGTGCATGGCTTATTTATTTCTCGTGTGCGTGCGTGTGTGTGTGTGTGTGTGTGTGTGTGCGCACGTGTGTATGTGTTTAGTCTTATGATGGGGATTGTTCCTTTCATCTTTATTTCCATGTCAAGGACACAATACTTGGAAGATGGTAAACACTCACCTATCCGTTCAGCACATACCATTTTGCATAAGATAGACCGGGTGAATTTTATATCAAAGTTACTGACTGCTGCAAAGCATTAGAAAAAATGTTTTATAAACAGAGCTCCTGACCTAATAAGCAGAGCGCTGCTCGATTTCATTTCCTGCCAGACATTTCAATTGTGGCTCCTAATCCATCCGTCCCCGCTCAGAGCAAATTGGATTCCGGAGCAGCGAGAGGCAGTTAGGGGAGAAGGCAATTTTAAGTCAATTCTACATGAATTACCTGCTCTCGGCGTGCATTCCCAGTCAGATTCTCTTGCCGTGTGTGCTGAGATTAGGTTACATTTTAAAACTCTCCCAAAACGCGGCCTTCGTTCGCTGTTAAACGCTGAGTGAGAACAAGATTCCGGATCGCGTGTCACCGATCGGCCATTCGACCAAAGCAGTGAGGTTCGCAGCATCCGAAAGTTTATTCGATGTGAATTTTAATTCTCCAGGTACTGCTCCCGTTTAATTTCCTTATCTTTAAGGGAAAACGTGGTTTTCCAAAGCCACACAGATCGGGTTGATTCCATTAAATGCTTCTGCGTCGGACCGGAGAGATCCCCCCGCTGAACAGATACTGCGTTTTCTCATCCTTCCTTTCCAGTCTCAGGCACATCGCTTCTTAACCTTGTCCGTCCATTGTAAAGAGAAAACGGTCACGGCCCACGTTTCACAAGCCTCAGCCCCAGACCTGAGGACAAGCCAGAAACTGCTTTCTGAAGGTCTTATGCCAGGGCAACCTAAGATACACCTCAAGGAAAATGACATGTCTCCCTTCAGATTTGTAAATAGAATGATTCTTCAGAATAATATAGTGACCAGGTATGTGTTTGAATCTGAATTTTTTTTTTGCCATAAACATTCCTATTACTCCTTTATGTCCATTAAGTATAAACACGGTATTATTCAGTAAGTATTACTTTCAATACAAAGAGTAGTCCGTTGTATTTTTAATTCTAGAAACAGAATAATGTAAATTAATTTTTAAAAGAAGCCACTTACGATTTCAGCAACCCCTCACACTCTATGAGTAACCTAAGCAGTGACATGTGAGGACTTAACATAGAGCAGAATTCAAGAAGAAAATCAATGGATTTAATGTAACCCAGCCCGAGCCCTTGCCCTAACCCTAATCCTAGCCCCTGTCCTTGCCCTAACCCTACCTGAGCCCTAGCCCTAACCCTAACCCTAGCTTTAGCCCTAACCCTAACCCTACCCTAGCCCTAACCATAGACCTAACCCTTCCTATAGATAACATAGGACGGAACCTGATCCTCCAGATGGTGAAAACCCTTCCTATAGATAACATTGGATGGAACCTGATCCGGCAGATGGTGAAAACCCTTCCTATAGATAACATTGGATAGAACCTGATCCTCCAGATGGTTAAAACCCTTCCTATAGATAACATAGGACGGAACCTGATCCTCCAGATGGTGAAAACCCTTCCTATAGATAACATAGGATGGGCCTGATCCTCCAGATGGTGAAAACCCTTCCTATAGATAACATAGGATGGAACCTGATCCTCCAGATGGTGAAAACCCTTCCTATAGATAACATAGGATGGAACCTGATCCTCCAGATGGTTAAAACCCTTCCTATAGATAACATTGGATGGAACCTGATCCAGCGGATGGTTAAAACCCTCCCTATAGATAACATAGGATGGAACCTGATCCTCCAGACGGTGAAAACCCTCCTATAGATAACATAGGATGGAACCTGATCCAGCGGATGGTTAAAACCCTTCCTATAGATAACATAGGATGGAACCTGATCCTCCAGATGGTGAAAACCCTTCCTATAGATAACATAGGATGGAACCTGATCCAGCGGATGGTTAAAACCCTTCCTATAGGTAACATAGGATGGAACCTGATCCTCCAGATGGTTAAAACCCTTCCTATAGATAACATAGGATGGAACCTGATCCGGC
Organism: Plecotus auritus; assembly: GCF_963455305.1. Taxonomy (NCBI): domain Eukaryota; kingdom Metazoa; phylum Chordata; class Mammalia; order Chiroptera; family Vespertilionidae; genus Plecotus; species Plecotus auritus. The sequence continues at coordinate 1,678,398 of NC_137772.1, forward strand.
AGATGGTGAAAACCCTTCCTATAGATAACATAGGATGGAACCTGATCCTCCAGATGGTGAAAACCCTTCCTATAGATAACATTGGATGGAACCTGATCCTCCAGATGGTTAAAACCCTTCCTATAGATAACATAGGATGGGCCTGATCCTCCAGATGGTGAAAACCCTTCCTATAGATAACATAGGATGGAACCTGATCCTCCAGATGGTTAAAACCCTTCCTATAGATAACATTGGATGGAACCTGATCCTCCAGATGGTTAAAACCCTTCCTATAGATAACATTGGATGGAACCTGATCCAGCGGATGGTTAAAACCCTTCCTATAGATAACATAGGACGGAACCTGATCCTCCAGATGGTGAAAACCCTTCCTATAGATAACATAAGATGGGCCTGATCCTCCAGATGGTGAAAACCCTTCCTATAGATAACATTGGATAGAACCTGATCCTCCAGATGGTTAAAACCCTTCCTATAGATAACATTGGATAGAACCTGATCCTCCAGATGGTGAAAACCCTTCCTATAGATAACATAAGATGGGCCTGATCCTCCAGATGGTGAAAACCCTTCCTATAGATAACATAGGATGGGCCTGATCCTCCAGATGGTGAAAACCCTTCCTATAGATAACATAGGATGGAACCTGATCCTCCAGATGGTGAAAACCCTTCCTATAGATAACATAGGATGGAACCTGATCCTCCAGATGGTGAAAACCCTTCCTATAGATAACATAGGATGGAACCTGATCCTCCAGATGGTTAAAACCCTTCCTATAGATAACATTGGATGGAACCTGATCCTCCAGATGGTTAAAACCCTTCCTATAGATAACATTGGATGGAACCTGATCCAGCAGATGGTTAAAACCCTTCCTATAGATAACATAGGACGGAACCTGATCCTCCAGATGGTGAAAACCCTTCCTATAGATAACATAGGATGGAACCTGATCCTCCAGATGGTGAAAACCCTTCCTATAGATAACATTGGATGGAACCTGATCCTCCAGATGGTTAAAACCCTTCCTATAGATAACATTGGATGGGCCTGATCCTCCAGATGGTTAAAACCCTTCCTATAGATAACATTGGATGGAACCTGATCTGGCAGATGGTGAAAACCCTTCCTATAGATAACATTGGATGGGCCTGATCCTCCAGATGGTTAAAACCCTTCCTATAGATAACATAGGACGGAACCTGATCCTCCAGATGGTGAAAACCCTTCCTATAGATAACATAGGATGGAACCTGATCCAGCGGATGGTTAAAACCCTTCCTATAGGTAACATAGGATGGAACCTGATCCTCCAGATGGTTAAAACCCTTCCTATAGATAACATAGGATGGAACCTGATCCGGCAGATGGTGAAAACCCTTCCTATAGATAACATAGGATGGAACCTGATCCTCCAGATGGTGAAAACCCTTCCTATAGATAACATTGGATGGAACCTGATCCTCCAGATGGTTAAAACCCTTCCTATAGATAACATAGGATGGGCCTGATCCTCCAGATGGTGAAAACCCTTCCTATAGATAACATAGGATGGAACCTGATCCTCCAGATGGTTAAAACCCTTCCTATAGATAACATTGGATGGAACCTGATCCTCCAGATGGTTAAAACCCTTCCTATAGATAACATTGGATGGAACCTGATCCAGCGGATGGTTAAAACCCTTCCTATAGATAACATAGGACGGAACCTGATCCTCCAGATGGTGAAAACCCTTCCTATAGATAACATAAGATGGGCCTGATCCTCCAGATGGTGAAAACCCTTCCTATAGATAACATAGGATGGAACCTGATCCTCCAGATGGTGAAAACCCTTCCTATAGATAACATTGGATGGAACCTGATCCTCCAGATGGTTAAAACCCTTCCTATAGATAACATTGGATGGGCCTGATCCTCCAGATGGTTAAAACCCTTCCTATAGATAACATTGGATGGAACCTGATCTGGCAGATGGTGAAAACCCTTCCTATAGATAACATTGGATGGGCCTGATCCTCCAGATGGTTAAAACCCTTCCTATAGATAACATAGGACGGAACCTGATCCTCCAGATGGTGAAAACCCTTCCTATAGATAACATAGGACGGAACCTGATCCTCCAGATGGTTAAAACCCTTCCTATAGATAACATAGGATGGAACCTGATCCGGCAGATGGTGAAAACCCTTCCTATAGGTAACATAGGATGGAACCTGATCCTCCAGATGGTTAAAACCCTTCCTATAGATGACATAGGACGGAACCTGATCCAGCAGGCGGTAAAAACCCTTCCTATAGATAACATTGGATGGAACCTGATCCTCCAGATTGTTAAAACCCTTCCTATAGATAACATTGGATGGAACATGATCTGGCAGATGGTGAAAACCCTTCCTATAGGTAACATAGGATGGGCCTGATCTGGCAGATGGTTAAATACTGGCATTGGGGCACACCAACCCAGGAAATGCAGCTGCCTGGATAGGGGTCTGGGAGTGATTTCCATACCCTCTAAATGTCCTCACATTAAAACTAGAGATTAATTATCTTCTACTTCCTCGGCTCATTGTGAGCTCTGAGTGACGCGTGGGAGATGCACAGAGACCTGGAAGCCGGGGTACTCTAGGCACTCATGCTCCCGGTTTTATGTGAAGACCCCACCCACACACACACATGTTCACAGTTGTCCTAGTTGAACCCTGGGTATTTATATGCCATTTAGTCACTAGCGCACAGTGAACCAATGGCCACGAGGGACTGCCTGCAGGAGCTGCAATGCCCTGACCATGTCATTTATTCACACCAGCCCTTCTCAATCCCGTGCCGGGTATGGCTGGTCTCTTTCACGGTTTGGGAAGGATCAATTGAAACCAAATATTGTCAGTCTACAGGGAGGTAAGTGCTACCATCTTTCAAATCACGTTACACGGTAATTCCACTTGTAAGCATCGCTCAGAGGAAATCAGTCTATTTACCTTGTGGAGGGTTCCGATTGGAGCCACAGGGGGGTTCTGATTGGAACCGCGTGGCGGTTCCGTGGGCCCTACAGCCCTGGAGAAGGAGGAGGGGAGGCTGGAGGAAGATTCTGGGGAATGTGGGGTCCAGGAAATGCGGAGACCCCACCCCATAGGGGTAGCAGGGCTGGAGGGCAGGGCTGCCTGGAGACCAGGAGCACAGTTTCACGCTGTGGCCCATGCCCTGTGAGGGAGAGGAGCACACTGAGTTTCTAGTCGGGAGGTGGGGTGGCTACGGGGTGACCTGCGCCTTCGGGAGAACAGAATGGATGTGGAGTGGTCAGGGAAGAGGAGACAAGGAGGGACCCCAGATAAGCTTACATGGATACATTAAATGAAACGTGCCATTGTATGACCCATGCCAACTGAAGTGTGTGGTTCCATGACCATTCCCGGTCAGAAGCCAGCGGGCCTGGTTTTAGGAGGGTAGCACCTGCAGGGAACAGAGGTTCTTAGAGGAGACGCTGATTTTGTCGTGTTCGCAGAAATCCTGCAAAGCCCCTGGAATTTAACAGGGGTGTGCACTGTGACGGGTGTGTGCTATGACAGGTGTGTGCTATGACAGGTGTGTGCTGTGACAGGTGTGTGCTATGACAGGTGTATGCACCATGACGGGTGTGCTATGACAGGTGTGCGCTATAACAGCTGTGTGCTATGACAGGTGTGTGCTATGATAGGTGTGTGCTATGACAGGTGTGTGCTATGACAGGTGTGCGCTATAACAGCTGTGTGCTATGACAGGTGTGTGCTATGACAGGTGTGTGCTATGACAGGTGTGTGCTATAACAGGTGTGTGCTGTGACAGGTGTGTGCTATGACAGGTGTGTGCTATGATAGGTGTGTGCTATGACAGGTGTGTGCTATGACAGGTGTGTGCTGTGACAGGTGTGTGCTATGACAGGTGTATGCACCATGACGGGTGTGCTATGACAGGTGTGTGCTATAACAGGTGTGTGCTATGACAGGTGTGTGCTATGATGGGTGTGCGCTATGATAGGTGTGTGCTATGACAGGTGTGTGCTATGACAGGTGTGTGCTATGATAGGTGTGCGCTATGACAGGTGTGTGCTATGATGGGTGTGCTATGACAGACATGCGCTATGACAGGGGTGTGCTAAGACAGGGGTGTGCGCTGTAACAGGGGTGTGCTTTGACAGGGGTGTGCTATGACAGGTGTGTGCTATGATAGGTGTGCGCTATGACAGGTGTGTGCTATGACAGGTGTATGCACCATGATGGGTGTGCTATGACAGGTGTGCGCTATAACAGGTGTGTGCTATGACAGGTGTGTGCTATGACAGGTGTATGCACCATGATGGGTGTGCTATGACAGGTGTGTGCTATGACGGGTGTGCACCATGATGGGTGTGCTATGACAGGCATGCGCTATGACAGGGGTGTGCTAAGACAGGGGTGTGTGCTGTAACAGGGGTGTGCTATGACAGGGGTGTGCTATTACAGGGGTGTGCGCTGTGACAGGGGTGTGCTATGACAGGGGTGTGCTAAGACAGGGGTGTGTGCTATAACAGGGGTGTGCTATTACAGGGGTGTGCGCTGTGACAGGGGTGTGCTATGACAAGGGTGTACTATGACAGGGTGTGCACTGTGACAGAGGTGTGCTATGACAGGGGTGTGTGCTATGACCTGTGTGTGTGTTATGACAGGTGTGCGCTATGATGGGGTGTGTGTTATGACCGGTGTGTGCTATGACGGGTGTGTGCTATGACAGGGGTGTGCTATGACAGGGGTGTGTGCTATGACAGGGATGTGCTATGACCGGTGTGTGTGTTATGACAGGTGTGTGCTATGACAGGGTGTGTGTTATGACCAGTGTGTGCTATGACGGGTTTGTGCTATGACAGGGCAGGGATGTGTGCTATGACAGGGGTGTGTGCTATGTGACAGGGTTGTGCTATGACAGGGGTGTGCTGTGATAAGTGTGTGCTATGATGGGTGTGTGCTATGACAGGGGTGTGTGCTATGACAGGGATGTGTGCTATGACAGGGTGTGTGTTATGACCGGTGTGTGCTATGACAGGGCTGTGTGCTATGACTGGTGTGTGCTATGACAGGGGTGTGTGCTATGACTGGTGTGTGCTATGACAGGGGTGTGTGCTATGACAGGGATGTGTGCTATGACAGGGGTGTGTGCTATGACAGGGATGTGTGCTATAACAGGGATGTGTGATATGACAGGGGTGTGTGCTATGACAGGGGTGTGTGCTATGACAGGGGTGTGTGCTATGACAGGGGTGTGTGCTATGACAGGGGTGTGTGCTATGACAGGGATGTGTGCTCTGGCTCCTCCCACCTCCCCTGGGGCGCCTCAGTGTTGCTCACACACGGAGTGACATTTCTGTCACTAAATGAAAACATAAAAGCTGGAAGCTGCCAGGGGGTTGTTACAGAACAACACCAATCAGGAGTGCTGTAAATTATTGGAACGGAGCTGTGTTACAAGTTGCTCCTGTCCCCAAAGATGACATAAATTCCTGGAAAATGTCTATGCAGTCACTCTATCCTCAGAGGATGGAGGGGGACCGGACTGCTCTCCCTGTTAGTGTAATTACACAGACTGGCATCACATCCGATCGCTGATATCTGAGCCGGGGCCAAGCATCTCTCCGTCACGAGCTGTATTTTCATCTCTTGTTTTCTGTTCTCTCTGCCTCCTTGCCCCCCTCTTTCCAACATTCACAGTGATCATCAGTGAGGTCACGAAACCGCGTGCATACACCGGCAATCTCGCACACCACACCCCCGGCTGGAATAAGCTTGTTTAGAGCTTAACACTCACGTTCTGAAAGAATCAATTCTAGAACCAAGATGTTGCTGACCCTCTGCTGTCTCCAAGGACAGAGCAATTTGCTCTTTTGCTGGAGTTTGTCTATGAATAAGGGAGTTGCTTTCCTATGAATCAGAATCCTATCTAATAAAAGGCTAATATGCAAATGGACCGAACAGCAGCATGACCAGTCACTATGATGCACACTGACCAACAGGGGGCAGACGCTCAAGGCAGGAGCAGCCCCCTGGCCATCAGTGTGCTCCCACAGGGGGAGCGCTGCTCAGCCAGAAGCCAGGCTCACGGCTGGTGAGCCCAGTGGTGGTGGCGGGAGTCTCTCCCACCTCCATGGCAGCGCTAAGGATGTCTGACTGCTGACTTAGGCCTGCTCCCCCGACGGGCCTAAGCCCGCAGTTGGACATCCCCCGAGGGCTCCCGGACTGTGAGAGGGCACAGGCCGGGCTGAGGGACCCCCCCACCCCATGAGTGCATGGATTTTGTGCACTGAGCCTCTAGTAAAATGATAAAGTTCTAACTTAAGCTATTCACTTAAATCACAACATGCTACAGTAATACGAATCTAATCTCTAAAGAACCTGTCATGGTCCATCGTTTGCCTGTTAAATGTGTGTTTGTACAGGGCCCGATGGAAATAGCTGGGGATTGTGGGTCTTCCTGTTTCCATCACGACCCTGCTGTTGAGGTGCGGAGGCCACCAGAGACGCCAAGTTTACGACCGAGTGTGGCCATGTGTGGGTAAAACTACAGAAACCCAGCGGGCCAGCGGGGCCACCAGCTGCAGTGCTGGCTCCCAGGACACACCCTGTAGTGACTTCTCTTGTCCATTAGGGTCCTGCACAGGTCACACGCGTGCTCCACCTCCATCTGGTGCCTAAGGTGGCGACATCATCCCTGCCCCTGTGGGGCTGAGGGCTGGGAGGGAGGAGGGATGAGGTGAAGGTGACAGGAGGAGAGAGCCGAGCTGAGATGTGCACCTGGGTCTGTCCCCACACGCTCCGTCCTCAGGCCACGCTCTGAGTCAGGTTGTAAGGACTCGCAAAGGCCAACCCAACCATGACCTGGGCCCCATGTCACTGCTCTCTGCTCCGCTGGAGTTGGGGGTACGGATGCTGTTCCGCCGTGGAGCCGTGGGGAGAACCCTTTTCCAAACTCTTCCGAGTACAGGGGTGCGATGAGGTTAGAACCTGCCCAGTAACCCCCCATACTCCCCCGGCCCCCCGGGCCTTAAGACACACTTCCACTCAATGAGAGGGGATCATTGTACCCAAACAGCCCCAGTGGCGAAGGCATCAGCAGAGAGCATTCCAGCCACGGACAGTGTCCGAGCTCCCGAAAGTGCTGACTCACTCGGCAATCTGCTGACCTTGCACCTGCCAGGGAGGTGAGGACAGAGCCACCTGGAGACACAGCCCTCCTCCCACTGCCAGGGGCTCCTCTCCTGAGACCTCGGGGGACCGGTTAGAAGACAGAGGAAGCAGAGGTCATTTGGGATGTGTCAGGAACAGCACCTTCTCCCTGGCCTGACAGGTACATGCGATGAGATGATGAGTCTGCAGAACTGGGACTGAGTGGGCGCCAGACCCCGGATCTCACCGCGCCTTACAAACAGCGCTGTTCACACCGGCTCCCGAACTAATGACATCAGGGTGTCCGCAGGGCCGGGCAAAGGGAAAAAGCAAAATCGAAGCTCCTCAGGTGAACGAGGAGCCGAGAACGCGGTGGCCGACGGGAGTCAGTCACAGAATCTCTGTAACCGAGGGAGGCGGAGGCTGCCGGGTTTGGAGACAGTAGCCTTATGGGGGGACCCGAAGACGGCGTCCCTGTCACGCGCCGGTGAGCTGACTCCCTCTGTGCCGGTGGGACAGGCGCCCTGCGGCCACGTGCCCCCGTTTCTTTGTATGTTCACGGAAGGAAGCGGCCATGCACGGTCTCCTTCATGCTTCTGTGTGGAGTGAGTGACACACAGAGAACCCGCTTGCCCCCGATCACAGTCATGAAAACAGTGCTCGCGGCCTTCAACGACAGGCTGCATGGAAAGGAAACGGGAAAATACGTGCTCGCCAGGGTTCCTGTCTCATTCCCCACGGCGCCTGCCTTCGTGGAGAGAAGTGCGAGCACTAGATGTCCGAAGCAGGGCACAGGCGTTATTCCGCAGTAATCGTACAGGAAAGAACAGATTGCCCTACACCAGGGGTGGGCAAACTTTTTTTTTTTTTTTTTTAATATATATATTTTATTGATTTTTCACAGAGAGGAAGGAAGAGGGATAGATAGTCAGAAACATCAATGAGAGAGAAACATCGATCAGCTGCCTCCTGCACACCTCCCACTGGGGATGTGCCCGCAACCAAGGTACATGCCCTTGACCGGAATCGAACCCGGGACCCTTCAGTCCGCAGGCTGACGCTCTATCCACTGAGCCAAACCGGTTTTGGCTGGGGGGTGGGCAAACTTTTTGACTCGAGGGCCACCATGGGTTCTTAAACTGGACCGGAGGGCCGGAACAAAAGCATGGATGGAGTGTTTGTGTGAACTAATATAAATTCAAAGTAAAGGAGCGGAGGGGAGAGCAAGAGAACCGGATAGAACAGCCGGATCCGGCCCGCGGGCCATAGTTTGCCCACGGCTGCCCTACACGGATAACAGCATTCGTCTGAAACACTGGCCCTCCTGTGAAAATCGCATCAGACCTAACGTGAAACCGGGAGATCAAAGCCTAAAGGTCAGGTCCGGGTGACGCGCCCCACGCCGTGACGAGCTCACGCATCCACAAAGCCGCCAACGGGGGACCTGCCAACGGGACCTTCAGGACATGACTGTATGAAGCTCAAACATCGGTGACTACTCGGTGAGCTGTTACGGGGTTTGATGGAGGGGCCTAACCCATCCATGCTGAACCCCCCTTTCTGCCTTCAGGCCAACTTCATGTGCAGAATGCACAGCTGAAAAGGGGTGTCACCCAGGAGCTGCATGTTGGCCAGTTCTGAGGGACCACACGGGTTTGGCTGGCACCCCCTGAGCTCCCCCCGACCCTGCCATGATGCCGCTGGATCAGCGCCCGGCTGGAGAAACCGAGCTGATAATGGGCCAGCTGCACCCTCTAACAAATCTCTGAGACACAGCAGGTCAAGTGCCTGTCACCTGGACGATTCATCTCATTGTGCACCCAGCGAGGGAGGGAGCTGCGGGAGCGTGTGGGGCTCCGGGCGGGGACGGCCAGCCGGACTCGGCAAGTAGAAGTGAGTGCACGTCTGTGTCCTGAGACAGACATCATTCCAGAAATCAGCCCGTTTGTAAATGCATAGCACTCCGTTTTGCTTCAGTGCGAATAATACCTATCACACAATTACAAGCATCTTTACACCAATTTGGCTCAGTGGATAGAGCGTCGGCCTGTGGACTGAAGGGTCCCGGGTTCGATTCCGGTCAAGGGCATGAACCTGGGATGCAGGCTCCTCCCCGGCCCGGGTCCGGGTGCTTCTCTTACACCGATGTTTCTCTCTGTCTCTCCCTCTCTCTTGCACGCTCCCTAAAAATCAATGGAAAAATGTCCTCGGGTGCAGATTGAAAAAGAATAATAAAATGAAGGGGCGCGTGGGGCGCCGTGCCATGGGCAGGGACGTCGGAGGCAGAGTTTGGCTGGAAGTTTGCCATGACCGAGCGCAGCCATGTGGCAGGAACATTCATCAGAGACACCCCTGCTGCCCGCGTGCAGGCTGGGCGGGCAGCGCTCCCTGTGCGCCCTGTGGACCCAGGTTTTTCTGAAATTCTTCCAACGCCGTGTGAGGCCGAAGCTCTGGCCGGTTTTCAGCGGGAAAAGGAAGCCACTCCGAAGCCCAGCAGGTCCAGCAAGGCCTCTGAGTGCACAGCCCGCAGCCCCGTCCCCGCCCATTGCCTCCGAGCTACCTCCGCTCAGACTGCCGCGCGGTGGTTCAGGCCCGTGGCGGCTCCTGTGAGCCTGACCCTCAGCCCCGAGCCCATAGAAATGCTCCTGAGAGGCAGCGACGGACGTATCGATGGATTCTGCATGCGCTTCACACAGTGATCAGCTCGCCCGACTCTGAAGAGAGATGGGAGCATTTGCAATTAGTTTCCAAACGCGTGTCCTCAATTATTCTGATCCTGGTGCCGGGTGAGCTTACCCACGCGAGAGCAGCGGAAACGTGACAGTGGGACCCGCTGAGGAGGGTCTGTGGAGCGTGCGCTGAGCAGTCCGTCCGCAGTCCAGGCAGCACAGGTACTTCCATGCTAAGATGACCTTAGCCAGGGACGCGGAACAGCCCGGAATGCCCGGGCTCCGGCGGGCAGGTGGCTTCTACAAGGTTAAACCAGAGAGCTGAGGTCAAGCACTTGCTCAGGTACCTGAGCCTTCACTAACCCAGTGCACCCGCCACACATCTCCCCCATCACCCAGTTACACACCCACCCCCATCACTGCCCCAAAGGGACCCCGTCTTCCTCCTCCCTCTTCCTGACGATGGTGGGGAGGGATGACGTGTCTTTTGTATCTGAGCACAGAGCTGCACAGGTGGGGGGGGGAGCGAACCCCGAAGCTGTGGCACGCTGAGCCCAGCACTCACACGCGCCTCGGGCCCTGTTTGAAGTCCTCCAAGTGGGTGCACCGGGCGGCGTGGCTCAGTGGTTGAGCATCAACTTATGAACCAGGAGGTCCCGGGTTCAGTTCCTGGTCAGGGCACATGCCCAGGTTGTGGGCTGGATCCTCAGTAGGGGGCATGCAGAAGGCAGCCGATCAATGGTTCTCTCTCATCATTGATGTTTCTCTCTCTCTCTCCCTCTCCTTTCCTCTCTGACATCCATAAAAACATTTTTTAACAAAGAAAAAGCAAGATACCTTGAATACTCCTGGTCAAGGAGGCTCTCTCCCATTGAAAGGGCCCTCAGACATGGAGTGGGACCTTCGGGGTCCGACCGCAGGGGGTGAGGATCTGTTATCTCAGTCTGTTTATGCGGTTGCCGTAGCATCTGTGAATGATGGTTAGCCCTCGGCGTCTGGGACTGCGTGCTGTGCTGGAACTCCTGGGGTCTAGAGTCTAGACCAGCCTTGGGCAAACTACGGCCCACGGGCCGGATCTGGCTGTTCTATCCGGTTCTCTTGCTCTCCCCTCCTCTCCTTTACTTTGAATTTATATTAGTTCACACAAACACTCCATCCATGCTTTTGTTCTGGCCCTCCGGTCCAATTTAAGAACCCATTGTGGTCCTCGAGTCAAAAAGTTTGCCCACCCCTGGTCTAGACCCAGAGGGAGCGGGACAGAGCTGAGGACTGGCTAAGTCCAGGCCCGGGAGAAGGTGGGCAGGACCGGAGGGGAGGGCATAGTGATCCATGTGACCAAGGCGGGTGAAGTATTCGAGTAAGAAGACCCCGGATGCGCTTTCTATCCTCTCTACAAAAATACCACCAAGCCACACGGCCTCAGGGAGGTGCTCCGTCCACACCTGCCCAGGAAACCCCCCAGGGGCAGGTGCATCAGGCGGGAAGTGAGCGGGAAGTGGGGTTTTCAGAACTCGCCGATATTGCTGATGGTGAGAGTGTTTTTTCAGTTGTTCCAAGGCATGAGCTGTGGTTTCCTTGTCTTATTCTAAAGAAAATAGGCACTTTCAAACGTACTGTCATATCCATAACTTTGCACCTTCCTTGGCGGGGAGGGTCCCCCAAACCGTCCGACCTCTAGGCTCTGAAAACCATGGACAGGTTGCCATCTTGTTCCAAAGAATGAGGGAAGGTGGGACCATCCATTGATGAAAATCCCTTCTGTTACAAACGGAATTCAAGCGTGAGGTGTAATGAAAGGCGGACATGGGCCTCCCGCGTCGTGTGCCCGCGGGCCTGCCTCCTTCCTGTCCCCCAGGAGCGTGGCTCTGGGCGTCCGCTCCTCCTGGTGGCACCTGGGTCGTCCAGGGTCACGGGAGCCACGCGCCTCGGGGCCTTGACAGTCACCAAGGCCGGCAGGCGTGCAAGGGTGTCCAGCGAAAGGACACCAGCTGCGCCCTAGCTTGAGCTCTCAACCACAGCCCTGCGGAGAGCTCACGGTGTGTGCAATTTCAAAAACTTACACAATTTAGCCCTAACCGGTTTGGCTCAGTGGATAGAGCGTCGGCCTGCGGACTGAAGGGTCCCAGGTTCGATTCCGGTCAAGGGCATGTACCTTGGTTGCGGGCACATCTCCAGTGGGAGGTGTGCAGGAGGCAGCTGATGGATGTTTCTCTCTCATCGATGTTTCTGACTCTCTATCCCTCTCCCTTCCTCTCTGTAAAAAAATCAATAAAATACATTAAAAAAAAAAAAACTTACGCAATTTCAAAAACTTATGCAATTTCAAAAACTTATGCAATTTCAAAAACTTATGCAATTTCAAAAACTCAAGAGCCCTGGCTGGTGGGACTCCGTTAGCTGAGCATCTTCCCGTGCACCAAGCGGTCACAGGTTCCATTCCCGGTCAGGGCACATGCCCTGGTTGCTGACTTGAACCCCAGTAGGGGGCGTGCAGGAGGCAGCCAATGGATAGTTCTCTCTCATCGATGTTTCTCTCCACCTCCCTTCCACTCCCTTAAAAAAAAAATAGGAAAAAAATTTCTAAGACTTTTTTACTCAAATATATGCACTTCACATAGTTTTTCCACCAGCTATTGACTCGCTGTCCCCAGGGGGCTATTGACAGGGCCGCGGCTGCTCCGCGCTCAGGTGGAAGGAAGTGTTGTTGTTCAGGGGAGCCCGAATCTAATTGAAACGCGCATCGATCGCGGTTCCTGCCTCCGACGCCGGGAACCACTTTCTCGATTAACTAGAATTCCCGAGGAGGTCCCTCCTGCTCGCGCCCTCAGCCAGCAGTGCAGGTGCTGTGGGATGCGCCGGTGCCCCACACACACTCGCGGACAGGGCTCGGCGTTGGTTCTGTTAGAAGGAGCACTATTCTCGCACCTGTCTTCTGAGCCCACGGGATGATCACGTGGTAGTAGAACCCAAGTCTGAACGAATAGATGCCTTCATTTCCCACGGGGTGTCCGTCGGGAATGGCCATGGGCCCGACCGAGGGGCTTGGTGGGGCGTTGGCCGGCTGAATGGGTGCAGGTGAGTCACAGCCCCTCGTCACAACTGAACAGCCGGCGGCTCCGCCTGTACTGACGCATAACCTAAAGCTGCTTCACACCAAGTCACAGAGCCAGGGACACAGCAGACGCTTCCTGTGCCCTGAGAAAATGAGTTTTAATTGAACTGATGGACTTTTTTACATCATAACTGCCTCTCACCACAACACAGAATGTCTGCAGCCGGTTACTCATGTTTCTAAGGTGAACGTGTGTAGCATTCTATTAACGTAGGTTCCCGCGTGGCATTTTCACTGAGAAGATGTGTATCCCAGGGACAAAGTCTTATTTTATACACGACATGGAATACCGCGTGACGGTATTTATTTTTGTCCGCAAAATTTAAATCCTAGCAGACAGAAAGTGGAAAGTCTGTATGTGAGGTCTCTTATCCATGTGTGTGTACCTATCCTTGCAATATGTATGTACCTATATGTATTCCTAAAAGAACATGGACACATTTACTATGCACACATGGACTTGCACTTATAATGCTCCCTTTCAGAGATTATCCTGATAAATTCTCCAAAAGGGAAGAACCCTATGTTCAATAACAGAAGTCATGTGTTACCCACAGATATGTATAGATAGCTTAAGGCTTTCATATAGTTCCTACCTCACTCGTTTATTTTCCCCACCTTTGTTTAATTGTAATTTACTTCCACGAGAAGTCCCCAGCCTTAGTGTTCACACCTGACCTTGCAGCCCAGTGCCCACACACCAGGGCCTCCACGTGACATGTTTTAAGTAACATTAACTCGCCACTCGAAACCATGGCTCTAGCCCGGCTGGCGTGGTTCAGTGGTTGAGTGTCGACCCAGGGACCAAGAGGTCAAGGTCCGATTCCCCGTCAGGGCACATGCGGGGCGCCTGCGAGCTGGGCGAGGCCGCCGCTCTCTGCGTGGCCATCGCCTGGGGGTCCCGGCCCGCTCGCTGGTGCTGGCCTTGCTCTCCTGTCCCCCTGCGCCCTGGGGAGTCACTGAGGTACCATCCGGGAAGCACAGTGCAGAGCGCAGCGCGTGGCAGCCCGTCGCTGTCAGCGCCTCCCGTGCCCATGGCCGTGGCTGTGTGACTGCCTTGATGCTGGGAGGAGCTTTAAGACCCACTTCGGGGAGTCTGAGCCTAGCGCATACAGACGTGTGTGGCCCTAACCGGTGTGGCTCCGTGGATAGAGCGTCGGCCTGCGGACTGAAGGGTCCCGGGTTCGATTCCGGTCAAGGGCATGTACCTTGGTTGCGGGCACATCCCCAGTAGGAGGTGTGCAGGAGGCAGCTGATCAATGTTCCTCTCTCATCGATGTTTCTAACTCTCTCTCCCTCTCTCTTCCTCTCTGTAAAATATCAGTAAAATATATTTTAAAAAAAAGACCCACTTCGGGAGTCTGAGCCTAGCGCATACAGACGTGTGTGGCGAGGCGTGAGCGTGGCCGTAGCTCTGAGCAATGCATGCAGGTCCTCGGGCAGCGGGAGGTCTGTTTCAGGTGACGCGCGATGTTTTCCTCCAGGGTGACTGAGAGGCCTGGCCCACTCCCTTTTCCGCGTCAGGAACATCATGTGCTCCTTCGCCCCAGTCTCCAGCTTCCCTTTCTGGAAGTTTCTGCCTTCCCAGGGCAGGTCAGCGTCTTTCCCGAACCCTCCCCTGCCTCCGTGTCCAGGCGCGGTGCTCAGGCATGTTGAGGGTGTCCTCTGAGGACCCCTCCTGAGGCACTGCAGTTCCTTTTCTGTATCTATATTCTTATCGATGTCAGCGAGGGAGGGAGGGAGAGGGAAACGTCCATGCTGAGAGAGCATCGTGGATCCACTGCCTCCTGCACGCCCCCCACTGGGGTGGAGCCCGCAGCCCGGGCCTGTGCCCTGACCGGGAATGGAACCATGACCTCCTGGCTCCTAGGTCGGTGATCCACCGCGGAGCTACGCCAGCCGGGTGCATCGTCAGTTCCGAACTGGACAGTCGGCCGTGGAAAGTGCAGAAACGCCGTCCCGTGCCGCTGCTCACGCGCCGTTGCCCTTGGGCCCTGGGCCCTGGTGCCCACCCCCTGGGATGAAGCCAGCAGGAGCCGCCGAGGGCAATAGTGCCGGCTCCTCAGACTCGGGGCCACGGAACGCGGGGCGTTCACGATGTTGTTAGATGTTGAGATGGCAACTAATCCAACAACTGTCTTTACCTCGGCTTTCTGTTCCTGCATGTGGACAAACCAGCATCGTACCTGGCGTCACACGGCGCTTCCTCAGGCTCCTGAGATATTAACACACTCTCATCGCTGCGCCCTAACTAAAGCCGTGTGTTACACGCAGGTATTTATGGTGTAAGACTTCCAGCCCTCACCTCTGGAGCTCTCCCAGCAGGCTAACAGGTGATGGTTTACATACCACGCGGTGAATTGCGACTGGAAGCCGTAGGACGAGACACGCCGTAGTTGGGTGCCCAGATGGCTGGAACGGCTGCTTTTGTGTTGGTGCCTCTTTCCCTCTGCCTCACGGCGTTTGTTCTGTTTTGTGCTGCTTCTCTCCCGGTGGTTTGTACAAGTGGCAGTGTTGTCATGCTCCGCCCTCGGCATCCAAAGCCCGCTGGCCTCGCTGTGACGACGTGACCACCACAGAAGTTGCAGAACAATCCAGCCCGGGAGGCAGCGTTGCTGGGGACACAATGCAGGGGCGCCCCTTTCGGACTGCAGGTTCTCCGGCGCGTCCCAGGGCACCCCGCCTCCTGAGGCCACAGGGGGTGTGTTCCCGGAGCAGCCTGTGGCCGCTTCTGCGGGTCTGTTGTGGGGCTTGAGGGGTCAGGGGGGTGGGGGGCGGAAGGCATGGCAATCCCTGGGCTGGAAGGCACTTCCACTTGTCCTTGGTTTGACCTTACCACGAGGGGGCGCCACGGGAGTTTTAACTTTTAATAGGCGATGGAGTCCGACCCCCAGATTGGGAGTCCCTGGGTTGCATGTCTGCTGACTTAGGGGACCCTCTGGGCACAGCAACTGTGGGGATCACTGCACCCCTGTGTTTAGGGGGCCCTGGTGGGAGCCAGGCTAGAGGGGGAGCAGGAACCACTCCTTATCTACTTTAATTGTGACAACCGATGGAGACGGTAAGAGGAAACGGAGCTTCAGTCAAGAAAAGTGTCTGAGGCCGAGTAAGCTGTGAGTGGAAAAGTGGAAATTCTCAACAGGCTGGTTCCGCCATCGCCGTGCCTTACCCACTGCCGAGGGGGATGCCCAATGGGCAGCCACGGCCCTCTCTCCGGGGGCCCCATGCACAGGAGCTGGCTAGCAGGTGCTGACTCACCAACGCCTGAGCCCTCAGGGGTCCTGTTTCCCTAGGACGACACCTGCCCTGAGGGACACCCTCTCCGGCTGAAGGCCGCCACTCATCTCTCTGCTCTGGACCCTGAAGGTGTTTCAATAATCTTTGCTCAAAGCTCACTTTTTACATCTGCTCTGCGGGGCCCACTCTAGCATCGTGGCCAGCGCTGCTGAAGCAATGCCTTGGGAGCAGCCGAGGCCTCACAGATGCTATGGATGGAACCTCCCGAGGTGCCCGGGGGGTGCGGGCGGCCTTAGGAGGGACCTGGCTCTGCGCTGTCATTTCACAAGAAGATCAGGCGTGAGGGTCACCTCATCATACGCCCCCTGGGAGAGTGTTCCCTCGGCGTCGGTGTGGCTCGCAGAGCCTGGAGGGAGCATGTTCTTAGTGATGCTGTTCCTGTGGGATGGGCTGCCCCTCCTCATAGCGCCGGGTAAACGGAGGGAGGCGTGAAGACCCGCTCTGGGGAACCCTGTAGGGAACAGGTGTGCTGGGTGGGAGACCTGAGCCATGTCCTGTGGAAGCCGGAGGTGGGTGGTGATTGCATGGTTGGGATTGGGTCCAGCTGAGGTTGGAGGTGGGTGGTGATTGGATGGTCAAGATTGAGTCTAGCTGAGGTTGGAGGTGGGTGGTGATTGGATGGTTGGGATTGAGTCCAGCTGAGGTTGGAGGTGGGTGGTGATTGCATGGTTGGGATTGGGTCTAGGTGAGGTTGGAGGTGGGTGGTGATTGGATGGTTGGGATTGAGTCTAGCTGAGGTTGGAGGTGGGTGGTGATTGCATGGTCAAGGTTGAGTCTAGCTGAGGTTGGAGGTGGGTGGTGATTGGATGGTCAGGATTGGGTCTAGGTGAGGTTGGAGGTGGGTGGTGATTGGATGGTCAGGATTGGGTCTAGCTGAGGTTGGAGGTGGGTGGTGATTGGATGGTTGGGATTGAGTCTAGCTGAGGTTGGAGGTGGGTGATGATTGGATGGTTGGGATTGAGTCTAGCTGAGGTTGGAGGTGGGTGATGATTGGATGGTCAGGATTGAGTCTAGCTGAGGTTGGAGGTGGGTGGTGATTGGATGGTTGGGATTGAGTCTAGCTGAGGTTGGAGGTGGGTGATGATTGGATGGTTGGGATTGAGTCCAGCAGAAGATAGAGGTGGGTGGTGATTGGATGGTTGGGATTGAGTCCAGCTGAGGTTGGAGGTGGGTGATGATTGGATGGTTGGGATTGAGTCCAGCAGAAGATAGAGGTGGGTGGTGATTGGATGGTCAGGATTGAGTCCAGCTGAGGTTGGAGGTGGGTGGTGATTGGATGGTCAGGATTGAGTCCAGCTGAGGTTGGAGGTGGGTGGTGATTGGATGGTTGGGATTGAGTCTAGCTGAGGTTGGAGGTGGGTGGTGATTGGATGGTTGGGATTGAGTCTAGCTGAGGTTGGAGGTGGGTGGTGATTGGATGGTTGGGATTGAGTCCAGCTGAGGTTGGAGGTGGGTGGTGATTGGATGGTTGGGATTGAGTCTAGCTGAGGTTGGAGGTGGGTGGTGATTGGATGGTTGGGATTGAGTCCAGCTGAGGTTGGAGGTGGGTGGTGATTGGATGGTTGGGATTGAGTCTAGCTGAGGTTGGAGGTGGGTGGTGATTGGATGGTTGGGATTGAGTCCAGCTGAGGTTGGAGGTGGGTGGTGATTGGATGGTTGGGATTGAGTCTAGCTGAGGTTGGAGGTGGGTGGTGATTGGATGGTTGGGATTGAGTCCAGCTGAGGTTGGAGGTGGGTGGTGATTGGATGGTCAGGATTGAGTCCAGCTGAGGTTGGAGGTGGGTGGTGATTGCATGGTTGGGATTGGGTCTAGCTGAGGTTGGAGGTGGGTGGTGATTGGATGGTTGGGTCCAGCTGAGGCTCAGAGAAGCTGCTGTGACCAGCGAAGAGGCGTCCGCTCAACCTCGTCCCTCAGTGGGCGGGAATCCCAGTCGATCTGCAAAGGTTTGTAGGTGTGAGGCATGTTTTCAACGTGCCTTCTGCCCTTTCACACCTTCCATGGGGTCCACGTGGCAGCCATGGCGGGAAGCCTGGTCTACCTTATGGTCGTGACCAGACCCACGGTGGGGGAGCTGCACGGTGCCCGCAGGGTCGGGCGAGAGGTGAGCGAGCAGCCACTGCCGCGGGGGACCAGGGAGGAGGCCGGGGGCTCCGGTCTGTGACGTAGGCAGGAGTGTGACCAGAGTGGCCATCGTCCCCGAGTGTGTGCCTTCCAGGGCTCGCTCAGACGCTCTGATTCCTGTGTGCCCGGGAGCTCCTCTGTCACCTGTATTCTGGTCTCCAGGAGAGGCCGGCTAGAGCCAAAGTCAAAGGCTCCCGGGGTAGGAGGACCAGAGGTAAAGCCAGCTAAGCGCTGTGCGAGGGCCCAGGCCCCCATTGGACGTGCTCGTTATACTGGGAAGGAAGGGGCTTGGTGGTGCCGGCAAACCCGCTGTGCGGGAAGCCCAGCGCATGTTGGTGGAAGGGAAAGCGGGTCAGAGGTCGGCTGGTGTCCAGATGCTCCAAGACCCCACAGCTGTGCTGGGGGAGATGCTGGGATCTGCTGGCCAGCGGCTGCGGATGGAGGGCCCGGGTGCAGGCTCCGCTGTGCCCCTGCCCTGGGGCGGGTCCCGCAGCCCCAGGCCCCCTATTGCTGCCACGCCTTTAAGTTTACTGATCTCATCTTAATCCGGTATGCATTTAGATGTGCGCCAAGCAGACAGGCTGAGTGTACCCATAGGTGGGATTGGATGAGGCCTTCATACCTGGACAGGGTTCTCGTGGTGGCATGCCTGTTAGGGTCTAACAGGGCAAAAACAGATGATTCTAATGTTACGCCATTATGGTTAACGAGAAAGCAGACCCGTGTTGCTAATTGCTTAATGCCTTTTTCTCCTCCGTTGCTGGGAGAAGCTTTTCAGACCAGGGGGATGTGACAGCAATCCCGGGAGTAGGGGGGAGGAGGGAGAGCCACTGTCCCTGGGTGCCGTGTGAGCCCAGGTTGCTATTGGAAAGCGCATATGACACTTCCATAGGCTGCAGCTCTGCCCACTCTCTGTCTCCCTTAGATACAATGAATTTCAAGAGAAACAGAAAAATTGGCACTTCCCACACACCGCCTGCAGGGGCCGACCTCGGCAGGGCCGACCATGATGACCAGCGCTCGCCAGGGCTTGTTCTGTAGCCGGATCTGGGCACAGGAGCCAAGTCCCTCACCAGGGCACCCACCAGCCCCTGGGTGGGGACACACTGTGTTCCGGGAGCTGGAGGTGACCAGGGCGCACTGTGGGATTGGTTACCTTGGCAACCGTGGTTCCCTGGACAAGACGCCAATCTCAGACTCAGGCCTCCCAGAAAAGCCGGCCTGGGACCTGCTTCTGGCAGGCCTCGGGGGCGGGAGGTCCTAGTCTAGCTTGGATGCTCATTCGAGGAGTCAATCCATTGTTCTGAAGGGCCTTTTTCTTCTGTTAGTGAAACCCCTATTATCCCAGAGTCTGTTTGATTCTTTTCTCCTTGCTAAACAGCCGGGTAAGACCAGCTTGCCTTCGTCCGGTTTGCTTCCTGGCCAACCCAGTTAATAATAGACTCGCCCTTCACCAGCAGCACTCCCAGGGCATCGCTTGTCTGGACAGCCATGGGCACTGGGACCCCCACGGGACCGCCATGCCCTTCACCTCCACCCTACGCGTTCTCCCGCCCAACCCCCCACCGCCCAGCTCTGTCTCTCAACGCTGAAGCTTGTACCTTCTGTCCAGTGAAACTCGCTTCCTTTCGCTGTCACCAACGCCCAGGGCCACTCTCACCTCTGACTGTTGCCACCAGAAGACCAAGCCCATCCTTGTACCTGCGACGCCTTCGTGCGCCATCACTTTCAACAGGCTTCTCCTCCCCGGGTGCCCCGCATGCGCCCTGCATCCGGTTACATCTTCACGTCACTGGTGAATTGGCGATGACTTCCGAGAAGACATACTCTGGTCCTCCGATTTGACACAGTTCTGTAGGCATGGGAATCTGTTGGGAACTATCACTAATTATGGAAAAGAGAAAGAGAGTAAAGAGCCCATATTTTGGTGAATTATATCAGATGCATCAGACTCACTGCAAATGCTTCCTGAGTGTTTAGTACATTCGGGCCATCTTCTGGCCAACGGGGTGTGTGTGGCGGGTGGGGAGTCACAGGCACCCGATCAATCATGACTTCTGAGCACCGTCTACAAGGGCAGGCACGTTTAAGCTAGACGCAGGGGTGGGCAAACTTTTTGACTCGAGGGCCACAATGGGTTCTTAAACTGGACCGGAGGGCCGGAACAAAAGCATGGATGGAGTGTTTGTGTGAACTAATATAAATTCAAAGTCAAGGAGCGGAGGGGAGAGCAAGAGAACCGGATAGAACAGCCGGATCTGGCCCGCGGGCCGTAGTTTGCCCACGGCTGAGCTAGAGTATGTGCTCCTAGACCCAAATGTGAGACTCTGGAAAGCATGGCATGTTTAGAGTTCAGCCTTCCTCCTGACTTCATGTTGTAGATGAGAGCTGACACGTGAGCAGGAACATGGGTGGGAGGTGGGGGAGGAATGGACTCGGTGAAGAGAGAGCGAGTGTTCGCAGGGTTCCCAGGGCCCTCAGGTGAGGAAAAGTGCAGCATGTTTGGGAAACGGGGAAAAACTGCAGAATAACAGGAAAATGGGATGAGGGTCCCGGTAAGGCTGGAGAGGGGCCTGGGGTCTGGGCTGGCAGGTGAAGGCATGAGATGCCAGTGGCACACAGCGGCGTGGACTGATTTTAAAGTGATCCACCCTTGGTAGTGTGGGGGGTGCGTCACAGCAGGAGGGGGTGGGGCTCAGGAAGAGTGAAGTTAGATTTACCAGTCGAACCCGGCCAGTGTGGCTCATTGATTAAGTCTCGACCTATGCACTAGGAGGTTATGGTTCGATTCCCAGTCAGGGCACAGGCCCGGGTTGCGGGTTTGATCCCCAGTAGGGGACGTGCAGGAGGCAGCCGATCCATGATTCTCTCTCATCATGGATGTTTCTACCTCTCCCTTCCTCTCTGAGATCCGTAAACATATACTCGCGTATTAAAAAGTAAAAAGCCCATCCGGTCGGCAGCTGTGGTGGCCACATTGGTGGCAGAGCTTGGTGAGCTGGGAACAGGGCATGGCGGGTTCTGAAGAGAAATAACCAAATCCGAAGAAGATATAGGAGACCCTGATCGGGGGATATGAATGAATCATGGAGGAGAGAAAGCATCTTGTTGTGAGCAAATACCGCAGCAGGAATGCTGGTTTTGAATGCTGGTTTTGAAAGCATGCAGCACAGGAAAAGGGGCCGTGTTTGTGTGTGTGTGTGTGTGTGTGTATGTGTGTGTGTGTGTGTGTGTGTGAGATACAGTGATGATGTGGAGTTTGGACACATTGATTTTTGATGTGCTCATGCTAATCTCTGTGGAGATGTTGAGTGTTGAATACCTATTTGGAGCTCAGAGCAGACATGAGGGTTGGACCAAACATGTGTGGATCCCTGGCACCTGGGTGGTCCTTAGCACCAGAGAACTCCTTTTCTCCAGGTGGTCTGAGGACCCAGTGTTTACCTGCCAAGCAGAGAAGAACCAAGGCCAGGCAGGAAGAGGGTTCAACCACTAAAGGAAAAGGAACAGCCAGAATGGAAGAAAGAAAACTCTGGACTGTGTCCCAAAAGTGAAAGGAGAAGATTTTTAGTGGAGGGACTGATGGTAAGGCAGTAGATACCATGACTGCTGAAGCGCTTCTCAGTGAGCTGGGGCAGGAATCCAGTCATGGAAAGGTGGAGAGTGGGACACACAACTTCAACACGTGCAGACGTGAGCATGCAGGGAAGGCAGTGGCTAGTGAAGGATCTGGGTCTAAAGAGGAGTTGTTAACGATACAGGCCACTCGAGCTCATGCAAAGGAGTCAGGTTAGGGCAGGGGTGGGCAAACTTTTTGACTCGAGTGCCACAATGGGTTCTTAAACTGGACCGGAGGGCCGGAACAAAAGCATGGATGGAGTGTTTGTGTGAAATAATATAAATTCAAAGTAAAGAAGCGGAGGGGAGAGCAAAAGAACCGGATAGAACAGCCGGATCCGGCCCACGGGCCGTAATTTGCCCAAGGCTGGGTTAGGGGAAGAGGCTGAGTGTTCTTCCGCAAAAGAGAGCAGATGGCACAGCATTCCTGAGGACGTGGGAGAGACCAGAATCCGGAGGCCAGGGCAAGGTCCTGGTAGCTCCCCTGGGTGGAGGCAGAGCCGTGCAGATTGGCATGTCTGGGGAAGGAGCAGAAAGCTTTGTTCCGAATCTTCTGTTTCTGCTGTGGGTCATTGGGTGCGATCCTGTCTTCAGAAAGGAGGGGGTGTGCTACATGTAAGAGTATAATATTGTCATCTCATAACTAAATGCCACAGTAACGTGTCCACTGTTGCAATGGATATTTCCTCCTTATGGGTCGTGTAAATTAGGAAAACTGTGCCATTGACCCTGAAGTCAACTTTGTTTTCTCCCCCATGTCCAAGTAGTGTACAAGAGGGTGCATTAAGTCAGTCTAGCTGACACGGTGATAGAAGTCTTTGTTTTCTTATCTTCCTCCTTATTTCCGTTCCTTTGACTAGGATCTGTTTTCAGTCCCTTCTTCATCCATGACTGGCTTAGTCCCCCGATAAATGTTCACGGAGCATCTGCTCTGCCATGTGTCCTGTTAGATTTCACACCCCTGAGAGGCACAGAGCAGATAGTCCGTCATTTTCCGCTGCTTAGACCGTACAGGGCAGCTCAGGAACCGAGTGTTGACCTGAGGGCATTAGCAAGGGCATACCAGTGTGGCCACCAAGGACATGGAGGGAGGAAGGCTTCCTGGGTTACAGGAGTGGCCACAGAGGGCAGGCTCTACATCGGCGTCAAGGGAGGCGGAGGGAAGGTGACATTGACTAGGTCAGTGGTGGGCAAACTCATTAGTCAACAGGGCCACATATCAACAGTACAACGATTGAAATTTCTTTTGAGAGCCACATTTTTTAAACTTAAACTTCTTCTAACGCCACTTCTTCAAAATGGACTCGCCCAGGCCGTGGTATTTTGTGGAAGAGCCACACTCAGGGGGCCAAAGAGCCGCATGTGACTCACGAGCCGCGGTTTGCCGACCACTGGACTAGGTCATTCGAAAACCCCTGCTAATGAGGAGAGAGGACTTTCAGTGGTGCAATGGGGTCAGAAGGCCAACTTCAAGAAGTTAAGAAAGGGTTTAAATGACAGGGAGATATGATTATGCCTAATCTATCACTGAATCATCAGTCAAATTCTAAAACCATTCTTATACGGGATGAGTAAGCATGTAATTCTCTGAATAGTCAATGGAATTCTAACCAAAATATCTGAAAGGTTTACCACATGATGACTTTTAATTTTAATATAAATAGCGTGCTTAATAACGTATTAACATTGCTGATTATGTAGAACTCCATCTCCCTCATAATTTATAGGTTTAACATTAATGAAGTTAGCATCTCAAATATTGAACTCTCTCAATTTCCATTGCACCTGTTCCTAAGAATTTAACATCAATTTCATTATCGTTCTCTATCTTGCCTTTCAAGGTTTAGCATTTCAAATAGCACCCCACCTAGATCATTTTATTTGTTTTGGAATCAAAGTGAAATTAAACAGCATATGAAGTGTCTGGCTGAATTATTTGAGGTGGAACTATGGGAACTTGCTCTAAATTTTAGGGAAACGGGCCCACAGCATTTCAGCGAGGCTCCTAAGATTGATACAATGCAATTAGTTGGGAAATGTCACTGCAGACAGGAGACAAATGAGCAACATAATACTTGGCTTTTCAATGTATCTGCTCAGGAAATGTCTTTGACTCAATGATTCTGTCAAACAAGCTAAGTTGCCAGTAAATTTCAATGAAAACAAAACACTAAATACTCGATCACGACGAAAAATAAAGACCCCAATGGAAGGATGAAATAGTGGCTTCCGTATATTACCAGCAAACTCATTTATGGAGGGCCAGGGAGCCATATACCCAAGAGCCCAATAGACTTTCTGTAGGAAATGCCATACCGGTATTGAATATCACTCCTCTCCTCACACTGGTTAATTCCAGGAGCACGTAACTCCCAAGTTCTAAAGTTATTTTTTACGACTTTGTTATTTTAGAGTAACTACAAGGGAGCTATAGACATTCCCCATACACCTCTTGCCCCGCCCCACCCCCACACGCAGGCTCTGCCCTTATCGACGCCTCCACCAGAATGTGACCTTCATTACAATCAATGAACCTAGGGTGACACGTCCTTATACCTAGAGTCTACAGTCAACATCAGGGTCACTCTTGTGTTGTACATTCTGTGGGTTTGGACAAATCTATAATGCCATGCGCCCACCCTTATGGTGTCATACAGGGTATTTCCATGGCCCTGAAACCCTCTGTGTTCTGCCTGTTCATCCTCCCCCACCACCCCACCGGCCAAGGCTGGCAACCACCGATATTTCACTGTCTCCCTAGTTTTGCCTTTCCCGGGGTGTCATAAAGTTGGAATCACAGAGTGTAGCCTCCTCACACTGGCGTCTGTCACTTGGTCCAACACATGACTCAGGGCTCTGACACTTCTAGGTCCATCCCTGACCTTGTTTCTAAAACCCCAAACTCACTTTCCTCAGCAGTTAATGCCAATGGCCATGATTCCTGACATGAAATTTGGGCGTTTTCTGTTAAAGACATCTAGATATGAGAAGACCCACACAACTAAAATATGGCCCCCAGAGGTCACAGCTATCATCGTTCTCTATTTCAGAGGTTCAGAGAAACCTTCAACAGGTTGTTAATGTGGATAGGTTGATATTGCAATTCTTAATCATCTTATAGACCAAATATGTTTCCAAACACACACTTGATGCTTAAACCTGTTGTCAACATGGTCATCATCCTCTTCATCGTCACCACCCCACCTGGGAAGCTACACCCAGTGGGTGCAATGACCTGTTTTCTTTTGTTTCCTGTTTGTTTTTCATTACATAAACGTGCATTTCTTCCCCAAAAGGTGTGTGTTTTTGTTGGTTTGTTTTGTTTTTGGCCAGCATTGATTGACAGGGCATCTCAGAGTTCTGAACAAAGATAGAGGTCTAGAACAAGGCACAGAAACAGGGGGGGGGGGATTTTCTATGTGTTAAAATAGCAGTAAGCAGTTCTCTGATACCTTCATTTGATATGCTAATAATGGGTCTTCAACAGCATCCTACAAATGCTTCCATTGTTACTAACCATGACAATTTAACATTTTTGATAAACACTAAATAGTCATACTTTCCTTATGAGGCAATTTTGAGTTTTCACCATTTTATTCTTTAGAGAATTAAGTCAAAGAATGAGAGAAATGTTCAGCATCCTCTCGTGGATGGGTGGATGGATAGATGGATGAGTGCACGGTTGACTGTCAGGCGTGAGAAGAAGCAAATAGCTGATCCTGAGGTTCTTTGTTGGAAAGGAGACAACTGCCAAGTTCTATTTAGGCTGCTGCCTCTACTCTCAGCCATTTCCTGTTGCCTGTGCCTTTAAAGCAGGAGCCCTTGTGTGGGTCTCTGAGCCTCAGCTGGGGTTGCTACGATGCAGAGGAAGACGTGAACAGCTCAGGGAACCTCAGGTCGCATTCCTTAATCTACTACTTTTTCTTTTTAATCAAGTTGCTAAGATAAAATTTATCAAGAAGGGTGACCTAAATGTCTTAAAAGCATCCATCCCACTATTCGTAACTCAGAGTTATGCAATGCCACATGAATCCTTCTTACACATGACTCCATCCCAGCTCCCAGGGATGTGGATAAGAACATGTAGAGCTAAGTGCCGGAGGGGACCTGCAAATCCATCTAATGACCCTTCTCCCCCGATGGATAATCTGCCTTGGAGCGTGAAGGTAAGACTTTAGCCGAAGACCCAGTCCCTTTTTTCTTGAGCTAAAATTCATAGTTCTCCATTCACGGTGCAAGAATAATTCCATGCAAGACCTCCCCATCCCCCGCCCCGCCATCTCACAACAACATACATGCTTTGATTTGTGTGACATAGAATGACAGCATCACATTCTAGAACCACTATGTGAAGTTGGCATCACCTGCTAGAACATTCCAAGTACCAAAAAGTCCCAGGCACATGCTTGTGTGATAGGAGTTCCCAACTTGTCCATACAGGGTCCGTGTCTGCCTTGTAGACGTAACAGAGATTTCTGGTCGTCTGAAAGCTTAGAATAATTTGTCCGCAATATCTCATTGGAATTGCGGGCTGCCTTCTTCTCCTTGGGATCAACATGATCACCCAGCTTTGATTGTTGTAACAAACATACCTTTCATTAAGGACCTGGGAAATCTGTGGGTTCTCATAGATTCGGGGATATTGATATCATCTTAATTGGGATAAACCTCTTCTGATAATCTGGCACTCTACTTGATGAATCATTATTCTGTTTTCACATGAACACTTACGCATCGTTTAGAAAAATAATTGAAATTCATGGATTGCTTCCATGTGAGAATCCTGGTTTTCTGCTTAGTGAATTGATTTTGAAAGTAAAATAGTGACAAACATGGGACTTCTCTCCCTACACCTTCCAGGTCCAAATGTTTATAAAACCTGTTTGTCCTATAAAAACTGTGTCTGACTCTTTTTACAACCTTTTTCAACTGCTTTTTAAAAATCTTTTTTCTTGACTGGGTGGTGTGCTTCTATGGTTGGATGTCGACCTATGAATCACGAGGTCATGGTTTGATTCCCGGTCAGGGCACATGCCCGGGTTGGGGGCTTGACCCCCCGTTTGGGGCATGCAGGAGGCAGCCAATCAGTGATTCTCTCTCATCATTGATGTTTCTATCTCTCCTTTACGCTTCCTCTCTGTTATCAATAAAAATATATTTAAAAGGAAATTAAAGGAAAAGGAAAACATGTTTTTTCTTCAGAAAAATGTGGATGTTATATGACCCCTCGTTCCCTATGGCTTTCTCATTTTATTGTTTAAATTCCGATGCCTCCCACCCCACATGTGCTTTGTTGATGGATACTCAGACCTTAAAACATGAAAATGTCTGCATCTCCCTGTCTCCCCCATTAAATACCCATCCTTGAATGGAATTGGGATTTCAGTTCATAATTCATATTAAATGAGTCTGTTACCATTAGAGAATGAACTTAGGTGAGAAGACAACAGGAAAGATATTGTGGAGCAGATGGCTAAGACTTGGAGAGAGAACTAGGATAGAGCCCTGAGCGAGTATTCATGTGTCTACATCATGTGCTCACTGTCCAGTGTCCCCACCGTCGCCACAGGCCCTGCTCTGGCCCCCCTCTGTGGAATCCTGGGGAGTCCCTGGCGGAGTCCCTGGCGGAGTCCCAGTTAGAGGCAGGGATCCTCCTATGCTCATTCCCCTCCCACCACCTGGGTACACATGGTAATGGGGCCTGAGTGTGGGAGGCCGTGGGAGGAAGCTGACAGGTACTTGGAGTGAGAGTTTGAGGGCAGAGCCACCCCCGACCATGCACCCTACCTCGGCCACCCTGTGGCTCCAGGGTTCATTCGCCCCATGGCTCCGGAAGGCGCCCCTGGGTCCGCGTGGCGGCAGTGCCAGCCTGCATGCATCCTACGGAACGCATCTCACCGACTAGAATGCATGGCACGGATGGGAAACACACGCTCACGGAATCCTAGCGGGTTCGACGTGTAAGGAAGGAGAACATAGTGCGTGTGTGAGGGTTCTCTCGGTCTTGCACGTTCTCATTTCCGGAAATCGGCAGGAGTAACAGACTTCAGGACTTGGCACGCTTGCTCACCGAGGACTTTGTGTTGGATGGCCGCATGTCTTGGTTGGGGCTGTGTTGTAAATGCTCAGACAGTTGAGGCCGCATTTCTGTGCCCAGACCCGTCCAGGGTGCCCCATGGAATCGGCGTATAACTGCGCTGCTTGGCTTTGGTCTGATTTAAATTTCCCTTATGAAATGCTTCATCCCGAGCGTCCAACATGTCAGGGCTGCTTCAGTGCAAGGCGACGATGCCTTTAAAGCGCCCCTGACATGTGGGACGCTGTGATCTTATATAAATCCCGCAGCGTTGGCGAAACCCCTCCCGCCCCCTGCAAGTCACAGTGTCCAGTAAACAGAGTCAATTACTGGGGAAATGGTTTCGAGACCAAGGGCTAGGGCCGGCTGATTGAACCATTTTCTCTTAGATTGATCTGTCAATGGGAATGTCACCCCGGACAGTCGATGGACTTCAGGTGACAAGCCGTGAGCCCCCTCGATGCTGGGGCGCGCTCTGTCTGTGTCCACGGGAAAGGCTGGGAACAGCGGCTGCTTCAGCATCAGCTTGAGTGAGTGTAGGTGCGCTTTACTGTGTGTGAGCTCGTGATAGGCATTTGTGGGTGCTCACCACTAAGGTAATTCGATATTAGAACCTGACATAGCCCTGGCCAGTTTGGCTCAGTGGATAGAGTGTCAGCCTGCAGAGTGAAGGGTCCTGGGTTCCATTCTGGTCAAGGCACATGCCCGGGTTGTGCTCAATCCCCAGTAGGGGCATGCAGGAGGCAGCCAACCAATGATTCTCCATCACTGATGTTTCTCTCTCTCCCTCCTTCCTTCCTCTCTAAAATCAATAAATATATATATATTTTTAAAAACTGACATAATGGCCCTGGCTGGCATTGCTCAGTGGTTAGAGCCTGGGCCCTCACATGGAAGGGTACTGGGTTCAAGTCCCAGTCAAGGGCATGTACCTGGGTTGTAGGTTTGATCCCTGCCCCCCATTGAGGTGCATGCAGGAGGCAACCAGTCTATGTGTCTCTCTCACATCGATGTTTCTCTCTCTGTCTCTCCGCCTCCCTGACACTCTCTGTTAAAAAAACAAACAAGGGAAAAATACCCTCAGGAGAGGATTACAAAAACACACACAACAAAACAAAAGCCAGAAAACCTGACTTCATGGCCGTGGCTGGCATGTCTCAGTGGTTAGAGAGTCATCCTTCGCTCGGGAGGGTCTTAGGTTCAATTCCTGGTCAGGGACACATACCCAGGTTGTAGGTTCCATCCCCAGCCCCAATCGGGGCGTGTTTAGGAGGCAACGAGTCTATGTGTCTCTCTCACGTCAATGCTTCTCTCCCTCTCTGCCCCTCCCTCCCGCCCACCCACCCACTCTCACTAAAAATCAATGGAAAAATCAGGTGAGGATTAACAAAAACCCTGGCACAGTGGACAGGTTCTGATACTGACTCAGGGTGCAATTCCGCACCGCGGGAGCGGAGAGCACCTTTGTCCAGTGAGTCCATGGCGCCTGCCCTGTGCATGGAGACGGAGGTCAGGAGGGACCAGGCGGCCCCTTGCTTGTTGGTGATCCCGGAGCAGTTTCCCGGAGCCGCTGCTGCCCTGTGGCCTGGCCTGCGGGACGGGCACTGGCTGCCTCCCCTCCTCCGGGTGTTTCTGCGGGAGAACAGAGGCAGCTCTGACAGGGTGGCCCTGGTGGCTGGCACGGGAGAGGCAAGCGCGGCCAAATCCCAGCTCTGGGCATCTGAGTTGAGCATATCATTTTCTTATCCAGACGGCACCCCTTTGTATCAGATGAGCCGCCTGATCTATTACCAGGTGGGAAGGCAAAAGGATTTTCAAATGGCACCAAGGATGCTTTCAAACCGTGGACGGGGGAGGTGTGAATACCAGATGCATCTTTGCATTTGGAAGAAGGAGCTCGGAGCTCACTTTTTGGGTAAAAAAAAAAATAATAAGATTTTTCAGTTTTTCGATATGCAGAGTTTGGGAAAATATAAGCCTTCAAAATATTCAAGAACATCCCAAGCAACTATTTCCTGTTCTCTGTTGAATATTTCCCCACACGTGACACTCCACACTTCTGGTCATGGGCCGTGTGCCTGCATGAGCATGAGGGCCGCTCAGCTAGCATTCCAGTCCTTTCACTCTGACCTCTGTTCTGCACACACGCGCGCTCACCTTGTGCTCATTCCTTTGTATTTCCCCCTCGTCGTGACGTAGAGCCTAGAATAGTAACCCTATCGTCATCTGCATTTTATCCAAGTGCCAACTTGTTCACCAGCACGATCGCTTTTGGATAGCTGAGCCTAACTCCCTGCGAGATGGCACGGCTCGTTTATTTAGTTCTGTGAGTTTACGTCGAGCATGGAATGAAGTCAGTGAATAATGTAAGATTATGGTAAGGCTTAGAAGGTCCTGGAAGAAAGACCGTTTAAACATGCCGCCCTGTGTCCTCCTCGGTATGCACCCATGACAGGCTCTCCGGGGCCGTGACGGTGCGTGGCTACGTGGCTGCTGTAAATAATGAGCACCCGGGAACGGACAGGAAATTCGAGGTCGGGCCTTTCAAAGCTCAAGATAGGCAGTGCTCTGATTTCCCTCTCCTGGCAGCAAGGATGCCGTCACCTCTGCTCAAATACGTCACCAAAAAGATGGAGGGAAAATACTTTATCTCTCTGAAAACCAGACTGAGAGAGTCTTTAGCATTTGGAGGAGAATAAGGATGGTCATGTGTGGTAAAAGCCTCGATCCTGCTTTTCTGGTGTCTGCAGTTACATGGTCCCCAAACAGCGCCACGAACCAGAGGGCTCGGAGCCCCGCTGTGCCCCGAGAATCAGCATCTTAGACGCTCCTCCTAAGCGTGGGCCTTCTGCGCACCTCCCTCCGATGCCCCAGCAGCACCACCTCAGCCACAGAGCCACCAGAAATCACATGCGTCTGCTCAGTCAGAGATGTGCTCAGGGTGTGAAACAAGGCGCCAAACCTCATCACAGACAGTTATAACCCTTCCTACCTACCTACCCATCTACCCATCTACCTATATACCCACCCATCTATCTATCTATCCATCTATCTATCTATCTACCCATCTACCTATCTACCCATCTACCTATATACCCATCCACCTATCTATCATCCATCTATCTATCTATCTATCTATCTACCCATCTACCTATCTACCCATCTACCTATATGCCCATCCACCTATCTATCATCCATCTATCTATCTATCTATCTATCTACCCATCTACCCATCTACCTATATACCCACCCACCTATCTATCATCCATCTATCTATCTATCTATCTACCCATCTACCTATCTACCCATCTACCTATATACCCATCCACCTATCTATCATCCATCTATCTATCTATCTATCTATCTACCCATCTACCTATCTACCCATCTACCTATATACCCATCCACCTATCTATCATCCATCCATCTATCTATCTATCTACCCATCTACCTATATACCCATCCACCTATCTATCATCCATCTACCTACCTATCTATCTATCTATCTATCTATCCATCCATCCATCCATCTATCTGTCTACCTACCTATCTAACCATCTACCTATCTATCTACCTATCTACCCATCTATCATCTATCTACCTACCTGTCTACCCATCTATCCATCTACCTATATACCCATCCACCTATCTATCACCTATCTATCTATCTGCCTATCTATCTACCTATCTAACTACTTATCTACCCATATATCATCTATCTACCTATCTACCTATCTTCCTATCTACCTACCTACCTCCCTATCTACCCATATATCATCTATCTACCTATCTACCTGTGTAGCTATCTACCCATACATCATCTATCTTCAAATCTACCTATTTACCTACCTACCTATCTACCCATCTATCTATCTACCTATATACCTATCTATCTATCTATCTGCCTACCTATCTCTCTACCTAACTACCTACCTATCTACCCATCTACCCATCTATCATCTATCTATCTATCTACCTATCTACCTATCTACCTATCTACCTATCTATATACTGGATTATCACAGATGCTGAGGAGAGGACAGGGCGTGGCTGGGGACTAGCAGCCCCAGGCCTGGAGCTGCAGGAGAAAGGGGAGGCAGGAGAGGGGGCAGGACACATAGCTGTGCTCTGTCCTATACCTGTCACCCCGGGAAGGGGATTGGGGGAGGCGGGCATGCCTGGCAGGGTCTGTGCAGAAGGTGCAGGTGGGTGGTGGCCAGGTCCCAGGAGGAGTACGGGGCAGGTGAGGCACCTTAAAGTGAGTGGACGTGGAAAGATGTCGGGTTGGTGTTGTTGGTTTTCTTTCTTTCTTTCTGCCCTCCCATCACAGAATGTTCCCGGAGCTGGTGTTGGCATATGCTGCCTAATTAGAGAGAGGTAAAACAGACAGACATCCGTTCAGATGTTTACTTGCTGAAAGTGAAGGTCTGATGCGATAGACATGTCAGAGTCAGAAAAGAGTAAGATTTATCAGCCTCTAAGGGGAGGCTGCCACTTCCCTGCTCCTGTGAAATTAAATGATGTGCATGTATGTATGTAAGTGTGTCTATGTGTGTATCTATCCATCTACCATCCATCTATTATTTATCATCTATGTACCTATCTACTTATGTACCTACCTATCTACCTATTTATCTATCTTCCTATCTACCTACCTATTTATCCATCTATTCACCTATCCATCTACCTATTTCCCTATTGACCTATCTTCCTGTCTACCTATCCATCTATCCATCTACCGTCACCTCTATAATCAAGTGGTGACAGCTTCCTTAGAGGAGAAAGAAGGAAGGGAGGTTGGCGAGCACAGGATATCGATACTACAGTTTCAATGAGTCTCAAACCATGTCCCAGAGGAGAAAATGGAGCAACTTTGGGAATACCTGGAACTCTAGGCAGAGGGTATAGTGGTTTCAAAGGCCCAGGTGTGTTCCAGCCACAGTGAGACCCAGTGTGCCCGGAGCTGGGTGCTGAGCAGCAGGTGGCCAGGGATGGGTCCCCAGGACAGGCGTGGGTGTCAGGTCCCTACAGAAACCTTCAGAGTTGAGCTCCACTCTCAGGGATACGGGAATTCACTGTGGAGCTTTGTGCAAAGATGTGTTCTAACTTCTGTTTTCAACAATCCCTCCTGGTGCTGCGCTGAGAATACTGTGTTCCAGGCAATGATAGCAGCAAGGAGGCCAGGGAGCATCGCTGGGGAGACCCTGAGGTGCCAAGAAAGGGTCAGGCGTGGGTCTGTTGCAGGCGGAACCCACAGGATGTGTTGATTGATAGAGTGTGTGGAGTGTGAGGAGGAGAGAGGCAGAGGAGGAGAAGGGGATGGGGCACACCTGGATGGAGACCTGGCATTCAGGACATGGGCTGGTTCTAGGTGGCTGCTGGACGCTGAAGGCAGCGCTGGGGAGGACTCGGGTCTGTGGGCTGGAGCTCTGGGAAGAGGGCCAGGCTGGCCACACAGTGGGCATCATCAGGGGACAGGTGCCATCTAATGCACGGGCCCCGGGCTGGTAACTGCCCTGCTCCTGGCAGAACCACCAGCCACATGATGGCGTCAGCATGTAGGGTGTTCTGAGGACTTCCAGTAGAGCAAGGAAAGAAAACCAGTGGACAGCGCAGTCATAGGGATTGAGCCCTATGCTTACATTGTTCAGGAAACAGAAACTGTTTCATGAAGACTGTGCTGGTCCCTCCCAGCCCCCCCCCCCCACCCTGCCCCTACTCCTATGAACCACACTGTGGCCCAGCACCCGAGTAGGGAAGCACTGAAGGTGCCTCATGCCCAGGCCCGTGTGGCTCCATTGGTTGGGTACCAAAAGGTTGAGTGTTAGATTCCCAGTAGGGGCATGCAGAAGGCGGCCAATCGATGTTTCTCTTTCATGTATGTTTTTTTCTCCCTCTCCCTCTCCCTCTCTCTCTAAAATCATTTTTTTTTTTTTAATAAAGATGCCTTCTTGTCAAAGTCCTTGCTTTTCTCCTAAGGATCCTATTGGGGACATTACTCATGACCTCAACCAAGGTCCTTTTCATGACGCCCACGGGGGGATGCTTGCTCTTCTGTCCCCAGAGTGTGGTTGGCTCTGGCTGTGTGCACACAGAGGCAGGTGCCGGCCCTCCTGTTCTCTGAGGTCTGTCTGCTGGGAGGCCTGGAGGGCGCAGGGCGCCCTCAGAACATGGCTCCCGCCTGGATTCCTATTATCTTATGTGTTTTCCTTTGCTTAAAGGCTTCCAGTGTTTCATGTAAATTTTGAACATCTCTTGCAATGTTTTGGGTTTTTTTAATATATGTTTTTATTGATTTCCGAGAGGAAGGGAGAGGGAGAGATCGAAACACCAATGATGAGAGAGAATTATTGATTGGCTGCCTCCTTCATGCCTCCTACTGGGGATCGAGCCCACAACCCAGGCATGTGCCCTGACCAGGAATCGAACTGTGACCTCCGGGTTCATAGGTTGATGCTCAACCACTGAGCCACACTGGCCAGGCTCTTGCAATGTTTTATGTAAACCTCCCCCAGATCCCTGTTTGGACTTGTGTTGTGTGTGAATGAATGAACACTGGTTTACAAATGGACCCTGAATCACCCGTCTTGCCCTGACTAGAATCGTAGGTATAAACCACTCAGCAAAACATCAGCCAATCAGCAGAAATCAAGACGTTATTCTCTTTAACCTCAGCCCCGGGGCAAACTAATTTCCTTCAATCATCTCCAGCGACATGTTCCATAGTTCACAACGGAGAGCGAGGATCTGAGAGATTCGGAGCTGAAGATTGACTAGGCGAGAGCAGAATAGAAGGCACTCTGACCCTAATGCGGGGCAGGAAGGGTTCACACAGATTCACGGATACAGCAGCATCTATTTATTTATTCAACCCCTGCCTCGTCCCGTGAGCAGCTGGACAAGATGCTACGCTGGCCCGAGCAGCTCCGGTGATGGACAGCAGGCAGCGACGGACAGCAGGCAGCGTCCCTTCTCTCACAAGGTCATGTCTTGCATCCCAGGGAGGGGACAGACATCCAAACAGCTGACCCTGTTATAGAAGCTGAGGCACGCTGCATGCTGCTGACATCCAGAGGCTGCGGGGGCGCTGAGGGGGATGCTGACGGAGGGAATCCGAGAATTCATGCGGAAGGTGACATTTCACCTCCTGTTGACGGATAAGAAGCCGAGGGAAGTAAGGTAGCGGGGTCAGGTGAGGCCGGGGATGGAAGGCCTCGGGTGACCTCCGAAGACGGTAAGTTTATTCTGTGTCTCAGAGGAGATGGACAGGGAGTATTTTTGGACACAAGGAGGCATGCGTCCATCTGGACTTTGGGAATACAGCCAGGACGTGGGAGTCCCAGGCAGTGTGGTGGAGACCCACCTGCAGAGGGAAAATACTCAGAAATCACCGATTCAGGGCCAATCCAGGCACGGGCTCCTGTGAGCTCTGCCACCCCACCGCTTACCTAACTTCACAGGTCCACAGCCCTTACGCATTTGATTAAAATACTAAATGAGCCCGGCCGGCGTGGCTCCGTGGTTGAGCGTCAACCTCTGAACCAGGAGGTCATGGTTTGATTCCCAGTCAGAGCACATGCCCAGGTTGTGGGCTCGATCCCCAGTGTGGGGCGTGCAGGAGGCAGCTGATCCATGATTCTCTCTCATCACTGATGCTTCTCTCTTTCCCTCT
Source organism: Plecotus auritus (assembly GCF_963455305.1). NCBI lineage: Eukaryota > Metazoa > Chordata > Mammalia > Chiroptera > Vespertilionidae > Plecotus > Plecotus auritus. The sequence continues at coordinate 1,714,141 of NC_137772.1, forward strand.
CCCTTCCTCTCTGACATCAATAAAAATATATTTAAAAAAATAAGAATTGGCCCATGGGAACCATTGGATGATTAAGTTTTGACAAAGCATATCACAGGGCTGGCACGTGGGTAGGATTCTCTCTGGGTTAGCATCCATTTCCCTTCTTCTTCTTCTTCTTCTTCTTCTTCTTCTTCTTCTTCTTCTTCTTCTTTTTCATCATCATCATTCGTTTAGAGAGTGAAAGATTCATTAGGTGCTACTGCTCTCATCCAGCAAAAGAATAATAAGAGCAAGATCTGACAAACTCCCCCGAGTAGCAACAGTGGACGCATCCTGTCTTTGCTAAAATTACGTCAGGCATGTTCCATAGATGCCTCGTTTCACATGGAGGGTCAGACTGATGGCACTTAGAGACCAGCTGTGAGGGGCCTCCAGCCCACACCTGTGTCGGGTGCCAGGCGCCGTGATGGGTGACAGGGACCTGGGTCTGCAGCAGCTGCGGCATTCCAAACGCACCTCGGGTTCCGATGGTCGTGTCACAGCTGCACCTGGGCCCCACGGGGAAGCATCCAAAAAGCCTCCCCCACCCCCCAATCCTGGGGCAGACAGCAGACAGGGTGCCTGTGACGGGCTGGTCGGGATGGTGCAAGTCATTGCCCCAAGTGATGGAAGAAGTTTGCTTACAAAGAAAGCTGACTCATTTCCGGATCTTGAATGGGGCTGGGCTGAGAATGAGCTCACCTGAGGACTAAGGGAAAAGATGGAGCTCACAGTGTCCAAAGGAATGTGTGTTTCTAAAAATAACATCACAGAGAACGCGACAGACCCTGTGGCGGCCGTGTGGAAACCCAGTGTCATTTTGCACTGTTTTTAGAGTCTGTCTTGGAGTGTTGACTGTGTGTGTTTATTATATAAATCGGTTTGCATCGTCTTCTTTGATAATCAGAAAGCAGGTGGGTACTCAGCCCACCAGGTCAACCAGGAGGCTCAGTCCCCAGGATCCCAGGGGACAAACCTTGGGCGCTGTCCCCACCGGTGGTGCTGAAACCAGCAGCCTGGCTGTCACAGGCTCGGGATCACACACCCTGAGGATTGATTCTTTTCTCACAAGATGACCTTGTGAGCACCTGGCCGCAGGTCCCTCCTGCCCTGAGGGAGGCCCCGAGCTCTCGGGTGGCGCAGAGAAGATGCTCAAGGCTGAAGCTGCCCCTCTTAGTCTCCTTCCTCCTGGATAGAGAGGCCTGGCCTGGAGGACTTCCCCTGAGCAATGCTGTCAGGCTGCCTCTGGACTGCCTCATCCTATTGCTAGCTGTCTCATCTTATTGCTGGTCTGTCCGAGCCATTTCTGGGCTCCGTTCCCAGCAATTCCCTGACGTTTAGTCCTTACACTTCAGAGGATGGGATCTGTCACGTGCCCTTCCATGGGGTCCTCTGCATGACCTTGGGGTCCAGCCCAGTTTGCTGAGTCCTGGGCATGGCTGTGACCCGTGCTCAATCCCGCTGGTCTGGGCCAAGCGTCTTTGTCTCTGTAGGGTCCATGGTCCTGCTCCAACCCGGTCCCTTGCACGACCCGTTCTCACTGTCCAAGGGCGTCCCGCTCACCGTTCGGGCTCCACGGACGGCAGATCCCAGCCACTTGGCGTTCACACTCACCACGTGGAGAAACACTGGTGGGAAATTGCATCCACAAAGAGGTCGGGTGGCCTTTTCTTCACTGTCCCAACCTTGTCTAGTCTCAGGGCTCGCTGATGTTCCAGTAGATCACATTGGGAACAAAGCATCAGGAGGCCACGATGCTGAATCCTACCCAGATGCTCACACGAGGAAGATCTTTCGAGGGGACATCTGTGCAACAGCTTTGGCATTCGGGAAGCATTTACACAGGCAAACGGAGTCCCCGGGCTCTGGCTGGAGGCGCCCCACAACACAGTCATGGGAGCACGAACTTGTAGGTTGGTTGAGGGGGCACCGAAGTCCCGTGTCTTGGTTTTGTCTAGAACGGGCACTGAGAGGAAAGGCGGGAGCGGTTGGTCACAGCAGGCTGCGTCTTCACTCCCCCGCCTCTTCTAGGGAGGTAAAGAGAGCGAAGGAGTGTTTACAGAAGGGGAGGGTTTGGCATGGGCGTCCCCGTAGCCCCCCCTGCGGTAAACACTGCTCTCCAACGGCAACCCTGTGCCATCGTGGCCGACCTGTCATGGCTCAGATCGCCCATTACCTGCTGGGTCTCCCGCCTGCGGAAACCCGCTGTGGGCGCCCACAGGGGCCTCGATTCCCCTTTGCTGACAATTGTCCTGCGAGTCTCCACCCCGAGGGTAGTCTGCTCGGTGAGGCCGTGGGCACGTGGTGCTGGAGGCGGCCGCTCCATGTCAGGACGGAGCCCGGCGCTCGGCATCGGCTGCATTGAACTAACTTACGGGGTTTGTGTCCGAGCTGCAGAGCGGGTGAGAGTGGAGAGGGCAGGGAGCTGAGCCGTGAGGACGGCTCCTCCCGGGGGATGGATCAGTGCTCCCGCTCGGGCGTCCTGGTCCCCATCATTAAAGACCTTTAAGGACAAGGAACACCCAGCATTTAGGACAGCCGTGGGCAAACTACGGCCCGCGGGCCGGATCCGGCTGTTCTATCCGGTTCTCTTGCTCTCCCCTCCGCTCCTTTACTTTGAATTTATATTCGTTCACACAAACACTCCATCCATGCTTTTGTTCCGGCCCTCCGGTCCAGTTTAAGAACCCATTGTGGCCCTCGAGTCAAAAAGTTTGCCCACCCCTGGTTTAGGACCATTTTCTAACACGGAGAAAGCTGCCTTGTTATCAAGGCGTTCCAGCACAGCTCTCGCCAGCGACGCAAGCGTTTCTAAACACAGTTTGGAAAACGGTCCCGCCGAGGGGCTCCGTAGTGTCCAGCGACATAAGCGAATGTGTGAGCAGGGAGGTTTCGCGACGGTGTGCCCGCCTGATGGTCCCGGTGAGGCGGGGGCTGAGCGGGGTCTGGAGAAGGGAGGGCCGCGGGCCGTGTGCGCAGAGCCGAGGGGATGGCACGCTATCGGAGGGGCGGACCGGACTGGCCTGCCCTTTTGGCTCCTAGAGGCGTCCTAGTGCCGTGAGCCCGGCGCCCAGTTCTGCTGTCGGCAGCAGGAAACCCTTGCTGAACCGTTAAAGGACACGGACTGGCCTGGATTCACGCGCTTCACTGGACAGACTGGGAAAACGCAAGCGGGAATATGGTCCCCTTCGCGCCTCCACGGGGCGGCTGGGTTCCCGCTGCCCATCCGGCGCGATGGGGTTTCCGGACCCAGTTTGAGAGGCTCCGGAAATGAACCGCGTCTCAGGCCCCCCTTTCCAGCCAGTTACCGAGAGGTGTCTTTTCCTCTCCCGCCTCCTTTCCTTTAAGTCCAAATGCCTTTGACAGCCCGATGTCACCAGCTCATTGTCCTTGGTGTCTACACGTCGATTATTTAAATAGTCGGTGTAGCCCTGGCTGGTGTGGCTCAGTGGATAGAGTGTCAGCCCGCGGACGGAAGGGCCCAGTCAGGGCACAGGCCTGGATTGTGGGCTCCATCCCCGGTAGGCGGCGTGCAGGAGGCAGCCCATCCATGATTCCCTCTCGTCGTTGACATTTCCGCCTCTCTCTCCCGCTCCCTTCCTCTCTGACATCAATGAAACATATATTTTTAAACAGTAATCAATAAATAAATAAACAGTCCGTGTCTTGTGCATGAACAGGCCCAGATTCTATGTTTCCTTTTGTCTCTTTAAAACGGTCCCAGGTCCTATGTTTCCTTTTGTCTCTTTAAAGCGGTCTGTGTCACGCTCAGTCTCACGATTCCTGTCTGATCTCCACCATGGCCTGTGGCAGCTCTCACTGCTAGAGCCATTTCAGAAAGCAGGGCCCAGGTTCAAGGCCATGCAGCGAGGGCTGTGGAGCCCAGGCCCTCCCCCAGGCCCTCCCCCAGGCCCTCCCCCAGGCCCTCCCCCAGGCCCTCCCCCAGGCCCTCCCCCAGGGCCTCCGCTCCCCCGCCTCTCTTCTTCTGCCTCCTCCTCCTACGTTTGAGGTTCGATCTGATTCCGTTGGGCCCTCTGATGAACGGTAATCTCTCCCTCACAAGATCTGCAACTTGGTCACCCCTTCGAGGAGGCCTTTTCCACATGAGCTGGCGTCACCGCAGGTTCCGGAAGGCGGCCCGACACTCCCGTGGGAGGCATTTCCATGGGGTGTTCAGTGATTCTTTAAAATATATATTACATATATACTAGTCTATACTAATACACACACACACACACACACACACACACACACACACACACCCCGGCCAGCATGGCTCAGTGGTTGAGCGTGGACCTAGGAACCAGGAGGTCACAGTTTGATTCCCGGTCAGGGCACATGCCCGGGTTTCGGGCTTGATCCCCATTAGGGGGTGTGCAGGAAGCAGCCAATCAGTGATTCTCTCTCATCATTGATGTTTCTATCTCTCTCTCCCTCTCCCTTCCTCTCTGAAATAAATAAAAAAATATTTAATATATATATATATATATATTATATATTATTGATTTTTAGAGAGAGAGAGAGAGAGAGAGAGAGAGAGAGAGAGAGAGGAAGAGAAAGGGAGAGAGAGAAACATGGATCAGCTGCCTCCTGCCCACCCTCCTGGGTATTGAGCCGGAAAGCAGGGCACGTGCTGACCGGGAATGGAACCAGTGACCTCTCAGTGCACAGGACGATCCCCACCACCTGAGCCCCTGGCCGTGGCTCGGTGGCTCCTCTGCGTGCGTGTAACTGGAACCCTCCGTGTGTTTTGGAAATCCACAAGATCACCCACTGGTGTGCATTTCATCAACTTCCTTTGAATTCGCTCGTAACGAGGGACCACATGTACCTTGTGACACTTGTCCTGAAAGTCCGTATGATATACACCACCTATTTCCTTCCCGCTGGCATTTCCACAGGTCACCTCACACACGCAAAAGCAGGGTCATCAAACCACGGCCCGCAGGCCAACCTGGCCCGTGAGCTCAGGAGGGTTCTTACCTGGTTAAGTGGCTGAAAAAACATGAGAAAAGAATAATATTTCATCAGCCAGAACAGCTACATAGAACGCACACTTGAGTGTTTATAATGCCGTGTTTCACCATTCACACCATGGCACTGTGGGGTGTGGGAGGGTGGCGTTGAGTGCTGGGCAGACTCTGAGGTATCGCCCCTACGTATTCCGACCCGGCCTTTACCCATGAAGTTGTAACACGGATTCAGTCACGCAAATGTCCGTAAACCCAATGCAGGTGAGCGGACAGACTGGCGGTGGCTGGACCCCAAATCCCCGCGCGTGGCCATGGTGCGTGCTAGGCAGAGGGTACGGGGCCTCTTTCTAACAGAACATGTAGCACAGCCTCCCCAGGAAGGACAGGGGGGCAGGGAGCCTTCCCGAAAGATGAGGATGACGACTGTCTCCGGACCCGCCAGGCCCCCCACCCCTCCCCACCCCCGTCCCCAGTCAGCGCGCCATAAATCCCAGCAGCCGGCAGCTCGGGTGGCGCTGCCTCTCATAGGACATGGTTCCAGACTGTGGCCCGGGCACCAGGGCAATGGGTAGAGCCGAGGTCTGGACTCAGCTTTCACTGGCTACACGCACGTAGGAGCCGGCGTGCGAGCTGAAATGGAACATGTGGACGTCGGGGAGCTGGGGACAGATTTCCCGTGACGCTGCTCTTACTCGGGGAGAGGAGGGAGCCGAAATGCTCCCCACAGCTGCCGGGACTGGGGTCCTGGGCCTGGGGCCCCACCTGCACCCTGACCCAGCAGGGGTGCTCACAGTGGGGGTGCTCACAGCCCAGGTGCTCACAGCTGGGGTGCTCACAGCCCAGGTGCTCACAGCTGGGGCACTCACAGGTGAGCCCTCAGAAGGCCTCAGGTGGTTTAGCTACAAGCCAATGGCTTCATTTCTCTCTCTCTCTCTCTCTCTCTCTCTCTCTCTCTCTCTCTCTATATATATATATATATATATATATATATTGGTTTTTAGAGAGAAAGTAAGGGAGAGGGAGATAGAAACATCAATGATGAGAGAATATACCTCTGAGCCACGCTGGCCAGCCAGTGGCTCACATTCTTACAGACCCTCTACACGCACAGCACCGTTGAAAATAGATGGGGCAGCGGATATACAAATAATTGCACAACGAGTGCACAGACACGTGGGAGTCCCAGTAAAAACGTTCTTTGGGGACATTTACATGTGTGTCTGTGGAACTGCTTCCGTGTTGTGCTGGAGGGGCTTTCAAACCCACAGCGCAGGCTGCAGACCAGGTCCAGGAAGGACAGCCCAGCTACAGGGACTCAGCCAGGGCAGGGCAGCCGGCACATCGCCGTGCATCTGAGGCATCCCAGCAGGTGACACTGAGGCCACCCGCCTGACCCACGAGTCAGAAGATGGCACAGAGCATACAACATATGGCACATGGCACACAGCATACGGCACATGGCACATGGCATACAGCACACGGCACACGGCATATGGCACACGGCATAGAGCACACGGCACATGGCATACAGCACACGGCACATGGCACATGACACATGGCACATGGCACACAGCATACGGCACACAGCACATGGCATACGGCACACGGCACATGGCACATGACACACGGCACATGGCACACAGTATATGGCACATGGCACATGGCATACAGCATACGGCACATGACGGCACATGGCACACAGCATACGACACACGGCATACAGCACACGGCACATGGCATACAGCACACAGCACATGGCACACGACACATGGCACATGGCACACAGCATACAGCACACGGCACATGGCATACGGCACATGGCACACGGCACACGGCACACGGCACACAGCACATGGCACACAGCAGACGGCACATGGCATACGGCACACGGCACATGGCACACGACACGGCACATGGCACACAGCAAACGGCACATGGCATACAGCACACGGTACATGGCACATGACACACGGCACATGGCACACAGCACACGGCACATGGCACATAGCATACAACACATGGCACACGACACCCTTGGCTCCCAGGAGGCACGGACCCCCAGTGCCCGCAGGTCCCCCGGCGGGAAGTGACCCTGGCCTTGGTGCTGACAGCTCGCCCACCCCTGGGAGGCGGGCTGGTCTTCAATCAGCCTCACGGGGAGGGCCGGGGCTGGTGGTGGAGAGGCGTCGTCATGTTGAAGCCGTGCTTTCCTCAGACGCGCTTTCATTCCCGGTCACAGCTCGTGGCCCGTGCTCCTCCTTCTCATACACGCTCCGCCCTCACGCGCGGGAGGGGCCGAGTCCTGATTGTGCAGACGGGGTGCTGCGCCCACCGCGTGCCGTTTATCCAGCATGGAAACCACTTCCTCGAGTCTCTTCCGGGGAAACCGTGGCTAAGCGTTCAAATAGGGAAAGGCCCAATTTCATCATCTGTCTATTTCTTCATCTTTAGGAATTCATTACGTTGAGGTTCTGGTGAGAACAGTAAGAAACGAAAGACAATTTTCTCGTGTATGTGTCGTTAATAAAGGAGAATCACAGTGTCAAGTATCTGAGAGCCTTCATCCCCGGGGAGGTACACAGCCTATGCGAGCGGGCGGAGCTGGGACTCCCCGGTGGGTCCAGGCTGCCAATGCAGCCCAGAAGTGAGGGTGCAGCTGGGCAGGGGTTTGCCGCGTGTGCCCTGGGCTGTTGCCCTGTTGGTTGACACGGGCGTCTCTTCCTTCTCTTCCAGGCTCACGGGCATGAACCTGCCCTCCCCCGTCATCAGCAGCAGGAACTGGCTACGCCTGCACTTCACCTCCGATGGCAACCACAGGCGCAAAGGCTTCAACGCCCAGTTCCAAGGTAAGAGCCGTCCCCCTCGTAAGGAAACACGAAAAGGCCGCGGAAGACCGGCTGGTCCTTCCCGTCCCTGAAAGCGTGGGAATCTCCCGCGAAAGACGGGACAGGAGATGCCAGCTTGAAAATACCTTCCGTCCCTTAACGAACAGCTAAGCAGCCGTGGACAAACTACGGCCCGGATCCGGCCCGTTCGGCTGTTCTATCCGGCCCGCGGAGCCAAAAGAGCGGAGGGTTCTCTTGCTCTCCCCTCCTCTCCTTTACTTTGAATTTATATTAGTTCACACAAACACTCCATCCATGCTTTTGTTCCGGCCCTCCGGTCCAGCTTAAGAACCCATTGTGGCCCTCGAGTCAAAAAGTTTGCCCTCCCCTGAGCTAACGTGAGGAAGTGTGTGGATGACAACCAGCAGCTTATCTCTAAAGCTTTCCTGCTGGGATGGGTGCTGTGGGTTTCCCTGTTTGGCCGTGATGATTGCTAAGTTTTAGTCAGTATCGGTGGGTATTCACTTTAACTTCTCCTCGCCCAACGGGGTAGATACATGTCCCAGGGACCCGCTGATGTCTTATCCCTGCGCTAAGGCTGGTACAGCTCAGACGTGGCATGAAAATGCGTAAGTGTGCCATCACGTCGCTCTGACCTCTAAAGTAGATCGGCAGGGCAAACATCCGGCTACCCGGTTAGTGATCTGCGTACACGTGAACTCAAAACTGCGTTGGGGCCTATGGAGGGCGGACCCTCAGACTCTCTCTCTGTACCCAGTTTCCCGTGTTGGCGCCTGTACAGTGCCCTATTATTTCCCACGTGTTTCTAATAATCCATCACCCTTATCAACGCCACGAAAAGCATTAAGTGTGTTAAGAGGTCCATTGGAAACAATTCCACTTTCATTTGCACATAAAGGGTATGACTATTAAAAAGTGAGGTGGTTTTCCAAGCAAAGACCTCTAGTGTCCCCAAGAGACCGTCCGTTCAGCGAAGGCCACGTCCCCGGACGTGAGCCCCATGGGTGCCAGGACCCCCCTAAAGGAGAAAACGGCAGACTCCCCGCCCACCCCAGAACCGCGCCAGTCAGAAGGACAGACGATTGGTAAACAGCTTCCATGAAAGGCAGCCCACAAGCCAGTCAAGCTAGCCCCGCACGCAGACGTCAGCCCTGTTCCATCGGATGGATCTGAATCATGAATCTGTCGGGAGAACACCAACCACCGCCAGGCAGCCAGGACGCTGCGTCTGTGCCGTGGTTCCCCGGCCACGGCCCCCTCTGCTCCACGGCTCCCAAAGGGTTGACTGGCGCCGACCTGCAGAGAGCTGAGGGGAGCAGCACTGCCACGGATCAGTGCCTTTGCCCTCTGCACAGGGGTTCCGGGAAAGACAAGCCACGGAACAGCAACGCGAGGGGACTGGACGTGGGGGACACGAGGGACACGCCGGCCGACAGGAAGTGGCCAGAGCTCAACCGTGTCAGCCGGTGGGCTCCGAAGGACACGCGTCATGGCCGCGGTGAGCAGAAGCGTTTGCACACAAGTCCAAGGAGATAAAAGGTGCTGAATAGGATGTGATCTACACCCGGCTTCACATGGTCGATCCAGAGCCTCTCCAGCTGCCGTGGAAGTTGGACTCAGGACCGCATTTTGATGTTTTTTGTGAACATGTGGGCCTCGTTTCCCAGGGGCTCCAGGTCCAAGACCGGGGCACAGCCGACTGAACATGGGAGCGTGGCTCCGTACTGCCCCCTGGTGTAAGAACCCAACCGAACGGAGAGCGACCAGACGTTAGCAACAAGATAAACTGACCAACGAAGGCGCTCAGAGGCGTGGAGACGCGGAACAGACGGAGGTTTTCAGACAGAAGGGGGGGGGGGAGAAATTAACCAGGGAATTGGCATGTGTGTTTGCCTTGCCCAGGGACACAGACAATAGGGTGGTGAGGGCCTGGGGCGGGGTGAGAACCAGGTGACGGGGGGCCATGGGGGAAAGGGGCATCTGTAATACTTCACCAATAAATATTTAAAAAAGAAGAAGAAGAAGGAAACATTCACCGGAAGACCCTCGGGGCCTCCATGGAGGGTGGCGCGTTAGCAGGAAGCCTTGGCATTGGCCGTCCTGCCTCTAAGGGCAGATGACCCGATGAAGGGAGCCTCAGGCGGGTCTGCTGAGCCAGCACAGGCCTGGGGGCAGGGGAGGCAGGAGACAGAGAAGTAGCTCCTCTGAAGTTCAATGCCGAGACCACGTGGTGAGGGGCTGAAGGTCCCCGCAGCTCTGTCCTCCAGTGGCCCCGGGAGGCCTGGTCTTATACCGGGAGGCCTGGTCTCACACCGGGAGGCCTGGTCTCACACCGGGAGGCCTGGCCTTATACCGGGAGGCCTGGTCTTATACCGGGAGGCCTGGTCTCACACTGGGAGGCCTGGTCTTATACCGGGAGGCCTGGTCTCACACCGGGAGGCCTGGCCTTATACCGGGAGGCCTGGCCTTACACCGGGAGGCCTGGTCTCACACTGGGAGGCCTGGTCTTATACCGGGAGGCCTGGTCTTATACCGGGAGGCCTGGTCTTACACCGGGAGGCCTGGTCTTATACCGGGAGGCCTGGCCTTACACCGGGAGGCCTGGTCTCACACCGGGAGGCCTGGTCTCACACCGGGAGGCCTGGTCTCACACCGGGAGGCCCGGTGGGCACCTTCTCCCCATAAGGAAAGAACATGGCTCATCACTCTTCCCACCGGCTCACCACAGGGCGCCCCCGCTGGCTCTGTGCTCGTATTTCGAGGAAACAAAACCGGGACAATGGCACTCTTGGGGGACCAGCACGACTGCAAGCAAGAAGAGCCGGCGATGAGCGGGCACGGGAGCCGCAGTGAGGGCAGCAGGGAGAACGCACCGCCCCTCCCCCAACGCCTTCCCCAAACTCCTGCCTGGTGTCCCTGCCCAAGCTCAGTCCTGGAACCTGAACCCCGGGCGACGTGGCGAGAAGGGAACCTTTTTTAAAAAACAGGCATTTCTCTGCTCACGGTGCGTTTTTAACATCAGAGTCCCCCTTCTCCTCCGCGGTTCCTCTTCAGAATATAACCGTTCCATGGGGGTCCCTTGGAGAAAACAGGATCCCAAATGAGCAGGATTTCTCTGAAACCCGTCCGTGGTCCCCGCGCTGCGCACACAGCAGAGGGCGGTCTCTCTCCAGGAGAAATCGCTCCGTCCCAGACCACAGTGGCTGCGGGGAATGTCATCACTTCAAACACCAAGGAAGGCTGTCTTTGCCACATGGCGCTCTTCTAGAGCAAACACACAGCCCCCCCCCCCCCCCGCCATAAAAACGCCTTTCTTCCCTTCCGAGACGTGTCCAGCTTTTGGCTCTACCTGCTTCATTCTCTGAGTCTTAACGCTTTCTTCTTTGGCTTTTCTCTCTTCCGTCACCCAATCAAGTTATCGCAAAAGCAGCGGTAAGGTTGATCGACAGGGAGCGCAACTCTGTCCTGGCAGCTCCTCAAGTATGTTCCCTGTCTGAGTAGCCCTGGGGACACGCGAGGTGGAGATGCGGGGGCCCTGGGTGTATCCGCAGTGTCGGCGCATATGCTGAGCTTGTGGGCCGATCGATGTCTGTGGGACGCGTTATTTTTTTTAAATCGGCGGAAAATGGAGCCCGTTCTGCCTACGTTGCCTCCATCCTGAATTATAATGAAATAATCACCCTGTTAGCACCATCTGTCATCTCGACGTGTCCGACGTCTGCGAGATGGATCTCCAAAAGCGAATTAATCTTGGACGGCGGACGCCTCTTCACTGTGAAGGAGCCTTGTATGTGCGGAGCTCTGGTTTGACACACGTTTCCCCGGCTGTTTATAAAAACACAGTTTTCGCAAACTGAAACGCCATTGATTGCT